>NC_050574.1:392297129-392990879 GCF_011100635.1 Trichosurus vulpecula
TTAAAGGCTTAGCCAATCATGGTAGGACAGCTATTCAATTCTTCAACTATGCAATTCATGACAGGATATTATTCAGTTCGGTATAAGTTATGTCCTGTAATTTTTTTTTACAAAACAAAAAGTTCCATTTGACTTTGAGTATGACTTCTTATCAATTAGATGTGCCATATAAACACAAAAAAATTAGTTCTGAGCAATAAATAAATAAATATAAAACATAGAGTAGCATAGACCAAGATGGATAATTTTTTTACTTAAAGTATACTATAATGAAAATGCAGGCGCATTTCTGTAATTGGCAGGATAGACCCTGACCCTATTCAGACAACCATTTTACTCAAATCTAATCAAAATCCCTGGATTGTTAGTTCTGACTGGAACAAGACAAAATGTGTGAATAACTGCCCAAATGAGAAAAGGGTTTATTTCTTTTTTTTTGGCTTTTAAAGTCACCAGAATCATATTTCCATACCTGCTTCGTTCATGGGAACCTAAGATCATTAACTCTTGTGGTTGAGTCTAATTAGTATTCAATTCAGGAATCCCCCAAACTGGTCATTTAGCCTCTATTTGAAGCCTTCCAGTAATGGGAAATTAAAAGTTTTTAGAAAGCTCATTTCGTGATGAGTAGGCAGAGTTCAGAAAAATGTGGAAAGACATATATGAACTGATGCTGAGTGGAGTAAGCAGAGCCAGGAGAACATTGTACACAGTAATACTGTATGATGACCAACTTTGATAGTCTTAGCTCTTCTCAGCAATGCAATAATCTAAAATAGTTCAAAAAGACTTCTGGGGAAATGCTACCCACATCCAAAGAAAGAACTATGGAGTCTGAATGCAGATTAAAGCATACTATTTTCTCTCTTTTTTTCCATTCTTGTGGTTTTTCCCTTATGTTACCATTCTTTCATAATATGATGTGGAAATACATTTAATAAAATTGTATATGTGTAGCCCATGTCAGATTGCATGTTGACTTGGGGAGGAGGAAGGGAAGGGTGGGGGGAAGATTTAGAATGCAAATTCTTATAAAAGTTAATATCGAAAACTAAAATTCAATCAATCAATAAATTAAAAGAAAGTTCATTTCATCTATGGCTAGATCTGATCTTAGGCAGTTTTCCTCATAAGGACCTACCCAATATCTGTATCCCTCCCAGTAATTTCTACTTCTGTCCTCTGGTAAAAGTAAATCCATTCCTCATTCCTTTTCTACATGATGGCACAATCAGCACTCAAAGACAGCTACATAATACAAAGTCTTTACTTGGCTAAGTATTCCTGGTTCTCTCAAGCAATATTTATGTGGTGTGGTTCATCCCCTTGCCCTGGATACTTTCTCCTACCCCAGCACTGGCTACTATGCTGTCCCTTGGTTCTTCTCTTGTGAGCACTCCTTAATTTACTATTTTGCTGGTTGATCACCTGCATTCTATAACCTATCCTAAGGCATGTCCTGGACCCTTTTCTTTAATATAGTCTCTCTATGATCTCATCAAATTCTTTAGGTTTGAGTATTTCCATGTAGATAGGAATCCCAAATTGATATTTCCAGCCCTTATCTCTCTAGTGATCTCCAGTCCTCCACCATCAACTTCCTGCTAAATATCTACATCTAGGGATTTCAATTTCTGCATGTCTATCACAGAACTCATTGTGTCTCCCTCCCTTGAAACCACTTCTCCAAATTTCCTTATTTTTTTCTTGAGGGCATTGTTAATCTTTCTTTTCATTCAAATTTGAAATTTCTATCAACTATGCCTCCTGCTTCTTCTCCTACCTGAGTATCTACTACTTCATAGCCTTCTTTGCTATCTCATCACCTATATCAGCCTCACCCCCCCAACTATTGGTATTCCTTAAGGTTTTGTCTTGGACCCTCTTCTCTCTTGAGATTCTCTCTTGGTTACACAGAACCCCTGGTCTATTTACTGCCATCTCTATTAAGGTGATCCCCAAATCTATATGTCTAGCCCTGGTCTTTCTCTAAACTTCAATCCTGGATCTGCATTTGCCTATTGGATATTTCAAACTGTCTGTCCTTAAAATGATGAAAATTGAACTCATTATTTTCCCCCATAAACTATCTCCTATTCTGGACATCCCTGTCTCTGCTGAAGGCACCACCATCTTTCAAATGTCTTAGGATTGGGGTTTCAGAATTATCCTGCACCCCTCACTTTCCCTTGCCTCATATACCCAATTAGTTGCCAATTCTTGCTATTTCTACCTTCAAGACATATCTCATAGAGGCAGCTAGGTGGTACAGTGAATAGAGCACCATCTCTGGAGTCAAGAGGATCTGATTTCAAATCCAGCCTGAGACACTTGACACTTACTAGCTGTGTGATCTTAGGCAAGTCACTTAACCCCAATTGTCTTGCTTTCCCCCCCTCCAGAAAAAAAGGAAAAGGAAAAAAAAGTCTCCCAAATGGTACTTTATATCCATTCACACAATTACCACTGAAGATCAAGCACTCATTACTTCTTACCTTCTTAATTGATCTTGCTTCAAGGCTATGTCAATTTTAGGCAATCCTACACACTGCTGCCTTAAACACAAATGTGACCATGTGACAAGGGAAATAAAAATGGCACTTCAGTGGCTTCCTATTGCTTCTAGAACAAAATATAACCATCACTGTTCATTTTTTAAAAACCCTACACAGCCTGGTTCCAATCATTTTTTTCCTGCTACATTGGGCATTATGCCTATTCCTTTAATCCAGTCTAAATGGCTTTCTCTCTATTCTTCAAATGGAACACTTCATCTGACTTCTCTTTGCATTTGTGCTGGTCATCCCTCATGCCTGGAATGCACTTGCTCTTTACCTCTGACTCAGAGACTTAACATTCTTCAGCATTACCTTAACTATTCTTCATTAGTCTCTCCTGTGCCCTTTTTATATATTAAATTTTCATTTTTATGCAGATGATTCTCACATCTTTTTACAGTCCTTACCTCTCTCCTGACCTCCAGTCTTGCATCTGCATCTATCTGTTGTACGTCTCAAACTAGATGTCCTCTGGACCCTTAAACTCAGCATGTCCAAAATTGATTTCCTTGTCTTCCCCCCAAAAAAAACAAAACAAATCTTCTTCCTCTTGCAGCATACAGTACCTCCCTTCTCCAATTACCCAAGCTCGCAACTTAGGTCCTCCTCAACTGCTCACTCTCCCTTCTCCCTCCCCTCACATCTAATCTCTTGATGAGTGCTGTCAATTCTACATTCCCATAGCTCTTATATGCCGCCCTCTCTCCTCTAACACTGCCACCACCCACCTGAAGGCCATCTCCACTTCATCCTTAGATTATTATAATTGCCTTCTTGTCTGTCTCTTTGGTTCAACCCATTTCCTACTCCAGTGCCGACTCAGTTTCCAAAGTAATATTTCTAAAGCACAGGTCTAACCATCGTGTCCCAACCTGAATACCTCCCATTTAATAAACTATAGTGGCTTGCTTTTATTTTGAGGATCAAATATAAAAGCCTCTGTTTGATTTTTAAATGCGTTCATAATCTGGTCCTTTTTTATTTGAATTCTTTGTATACCTTACTCCCTCGTACGCGCTCTGTGATCCAATAACTCTGGACTTATTACTTGTTCTTTTCTTTTTTTTATCTTAGACTCAACACTAGAACTCAAATAGAGAATAGAAAAAAGAAAAATAAGCATATCATAAACTTAACAATTGAAACAAATTCAAAATAAGAAAAGAAAAAAAGCATGTCATGTGCACAGCAGAACATAAGAGGATTCAAAATATATAGCAATAAATTTTCATTTTAAGAAAGACTGTATGATAAATACTACATGTTGTACTGAGAGCAGTCCATCTTTTCTTTGCTTCCTTGTAAGTTTTCATTTGTTCTCTGCTGTTCACTTTTTACTTTGTTCTTTTTTCCCCATTCCTCTCCCTCCCTCCCCACCCTTTGCTTGTTCTTTCACTAGATACTCCATCTCCTAATGTCATGGCCTCCTGGCCTCCAAGTCCTAACTCTCACTGGCTGCTGCCCATGCTTGGAATTCTCTCCATCCTCTCTAACAATAACTGGGTTCCCTGGCTCTTTCATGTCTCAACTAAATCCTACCTTCTGTCAGAAGCCTTTTGCAGGCATCTTTAATGTTAGTACCTCTCCTGTGATTATCTCCCATTTATCCTATCTAGATTGGGTTCATATATATATACATATATATATATTTTACATATTGCCATTCCCATTTGAATATGAGCTATGAACACAGAACTGTTTTTGTATTTCTTCATATCTCTAGGTCTTAGCATAGTATCTAGCACATAATAGTCATTGAATAAATGCTTCTTGGGTAGACTCAGGTACAATCTTATGTAAATAGTCTTTCCTGATTCCTTCAACTACTACCACCCTCTCTCCCACACTACATCACATTTTACTACTTTTTAAAAACATTTGTATTTATTAATTTCATATATATGTATATCTACGTATCTATGTATCTATCTATCCATACACACACAGATAGTTGGATAAATAGATAGATTATATAAAATATGTGTGTGTTACTTATCACCCCCATTAGAACCTAAGCTCATTCCAAGTACAGATTGTTTCATTCCTTGTACATGGATCCTTAGAACCTAGTACAATTCCTGGAACACTATAGAGATTTAATACATGTTGATTGATTGATAATATGTAGATTAAATTACAAACTCCTTAGCTTGATATTTAAAAACATTCACAATCTGGCTTTAGCCTAACTTTCCAAACTTATTACACATCCTTTCCCTTCATGCATACAATATTGAAATTAAACTGATTTATTTGCTGTTGCTGCGATGTGGTATTTTTATTTCTTGATCGTGTGCCATTACATAAGCTGTCGACAATATTTAGAACACTCATGCTTCCTTCACACCTCTAATTTTTTATAACCATTAGCTTTATTCAAAGATTAAGTATCTGAGAGTTGGAAAGGTCCTCAGAGGGCACGTAGTTTTTGGGGGGAGAGGTCAAAATTCATTTAACTTTTCTGGTATAATTTTTCTATTTTTTTTTACCAGGGTTCATGACATAAATTAGTAGGAGATGTAACTCTAATTCCTCTATTATTGCTTTTATTTTGCCTTTCTGTGTGTATATATACATACATACATACATGTATATATGTATTTGTAAATTTAAGAATTAGTGCCCTTGGCATTGAGCAATAGAGAGATTTCACCTCTAAATACAAAAAAATGGAATGTGTAAACTTGATATTATACATTTTCGGTACAATGCTTTGCTTGCTGTATCCCCTATTAGATTGTGAGCTTCTGTTGTGATTTGCCTTTATATCCCAGCACTAAGCACAGTTTCTTTTTTTTATTTAGTTTTCAGCATTGATTTTCACAAGAGTTTGAATTACAAATTTTCTCCCCATTTCTACCCTCCCCCCCCACTCCAAGATGGTGTATATTCTGGTTGCCCTGTTCCCCAGTCAGCCCTCCCTTCTGTCACCCCACTCCCCTCCCATCCCCTTTTCCCTTCCATTCTTGTAGGGCAAGATAAATTTCTATGCTCCATTGCCTGTGTATCTTATTTTCTAGTTGCATACAATTTTTTTTCCTTTTTGAATATCTGTTTTTAAAACTTTGAGTTCCAAATTCTCTCCCCTCTTCTCTTCCCACCCACCCTCCCTAAGAAGTTGAGCAATTCAACCTAGGCCACACATATATCATTATGTATAACCCTTCCGCAATACTCATGTTGTGAAAGACTAACTATATTTTATTCCTTCCTAACCTGTCCCCCTTTATTAAATTTTCTCCCTTGACCCTGTCCCCTTTCCAAAGTGTTTGTTTTTGATTACCTCCACCCCCATCTGCCCTCCCTTCTATCATCCTCCCTTTTTTATCTTCTTCCTCCTTTTTTCCTGTGGGGTAAGATACCCAAATAAGTAAGAATAGTATTCCCTCCTCAGGTCAAATTTGATGAGAGCAAGATTCACTCATTCCTCCTCACTGGCCTTCTCTTATCTTCCTACAGCACTGTTTTTTCTTGCCACTTTTATGTGAGATAATTTACCCCATTCTATCTCTACCTTTCTCCCTCTCTCAATATGTTCCTCTCTCATCCCTTAATTTGATTTTATTTCTTTTAGATATCTTCCCTTCATCTTCAACTCACTCTGTGCCTGCTATCTCTCTCTCTCTCTCTCTCCTTTATATGTGTATATATATATATATATATATATATATATATATATACACATATACATGTATATACACACACACACATATATATACATACATACACACTCACATATACATATATATGTATATACATATATATTATATATATACATATATATATATATATACACACACACATATATATATGCATATTCCGTTCAGCTACTCTAATACTGAGGTCTCATGAATCATACACATCATCTTTCCATGTAGGAATGTAAACAAAACAGTTCAACTTTAGTAAGTCCCTTGCAATTTCTTTTTCTGGTTCTTTTTCTTGATTACGTTTTCATGCTTCTCTTGATTCTTATGTTTGAAAGTCAAATTTTCTATTCAGCTCTGGTCTTTTCACTGAGAAAGCTTGAAAGTCCTCTATTTTATTAAATGTTCATGTTTTGCCTTGGAGCATGATACTCAGTTTTGCTGGGTAGGTGATTCTTCGTTTTAATCCTAGCTCCATTGACCTCCGGAATATCGTATTCCAAGCCCTTCGATCTCTTAATGTAGAAGCTGCCAGATCTTGGATTATTCTGATTATATTTCCACAGTATTCAAATTGTTTCTTTCTGGCTGCTTGCAGTATTTTCTCCTTGATCTGGGAGCTCTGGAATTTGGCGACAATATTCCTAGGAGATTTCTTTTTGGGATCTATTTGAGGAGGCGATCGATGGATTTTTTCAATTTCTATTTTACCCTCTGGCTCTAGAATATCAGGGCAATTCTCCTTGATAATTTCTTGAAAGATGATATCTAAGCTCTTTTTTTGATCATGGCTTTCAGGTAGTCCAATAATTTTTAAATTATCTCTCCTGGATCTATTTTCCAGGTCAGTGGTTTTTCCAATGAGATATTTCACATTGTCTTCCATTTTTTCATTCCTTTGGTTCTATTTTATAGTATCTTGATTTCTCATAAAGTCACTAGCTTGCACTTGCTCCAGTCTAATTTTTTTTTTTGTTATTTCTTTTTTTTTTTAATGCAATTTATTTATTTAACATATTTGGTTTTCAGCATTGATTTTCACAACAGTTTGAATTACAAATTTTCTCCCCATTTCTGCCCTCCCCCCCCACTCCAAGATGGCGTATATTCTGGTTGCCCTGTTCCCCAGTCAGCCCTCCCCTCTATCACCCCCCTCCCCTCTCATCCCCTTTTCCCTTCCTTTCTTGTAGGGCAAGATAAATTTCTACGCCCCATTGCCTGTGTATCTTATTTTTTAGTTGCATACAAAAAGTTTTTTTTGTTTTTGAACATCTGATTTTAAAACTTTGAGTTCCAAATTCCCTTCCCTCTTCCCTTCCCACCCACCCTCCCTAAGAAGTTGAGCAATTCAACCTAGGCTACACATGTATTATTATGTATAACCCTTCCACAATATTCATGTTGTGAAAGGCTAACTACATTTTGCTCCTTCCCAACCCATCCCGCTTTATTGAATTTTCTTCCTTGACCCTGTCCCCTTTCCAAAGTGTTTGTTTTGATTACCTCCACCCCCATCTGCCCTCCACTCCATCATCCCCCTGCCTTTTATTTTTTTTTTTTATCTTCCTCCCTCTTCTTTCCTGTGGGGTAAGATACCCAACTGAGTATGTATGGTATTCCCCCTCAGGCCAAATCTGATGAGAGCAAGGTTCACTCATTCCCCCCTCACCTGCCCACTCCCCTCCAAAAAGCCAGTCTAATTTTTAAGGCAACATTTTCTTCAGTGGTTTTTTGGACCTCCTTTTCCATTTGCCTAATTCTGCCTTTCAAGGCATTCTTCTCCTCATTGGCTTTTTGGAGCTCTTTTGCCATTTGAGTTAGTCTATTTTTAAGGTATTATTTTCTTCAGTGTATTTTTCAGTATTTTTTTGGGTCTCCTTTAGCAAGTCATTGACTTGTTTTTCACGGTTTTCTTGCATCCTTCTCATTTCTCTACCGAATTTTTCCTCTACTTTTCTAACTTGCTTTCCCAAATCCTTTTTGAGCTCTTCCATTGCCTGAGACCAGTTCATGTTTTTCTTGGAGGCTTTTGTTGTAGGCTCTTTGGCTTTGTTGACTTCTTTAGGTTGTATGTTTTGTTCTTCTTTGTCACCAAAGAAAGATTCCAGAGTCTGAGACTGAATTTGGGTGTGTTTTCACTGCCTGGCCATATTCCCAGCCAACTAACTTGATCCTTGAGTTTTTCAGCGGGGTATGACTGTTTGTAGAGTTAAGAGAACTATGTTCCAAGCCTGGGGGGATGCGCCAGCTCTGCCACACCAGCACTCCTCCTTCCCCAAGAACCCCCAACCAGGACTGGACTTAGATCTTCAGCAGGCAGTGCACTCCTGTTCTGATCCACCACTTAATTCCTCCCATCCTGGGGCAGGAAGCAGCTGCAACTGTAGTTCTGTAGCTGCCCTACCTCCGGTGCCCCAGGGGCTGTGGCCGAACTGCAAACTCCTTCCACTCCCGCAGCTTTTCCCACTAACCTTCTCTGTTGTCTTTGGTGTTTGTGGGTTGAGAAGTCTGTTGACTGCTGCAGCTCACTGATTCAGGCCCCTAGGGCCCGCTCTGCCCGGCTCCTGGTTTGGTTGGTCCGCGCCACCCAGGCTGGGCTCTGCTCCGCTCTGCTCTGCTCACAGCTCCGTGTGGGATAGACCTCACACAGAGACCATCCAGGCTGTCCTGGGCTGGAGCCCTGCTTCCCTCTGCTATTTTGTGGGTTCTGCCGTTCTAGAATTGGTTCAGAGTCATTTTTATAGGTTTTTGGAAGGGCTCAGTGGGGAGTTCATGCTAGTCCCTGCTTTCCAGCTGCCATCTTGGCTCTGCCCCCCACTAAGCACAGTTTCTAGCACACAGTAGGCATTTAAATGCTTACTGACTACTGACTGTTATAAGTGACTTTTGCTTTGAGTTTCTGCAGATCTTTTCTGGCTTCTTACAGTTGGACTTTCTATTCCCTCGTGAAACAAATTGTCCTGGAAAAGGTGAAATGTTTTTCAGAAGCTCAATGTCTTTTCTTTACTGAGTCTGCTTTACTATAATTCTTAAAATTCTTATGAACTTAATATGACTGATAACTCCATATAGTCATAATCCATCATCATAGGAGAGATCCATAATTGGTGATTTTCAGATGTCAAGGAAATTGATTATTACCTATTAGTGTGCCTTAAGCATGTGACTGTTAATTGTATGGATTTTGGAATCCAGCTTCTGAGTATGATGATATGAACAGTGTGGCTTGAACAATGCATACACAGACAAAGGGTGCCCAATACCGGTGTGAATCATATGACTTAGTTTATGTCCATAAGTTCTACCTGTGAACCAAACTTCAAAGTAATATATACAAAGTGAGAAAAGATGTGACTATTTATGCAATGTATTCTGGACTGAAACATAAAAGATATGATCATGATACCTCAGAAGTCTTTCTCCTTATCTTTAAAATGGGGATCATAATAACTGTAATTTTATTAGAATCACATGATTCTTTTGAGACTCAAATGAAGATTGCCTATAAACTGTTTTTCCATACTTAAAGATCTATGTAAACATTAGGTTTTATGAAGAGAGGCAACATGGCCAATTTGACTGAGTTGCTAGACTTGGAACTGGGCATGCATCTTGTCCCAGACACTCAGATGGTCAAGACATTTAACCTTCCTAAACTTTTTTCTCTTCATCTTTGAGTGGTGAGTGTGTTTGCACACGTGCGCGTGTGTGTAATACCTATCACCCTTATCTCATATAGGACTGATCACATACCCCATAAGGTTGTTATGGGGTACAAATAAAGTGATATCAGTGAGAACAGTTTCACTATATAGCTATCAGTGATGCACTTTAATAAAATTTTCTGCCTCTGTCTCTTTTATAATGACAGAAATGCTAATATTAAATACTAGCTAGTTTATTGTGTGGCACTTTAAGGTTTGCCAATCACTTTACAAATATTATCTCATTTCATTCTCTCAACAATCCTGTGAAGTAGGAGCACATTTACAGATGAAGCAACTGAAGTAAAAGTGAAATGATGTACACAGCTAGTATGTCTGGGGTCAGATACGAATTCAGGTCTTCCTGATTTCAGATCTAAAGCTCCATCCAATGCTCTATCTGGCTACCTAATATTTATTACCTTTGCAAAAAAAGCACATATAGGCTGTATACACACATATATGTGCCATATGTAAATTTGTTCCTTATACATGCATATATATGCTATATTTATATTTTATGTGTGTTAACATGTATATTTCCATAAGATATATTTGAACCATCAAGCCTTAACATTCCACAACATGTTAAAAGGCTCAATAGTTCTCAAATCAACATTTTCAAATCGAAAGACCAATATAAGCTGTCCGATGCTAATTGTTTCCTAAATCAGAGTCTGTGAAAATTATCAGAAATGAAGCCTGTGCCCTGCAGTGCTGAGCTGGGAGAGAGGCTATAGTGTTAGCAGAAACTTGTTGCAAGCTGTTACTATAGTTACTGGGTGGGAGGCTATTTCTAAATCAACAATGAACAAGAGGTGCTTCTAGCCAAAGGAAAAAAAGTGGGGGGAGGGGAAACAAAGTGTGACTATTGCTACAGCAACAGAGAGAGATTTCCTGATGTGGACAGATTGTACTATTGTCCTGTGATTAATATTAATTATTAATCAACCTAAAGTGTTTTGTCAGGCAGCATCATCCATGAGCTAAAGACATAAAACGGCAGACACGGCATTAAATTGGAATGTCATGAGAATTTCAGATGTCACTTGGTGACCTCATGATGAAGCAAGTCTTTGGAGACTCCAGCCTTGCTGCCTATATCCAATTTCACCCCTGATAAACTAGATAATCTTGAGAAAGTCACTTAACCTGTCTCTTTCCTTGACTTCATAGGCCATGCCAGATGGATGGAAGCAAAATATAGTGTGAGAGGAAATGAAAGCAGTGGTGTGGGCAGAATCAGATTTGCAATGCATGGGGGAATCTGTGAAGGATTTCAAAATTGGGCAGCAGTGATCTGATGAGAAAAAGAGGAATATAATTGAAGCAGCACTTTGAGTGGACTTGGAAATTCGAGAGACAAAAGGAATCAAATAGAATAGTAAAGTGAAGGGGGAAGAATTACTTTATGTCTTAACTAATCTGAATTACAACTAACCCTAGGAGATTTAGGTGGATGGGCTTTGCTGCAGAAATAGTCTGGGGCAGGGGTGGGGAACCTGCAGCTTTGAGGCCACATGTGGCCTTCTAGGTCCTTGGGTGCAGCCTTTTGACTGAGTCCAAGATTTACAGAACAAATGCTTTTTTAAGGGAATTTGTTCTGTGAAGTTTGGATTTAGTCAAAGGGCTGCACTTGAGGACCTAGCAGGCTACATGCGACCTTGAGGCCACAGGTTCCCCATCCCTGCCTGGGGACTCTAAAAATCTCTCTGATGTTTTCAAGTAATTTGGCTATTACATAGAGAAAAATATGGAGGTAACTGAGGGGAGGATATTCTAGTAACAAAAACTGAATTTACAGCTTACACCCCCATGGACTTAATTGGTAAATATCTAGAAACAGAGAGAGGAGCTATCAATCAATGTCTGATTAGTGTCAAGTGGAAAGTGTAGAATAAGGAAGAGGACATCCACAATGTAATGGCATTACAGAGTCTACTGCTGTTGCTGGTACACAGATAGATAGACAAACAGACACACCAAATGATAGGAATATGAATCTCAAATAGGCCAGGATCTAGGTGAGGGAAGGATTCTATTTAGAATTAGAGTCATGAATGAATGGATGTACTGATGGGCGGATGAATGGATGAAACATTCATTAAGTGTTTACTATGTACAGAGCACTGTACTAACCTCTGAGGATACAAATAATAAGACAACCCCTGATCTCAAGGAACTCACAATCTAATGGAGAACACAACATATATAGGAGTTTTGAGCTGCAAATAATTTTCAAAAACAGGCATTTGACTGGAGCTTAGGAGTAACCTGAAAAACCTTCATGTTATGGGAAAGAATATTACAGAGTGAATAGTTCAAGAATTAGATGGTCAACAGAAGTGTACTCAAACACTAAAATATGGAGGAAAGAAAAATGAATCAGATATCAAAGGACTTGAGTTCAAATTCTGACCCCCTTGCTTTTCAACTATGTGACCTCGGTCATCATTTAACCTATCTGAAAATAATGTTTTCCATTGTAAAATGGGGATAATAGCACTTCTCTTACCTGTCCCTCAAGATTGCTCTGGGGGAAAAAGTAAGAAAATATATGTGAACATTATTTTATTATCCTGTCTTAAAGTATTAATTAACAGGTTGGCCTGCCAGAATGTAAAGAGATAGTTTCTATAGCTGAATCTATTACCTTAGACTTTAAACCAAATATTACTGATTTTAAAAATAGATAAGGATATTTAGAACCTGCACCATATTAAAATGTTTCCCCTATAATTGAAAGAAGCATTTCTTTAGGTAACATTGCATTGCTAAGGGTATATTTGCTCGTTGGTTTTACAGGGATTCCCAGCACTAGTCATGCTTCTTTATCCCTTGTTACTCTCTTTCATACATATTCATAAATACATCTTAATGTTCATAAAACCAAGCAGGTTTCACATTATCTTTCCATAATTTTTGATAATTTGGTGATGCTTGAATTCATAGTAAAAAGAGATTGGCTCACCAAATCTCATGTTTATAAGCAGCATGGCAAGAATCCATCACCCCATTAGGATGATGCCCTTTCTTCCCCTCAGAACAGTGTTTCTTAACCTGTGGTCAATAAATATCCCTCGAAGCATTTAGATTTGTTTCATGAATTTAGAAGGGAAAATACATTTTAATTTTCACTAATCTTTAGTTTCCCTTGGAATCCTATCTATTTAATGCATTTAAAAATAGTGTTCTGAGAAGAGGTCCATAGATTTCACCAGACTGCCAAAGGGGCTATGGCACATACACAAAAAGCCAATAGTTTCTGAATTAGTTACTCTTTTGCCTTAGACAGGGAATTTTCGTCAGGTGTCTATTTAAAGGAACAAGTCATCAGACAAATGAAATGAAGCACTCGGGATACATTGTAGTTGTCAAAGTCCCTGTGACCAAAATCACAGCTACTTCATTAGAGAATGAGTGGAGGGAAGAGGAGAAGGAGAAAGAATGGGAGGGGAGAAGGAAGAAAAGGAAGAGGAGGAAAAGAGAAAGAGGAAGAAGAAGACTAGGAAGAGGAGGCTATAGCATCCTAATCCCTCTCCTGGATATCTCAGGTATCTGGAAAAAAGTGTATGCCTAACAGAAGATACTAGTTATGGAAACAGGACAAAAGGAGCTTGATCAAAAAAAGTGATAGATCTAAAAAAATTTTAAAATTAATTCACATTGATACAGGTCTTTAAAGTTTACAAAAAACATTTTATTAATAACGCTATGATATAAGTAGTAATTCCTGTTTGTGCCATACATTCACAAAGCATTTTTTCTCCCTAACAACGCTGTGAGGTAGGTAATGCAAGCCCAATTTTAGCTGTTTTATATAAAAGGAAACTGAGACTCCTAGAGGTGAAGTGACTTGATCATGATCACAGGAACTAGGAAGTACTTAAGTTAGAATCAAGGTCTCCAGGCTCTCTACCCAGCTCTCTTCCAAATGTACCATACTTTTCTATGTCATGGTGACAGGTTGTAGAACAATTTTTTAGATAGGGCAGGGCTAAGAACACAGACTAAAACTATTGTAACAGACAGTACACACTCTCTAGCTTTTGAAACAATCACGGTTATGGACCATTTCTAGCTGTTCCAGCACAGACTTTGGAGGGCACTATTCTCTCTACTCCATTTGTTGCCCCCTTTTTTGAGAGGGAGGAAGGGACAATTCTTTCTCCTAAATAGCTCTAAATAGTATTTTCTGCATTTCTTTTTGCTCATACTTTTAAAATAATACATTTGCTTACTTCCAAATTGAAAAACGTTTCAGTAAAATTTACCATAAAACTAAAATTACTAGCTTCAAAAGAATCAGTTTTTCAATACTTTGGCTATATATGTGGAAGGAAAATTCATTTCAGGAGAAGATAAACCTCACAGACTTGAAAGGAGTGATCAAATATTATCCTTCACGTTTGTTTTGGTATATTTCCTTATTTCCTATATCTGCTTTCATTTCACTATTATGTCAAAGATAATTTCTCTTGTAATAAATTCTTGTGAGTACTTTGAACCTAACAATTTGCCCCAGGAGGTCTGGGCTATTTTGTCAAGTTCCTTATACAACATTACAAGTACTGTATGGTCAAATTCAAGACCTAAGTCCATGATATGATGTTGTGGGGCTTTACTGGTTAGTGAATATAATAAATAAGATTCAGGGAGTTATTTCCACATTCCATTTCCATGAATCTGAAAAAATCATAGAGAGGGGAAAGTGATAAGGCCTCATTGAAAGGTTCTCTTCTTTGCATGTCTATAAGCACAAAGCTCCTTCAAACTCTATTTCCTAGGTTTACTACTGATAACTATATTATTTTGTTCTTTTTAATCTTCTAGGGCAGTGGTTTCCAGTTGTTTCCTAAAATGAATCATTTTGATACATTTTAGACTTTTTCATTTTTGTATTTGTCATCATCTTCCTATTCTTGCTTTCAGAAATTAAGTTCTAAGCCTTTTAAATTCTAGATCAATTCTGTCTTACATCTCATATATTTTTTTGATTCCCAGTTCCTGTACCTTCTTCACCCCAATCTATTCTCCTAGCTTCTCGGAAACTACTTTCTCATGCAGTTTTGTTAGAATCATAGAATTGTAAGAATAGAGAAGGCTTTAAAGGACATCTAGTTCAATGCCTCTATTTTTTCAATGCCTCCATTTTAAAAATTTTGACTTATTTGGATCTCCTTTCAATTCTGTATTTGGTTTTGGTCTTATTTACCATATGTAGTATTTATCTTCTTTCTATTCTTGCTTTGAGAAGTTAAATTCCAAGCTTTATTTTCCTCCAAGTCTAACTGTCCTTATTTTCTGTCTTACCTCTCATATTCTTTATTTTCATCCCTGGTACTTCTCACTTATCCATTGCCCCTACCCCTGAGAAACTGTTTTCTTCTGAAGTTTTGGCATGATCAGAGGATTATAGATTGAAAGTTAAAGCAGACCTTATAGGAACTCTACTCTCATTTTTGTTCAGTCATTTTTCAGTTATGTCCAACTTTTGTGATTCCATTTGGGGTTTTCTTGGCCAAGATATTGGAGTGGCTTATCGTTTCCTTCTCCAGCTCATTTTACAGATGGTCTCATTTTAAAATCAGGTCATTTATTAAGCATTTGGGAGTCAGGAAGAGCAGAGTTAATATCTGGCCTCAGACATTTAACTCTCTATTTAACCTTGAGAAAGTCATTTAATTTTGTTAGATCTCAATTTCCTCACACATAAATGATGGGGTTGAACTTGATAGCACTTGAGGTCCCTTGCAACTCTAAATATCTGCTGCTATGATGCAAGAGCTTTCTATCAATAAGAGAGTTTAAATTATCAAAGGAATATCCCCTTCAAACCCAACACATGCATGTAATGAGGTTATTGGTGACTAGGGGAAAATAAGTGACTAGAAGTCATCCCAAATGCTGGAGTCTATGACCTACTGCGCATTTTTTCCAGCAATTTATTGCATCTTTCCATTAATCCATAAGCCAGGCTTTGGAAATAAGTAAGGAAAATTTTTTTATCCCTCTTTCACCTACTTCTTCTATTTGGAGATAGGGATGACCTAAGGTAATATGAAAATGCTACAAAACTAATCAGTGTTAGGTGTTGATAGACCTTTTCTGCTTTACTTCTTTCTATTACCAAACTGCTACAGTTCTCATGAGATACTTAACTGGTGGATGTACTTTTTTTAAAAATTTATTTTTAGTTTACAACATTCAGTTCCACAAGTTTTTGAGTTCCAGATTTTCTCCCCCTCCCCACCCAAGATGGCAGGTAATCCTATATAGGCTCTACATATACTTTCACTTTAAACATATTTTCACAATAATCAAGTTGTGAAGAAGAATTGTGATCAATGGAATGAACCACAAGAAAGCAACAAGAAAAATTAAAAAAAAAAACAACAAAGCCAACAAAAAAAAATAAATAAAAATAAAAGAGAGAGCAAATAGTTTCTTTCAATCTGCATTCAGACTCCATAATTATTTCTCTGGATGTGCATAGTTTTTTTTTTTTTTTCCATCATGAGTCTTTTGGAGTTGTCTTAGAATCTTGCATTGCTAAGAGGAGCCAAGTCTATCAAAGTTAGACATCACAGATACGATATGTCTGTAGCTGTGTACAATGTTCTCCTGGTTCTGCTTCCCTCACTCAGCATCTGTTCATATAAGTCTTTCCAGGTTCTTATGAAGTCTGTCTGCTCATTTCTTATAGCACAATAGTATTCCATTACATTCATATACCACAAATTGTTTATCCATTCCCCAATTGATGGGCATCCTCTTGATTTCCGATTCTGCCACCACAGAAAGAATATTTTTGTATATATGGGTACTTTTTCCATTTGTATGATCTCTTTGAGATACAGCCTTAGCAGTGGTATTGCTGGTTTAAAGGGTATGGACATTTTATAGCCCTTTGGGCATAGTTGACGGAAGTACTTCTGAGCAGTGCCTAAAGGACATCAATTTATTATTCTGGAAGGAAATTAGGATCAGGCAGCCTCTGGGTACACAATTTCAAATATAAATGTGTTACCCAGATATGGAATTAGAAAGTTTTTTTTTTAATTTAAAAAAAAAAGTAAGCATTTACTATTACCGCATGGGATCTCTGGAAAGGAAATTCTTAAACATGAGATGTATTTCTGTTAAGGTTCTTTCAAATACCAAAATCCAGAGGAGTAAAATATTAGCACTTTGTCATTACCCATCTTGGCAGAACAGCTATGGGTGAGGTTTTATACTCTGGTCATCTGCCCCTAGTCTGTGTAGCAAGTGAAATTACTGTGCTGGTATAATATCAAACACCAAAATTCTATATTCCAGTAAGAATTCATGGTACTTTCATTCACTAAGTTTTTCTCTTGCATAATTTTTGCCAACTAAGTGAGCCTTCTCCCTTAATGCCAAAACATCTTTCCAACATTCCTCCCAGTGTTATTGTGTCTAAAAACTTAACTTGGTGATCTCCCACCTAAGATTAAAGTTGCAGGCCTCTACTATCTTCCCTCATTCACATTCATATCATCCCTACTCTTCTCCACTCTAGTCTGGATCGCTTGTTCTCTATTACAGAGATGTCAAATACATGGCCCACAGGCCTCATAAGTGCCTTCACATTCCTGAGTGTGGCCTGGATGAAATGTAATTGGGAAATATAGAACAAAATAAATTAAGATAAAATATAAATAAATAATGTTTATACATGGCTTTCTAAGTCAATGTGTGGCCTTATCTACATTGGGATAAGGGATTCTTATCTACATTGTAGTGACCCTGCTGCTCTACTATATTCCACTGTGTCCTTTGGATATCTTTAACTGTTTTTATTAAATTTCCTTCTTTGGTATCTGATTTTCCATAATACTCCTTTTTTTCTTCTCACTTTAACTGAAAGCTGGATTTCTTCTGAGTACCTTGAAGTCTAGGCTTTGGATGGTTATTCTTTTTTTTTTTCTATTTCTCCTGGAACTACAGTTTGCTCTTCAGTACTACAACTAGGCTATTCCTCATTCCTCAGGTAACTTTTTGCCTTCAAAGTCTATTAATTTAATATATATATATCACAATTTCTCTATCCTTATTATAGTCTTTGAGAACCATCCAGTTCATATTCTACCTTCTTTAATTAATATCTAACATGAGGTTCATAGTCTTTGCACACCATTGTTCACCAGTATCCTGAATGAACTTAATTATCCAAGTGGGTGTCCCCTCCAAAATAAAATGACCACATAATTCTTCTATGTTCTCAATTCCATTGACTTACTTTTTTGTAGTACTTCAACCAGAGGCACGATAGTATAGTGAGAAGAATATTGGATCTGGATGCAGAAGGCTTTGATTCAAATTCTAGATCTCTCACTTACTACCTGTGTGATCTCAAGAAAATTACTTAACTTCTCTGGCCTCAGTTTGTGGTGCAAAAGGAGAGAAGTGGTACTAAATGATTTCCAAGGTAACTTCTAGTTCTAAATATATAAGCAGAATATAAATCATCCCCCAACTGATAAATGGTCAAAGGATATGAACAGGCAATTTTCAGATAAAGAAATCAAAGCTTACAAAATTCATATGAGGAAGTGCTCTAAGTCACTGTGGATTAAAGAAATGCATATTAAAACAACTCTGAAGTACCACCTCACACCTATCAAATTAGTTAATATTAGAAAAAAGGAAAATGATAAATGTTGGAGAGGATGTAGGAAAATTGGAATACTAATGTACTGATGGTGGAGTTATAAACTCATCCAACCATTCTAGAAAAAAAAATTGGAACTATGCCCATAGGGCAACAAAACTGCACGTACCCTTTGATCCAGCAATACTACTGCTAGGTAGTATTCCAAAGAGACAATAAAAAGGAAAAAGGACCTACATGTACAAAAATATTTATAGCAGCCCTATTTGTGATGCCAAAATATTACAAATTGAGGGGATACCCATCAATTGGGGAATGGCTGAACAAACTGCGGCATATGAATGTGATGGAATACTATCATGTATTAACAAATAATGAACAGGCAGATTTTGAAAAAACCTAGAAAAACTTGCACAAAGGGATCGAAAATGACATGAGCAGAACCAGGAAAACATCGTAGACAGTATCAGCGACATTGTGTGGTGACTATGAATGACTCATCTCTTCTCAGTAACACAATGATCCAATACAAGTACAAAGGATTTACAAAGGAAAATGTTTTCCACATGTAGAAAAACAACTAATGGACTCTGAATACAGATTGAAGCTTATTTTTTCATATTTACTTTATTCTTTTTGTATTTGTTTCTTTTGATCTGTTTCTTCTTTCGCAACTGTATCTAATATGGAAACGTTTCACATGATAGCACATGTACAACCTATATCAAATTGCCTACAATTTTCTGGAGAGGGAAATGTAAAGGAGGGAGGAAGCGAGAAAAATTTGAAACTCAAAATCTTGTAAAAATGAATGCTAAAAATTGTCATAACATGTAATTGGGAAAAATAAAATTATATATATATATACATATATGTACAAATATATATATATATACACACACACACATGTATATATACAAATATATATAATCATATGATGCTAGGCCAAGATGTAATAACTTAAATCTTTCCATTTTATGTATGTCAGTCTATTAAGGTTCCAGAGTTCTGAAATTAAACTCTCAGAAAAACAACCTTCTATCTTTGCAGTTCTTCTACCTTAACACTTGGTCTAAACTCAAGTTTAGTATGACCTCTATTCCTTTGATGCCTCCCTATTCTTCCAGTCAGCCTCTTTAAATCTACCTTTCCTTGGCTCCGTACACATGCAATTCTAATCATTCTTCTCTGTTCTCATCATTTTCATTTCTTATTTCCAACAGTGATTATCCCGAACTTTTTATTTCTCTCCTCAATTCC
This sequence comes from Trichosurus vulpecula, assembly GCF_011100635.1. NCBI lineage: Eukaryota > Metazoa > Chordata > Mammalia > Diprotodontia > Phalangeridae > Trichosurus > Trichosurus vulpecula. The sequence goes on from NC_050574.1 coordinate 392,316,934, forward strand.
CCAAACATAATTTAACCTAACAATTAGAGCAAGTGATTTAATTCCCTACTTCACTGAGATGAGGACAACATTTCATCACCCAATTCTATACCTTTACAATGGCTTTACACATTCTTTCATGCCCACAGTGCATTTCCTCTTTACCTCTTAGAATTCTCTCTTACAATCCCTTCCTTCAAGAATCACCTCAAGTACCATCTTCTACATGAAGCCTTTTCTCCCTAGATGCTGGTTCACTCCTTCCCAAATTAACTTATAATTAACTACTTTTTACTTCATTTCTAACAGTACATATATTATATATGTATTACATATGTACATGTGTATATATGTGCATATATACATATCCATATATACATAATCGTGTATATACAATGTTTTATATATACATACATATATGTATGTATATATGTGTATATATGTGTGTGTACACATATATATATATATGTGTATATATATATATATATATATATATAATTTATACACACATGATTTGCACTGGTAGCAGAGGCAGAATGTGAACCTAGGTCTTCCTGATTCGATGTCTGGTATTCCATCTATTGTGCCACCTAACTTCTCCAATAGCTGTATGTTGAGATGAAAAATGATGAATTGTGCTTTAAGGTACCTAAGGAACACCCAGGAAAACCATCCCTGTGCTTCTCTATCTTTGCACAGTATATATCCCATGCCTTGAATGTTCTCCCTTCCTCATTCTCCCTCTCCTCTTAATGAATTCCTGCATATCCTTTAAAGTTTAACTTAAATGTTGCATCCTCTTTGAAGCTTTCTTTGATCCACCCCAGTTAATAATGCCTTCTCCTTCCTCAAAAATGTGTCTTTTACTTTTGGCTCTGCCATTCAACACCTATAAGACTTTGGCAAATCATAACCTATGTGGGCCATATTTTCTTCACTGGTAAAATGAGTTTGAGCCTAGGTGGTCTTGTAAGTCCATAACTTGATGATATAGAATGTCTATTCTAGACTCAAGATCTTATGATTTCTACCTAAAAACTGAAAATGAAATCCTCAGGTATTGTCAAATATATTATCAGTTCTGTAGTTTTAGCCCAGAACAGAGACATTTCAACTGCTTCTCAAGTGAACTATTTAGCAGAAGTCTCTGGCCCCTGGAGAATTACAGAATGGGTGATGAGTTCTCTATCTTCAGAAAATTTTTCAAAGGACAAAAGTATTTCTGCTGATGAAATACTTTTATTCCATTTACCTGACTTGGCATCTGAAGAGTAAGAATCCTATTCAAGTTTGTAAATTTTGCTTTCCCTTCTGGAGCATTTATCAGCCTCTGGCTGATTTCTATTTTGGGAATAGCTTAAAACAGGACTTTATGTATATTGACACTCCCTCAAGCAAAATGGTGGATAATAAGCTCGGATTTTTATAGTTCAAATTCATCCCCATTTGAATGATATTACAAAAAGAAATTTAAAAGACTGATTTTGAATAAAGATGTTATTCTAGATGTTAACCATAAACCAGAAAATAGCCAGTTTCCACTGGTATACCTGGAAGGACAAAACTCTAGTTCATTTGATTTTGTCTTTGAATCTCTAACATCTGGTACAGTATTTGAAGCATAGTAGGCACTTAACAAATATTTATTGGATTAGACTAGATTGGGAAAATTATCTGATTTTGTGGATTTTTACTATTGTTTTAATCACTGACTGCCTTGGAAATCTTACTCAGCTGCACCACCTCCCCCCACTCAGTTCCCATTATTGCTTTTCAAAAGAAACTTTAAACTCTCTATTTTCACAATCATGATCCTCCTTCTATTCCTCAAACAAGAATCTCCAACTATTTGTAAGACATTTCCTCCTGAACATAAATCTGGCAACACAAGTTCAAAATGCCCAAGCCATGGGTTATCTCTCCATTGAAATTTGTCCTTGTTCTATCGACGGCACAGCTCTGGCTGCCTTGTTCATAGCCTTCTAGCTATCTTCGACTTTTCACTCTTTCTAATGCCTGCATACCCTGTAGATGAACAGCATGGTTCACAAGAAAAATAATTGGTTCTAAAGTCAGATGGCACAGGTTCAAATCTGACCCCTGCAAATTGTTATTTGTTTAACCTTGGGCCAATCAAACCCTTCAAGCCCCTCAGTTTTATTCTCTGTAAACGTAGGTAGTTATCTTCTGAGAATCCTTCCAATTCCAGATTTATGATCCTTTTGATTGTTTCTCCACAATATCTTCTCTCTTTGATCCCTTGTAGGAGGCAGGGAATTCATAGATTTTGTAGAGAAAGAATGATGAAAAAAATATCTCTCTTGGTTTCAAGCTGTAATAACGACCCCTCCTCACTTTTAACCCAGAGCAGCCAAATGATATGTAACAGCTGTCCAGTCAGGCGTCACTAGGTGCATCGTCTTATCTGTAACTTCATAGAGATCTTTCAGCTGCTCCTTGCCTTTGTTCCAGCTGTTCCCTATGACTAGAATGCTCTGTCCTCCCGCTTTTGTCTTTGAATTCCCTTTCATTCTTTAAAATACAATTTAAATGTCACCGCTTCTCTCATTTCTGATCCCAATGGTTGGTAATAACTTTTTTTCTCAGGCCTCACAAACAGGTTCTTATTTATCTATTTATTCTGGTAAATCTTTAGTATGCTTTGTTCTAAGTCAAAATAGTTATGGATTTAGAACTGGAAAGGACCTTAGAAGCCATCTATGTCAATCCCTTCCTTTTTGGTGGTTTAGCGGTTGTTGTCCTTAATACTCAAAGAGGACCAAAATGACATCATGATGTTGGAGATCAATCTACAGTGTCTTTTACTGGGGCTGATCAGACCGATATGAGCTCAGGAGGCTCTGCCACAGGTCAGGCACACATAGTCAGTCCGTATGAACATTTGGAATGGAAATGACTCTAAATTTTGTGCTCACATTTCTTTTGAGCTACTGCTCAAATATGGGCACACCATGCTTAATAATCCTACACCAGTGTCTCCCACGTCTCACAATTGATTCCAAAGTTTTGCAGAGAAACAATACAAAGACACCCTTAATTTTACAGATGAGGAAACTGAGGCCTTAGAGAAGTTACAACATTCAAGGTCACACAGAAAGTAAATGGTGTAGCTGGAATTTGAATCCAGGACCTCTGACTCATGAGAGAATTTGTTTTCACCATACCAAACTCCGTCCGTAATAACATGCATGTGTAACATATTCCCTACTAGACAAGGGGAGGACTATTTTTACCTAAAATTATATTTCTCTATAGTATCCAATGGGCAGCCAGGTGGTACAGTAGGTAGAGCACCAGGCCCAGAGTCAGGATGACCTAAGTTCAAAAGTGGCCTCAGATACTACCTGTATGATCCTGGGCAAGTTGCTTAACCCTTTTCCCTCAGTTTTATCATTTGCAAAATGATCTAGAGAAAGAAATGGCACACCCCTCCAGTATCTTTACCAAGAAAACCCCAAATGGGGTCACAAACAATTGGACACAACTAAAATGTCTAAACAACAATATACTACCCAACAAATACTTGTAACGAAGTCCCTAACAACATTTGCTCTTTGTTGACAATAGATCAAGAGCTAAAAGAGACTGCAGAGAAATTTAAGCCAGCAATTTCATTTTACAGAAAAGAAAACTAAGGCCCATAGTGGTTAAATTACTTTCTAAGACCACACAGATAGTAAATAGCGGACCTGGAAATTGAACCCAGGTTCTCAATTCCAAATTCAGTGACTTTTTCACTATACCATGCTAATGATATTTTTTTTCATTTCTTGCTAGAATTTTACTCCCTAAAATGATAATTTGATTAGTTTTATATTATTTTAGAAAAAAGAAAACATGTAAAGAACATATCTATGAAAAAAGAACTCCCAAGAAATGTTGACTATAACTATTAAGTGGTGGTGATAGGTGTCAGATATCAAAGGAGCTTAAAGAGTGCATGAGTAAATAGAAATTGGAATATAGACTCCTCTTTAAAGAAGTTTAATGCTGGAGAGAACAAATAATTTGGTGCTTTACAGGTTTACTGGGGGTTGAGGGTTGGCACATTTAGGATTGGGGAAATTGGAACATTGAGTAAAGAGAGGGGAAAAGGATAAAAGACAGAGATGCTAAATGGAGAAAAGAAAATTGTGGTCAGTGACACCAAATGCAACAGAGATGTCTAGGAAAACAAGAATACAGAAGAGTTCATCAATTTGATAAGGAGACAGTCACCAGTGACCTTTGGGAGTGGTTTTCATCTTATATAGTATAGTATTGTCTTATGAATGGAAATCAAGTTACAGGAGAGAAGTACAAGAAATGGATTCCCTCTTCTCCTCTCTCTTTCCAAAATACCATTTCTATAGCTTCATTTCCCACAGTTCCTGGGGTTTCCTCACCCTGGAATATTCATCTGACCTTGTGACCTTCTCACCATAGAACATCATTGCAACATGCCAACTCCTTTTTCCCATTCTTAAGTTCCTTCTCAGTATTCTTTTTGAGGGAAGACTCAAGCTGAATAACCTTCATTCTCCTCACGACTCTGCTTTTGACTTTCTGGATCTGATATCATGCCTCAGCTGTCATCTCACCCTTTATCTTCTGTCAACTCTAGACTGCAAAGCCCAGGCCCCAGTGAATAGTGCCTTCCCACAAAGTCTCAGTTCTCTTTTGTGAGTTGTCTTCTCCCATTAGAACATAAGTTCCTCAAGAGTAGAACTGTCTTTTTACTTCTATTTGTAGCCTCCATGCTTAGCCCAGGACCTCATACATAGTAAAAACTTAATAATCTTAATAAATGCTTGCTGCTCTGTCTTGTCTTACCTTGCCTTGATAAGTGTAGATCTTTTTTTTTTAATTTTCAAGGAATTTGTCAGAAAAAGAGAGGTTTGGTATTAGTTTTCCAATAAATTGTACTGCAACTGAGATATTTTGACATTCTCAGGATTTCATCCCAAGTAATAAAACTTATATAAGTGAAGAGATGAAAGAAGATTCTCCTTATGAACTTTATTATCATCATTTTTAAAAAAAAATTATCCCTTGCTAAGTTTTATAAAAATGTTGTTGGGGAGCTAATACTATAGGAAGCAATTAGTTTCACGAGAACAAAGTTAGTCACATGTAGCGATCTAGCACTATTATACAGTCTGGTGCTTGGGGATTAGTGTCTTTGGGGCTTAAATATGAGGTAAGATCATCAGCAAGGGTGGGATTAGTACAGTATTTAAAAAAAATAGAAAAGCCATGCTACAGTAGGGGCTTATAACATTTTGGACATTGTTTAAATATATCATTATATCATTGTGATACAGTGCTGGTGTGGGCAATGTTATCTGAAGTATTTATTAAAGATCTATTTGATATGCTATCATGATAGCCACCAATGAAAAAAAAAAAAACAACTCCATAGTCCCATGCTCCTAGCTTCTTAAGAGCTTACAGTCTCTGTTTTTCCACTTCAACAAATGGCAGGGGTACTTAGACTAGGAAACCTTTCTGTATTTCTGTCAAAGTTGCAGGTAATGAATGTTATATTCGTGAGTATGATTTTTCTCTTGTCCTAGCATCTTCCACAGGCCACAATAATTCATAGCTTATTTAGGACTTGTTAGACACTAAAATTGTTAAAACAAATTATTTAGGAATCCCCAAAACACTAATATTTGCAATGATGTTTTCAATACATATTCATTTTCCCTGTCACTTTTAAATTCAGTATTTTGCCTTTCAAATAAATTATTTGTACATCAGATACTTTATTTCAAAAATATTTATGAATCTGACAGTGTTACACACATATGTATGTAACATATTATATATACGTATATACACACATCACAATGTATATATATGTGTGTGTATATATATATGTATATATGTGTGTGTATATATGTATATATATATGTGTGTGTGTGTGTGTGTGTGTGTGTGTGTATGTGTATGTTCCAAAAAGCCATTTGGGGATTTTTTTTTGCTCAAGAAAAAAAAAGGATAACTTCCCCTGGAAAATAAAGCCTGCTTCTATAATAAAACCAAAATTATCTTTCTTTTTGCATATAAGGTTTTTCTCAAACATTTGTTAAATTTAGAAACAAGTTAATGGTGAGAGTGATAATGCTACACTATAACCAAGTTGAAGCTGGTGACCTGATCCTAAGTAAGAGCTATATTTGGAAAATGATATTATGATATGGGACTAATTATTGTCTCTGGTGGAAGCAGAATTTGGAAGATACTAATAATGTTTTGCTCCACTATTTGGTCAATTGAATGATATAATTTCTAATAGCTTTATTATATTTATTGCCACCTATTCTTGTATTGTCTCTGTAATAGAGGGTAATGGTACGTATATGGAAAAGTTATCCTACTGTATCATCATGGCAAATGTAAGAAATCGAAAAAGATAAGATCTCTTATAATTTCTTTAACAACCCATAACCATTTGACAAAACGTACCAAGTGAAATGAACAATTCTGTGCTAAAATGAGTTTAGGTTTGGAAGGAAAAGAATTTCATATGATATCAGAGCTCAAACTTTTGGGACTATTCCACCACCACCACCCCCATCTTACAAATGAGGAAACTGAAGCCCAAGGGGAAAGTCATTTAACCAGGATCACGCTGATATCTCTCAGTGTTTCTTCATCAATTTGTGAGCAAGGAAAGAAGATGGAGCATAAAGAGTAATCCAAGATGATTTTTCTGCTTTCAATCTATTTATTTTTTCTATTAGCAAAGAGTAAGGGGAGAACCTTAGGCTGTAGGTTTCTAGAGGTTATACTTAGAACTCCATGATTTATTTTAATATCAGAGTCAACAAACTTTACAAAATAACCACTGATTTCCCACGTGACTTTTGGAAAAGTATTTAACATTGTGTTTCAATTTCTCTGGTGCAACATGTTTGCTCTTGTGATATGAAAAAAAATCTGTTTTTTTTTTTTTTTGAGAAAGAGGGGATACTAACCTTCCTGCAACAGGCTCTTTTCCAACCTGATGCCTACCTCTCCACTTTTGATGAATATTCTTCATATAAAAACTACATCAGGTTCAGAATCAGAGCAAAATTAGACAATCACAGTGCATCAAACATTGAATAAAAGGAGGTTTACTTAGAGCAGGGGAAGGGACATTCATTAAGTATGCAGTTGATTCAGTATTTTGTGCAAACCTTTCCATGTGTTTCTAAGGTCACCAAGCTCACCATTTCTTACAGCACAGTAGTATTCCATCACAACCATATACCACAACTTGTTCAGCCATTCCCCAATTGATTGGCATCCCTGAAATTGAATAGAATTTCCTGCTTTAGCATTGGCCATTTGGTCAGTCTGAGGTATGAAGCCTCAGAGGTGAGTTCTAACCCCTCTTGTCTTGGCTGTTTTTGTAGTTAGGCAACCAGAAAACTATATTAAAGAACAAAACCCTAAGCCTCTAAAACAATTAAATCGGGGGTTTCAGTAACTTTTTAGGAATAAATGAGTCTAACCTGCTCTTTTGTGGGGCCTTAGTATATTGCTACCACCATACTAATACCCACACAGATGCCAATCATTATTGTTACTCTGCACTTCTGTCCTTATCAAAACCTTGCTAGTGAAGTTTCAGCGGGTCGCTAATGTCACTAAGATAAAATTGTCATTTAAAGCCCTTCACAGTCTATCCCAATCGCCCTTTCTAAAATTGTTTCACATTATTCTCCCTCAATCAGTCTAATAGAAATTGTTAGTCAAGCTGTCATACTCTCTGTATAAGAACATTACATGGCTCACTTTTGTGATTTTACGTAGGATCTGGAAGGCTATCCCTCTTCTGTGTCACTTTTCAGAATTCCTATCTCCATTCGAGTCATGTTAAATGCCACCGCCTCCAAGAGGTTTTTCATGATGCTGCCAATTGGCAAGCTTCCCATCGTATTATTTTTCATGTACTCTTTGTTTACTTATCAATGCCTGCGCTCTTCTTTACTACTAAAATTCTAGTATCTAGTGGTCACGGGCAGTTTCATTTTTGTCTTTTGTATCCCCAAAGCCAAGCACAGTGCCTGGCATATATGACATAATTAATAAAAGCTTGATCAACTAAGTTGAATTGTGTCACTCCCTTGGTTTGTGAACTCTCTCTACCACTGCAGTTTACACCCCATCTGTGACTCAGCAGATTTGTTCTAGGAAGTTGCCTGAGATGCAGGGGTTAAATTATTTTCCCACTCGCATGCAGCTATGGCCAGCTATTGGAATGATGTTACATTCGTAAACATATGTGTGTGTGGAGGTGGGGGGCATATGACACTACAAAGATACTAAATTTACTAATCCATTCATATGATTTAGAGCTGCTTAGCTAGGGAGGTAGAGAATGGGTCCCCATTCTTAAATCATATCATCATAGCATTGCAAGGAGAGACTTCCATATTAGCATATTAATGAAGTTACTTTGAGGTCTGAGCACTTGCTGTGGGGGAAAGAGAGGGGAGAATGGGAGGTATCATCTATGAAGAAGAAGAAAAATGAATTTGCATCTATAATGGTAACAACATGCTGGCATAATCTTTCTGCTTTGGGCTAGACATGCAAAAGAATACCTAAGTGACAGGGTGAAAATGAAACAATTATATGATCTGGGATAGTAAATGCTGTCCTGTTTAACTCCATTTGCTTGTCTTTAGCTCATTTACCTTACCAGGGACCATCTTTAATGTTCCCAGAAGTTTTAATTCTTAAACACCTGTCTTATTATACAACAATGCCAAGAAATCACTGCTCCTGAGGTGGTGGAATGAAGATATTATAGATATAAAGCTGTATTCTGATTTCTCTGAGAAGAGGATTCAGGTCATAAATAGTGAGCCAAGAAAGGAATGGATAGATTTCTGTGATTCCAAAAATTTTAAAGATTTAAAAAATGAGAAAAGGGGAGAATGCTTAGATAGGGTAGCTTTAAGATTGACAGGGGATATTAAGAAAAGCTACTTATAAATTACCTCCTTTCTTTTTGTTTCCTTGCCAGGAATACCAAATTGACATATTTTTTGCTCAGACTTGGACAGACAGTCGCCTTCGATTCAACAGCACAATGAAAATACTAACTCTGAACAGCAATATGGTTGGATTAATCTGGATTCCAGATACCATCTTCCGGAACTCAAAAACTGCAGAAGCTCACTGGATAACCACACCCAACCAGCTCCTTAGAATATGGAATGATGGGAAAATCTTATATACTTTAAGGTAAGGATGTGTCTGCTCAGTTGGTATAATTGGGAATAAAAGTTTCTTAGGTCATCACTCGTTTTATTTTGACTTAATTAGAATAGAGTAGCATCCCCACTTTGAAATTTCATCAATTTTGCATACTTTGCATGACTTTGCATGGTAATACGACAGTGTTCCCAATGCAAAGTATGAAGTAAGAAAGATAGATGTCCAAAAATCTTTAAAAAAATATTTAACCATGATTCAGTATTCTGGAAGGCATGGTGTGGGGGGATGATGACTTGAAACTATGGAAGGAGAGAGAGAGAGAGAGAGAGAGAGAGAGAGAGAGAGAGAGAGAGAGAGAGAGAGAGAGAGAAACTCTAGCCATTTTATTTTCTTGTCATTTTTCTTTTTAATGGTACTGGTTATCTAGACGAAATTGATAAGACTATGAAAAATTGAACTAAAAACTTTAAAAGATTCCTAGTTTTATTCATTTAATATAGGGAAACAAAGATGTGTAAAGTGTTACAAGACTGAGGGAACTTTGAGATCATCTAGCCCTTTATTTTACACATGAATAAAATAAAATCTAGAATAACACAGAACCTAAAATTTAATGGGAAGAATGTTTGCCTGGTGTGCCTAGATTTTGGCACATAATAGGAAATCAGCTCAATAAACCAAAGACAGAGCAAATAAACTAGATCATAACTCTTCTTTGAATCTCAAAAAATGTATTCCCTTTTAAAATTATATATATATATGCATGCATATATGCAAAAAGCATATATGCTTCATTTTCACTTCTTAGATACCTTTTGCATGAACACACACACACAACAACAACAACCCAACCAAATTGGAAGTTACATCATTTTACTAAGTCTAGTTTACATGCAAACTACAGTGTAGTACTATTCAGATTTTTTATCTCAAGATAGTGACAAAGGCCTAACAGGTAAGTCACCCATTAAGCAAGCACTTTTAATTAATTCATGAGAGCAATTGCAATTCCAGCATAATGAAATCTCCATGGAAAGCTATGCCCTGGCCCTGACATTTTTTCTCTTTTTCACGTTGGCTACAGTGACATCATGTCTCCAAACTATTACATACAATGCCCCCCTCAGCTGAGCTCATTGAACTGAGGTACATTAGAAATCTTTGTCTCTCTCTGTCTCTGAATTTCTGTCTGTCTCTTTCTCTGTGTCTTTCTCACTGTGTCTCTCTGTTTCTGTGCCTCAGTGCCTCTGTCTCTCTCTGTCTCTGTCTCTCTTTGTCTCTGTCTCTGTCTCTCTGTCTCTCTCTCTCTGTCTCTATCTCTCTGTCTCTGTCTCTATCTCTGTCTCTCTGCCTCTCTCTGTCTCTCTCTCTGTCTTTGTCTCTGTCTCTGTCTCTCTCTCTCTCTCCTTCCCTCATTTATTAATAAATGTCCTTGAAGATATGCATGGTTAGTGATCACATCCCCAAATGCATAACTAGCTATCAAAATGTTGATAGTTGCTTGACTGGTCACATGATGACAAAGGATCACTGCGATTATCATGTGAAACAGTCATCTAAAGGGACTGCATGCCCAACTCCTAAATGATTATTGAGGAGACCTAAGACAAACGATATTCGACTTTACCTCTCTTTTTTGACTTTTTGGTTAGATTTCCATGGATATTTTGCATTTATAACACTAATGTTTTTGGCCTCAAGATTTTCTTACGTATGGATATAATACTACTAAGTGCAAATGAGAATCAGTGAAAATTCTGACAGCTTATGTTGCCAAGTTGGCAGATGTTTATTCATGCCTTCTACAGTGTGGATCTATCACTATGCTTAAGGATTTGAGTCTACAGACTTTTGTTTGTTACCCAAGCAAAAGGTACAAGGAACTGACACATGGTACAGAGAATGGTAAAACTAATGGGATCAAACTCACCCAAATGGCATGTTGCTGCCAACAAATTTTCAGTCTTCTGAAGCCTGAATAAAGGGAGATTAGAGTTGGTGCCTTACGAATGACTCTTCTTTAAGACCGGATGATCTTGAAAAAAATTTCCAAAATGTTTTATGCCCATGGAAGATAGCATGGTATGGAGGAAAGTACATCACATCTTGAGCAAAAAAAAATGTGGAACCGATGCCCAAGCCCAAGGCCATTTACCACCTAGGTGACCATTCAGTTTACATATTGGGGCCTCAGTTTCCTCAGCTGTCAATGAATCAATTGCACTAGATAATCTCTAAATCCCATCTAGTTCCAATAACATGAAAGGAAATTTGTTGCATTTCATAATGCTCAGCAAATGCAAGCATCAATACAACGCTTCTATGTCTGTGAATAGAATCAGAATGAATACATGCCATTCTGCCATGATACAAAAAAAAATAAAAATTCCTAAATGTTTTTTTTTTCCTGGGGGATATCTGATGAATTCAGAGCTGCCCATTTAATGTAGAATTCACATATTAGTACTAGATATTATAACTTTGCTCCTCTCTTTCCCTTTACAAAACTGGACAAATGAATGTTAAAAATTACTGGTTTCTCAGCCATCGGCCCAAGAAAGATGAGTTACAGTATCTCCTTCTTTTTGGTGGTTTGATTCAAACTCATATAGACCTCTGTGTGCTCTTTTGGTTTTGAGTCTTCCTTATGATAAGTACAACATATTCAATCCTTTAATGCCTCTCTACTTTTTCATTTTTATTTTTGTTATTATTATTATTTGGTTCAGGAGGGAGGGAGACAAAAGGGTTTGTGGATCTGTGATTTCATCATCTTGAGGAATTCCTGATATGCTAATTCCTGACACAGATATATATATATATATATAGACCCACCATGGCTGCTATGAATAGGCAGGAGTATTCCCAGGTTTGAATCACAAGATATAACATGCTCTTTTCATTGAAGATAAAACCAGGACGTTTATTCAAACATCAGAAAGCCAAATCCATCATACCAACAGAGAAGTCTATATACATTACCAATGCAGAGGGCACCACCATCCCCGAGCCTTCCCTCTGTCAGGTCTCCCCACAAACTCCCTTAAGCAAAATCACTCCCTCTCTCTCTCATGCTAGCTGCTCTGCTTTTCCTGCTTGCTCTCTCTCTCTCCCAGCTCCAACTCATTCTCTCACTTCCTGCTCCAGGATTCCTGCTTCACCCATTCAACAAGCTCCTCCCAACACAGGCTCTATGTGACTCAGGCTCCTGTGACTCAGGCTTCCATGTGACTCCAGCAGGTCACATTGGCCTATTAATGGATGGGAAAGATCTTCCATTCCCATTAACATAACAATGTGCAACTCCTTTGTCACTCATAGTGTTAATTCTAAGTCTTACTGAGTTGCCCAAAGGGCTAAGGGTTGGCTATCCTCACTTAGATAAAAAATGTCATGGGTAAGACTTGACCCCTTTTTGTACCCAGTAAATCCTTCTCTTGCCTTTGCCATGCTATCTCTCCTTTTAATCATTATTCTCTAATAAAATGAATTGGCAAATGCTTCTGCAAATGAGTGAACTGGATGTTATTCTTGTCTATACACATAAACCAGAGTGGAAAAATGAATGAGCAGTTAAAATTCAAACAAATAGATATTTTGAGCAGAGTTAACCAAAAAAAATGACTGAATTTGAACCAGTTATTGGTGGTGTTGTTTTGGCATCATTTTTCCTTCTCCAGGAAAACCTGTGATTTTTAGACGTGGCCTTTGATTTTCCTCATTTGTTAGCCTTTGCTGGTAGTTTCAAAAAAAGAAATAAAAGGCCTGAAGACTGGTGTTGTTAAATAGACTGCTGTCACTTTGCAACAACTGCCTAGAGAGATTGTAAATTACGTATGAGTTATATTCCCTGACATAAATAGTTCCCTTGCCCATGAACTCAACCGTGTCCTAATGTACCTGGCCATGAAAGTGATGCTTGGCTTATCCATAGGCTCACCATCAACGCAGAATGCCAGCTGCAGCTCCATAATTTCCCAATGGATGAACATTCATGCCCACTGATATTCTCCAGCTGTAAGTAATACCTTCATTTTTGAGACTGTGTCTAAATCTTGAATACATTCAATAATGTTGCTAATTCCTACTATGTTGTGAAGTTATACATTTTCCCTCTATGCATAGGTGGCTGATGTTAATTGGTGCTTCCCAGAAGGGTAATTTTCACTTCAGTGTTATGATTCAAAGCCTGTGTCATGATATAAAGTCTTTTAATAAACTGGAGAGGCACCCCATCAGCCAATTTCAAGAAATTTACCTATAAGTGTTTAAGAAAGACTAAGAAATGTGACTTTTAAATTGGAGTGTATCATGTGGATCCATGTGAAATATTCAGATACTTTTGGGTTAATAAGAAGTGAAAGTGAAAGGTTTGGTCAGGTTAGAGGTAAAAATATTTGTTTCAAATATAAATAACTTTGACTCAATTAAAATTTTATAGTGCCACTACAAGCAATTCCAGCTCTCTCAGCATTCAGTCATTTTGTATGGATTTGTATTGTTTATGATTTATGTCCATCAGTATTCCTGTTAGTAAAAGGTCTTGGCATCATTGTTAGGCATTCATCGGATAAGAATCCTTTTTAGCACAGTGTTCTACAATAAGAATACCCACAGAAGGTAAGACGGAAGAGCATAATATGGTTATTATATGCTATAAATTGTCTCATACCAATGTTTTGGCAAAACAAATGGGTAAAGTGAGATAAAAATCTTTGTTTAAAAAGGCAGGGCTATTTAATCAATGTATGTTACATATTTCAATTGGTGTTGGCTGTGATAACTAGAGTGTGAATCAGAAAAAATTTGTGTGGTTTCCAACCAATCAAATTGTTTGCTAGCAGAGCTGACTTAATGAACAAAACATCTTCTTCATTAAGAACAAAACTGAACCAGTGCTGCAAAACTTCAAGGAAGGTGGTTTTTTATTCTTGCCCTAATGGTTTTCTGATTGGTTCAATCAGGTAGACCAAAAGGGGGACCATATTTTGCAGGTTTTTTTAGGAGTGAATAGAAAATAATATATTGGGGATCATCTCCCAGTCTGGGCAAGAATATCCTAGTACGGAAAAAAATCACTAATTAGCTGAGAATAAAGCTTATTTACACTATGTACATTATGTCTTATCTTTAAGGTAAGCCAAGATATTCACCAAATAGCAACAAAAAGAAGCATATGCCAAAGGATATATAATGTATATCAGAAAAGTTGATCACTTCAAGCAGGAAAAATCTCTCAGACTAGATTAGAGAGCATGCTTAACAAGTATAATGGAGAGAAAATAACAGGTTGCTAAAGGCTCCTCTGAGTATGTTTGCTTAATTTTAATGTCTTGCTCTGAAAGACAAATTAGTTTATTGAGAACTTGCTACAAATTTTCTTGCCACATTTATAAAAATTAATGAATTGATTGAGAACAAGCATCTGTATCTATTTGCTCAGGTTGAACATGAAAGAATTTTCATTTAACATTTTCCTCAAAGTTGATTGATGATGATTTATTCATTTATTCCATTTAGGATTTCTTAGTTACCTACATTAAAACAATGATCAAATGAAAAACTCAAACGAAAAACCTAATTATAGAATATATATGTATGTATGTATATAATATGTGTATGTAATGCATGTATGTACATACACATACAGCACATACATATACACGCACACACACATATATATGTATATGTGTGTGTGTGTGTGTGTGTGTGTGTGTATATACCCACATACACCGTACACATATATACATACACATATACACATAGTTTATCTGATGAAGGCCTCATTTCTCATTTAGCAAACTAAGACAAACTTTTAAAAAAACTGAGCCATTCCTCAATTGAGAAATAAGCAAGACATTTATAAGTTCATTTGTCCTACCAAAGTGATTTTCTGAATTTACAAAATTTAAAAAATAATTCTTTGAACTTACATAGTCATGAAAATGCCAAAACAAATGATTTGAAAAGGTATTGATTGGAACTTATTTTGATGTGTCTTTCTTCTCCACATATTAAAAAACAAACACCACCTATTTGTGATAGTCTTTTTCCTTGTGGTGCTACAAAACTAAGTGGCAACAAATGCAGGTAATTTTAAATATCTTTGTACTTCAGGAAAAGACTCAGTTCTAAAAATGTTTAGTTCCTGTTTCTACCCACTCTCCCCATATCTGCCCCCACCCATTAAGAAAGTAAGCAATAGGATTTCAATTACATGTGTGAAGTCATGCAAAATATATTTCTGCATTTGTTGTGGTGGTTCAGTCATTTCAGATGTGTCTGACCATGTGACTTCATTTTGGTTTTCTTGGCAAAGATACTAGAGTGGTGTGCCATTTCCTTCTCCAGATCATTTTACACATGAGGAAACTGAGGAAAACAGAGTTATTTCCCTAGGGTTACACAGCTTGTGATAGAGACCAAATTTTAATTGAAGTCTTCCTGATTCCAGGCCCAGGTAAATGAACATAGTACAGCTATGTGGTGCAGTGGATAGGAGGGAAAATAAAAGAGTAAAAAAAATATGAAAAAAGGTATGCTTAAATCAGCACTCAGAGTTTATCAGTTCTGTCTGGAGGTGGATAGCATTTTTTTATCATGGATCTGTTGGAAGTATCTTGGATGATTGTATTGAGAGAACCTAAGTCTTTCACAGTTGATCATCATTACAGTGTTGCTGTACAATGTTTTCCTGGTTCTGCTAACTTGACTTTGCATCGGTTCATACAGTTCTTCCCAGTTTTTTTTTTTTTCTGAAGCCTTATCATTTCTTACAGGACAATAGGATTTCATCAAAATCGCATGCCACAATTTGTTCATCCATTCCCCTAATTGATGGGCATCCCCTGAATTTCCAATTCTATGCCATTTGTTGCAACAATTCAGCTAGCAGCTGTTTTGGGAGTGAAAGACCAACACAAGCCCAACAACTAGAATGCTTCCAACACAGGTTCTTTTGATCTGCTTTACTAAGGAAAGCAATATTGAGGGGTTAACAATCTTACTTTAATCCAACACATACGAATATCATTCACTTAGTTCAGGGTAAAAAGCCAGCACCCTGAACTTCAGAGCAAATACAAACAAATTACAAACATACGTTATAAACAGACCAAATATATTTCATAGTGACCAAGAAATCAACATCTGAGTTCAGGAGCTGGGGAGCTCATAACAACAGCTAGCCCAGAGTCATGTGCTGCTCCTCCTGTGGCTCAGAGTCCCAAGAAAATAGCTCTGTTCTCTCTTTTTATACACTCTTTAGCCATCATCAAATGTCATCTGAGTGACCAGAACTTAGGCTCCTACTATTGGCTCTGGTCTTAGCGACTCCTCTTAGAGCCCTGAGGGCTTCACACCCACATAGGCCTAGTACCTAGTAGATTAGGGTTTGGGCCTGGGGCTTTGCACCTAGGAAGGCTCAAGCAAAGACATTTAATTAATTTATCATCCTAAAACAGTATAAAAAGTCCCAACTTAATTGATATTACACCATCTCAAAAGAGGTGCTATAAATAGTTTTGTATATATAGGTCCTTTTGCCCTTTTCTTTGATCTCTTGGGGATTCAGACGTAGTAGTGGTATTTCTGCATTAAAGGATATGTATATGAAAGTCCATTGGGCATAGTTCCAAATTGTTTTTTAGAATGATTGGACCAGTTCACAACTCCATCAACAGTACATCACTGTCCTAATTTTCCCTCATCCCCTCCAATATTTGTCATTTTTTTGTCACATTAGACAATCTGCTAGGTATACGGTTTATACCTTGGGGTTGTTTTAATTTTCATTTCTCTAATCAGCAATAGAGCATTTTTCATTTGACTATAGAGAGCTTTGATTACTTCATCTGAAAAATGCCTCTTCGTATCCTTGATCATTTATCAATTGAGGAATGGCTCATATGTTTTTTTTTTTTGTAAATTTGTCTTAGTTTGCTAAATGATTGAGAAATGGAGCCTTTGTCAGACAAATTTGCTGCATTTTGCCCAGTTCCTTGCTTTCCTTCTAGTTTTGGCTGCAGTGGTTTTCTCTGTGGAAAAAGATTTTAATTCCCTGTAATCACAATGATCCATATTACTTCCCATGATCCTCTCTATCTCTTGTTTAGTCCTAAACTCTTCCCTTATCCATAGATCTGACAGGTAAATTTTTCTATGCTCCCCTAATTTATTTCTTAAGTCACCTTTTATGTAGAGATGATGACCTATTTTGACCTTATTTTGGCAAGTGGTGTGAGATGTTGGTCCATGCCTAGTTTCTGCCAAACTACTTTCCAGTTTTCTTAGCAACTTTTGGTCAAATGCTTATTTCTTATCTGAAAAGCTTCTATCTTTGAGTTTATCAAATGCTATATTGTGATCATTTACTACTACATGTTGTGTGCCTAATCTATTTCATTGATCCACTACTCTATTTCTTAGACAATACATGATCATTTTGGCCACTGGTACTTTGTAATATAGTTTGAAATCAGGTACTGGTAAGCCACCTTCCTTCACACTTTTTTTCATTCATCTTCTTGATATTCTTGACCTTTTGTTCTTCCAGATGGATATTATTATTATTTTTCTAGCTCTATAAAATAATTCTTTGATAGTTTGATTGGTATGGCACTGAATAAATAAATTGACTTAGGTAGAATTGTCACTTTTATTATATTTACTTGGCCTCCCCAGGAGTAATTAATATTTCTCTAATTATTTAGAACTCTTCTTACTGGTTTGAAAAGTGGTTTATGATTGTTTTCGTTTTGATCCTGTATTTATCTTGGCAGATAGACTCCCAAGTATTTTATATTGTCTTCAGTGATTTTAAATGAAATTTCTCTTTCTGCTAGGTTTGGTTGGTAATATATACAAATGTTGGTGATTTATATGGGTTTATATTATATCTTGCAACTTTGCTAAAGTTATTCTTTATTTCAACTAATTTTTTTAGTTTATTCTCTAGGGTTCTCAAGTCATGTCATCATATTTTATGAAAAGAGTGATTATTTGATTTTTTCACTGCCTATTTTTATTCCATTGATTTCTTTTTCTTGTCTTATTGCTATAGCTAGCATTTCTAACACAACATTGAGCAATAGCAGTGACATCCTTACTTCACCCTTCACCTTATTTGGAAGGCTTCTAGTTTATCCCAATTACAGATAGTGCTTGTGCTTGCTTTTAGTTAGCTACTACTTATTTTAAGAAAAGCTCCATTTATTCTTTTGTTTCCTAATGTATAACTAGGAATGGGTGTTTATTTTGTCAAAAGTTTTTTTTTTTTTCTGTATGCATTAATACAATCATATGATTTTGGTTGTTTTCATCATTGATATAGTCACATTGTGATTATAGTATTCCTAATATTGAACCAGTCCTGCATTTCTGGTATAAATGTCATCTGGTCATAGGGATGGTCATTTTGATATTTTGCTGTAATCTCCTTTCTAGTATATTATTTACAACTTTTTACATCAATATTCACTAGTGAAATCGGCTTATAGTTTTGTTTCTGTTTTTGAAGCACCTTTAGTTCTTATGTGGAAACAGAATACTTCTACTAAGTGATATGCACAATCATTTTATAGCTAATGCCAGTTAAATATTTGAGTAGGGATCTGGGTGAAATGTGTGACTTCATTAATAATCTCCAGTATGAACCAGGGTAAAACATTTCACTTCTTCATACTTTGGTTAATCTCAATTTAACTGGAAAATAATTTAACTAGAGTATTAAATGAACAAGAAATATTTGGTCCTTGGTTTTTAAGAGAGACAAAAATCCATACAATATTTTCATACCAGATTGTCAGAGAAGCAAATTATAAGATTTTTTAGTGGATCCTTGGTGATTAAACTGAAATTTCCTTAATCTTTTGATACACACACACACACACACACACACACACACACACACACAATCCTATTAATCATAGTCTCAAAATAATGACACTTATTATCCCTCACCCTAGCTTCTTATGAAGGTAGGGGTCAAAATTAGCTCTAAAACAGGGACTTTCTTTTAAGCCACATTTCCTCACAGGAAAATTGTCTTCCTGTTAAGTACAGCACTTTCTCCCCATTCTCATCAGCAATGACACTCACAAGGCATATAAAGTGTAGAGCCAAACTCGTTTTATACCAGGAAGTTCTCTTAGTAAGTAACCAAACTATTCCTTCAACTGCTGCAGAGACTGCTGTGGATTCCCACCACTCCCCCTAAGGTATTCATACACATGGCTCTCCACGTGGAGTTGTAGATGCACAAGCAAATTCTAGGGGCCACAGAACTCATGCAAAATGATGCTTAAGGAAATAGACCCTAATACGACCACAAGCTACAGGCTCCAGAATGAGTTATATTGAGCTTTTCAAATCACCTCTCCTAAAGATCATTTGAATGTATTTAGGGCCATATTTCTGATCAATAAATTATGAAGAATAATGGACTCCTAGCAGTTAAAACATACCTATAGATACCCCTCAGATGTGTAATTGACAATAATTAATTACAACAGGTGGGTTTATGCATTCTCTAAAATCTGTGTAGTTGTTTCGTTAAGCGATAGTCTGAAGTTTCATAAATTTGGATGGAGCTTCAACGATATAACCCATTCATGCTTGTTTATCCTGTATAACTCTTGTCTTTATATTATCATAAGTTTTCTAAAAATTCTCAAAGAAAGATTAAATCACATATCTAGGATATTTTATATTGTATGTCAAGTAATACTTTATTTCATATAGAAGTATATATCTATGTATTGATATGGCAGAGAGTAGATTCACATACTTTGGAACATTTTCAACATTACCTTTGTGTTTTTAGTTAAGTACGAGCTACTGAGAAACTTGCATAAGCTTTGTGTTCCAACCATAGAGTTAATTAATATATAATTACACTGAATCTCAATCTGCATTTAAGGAAATCGTCATATCTCTCTACATAAGACAATTTTTTGAAATATATTTGAAAAGATAGGTCTTGAAAAATAAAATAAAATATGATCTTTTTTAGAATTAAATGCATTTTCTGGAAGTGGTCAGGGTCTCGTCATGTAACTTCAGATGAAGACTATGAAAGGGATGATTAAACACATCAATTTCATCCAAGTTAACATTTACATCTTTATTGACTTCAAAAGAAGGAGATTGAACATTAAAAGCAAGTTACATAGAGAAAAAAGTTTTCTTCTTAGAGAATGGACCTCGTGAACTCAGGAAGTAGCTTCTTCTGATTAAAAACAGAAATGTTTGAATCATACTTCAAGAAGATATATAACCAGAAAAGGATATGGGATAGTTCTGCAGTGAGTTCTGTATTTGTATATTAATAATGTTACAAAATCAATGTAAAAGTCTCAAGAACATAAAGATTGCTTATCCAAGGTTTGTAGGAATATATAGCCAAGAATCACACAGGATGAAAAGGAAAAGAAGAGTAGTAATCAGTACCACTTAAGTAGTATCCTCATCAATAAAGTCATAGATGTATTTTGGTGTAAAAGTAAGTCTATCAAAAAGAATACATTTGTTATAGATATAAATTCAATAGAAAACTTCATGTTGTCATGCACAAAAATGAATTGTATGTCAACTGACATGTAATTATAATGAAATATACATTTGTATTTTATAGAGAACATAGTTGTCTATCAAAATATGTCTAGCTGTCAACATCACAGAAATGGGATGTGTGTATGTGAGAGACTGCTTTATTAGACTGATGGAATAAGCTTTCATTTTTAAACTGTAACCATATGACAAAGTAGGTAGCTACTTTTCTAAGCTGTTTGTGAGATAGTTCTATTTCTATCTCACTGCTTTTGATATATGGCAAAAAGAGAAGCTTGTATAGAATTTCATTAATTTCAGTTTCTATACCTAAATATTTCCAAGACTTGTTCACTGTAGTGCTAATTCTTCATTCCACCACCTGAAAAAAAGATCATTTGTTTGTTGTACAGACAGCTAAGATTTGTCATGCATCTTGCTGTTATTTAGCATTTTTAGTTAGCTTCTAGGGCCTGAAAGGGTTTTTTTTTTCTTATTTACTATTTATCTGTTTTATTAAGGGGATTTGTTCTGTGAAATTGGGATTCAGTGGCCTCAAGGTCACAGGTTCCCCACTCTGTTTATAATCTCCCTCATCAACTTTAAAATCATTGCTGGAACCTTTATGGGAAGATTATATGGAGATTCTATGATGCTACAAAATGTATTTAATGTAGGAGTCATGTGTCATTTATAGTCACACCCCTCGTACCTAAAATAGATGCTTAATAGTTATTTGTTTAATTAAGTTGAATAGTTACTCTGGGATAGGATACACAAGAGAAATTGCTTATAGTAGATTCAAAGCTACCCAGTAAGTCTAGGTACTTTGAAAGCATCGACAAGTTGTCATCAGATTCTACTGTTTTCGTGCTCCTCTCTAAGGCCAGTATCATCTGATTTATTATATAATCATATATTTAGATCTTGAAAAACCTCACAGGCCATCTCACCCAACCTTCTCTTTTTATCCATAGGAAAACTGAGGCTGAGAGAGCTTAGGTGACTTACCCAAGGTCACACAGGTGGCACGACTCAAAATCAGGATTTGAAACAAACCTAACAACACTGTTGTCAAGGTATTAGGGGGCAACTCAATCTCAGCAGCTCGGTGTAATGATAAAAAGACAAAATTCCTAAAGCCTCCACCTTAGTAATTAGGCTGTACTCCTCTCCAAATGTCAGGTTGCTGACTTAACATAGACTTGGTATATTACTTAATGAAGAAGAGGAAACAGAATTAGCTTACACACTTCTGATTAAAAGTCACACTCTTCAAAGGAACATGTTTTATATATCATTTGTTTTTAGTAACAAGCTTTCCATTCCTAGGCTGTCAATAACATAAACAAAAGCTAAATAATTTCTGTCTCTCCCATATTTTTCTTTACCTGACACCTTTATAAAAATGTCCATCAGTCAGTCAGTGAACATTAATTACGTGCATATTATGTACCAGGTACTCCACTGAGCTGAAAGAGAGAGAGAGAGAGAGAGAGAGAGAGAGAGAGAGAGAGAGAGAGAGAGAGAGAGAAAGGTAGGGCAGAAGGATGGAAGAAAGGAAGGAAGGAAGGAAGGAAGGAAGGAAGGAAGGAAGGAAGGAAGGAAGGAAGGTAGGAAGGAAGGAAGGAAGGAAGGAGTCAGGAATTCAAATCACATATCTTTTTTTAAAATTTTCCACTGTTTGTCTTGCCCTAAAGCCCTGAATTAAGCAACTTTCTTTAGTGTGATATAACAATGACTCCATGAGTAAACATCCTAGAAATATAGACTTAGAAGAGATCCAAGAGGTTCAACTCCCTGCCAAATAGTCATGAACTCCTATTCATGACTGGGCAGTTCCAATTGAAAGGTACCATTTTCCTAAACTGAACTGAATAATTCTTCAATAAATATTTGTCAAACTTCACATGTATAATCAATATCATATCGCTTGTCTTCTAAGGGGGTGAGAGAAGAGCAGGAGGAAAGGAGAGAATTTGGAACTCAAAACTTTTTTAAAAGAATGTTAGAAATTGTTGACATGTACTTGGGAAATAAATTTTTTTTCCAAATAAACATGAACAGATATGTCAAATACTTTATTATATACATCCTTTTTTCATCCTTTTTACTTGGATGACTTGAAAAAGCAAAATTCTAAATATAAGCAAATGATGCAAGTTGTTCAAACTCATTTGCCTTCCCATTGAGTTGTCCTTCTAAACAAGCCATTTCAGAACTATCTAGAAGGAATAATTATTTATATGTTTCTCCAACAGCTCCCAGTTGGGGATCCCACCAGACTTTTGTTGCAACTAGCAATCATTGGAAAGATAGATTGCCGATAGCCTTCATAAAGACAGAATAGCAAGGGATGTAAGTGGTGGAGCAACGTTGGTTAAGCAGAGAAAGCACTCAGCTGAGCTCTTTCAACATTCTCCTCCAAAATAATGCTTCAAACTGAATTCTAGAGTGGCAGATGCAACAAAAGGCCAGAGTTAGACATTCTTTCAGCACAAGAAAACATAGGAGGTTTGAAAGAGAGATCTGTAATGCATAAGAAGGCTGTAGTCTATGTCCCACATCCCAACAACATTGATTGGACTAGGATTATGTGAAATAAAAAGATAACTTTGATTATATGAAATTAAAAAGCTTCTTCAAAAATAAAACTAATGCAACCAAAATCAGAAGGAAAACAGGAAACTGGGAAAAATTTATAACAAGTTTCTCTAATAAAGGCCTTCTTTCTCATAGATAGATAGATAGATACAAACATATGTATGTATATATACATATACACTGTATCTATATATGGAGCTAAACCAATTTTTAAAAATAAGAACCAATCCCCAGTTGATAAATGGTCAGAGGATATGAATAAGCAGTTTTCAGATTAAGAAATCAAAGATACCAATGATCACATGAAAAACTACCCTAGATAACTATGAATTAGAGAAATGCACAGCAAAACAACTCTGATATATACTACCTCATAGCTATCAGATTGGCTAACATGACAAAAAATGAAAATGCCAGTGCTGGATGGGATGTGGAAAAATTGGGACTCAAATGCCTTATTGGTGGAGCTGTGAACTAGTCTAATCATTCTCGCAAACAATTTGGAACTATGCCAAAGTTGTATAAACTGTGCATACCCTTTGACCCAGCAATACCACTGCTAGGTCTGTATCTCAAAGAGATCAAAGAAAAGGGCAAATGACCTAATCTTACAGATATATTTACAGCAGCTCTTTTTGTAGTGGCAAAGCACTAGAAATCTAAGGTATGCCCATTGAGTATAGAATGACTGAACAAGTTGTGATGTATGATTTTGAAAGAATACTATTGTGTCTTAAGAAATGATTGGTAGGATGGTTTCAGAAAACCATTTCCCACTTGCTACTTCTCCTCTCCCTTCTGACCACCCCCCTCCCTTTTCCCCCCCTTCCCCTCCTACTTCTCATAGGACAAGTTAGATTTCTAAACTTATCAGGGTATGTTATTCCCTTCTTGAACTAGATCAGATGACAGAAAAACCTGAAAAGACATATATGAATTGATGCAAAGTGAAGTGAACATAGCCAGGAGAACATTGTACACAGTAACAGCAATGGATACCTGATCAACCTTGAAAGATACAGCTACTCTGATCAAAACAATGATCCAAGACAATTCTATGAAAAATGCTATCCACCTTCAGAGAGAGAACTAATGAACTCTGAATGCATATTGAAACATTTTTAAACTTTATTTTTATTGTTTTATTTCATTTCTATTTTCTTTTGCAATATGGCTAATGTGGAAATATATTTTGCATGACTTCACCTGTATAATAGATATCAAATTGCTTACTTTCTTGATGAGAGAGTGGAGGGCAGGAGGGAAAGAGTTTGGAACTCAAAGTTTTTAAGAATGATTGTTAAAAATTAATATATTTGAGAAACATTTAATGAAATAAAAAATAAAAATGACAACTGCCTTTTGTCTAATTGTTTTCACCCCTGCTTTAAATCAAAATGTGCAACAAGATGAAAAAAATCTCATAACCATGGAAAAAGGTTTCCCTCCGCCTCATTTTGATTATCATGGGGAAATATAGAGAGTTTTTGATGGCTTCAGTGATTGTGATTATTTTCATCTCTCAGTTCCTGTTCAAATAAGCTAACATAGACTATGATTTTAAGGTTCAGTGGGTAAGAGAATTGAAATCACCCTTTCACCCAGGACACAAAGCATGAGTATTCAAAAAAATTCTCTTTTGAAATGATAGAAATTAGAGACAAAGTGTTGCTTTCTCTAGATGAATTTGAGGTGAGCCTTTTCCTGGAAGCTGATGGATTTTATCTCAGATAGTCTCGCAACTGTACTTTTCCAACAAGTGTCATAATCATGCCTTTAAATCTGCTGTACAAGTTACAAAATTAAGGTCTTTCCCTTTAACTATAATTTTAAAACACAAACTTATGTGCAAAAATTGGAATTTAGACAGAAAAACCTATATGGCTTCTTATTGTTGCTAAAAGATGTTGGATACAGTTGTAGTTTGAATAAATGACTAAATTGTGTCTTAGTAAAATACTAACCTTTGAGATTGTCTTAGAATTACACATTATTTAGAGCTGAGAGGATCCTTAAATTCTAATTTGACCCAGTCATTTCACAAAAGACAAAAATGAAGCTCCAACAAATTAAGTGACTTGTCCTAAGTCACTGTAGGTACTAAGTGGCAGAACTGAGATCTGATTGCAAATCCAGAATTTTCCAAGTGTGTTGGTCCAGTAATAATCCTGTCATGCTCTTCCCATTGACTAAAAATATACTTTTAAATAGCTGATTTCCAAATAGTAAATGCTCACATTAAAAATTTAAGAATCAGCTCTTGCAAGCTGTTATGGGCTGGTTCTAGCATAGCCCTGCTTCTAACATTTTTCAAGATAATTTATTACACACATTCATAAGATCACAACACTCTAGATTTGGCACTTAAAGGAAACTCCAGGGCCCTCTTGTCCAAGCTAATCATCATGCATGCAATAAAATAGTTCCAGGGAGGTTATAACTTGCCTAAAGGCAGGCAACTTCAAACCTCAGAGGTAGAATTTGAACACAAGTTTTGTAAATCCAAATCCAGTGTCCTTTCAGCTGGGTCACACTGAATTTCATACAGTTAGTACAAAAATCCTTTTTTTAAAAAAAAATTATCTTCCTGTGATTTAATCATCAGAGGGAACTTTAGTTATGGAACTTTCTCTTCATCAGTGAAGATAGTAATTTGATTGCTACTATTGAGTTCAGGCCCTTGTTTATTTCTTTTTGTATAAGTTGTTATACTGTCTTCCTCATTCATCTTCTTTTCAGGAATCTTTTGGTTTTACTGTTCTGATCATGTCAGTTTTGGATTCAGAAATGTCCAGGGACTTTCTGTTTCTTATTAAATCAAATATTTCCTTCTGATCCTAGTATTCAAGGGCTCTGTAAACTTGCTCCATCCTACTTCTCAAAATTTTTCTTTGACTACATCTCTTTGTGTTTGAGCCAGATTGAAGACCTTTTTCATTCTATGTTTGGGTTTTACCCTTTCACTTTTCTGCTTCGTTTCTAAAATGTACTCACCTACCCCTCCCCAATCTCTTCTTGTTTAAGTCCTTCACTTTTTTGAAGGCCTAAGTTAGGTACCACTTATTCCATGAAGCCTTTTCTCAATCTAGAAGTGAAACTGATTGTTTCTTCTTCATTCTTATCATATATTCTGTATTACCTCAAGTTCATACTTGTCTCACCTCTGTATCAAACTATAAGTCTTTCCCCCCATATTAGTTTATGAGTTCCTTGAAGATAAGATCAGTGTTTTCTTTATATCACCAGCACATTTTACATAGTTGCTTGAACTTAATGGGTGTCTAACAAATGTATGTAGAATTTAATTGATTCTAGTCCCTAAAAGTGTGGAGTGTGTAATGCTGGATAGAAGCTATTGAAAAAAATTTATTAAGAATCCATATATTTTTTATTGTTTTCAAATTTTCTTCCACAAAGTATCTAATATGGAAATGCTTTACAGGACTGTACATGTATAACTTATATTAGACTGCTTACTGTCTCAGGGAAGAGGCAGGAGAGGGACAAAGGCATATAGTTTGGAGCTCAAAGTTTAAAAAAAAGCAACAAATGTTAAAAAATGTTTTAACATGTAATTGGGAGAAAATAAAATATTATTCAAACAGTAAAATAAAAAAATACTTAAAATGGCCTTTTAAAAAAAGAATAACTATAAAGTCTTCCACTTTTGTGAGAGTGAGAGGAAAAGCACTTAATCTGAAAAAAGAGCTGGCACTTCAAGCATACCATAAACTCAATATACACCAAAAAGTGTGGTGTGACTCAGCTGTTAGTGGCTGTTGTTACTTTAGCGTATATTTATAGAAGTACTGCATAGTTTCCAAAGAGAAGGAGGTGATAGTCGTAGTGTATACAGACCATATGTGGAATATTGTCTAGTTCTATGAACCACTTTTTTTTTATAAAGAATACTAACAGAACTGGAGTGCTTATATGGTTGACCAATAGATTGAGGGGATTCAGAATCTTGACATATGATGATTCTTTGAATCAATCAATAAAGATTTATTTAGCACCTCCATGTGTCGAGCACTTTTTCTGGGTACTGGGGATACAGATACTAAAAATGAAGCAATTCCTTCTCTTTGGGCAATTCCATTCTTTACAGGAAGAGGAACCTGCAGGTGTTTAGCCTATAGAGAAGAGTTAGAGGAAACATGATAGGAGTCTTTAAATATTTGAAGGGTTGCCTGGTGAAAAAGAGATGAATTTGTTTTGCTTGGCCATAAAGGATGGAATTAGCATTAGTGAGTCAAAGTTATAAAGAGGTAGATTTTGATTCGATATAAGGGAAAACTTTCTAACTTTCTAATAGAACTATGTAAAATTGTAATGGATTGTCTTAGAAGCTATTTAATTAATTTACCAATTTATCAATTAATATCTGAAGAACTTTTAGAAGACATTGGATGGTCACTTATTTGGAATACTATAGAAAAAATTCTTGTTAATTATCAATTGGAACACATCACTTGGGGTTTCCAAATTTGAGATTCTCTGATTTTTATGATTCTACAATAATTGATAATTTATGTCATATTTTTACATTTGCAGTGAAGTGAAAAGAGCAATAGGCTAAAGGTAAGAAGATCTACCCTCAGTAACTGCTTTCCCTCAGCCTTGTTTTATTCATCTATAAAGGAAGGCTAATAGAAGGTCACAAATATGGAGCTGGAGGAGATCTAACAGGCTATCAGATTCAAAAGTCTCACTTAGGGATGAGAAAACTGAGGCACAGAGAACTTAAATGACACTCCAAAGGTCATAAAGCTAGGAACCATCTGAGCTAGTGTGTTCACTTAGGTACCAGACTCCGTAGTCAGTGTGTTGTTTGTTTCTACTCAACACTGTTGTTTTTAATATTATTACCATCATTGTATTATACAGTAATTATATATGGGTAATTACAATACCACAACAACAATTTGGATAAGGGAGAGATCAAAGTGGTATCATTTGGGTGGTTTCATAGGAGGGGGTGGAAGTTTGAGCCAAAACTATCAATGTTGGTGCTTGAAGAAAGCAATATGCTCATTTATGCGTTTAGATCAATTTTATAATTCATGATGTATAAATGAAACAAGAAAATGAGAAGTAATTGAGATAAATTCAGTTGAACTGGAGAGGAAACTACTTAGTCTTGGGCCTCACAGTTGGATATTATTAACAATGGCTAACTAGGTGCCAAACTCAACTATTTCTCTGTAATCAAAGGAATGCAAGTGTAAATTTTTTCTCCTTTGAAATCTCAAGGTCCACAATTACCTTCCCTAGTAACAGTTCTGGTTGCGATAATCCATTAAAAAACTGATTTTTCAGACTTTTTTCTCCTTTCAGAACCTTTTACTTTAAATCTAATTTTGCAGAACGATTGCAATAAAATATTTTAAATAACTTTGTAAATCTTTACTATAAATTGTACTAAATAACAAGCTATATTACATACATATAAAACATAAATTTTCAAATAAGTTTCCCTAATGCAACATTATAATAAATGCCATCCTTGGTAAGAAATGTGTGATTAATTATTACCAATAAGTTTTAATAATTGGAAACAATACTATATGTGGTAGCTTGCCTTGCAAGACATCACAATTTTCATTTTCCCCTTTGTAACATGTAGAAAATATGCATTCTTGATAATACCTTTGTAACCAGAATGGCCTTTGTTTTCTTTGAATGACTCAGTTTACCTCATTGAGCTTCCCTGGACGCTGGGGCTTGCTCTTCTGGGGCAGGACCAGAACTTCCTGTGTGATGAGTCATGGGGCTGGCTGAGGGGAGGTGTTAATGTCTATGCTAGGGGGAGGGGCCAACTCAAGAACCAATCAGCCCTGGTCATTCAGGCGGAGCTTGATGATGTCAAAAACCCTATAAGAGGGGAGAGGACAGCTTGAAGAGCTCTCTCTTCCTTTTCCGGTTGGAGCCAGCGACAGTTACAACGACAGTTACAGAGGCAGTTACGACAGTTACGTCAGTTACAGCCACAGCTGAAGCAGGAGCTGCCAGTAGCAGAGCTAACCTACGGGAGAAAGCTGAACAAAGACTTCAGGCCATTACAGCGACAGTTACAGCGACAGTTGGAGCCAGAGGCAGTTACAGAGGCAGTTACGACAGTTACGTCAGTTACAGCCACAAGTTCAGCCACAGCTGAAGCAGGAGCTGCCAGTAGCAGAGCTGACCTACGGGAGGAAGCTGAACAAAGACTTCAGGCCAGTGGGTAATCTTATTACCATCGAGGGGGAAACATGATTTTGCTTTACGCAATCATGTTTCTCTGTAGCCTCCTGGTTACTCTTTCAAGGCGTACTTATTGGGCCTGGAAGATTTTGATCAACATATCAAAATGGGGTTGCTGGTTCATGGGTTGGTTACTGTTGAGCCTAAATAAATGTTTTGATTCTTCTGCCTTCTACTTTGAGAGTTTCTTATATCCGGCGGTTCCGAACCTTTCAGACATGTTTATGATCCTCTTTGAGATTATAAACTCTGCCCTCCTGATACAACCTTCCAGAAATACTTTTGTATCACCCCCTGGCTTATCTGGTTTCCTTCAAATCATAGCTAAATTCCCACCTTCTACAAGAATCCGTAATCTTAACTCCTCTTTAATCTTAGTGCCTTTCCCCTGAGATTATTTCCAACCTATCTTGCATATGTCTTGTTTGAACATGGTTGTTCATACATTGTGGGAGCTGGTAGAGAAAGCGAGACTCTGGTCTATAACTTTTGGTAACATAACAAGCATGGAAAACAGTGGTTTTCAAAGTGGGTGCCAATGCCCACTAAGGGACCATGGCCTTACTCCAAAGACTATGTGATGAACCGATCTGAGGGATGAGAAGATTGACAGCACCCCACCCTCCTTGGAAATAACCAAATAGTGGGTCTTGTTCCTATCCCAGCCACATATATCCTTATGACCCAGCATTCCCCTACTCAACTCTCTCTTCTATTTAAACTCCTGACCTTCCGCATCCCCCCCCTGCCTGCTTCTGAGGTAGGCTTTTTCTCCTCAGGGAAGTCATAACCTAATATGACATAGGAACCCCCAGAATCATTGACAAAATTGTCATTAGGAAATCTCCCAAACCCATACCAATATCACCTAATGGCTGAACTGTAGTTGTCACACTCCAGAGTATGGGTTTGATACTTGGGGTCAGTAATTGTCAGTAATAAGCCCCCCCCCCTTTCCTTTTTTGTTTAGCATCAAATAGAGTGAGTTATACAAATAAGCAGGTATGGATGGATTGTGCTCTGCTTCACAAATATCCTAGCATCATCTTTCCAAATGTCCTTCCAAATCTTCCTTATTACCAATCTTTCAAGTCCTTTTCTAGTCTTTCAAGTTCTTAAACCTTAGTGTATTCAACTTCTTATTCTCCCATAAACTACAATTCCAATGAGCTGCCAAATCTTCTTGAGTTCACCTTCACATTTCTCATATCCATTCCCTCCACTCCATTTATTAGAATACCAACCTATGGTAAGGCACTTATCACCTCTTGCCTGGACTATTGTAATAGATACCTATCTAGTCTTCTTGCATCATCTGTCTACTCTCCAATCCGTCCTTCATAGCTCTGATGGCAAACTCAAATAGAAATGGGGACCACTAAAACCTACATAAAGATTTCTATGGGCAACATACTGACTTAGTTTTGAAATGTAATATTGGATTTCTTTTGTATTTGTGACATGATACTTCAAATAGATTTGAGATTTTTCTATTCATTGACAGTTATTAATACTTCTGTTCTCTTTTAAATTTCCCATTTTTACCTGAATACACAAAATTGCAATGGGAACAAAAAATGTTTCTAGTAAAC
Source organism: Trichosurus vulpecula (assembly GCF_011100635.1). Classification (NCBI taxonomy): domain Eukaryota; kingdom Metazoa; phylum Chordata; class Mammalia; order Diprotodontia; family Phalangeridae; genus Trichosurus; species Trichosurus vulpecula. The sequence goes on from NC_050574.1 coordinate 392,348,118, forward strand.
AAATCCAAACTAAACTTATAATGAACAGCAATTATTTTACAGTGTCACTATATGAAGCAGATTTTTTTCTTAAGACTGTGTTTTCCCAGGATAGAAGAACAATAGACACTTATGGGCCCCTCTCCATTGTTCATCAACAAAAAGTTTTATTTTCCCCTAACTCCATCTGTTTCTAAACTGTGCCATTTTGTCCCTTCTTAAGCAGTCTGGTGACCCCACACTCAGAGGAGTTACCATAATGGTTCCAGACTTAGTGTAGACACTAGTTTGGCTTTAACTCTGAATGTCAGAACTCTCCAACAAAAGTAATCAGACAAGCTTAATTCCCCCTAGTAACAGGGACTGGAGAAATCATTAACTATCCAGCCTAAGGTAGATTCTAACTGGATTCTTCCTGAATCCAAGACTAACACCTTCTCTACTATGCCAAGCTGCTGGAAACTAATAAATGCTTGGTGATTGATTTATTAAAAGCTAAGATTTCAGTCCCAGAATCAATTTTGGCCAATTTCTGATTGTTCTCTGCATCAGCTTATGGACCTCTTGCTTATGACTAACAAAGACAGCCAAGTGGATAGGTTTATTGTATTCGATTGTTCATCATTATAAAATCATCCCTTGTGAAACCCCTTTGGATTTCTTCATGGAACTCTAATCTTTGAGAAATTCAGCTTTAAAGGTCTGTCTAATAACTGACAAATATAGAATGTGTCTTCCCTCTGAATTTAAATTCTAAACCTTTTTACCCTTGAGAATTGAGATAAATTACATTGTGAGAAATGTATTGCCTTTTAAATGTTATCTTGCAAATTCATACATTGCCATTTTGAATGGCTCTAGATATTTTTTTTTTATTTCTAAGTGCCACTGGGGAAATTTAAATGAACTACTGTTACTTTATCAAGCTAATAAAAACATTTTTCAAGATTAGGGAATATAAAGAAAGGAAAAGAAAAGTTATATTTAGACAAACTGATTCAAGTTGCAGATCTTCTATTTGGGGGATATTGTGCCTGTACAAGATTCCTCAGAATTTCAGTTAGCTATAGGTTGTTAATGGATAAATCTTTATCTGGAGGTTAAAAAAAGGTGTAGAAAATGCTAAGATCATCTAGTCCTTTTTCTTTTTAGGAAGAATCCATTACTTTAGGGAAGCTCTCTGACTTAGAAATTGATAGAAGTGAGAAAAATTTTAGGAAATATCTAAGCCATGCCCTCTCTTTATACAGTTAAAAAAGTGATCCCAAAGAAGTAAGTTCATGCATAAAAAAGGGACACAGCCTGCACTAGATCAACAGGCTCTTGACTTCCAGCATAGTGACCTATCTACTATGGCAGTGCAAGATTTCAAACTCACATGTCATTCTGTAACAACAATGCTACTTGCCCCTACTATGACTGTGTAAAGCTAATAACAAGACCAATAAAACTAGAAAACAGGATGGCTGCTAGCACAAGTTCCTTGATCTGCTTTTCTAAGGAAAGCAACTTTAAGGGGTTAACTATCTTATTTTAATTAAAAATACATTTATCATTCACTTAGTTCAGGGGGAAAAGTCAGCACCCTGAACTTCAGAGCAAATACAAACAGAAATTAGAAACATAGAAAATATAAACAGAGCAAATAACACAAATCAACTGACAGACTTCTAGCTGTCTGACCAAAGCCATACATACACAGTTACCAGAGAGAGAAGCACCAACATCTGGGATTTTCAAAGCTGGAGGGCTCCTTAACAGCTACCCAGAGTCTTGTCTGGTCAAATCACTTGACACTTTTCCAGTGTGTGAGCCCCAAACAAAAAATAAATAACTATATAAACAGAACAAAATAACACAAATCAGCAGGCAGGCTTCTAGCTGTCTATCCAAGACATTACATACATAGTTATCAGAAAGAGAAAGCACCAACATATGGGGTTTTTCCAAGCCAGGAGGCTCCAATGGCTACCCAGAGTCCAATCCGGCCAAATCACATGAAACTCTTCCAGCGAGTGAGCCCCAAGCAAAATACTTACCTCAGAGTTTATATACACTTCTTCAGGGTCATAGGGTGTCAGAACCATGCAACTCAGACTCAAACTCATGTGACCTAAGACTACCTGTGACTTAAGTAGGTCTTCAAAGACTCCCAATTCAAAGACTCTTGATTGAAACAAAGGTAAGGCTCAAAGGCACTTGACTGCCTTGGTGCTAAGAAGCACTCCAAAACAAAATGCAACAAAAAGTCCCACTTTACTTGCCATCACAATTTTGTAGGTGAGTAAACTGAGATTGAGAGGAGTGAAGGAAGTTGTGTAAGTTCACACAAGTAGTAATTGTCAGAAACAGAATTTAAACCATTTTCTTTTTTTAAATCATTATTTGTTTATTTAAAATTTTTAGTTTTCAGCATTAATTTTCACATGAGTTTGAATTACAAATTATAAATTTTCGCACCATGTCTACACTCCCCCCACCCCAAGATGGCATATATTCTGATTGCCCTGTTCCCCAGTCAGCCCTCTCTTCTGTCACCGCACTCCCCCACCACATCCCCTTTTCCTTTTCTTGTAGGGCAAGATAGATTTTTATGCCCCATTGCCTGTATATCTTATTTCCTAGTTGCATGCAAAAAACTTTTTTTTGAACATCTGCTTTTAAAACTTTGAGTTCCAAATTCTCTCCCCTCTTCCCTCCCCACCCACTCTCCCTAAGAAGGCAAGCAATTCAACATAGGCCACATGTGTGTCATTATGTATAACTCTTCCACAATACTCATGTTGTGAAAGACTAACTATATTTTGCTCCTTCCTATCCTATCCCCCTTTATCCAATTTTCTCCCTTGACCCTGTCCCTTTTCAAAAGTGTTTGCATTTGATTACTTTCTCCCCCTATCTGGTCTCCCTTCTATCATTCCCCCCTTTATTTATCTCCTTCCTCCTTCTTTCCCAAGGGGTAAGATACCCAACTGAGTGTGTATGTTATTCCCTCCTGTAACACTAATTAAGGTGGGACTTTTTGCTGTTGACTTTTAATGATTCTGACCTTTGTTTGAATGGGGCAGATAAAGTGGAATGTTTTTGTATTTCTCAGCACTGAGACAATTGGGAGTCATTGATTTGTATCCGATGTGATATTGGGGGTGGGGAACTTCTCCACGCCCAGCCTGGATGAGGTCAGGGCCCTACGGGCCCTGAATGGGATATATTAGTGCAGAAGTTGGCACTCTCTCTCAGAGCTCTTAGCCACAGTAAGAATGGTGCATGACTCTGGGCCAGTCGTTGTAATGAGCTACCCAGCTGAACACTGAGATGTTGAAAACTTTGAATTGTATTTGGTCTGCAATTCAGGGTGCTGGCTTTTCCCCATGAACTAGGTGGATGTTATTTGTATGCTGGATTAAAGTAAGATTGTTGACCCCTTAACGTTGCTTTCCTTAAGTAAAGCAGACCAAAATTACCTGTGTTGGTAGCTTTCTGGTCGCTGGATGTTGTTGGATTTTACACCCCCACAGAACCTGCTAGCTGATTGTTGACACATCTCCTCAGATCAAATCCGATGAGAGCAAGATTCACTCATTCCCCCTCACCTGCCCCCTCTTCCCTCTCAACAGAAATGATTTTTTTTGCCACTTTTATGTGAGATAATTTACCCCATTCTATCTCTCCTCTTCTCCCTCTCTCAATATATTCCTCTCTCATCCCTTAATTTGATTTTTTTTTTAGGTATCCCTTCGTATTCAACTCACCTTGTGCCTTCTGCATATATATATATATATATATATATATATATATATATATATATATATATATATATATATATATATATATATATGCGGGTCTCATGAATTATACACATCATCTTTCCATGTAGGAATGTAAACAAAATAGTTCAACTTTAGTAAGTCCCTTATGATTTCTCTTTCTTGATTATTTTTCATGCTTCTCTTGATTCTTGTGTTTGAAAGTCAAATTTTCTATTCAGCTCTGGTCTTTTCACTGAGAAAGCTTGAAAGTCCTCTATTTTATTGAAAATCCATATTTTGCCCTGGAGCATGATACTCAGTTTCGCTGGGTAGGTGATTCTTGGTTTTAATCCTAGCTCCATTGACCTCCATAATATCATATTCCAAGCCCTTCAATCCCATAAGGTAGAAGCTGCTAGATCTTGAGTTATTCTGAATGTGTTTCCACAGTACTCAAATTGTTTCTTTCTGGCTGTTTGCAGTATTTTGTCCTTGATCTGGGTGCTGTGGAATTTGGCAACAATATTCCTAGTTTTCTTTTTGGGACCTTTTACAGCAAGTGAATGGTGGATTCTTTCAATTTCTATTTTACCCTCTGACTCTAGAATATCAGGGCAGTTCTCCTTGATAATTTCTTGAAAGATGATATCTAGGCCCTTTTTTATCATGGCTTTCAGGTAGTCCAATAATTTTAAAATTATCTCTCCTGGATCTATTTTCCAGGTCAGTGGTTTTTCCAATGAGATATTCATATTGTCTTCCATTTTTTAATTCCTTTGGTTCTGTTTGATAATATCTTGATTTCTCATAAAGTCACTAGCTTCCACTTGCTCCAGTCTAATTTTTGAGGTAGTATTTCCTTCAGTGGTCTTTTGGACTTCATTTTCCATTTAGCTAATTCTGCTTTCAAGGCATTCTTCTCTTCATTGGCTTTTTGGAGCTCTTTTCCCATTTGCGTTAGTCTATTTTTAAGGCATTCTTTTCTTCAGTACTTTTTTGGGTCTCCTTTAGCAAGTCATTGACTTGTTTTTCATGGTTTTCTTGCATCACTCTCATTTGTCTTCCCAGTTTTTCCTCTAATTCTCCAATTTGCTTTTCCAAATCCTTTTTGTGCTCTTCCATGGCCTGAGATCTGTTCATGTTTTTCTTAGAGGTTTTTGATGTAGGCCCTTTGATTTTGTTGACTTTTTCTGGTTGTATGTTTTGGTCTTCTTTGACACCAAAGAAAGATTCCAAAGTCTGAGTCTGAATCTGAGTCTGTTTTTGCTGCCTGGCCATGTTTCCCAGCCAATTACTTGACCCTTGAGTTTTTCATCGCAGTATGATTGCTTGTAGAGTGGAGAGTACTTTGTCCCAAGCTTGAGGCATTGTGCTGTTGTTTTCAGAGCTATTTCTACACATTGATCTTTGCCACACCAGCACTCCTCCTCTGCCAAGAACTGCCAACCTGGCCAGTGACTCAGATCTTAAGTAGGCTCTGCACTCCTGCTCTGATCCACCACTTAATTCCATCCACCAGGTAGGCCTTGTTCCCGGAAGCAACTGCAGCTGTAGTTCTGTCCTCAGAGCTGCACCACCTCTTTTGCCCCTGGGCTGTGGCCGAACTGTGAACTCCTTTCACTCTGTCCCCACAGCTTTTCCCACTAACCTTCTCTGTTGTCTTTGGTGTTTGTGGGTTGAGAAGTCTGGAAACTGCCACAGCTCACTGATTCAGAGCTCTAAGGCCTGTTCTGCCTGGCTCCCAGTCTGGTTGGTACAGACCCAACCCAGGCTGGGCTCTGCTCTGCTCCACTCCCAGCTCCGTGCGATCAACCTTACCCAGGTACCATCCAGGCTGTCCTGGGCTGGAGCCCTGCTTCCCTCTGCTATTCCATGGGTTCTGCAGCTCTAAAATTTGTTCAGAGCCAACTTTATAGGTTTTTGGAGGGACCTGGGGGGGGAGCTCATGCAAGTCTCTGCTTTCCAGCCATCATCTTGGCTCCACCCCCCTAAACCCTTTTCTTAACAGCTCCAAATCATTCTCTGCCATACCGCACTAATTGACTTTCTATGTTAATGCGGTTTTCAAATTTTATTACTTTCCATGAGTCTCTTATGAATTGTCATGCAATATATATTTCTTAAATAAAACATCTTTGAGGGCAAAGATCATTTCTTCTTCTTTGCATCTAATTTTAGGACCTAGTAGTGCTTCAATAAACAAAAACTCATTATTGAATTATGTACAAGGCACTGTGGGAGATACAGATAAACATAGGAAACAATTCTCACCTTAGTAAAGCAGTTTACCAGAGCCATAGTATTTATGGTTGGAAGAACATCCAGTCTACTACCAAATTACTTCACAGATGAGGAAGGTCAGTGAAAGACGAAGGGGAAATAGAATTATTCAATGTTTCAGAACAGGTCAATGACAAAATCAGAAAACAGAGATAGATCCTCCTCAGACTTGATTTCCAATTCTATTTTTGCAATATTAATTAAAAAAATCATAGATTACATTTGTACACTGTTCTTTAGGGTTTGGAAAGTATGTTTCTTAGATAATGTTCCAAAATTCTTGGGTTAGTTTCAAGCTTTAATAAGCCATTAAGCTATTAAATTCAAGGCACCTTTTAAGACCTCATTTGTTACTTGAAACAACCCTGTTATATAGAAATAAATGTGTTATGGAGGTGCTAGCATTAGTTTTATTTTGCATATGAGGAAAATAAAATTCAGAATGGTTAAAGAAAAAATCATAAGAGTAATAATAATGATAACTAACATTTATATAGAGCTTTAAGGTTTGCAAAGTGCTTGATATATGTAAACTCATTGGGTCCTCACAAAACCATTGTGAATTAGGTGCTGTTATTTTCCTCATTTTGTACATGAGAAAGTTGAGGCCAAGAGAGGCAAAGTGACTTCTGAGAGTCACATCGCTGGTAAGTGATTGAGGGACAACTCTAACCCAGGTCTTCCTGACTCCAAATCCTCTACTCTATTCATTGTACCACTTACTTAGCAAGATGCACACAGTTAGAAAGTGTCAGAAATGAGACAAACTCAGATATTATTGTCTCCAAGTCAAGTACTCTATCCATTATGTCCTGTTGCCAGATTCAGCTTCACTTAATGAATAAGATTTTAAAAAATATTAAATATTAAGTGTCAATCCAGAAATTAAATGATACAATACATTCTTTTATTCTAGTTTCCATCATCTTAGTTCAAGCTTTGATATTCTCTCTTGGACTCTCATAATATCTCCTAATAAATCTCCCCCACTTCTAGGATGTTTCTCAATTCTCTCCTCAGTTAATTCTTGATATAAAACATAATCAATCTTCTAAATTTACAGCTCTCATCATGGCATTCTGCTGTCATTCCACGAACATTCAATAGTTCTAAATTGCTTGCCAGTGATATCTAAACTTCTGAACCTGATTTTTCAGATAAATGAATTAAATGACCAGTGGAATGCATATGTAAGTATGGAAGTGTAAGTGAAACAGTACAAAAGAAGAAATGATAGGACTTGTAGCTACAAGTTGAATTCAAAGGGCCAAGAAAAGAGAGTTGTTAAAGAGGATGCCAATATGCTTAGTTCGAGGAATCAAGAGAACGATGGTACCATTAAGAAAATATGAAAATTGTGAGGAGGCACTAGTTTATGGAGAAGGTTGGTGAGCTCACTCTTAGACATTTAGATTTTAAGGTGATGGCAAGAAATCTATTTGGGAGTACATAACATATAATAATACAATATTGTTTAGCCATTTTTAGCTGAGTTGAACTCTTCATGACCCTATTTGGAGTTTTCTTGGCAGAGATCCTAGAGTGGTTTGCTGTTTCCTTCTCCAAATCATTTTACAGATGAGGGCATTGAGGCAAACAGGGTTTAGTGACTTTCCCAGGGTCAAAGAGCCAGAAGTTTGAGCTCCAGATTTGAAGTAATGAAGAGGAGTCTTCCTGACTCCAGGCCCAGCACTCTATCCACTGTGCCACTTATCTGCCCTTAATGGAACATGGGTAAAGTTTAAGCTGAGGTAGATTTCAACTCAGACTTACACTTGTAATATTTGGAGCTGTTCAAACAATGATGAAATGATGAACTTTCTGATGGAGAAAACAGAGAAAAGCAGAGCACTAAGGATTCTGCCATGGGAAACAGCCACATTTAGAGCACTGTAAGATGAAGAAGTGATGAAGAAGAGTTAAAGGGGTAAGAAGAGAACTAGGATAGTGCAGTTGTCACAGAAGCTAAGGAATTAAGAAATTCTTATATTTTTATACTTTAGGAATATGTACAATTCTGTAGCCAGTTCATTACAGGAGAGGCTTAGTATCACTATAGAGTCAGAATTCAGAGGGGAACAGAGTAGTAAACCCCGAGAGTGGAAGAAAAAATATTTAAAGTACCTTCGAGCCCTCAAGCTATCATCCTGTGGTTCTAGGGTGTGCTCTTAATTTTCCTCAGTGGTCTTATTTTTCTTATTTGTTGATCTTAGCCTCTTATGCTTTTAAGTTTATACTTGTTGCAGTTTTCTTCCTCATTATGCCACAAAATACATTTTTGTGAAGATTCATCAAGACTTTCATTAGTCTTTTTTATTACCCAAGCTATAAAATTCATTAGAGACTTTCATAGTAATTGTCTACAGATTAATTCAAATGTGAATCCCTCTAATTTATTGGATTTACCCATAAACTATCAATTGCATGGCTTCCTATTTTACAAAGTACTTTTTAAGGTAGCAATTATCTTTAATGTTTTTTATCATTTGATTTCCTAAATAAATTTTACAGATTTTTAAAATTTTGTCACCTGCATTTCCCTTTTCTGACCATCACCCAAAGAATCATCCCTTAAAATAAGGAAAAAGAGGAAGAAAAAAAAAACAACAGGAAAAACTAACCAGCATATTAAATGTTTGAGGCTATATTCAGTGTTTCACACCCACTATCCCTCATTCCTGAAGAGAATTAAGTAGAGATAGTTTCTTATATCTCTTCTTTCATTATATTGTGACCTCCTTGAGAGAGATGATTTTTTTTTCTTTCTAACCCCAGTGCTTGGAACAGTGCCTGGCACATGGTAAGTGCTTAATCACTGCTTGTTTACTCCCTCACTTCTTTGGCAGCTTTAATACAAGGGGTCTTCCCTTTTGCATGCATGCATGCATGCATATTTTTTTTTGCTTGTATGTTTGCATGTGTGTGTCCAGGACAGGCCTCTTTTGCAGTCTGGTGAAACCTATGGAATCCATCTTAGAATAATTTTTCTAAATGCATGAAACAAAAGACACAGTCTTAAGGAAACCAGTGATTTTGGACTGCAGTTATATATTTTTTTTAAAAAAATCATAGAACCAAGATAGAACTACTCTTCTATTATCTTAATGAGATCCTAGAACCAAGGTGTCTCACAGGAAAAGCATAATAGTTTGTTAATGGGAGTTAAGCATGGTGTTATCAAAAGGGTAAGAAATGTCATGTTAACACTGATCTTTCCCAGGTTCCTCTATGGAAAGTCATTTAATAACAGAGTTATTTTAACACAATAGTAATTAACCCATTAATCATAAAAATTCAATTCAGTTCAATAATAATCTTTTGAACACCTATTTTTTGGAATGAGAGGCATGAACAATTCTATTACATGATATTTATCCTAATGGAGCTTATAGTCTAGTAAGAGAGATAAGACATAAAGCGGTTCTTTCACTGATGTGTATGGAATTTTATTTGTGTAATCCATTGTAGTCCTTTGGTAGCTTTTGGTGGTCAGCCAAAAGATTAAGTCATTTCTTTGATTCTATATCTAATCATTCTGAAAGAAATATCAGCATTAACTACCTACCTGTCAAAGAGTATACTCCTAACGTCCTACAAGAACCACAGCTGTGATTATCTCAGGTTCTTCTTTAGAAGATGGTCATTGACCCACAACATGAATGTCAAAGAGGGCAGGTACATCAATTTTTATTGCTATATTGGCCAATTGCTGTCACTAAGAGCTCCGCCCATTTCTTGCATCACTCATCATTGGCCTGACACTTTTCAGAAATTCCCAAAATAAGTCATTTTGGTACAGGCATTGATTTTGCTCATGGCTCATTAATACCATTTTCATCTTGTTTGTTGTATTTCAGTGGAATTCATGAGATAGTTGTAAAATACTCCTCAAGCAAAAATCAGTTCCAAATCCTCAGTAGGCAGCATCATAAAGGAGGAAGAGCTCTTGCCTTGGAGAATGTGATGTTTAAAAATTACAAGAAACATAATTTCTGGGTAAATTGTCATTTTATTAATAATGCTAGAATTTTCATAAAAGAGGTCAGTGGTATTCTTGAATGCCAAAGACCCTTGTTCAAGGCTTATATAGACTTGGAAAAGTGGACGTTCCTGAGGGTGACAATAAATTCTGATAGGTTAACAAGTGATGAGAAATAGTGAATATTACAATGAGGGGTGGGGCCTATTCTAAAAAACTTTGATTATGTCATTTACTTCCAAATTACCCCCAGCCTTGGGCAATCCAATCAAAGAATTTATCCTATCACAAACCTGAGTAAAACACAATGCTATTAAATTCCTTGTAAGGTGGTTGGGGTCTGACTGATCAAGGAGAGTTAATTCAATCTCATCATCAGTAATGCCCTTCAAGAGACTGAAATTTGAAATGAGGACTACAGGAAAAAAAGGGGGGGGGGCAGATCTCTGGATCTCTAAAAATAATTGGTTTTTAATAATCATTTCAGGAAAAAGAGGGAAGTTTAAATCTTAGTTTTGCTACTTCCTCCTTGTACTACATTGGGCAAGTCATTTAATCTTTCTGGGCCTTATTTTCCTCATCCATAAAATGAGGAACTGAATTACATCAGTGATATCAAAGTCAAATAGAAAAAAAGGAGTCACTTAAGCATATGATAGAATTCCCTTAAGGCTGTACATTTGACTTAGCAAGCCACATACTATCTGTGTTCTATCATATTTTTAATAATTTTGTTAAATATTTAATAATTATATTTTAATCTGGATTGGGCTGCACTTGGGAATATACAAGCCTACAATGTGACTTATGGCCCACATGTTTGCCACCTCTGGACTATATGATCTATTATGTGCCTTCAATCTCTGAAGATACTTTTGTTCTCATGATTAGTTGTTAAAAATATTCATTATAATTATTTTCCAAATATTTCTCCCATACCAGCTTATTCACTTAGAATCTACATCTTAAATCCTAGATGTCTACAGGATGTGTCCACTTGTATGTCCCACCGGAACCTCAAATTCAACAAGTTGAAAATTGATTTTTTTTGTCTTTTCTCTAAAACTTATGACTTTACTATTCATTTTGGTAGCACTACCATCGCTCTTTTTCTTTTTTAAAAAATTTATTTTATTTTTAATTTATAGAATACAGCAAGAATTTTCATAACATAGTAAAATAAAAAAATTGAACATGAAACTTCAAATCTTCTGTATATAACTTGCTATTCCTTTTAAATATACAACACAGTTTTCATGTAAATTTCTTCTTTCTTTTTTTTTTCTTCTCTACACCACCCAGATGACCACCATTATACACAAATAGGTATATATGTATATATATATGTAAAATTATTCTATACGTGGTTCTATTTATTAGTTCTTTCTCTGGATTCAGATAGTATCTTTCTTCATATGTCCTTTAGAGATAATTTGGGTATTTAAAATAGTTAAAATAGCTTAGTTTATTGGCAATCAAAATGGGTTTGAGTGACATGTTTGTGACATCAGAGGCTTTTAGACCACATGGGTTTAAGTCGCATTTTTGTGACGATTTTAGGTCATGTGAGTGAGTCGCATGTGTGACTCACCTTTGATACAAGATATGTAAAACAAGGGGTTGGCTGTCCTTTTTCCGAGCTCTGAGCTGCAGCAGTAGTGATGTGTGACTCTGAGCCAGCTGTTGTTGAGCTCTGGGCTGAACTCAGATGTTGGTAACTATGACTTGTATTTGGTCTATTTATAAATGTATATTTGTAATTTGTTTGTATTTGCTCTGAAGTTCAGGGTGCTGGCTTTTTCCCCTGAACTAAGTGAATGATATTTGTATGCTGGATTAAAGTAAGATTGCTAACCCCTTAACGTAGCTTTCCTTAGTAAAGCAGATCAAAAGGACCTGGACTTGCAGCGTTCTGTGAGCTGGTTGTTGTTGGTTTTACACCCCCACAGCAGCTGCTAGCCAGATTGTTGAAACACTTACTTACTCAAAGTCATTCTTAAAAAAATATTGTTGTTATACTATATATTGTTCTTTTGATTCTATTCATTTTACTCTTCATTATTTTTTGTAACTCCTTCCATGTTTTTCTAAGATCATTGAACTTTTTCCCTTTCAAAGCTACCTTTTCTTTCATTGACTCTTTCCTCTTTCTCACATGAAAATCTAGTCTAATTACACAACACATCTCCAGTTCTTTTTCTATCCCCATTGCTTCCCCTCTAGTACAGACCTTGCTTTCCACTTGCCCCATCTATTGCAATAATCTCCTAATGGTTTTTTTTCCTGCTTCTATTCCACCACCCATCATATCTGGCAACTCTAGTACATACTTTATGGAGATCCCTGAAAAGTTTTCAGATATTTACATTTGATTATGTCAAATTGTGCCTGTTCAAAATTCTCAAATGGTTCAATATTTTTTATATAGTAAACTCCAAATTCCTTTGACTATCATTTAAATATCCCAATAATCCTATAACTCCATGTATTGTCCTGTATTGATGTCCTCTATTCACACTATACTCATCTATTTTATGCCCCCTGAACGCAACTGCTTCTTCCCTTGACTTTTTGTTCTTTTCATTGTCTGTGTCTAGGATGACTTTCCTCTTCATTTGCCTTTTGAATTTCTACCAAACTCAAATTGCTTCTTCTACCTGAGGGCTTTCTTGAATCCCCAACTTACACATTCTTCAGAAACATAACTTTGAACTTCATGAAGCATTTCATTTTACCTTCTTTTAATGAACTCATGTGGTTTTTTATTATAATGTGTCCTACCCCTTTATTTGTCTATAAGCTCTATAAAGGTTGAGCCAGTGTCTTACCCCACCTTTGTAACCTCCACCATGCCTAGCATACTGATGTGAAGATTTAAGTCACTTAATATATATTTGCTGACTTAGATTGAAATATTTCTGCCAACGAAACACTTTAGGACCCTTGATGTCCCCAGTCCAAAGACTTCTATGTCTTTGATTTTGCTCTTTCCCCATATGCTATTCATAAATATCTATCTCCTCTCTATCATGTTTCAGAAGTATGCCATTTTGTACTTTCCTTAAAATGTGTAGTAGAAATTTAAAAAGAATTTTTAATATAGAGAGAGGTATCAATTCCTGTGTCTTGTCCATGTTACTCATTTTTCCTGACTCATTTCCCTCATCCAAAAGAGGCAGCTTAAATTCTCATAGTATTTCTAGTGCACAATTATTGTAAGAATCAAATGAGATGAAATAGCAAAACACTTTGCAAACTGTAAAGTATTGTATAAATATTTATTATTAACATCCTTGTCAAGTTTTAGTCCATTCCCCCACCAAAGCACTAGACATTGCTGCCATACTCTTTCACTGTTTCTCTTTTCTTTCCTGGTTGGCTCACTTTCTTTTAGACTCTCTAGATTTGGATCCAGATACACACTTTTTCATTAGATGTCACTGAACAGAAATGCATGTTTCTTCAGTCCCAATCAGTTCCCACTGGGATGAGCACAGCTATGGTTCATAATCCATAGCCATAATCTTTCCATGTGGAAGTTTGAGTCATTATTAAAACATTTTCATTACATAGAAGATGGTTTGGTTTCAGGTCTGGGTACCTCATTTTAGGAAGATTGTGATACTCCTAGGTCTTTCAGAAGAAAGCAACTAGGAAGTCAAGGTTCCCAAATTCACCTCATGGAGATTGATTGAAGGAACTAGGGATGCTGAACGAATCAGGGCAGGGGCATAAGAGCAGAGAAACTTGAAGATGGCTTTGCCATGTGGAGATGAGTTTGTCTTGTTGTGCTTGGCTTCAAATGATCTATCCATGAGTAGTAATAGGCTGAATTTACAACATGATGAATTTTGCTTGATATAAGGGAGAAAAACAAACTATCAATCAAACAACCAAAAACAAAAAAGAAACCTTCAGAACCTGAAGAGCTAGTGGGTTTCCCATCATTCAATGTCTTCAAGAAAATTATGGGAAGGCTAATTTTTGAGTATACTGTAGAGGGGATTCTTTTTCACTTAATGATGAAGGCTTCTGAGGCCCTTTCCTCCTTTGAGATTCTATGATTCTGGTGGCTTTTCCTATAATTTTAAAAGGTTTGCCTTCATTATCAGAGATTATACTCACTTTTTATTATGGATATCATTACTGTTCTCCCTGCCATTTTCACATATCTCTTTGATTCCCCTAGACCCTTTATACTAATGTCTAAATAACTACCTTATTTTCCATAGGGATTTGGATTGCATTTTATGACAAGGTCCTTCTCGAATCAGCCTTTCATTATCACCCTTTCTCATTTTCCCTCTACAATTCTCTCTCTCTCTCTCTCTCTCTCTCTCTCTCTCTCTCTCTCTCTCTCTCTCTATCTCTCTCTCTCTCTCTCTCCCCCTCCTTCTCTCTCTCTCTCTCTCCCCCTTCTGTTTTATGACTGTCAGATTGGAGTTTCCACTTTATAGGGGAAAAGAAACCACTCGTATAGAAAAGAAAGTTTCCTCATATTTTTACATGTTCTTAGAAACTCTGTAATTGTATTTGGTGGTATATATATGAAATAAATACCTAAGTTACATAAAACAGAATTCAATTCAACTGCAGTAAGCAAGGTTGATTGAAGATCATGCTTGTTTTTTAAGCTGATCTATAATCATTATTGCACAGAGCTCCTGGTGAGAAATTTCTCCTACCAGTGCATATTGTCAGCTTCTCTGAAAGTTATTGTCTTATAGAGATTCCTGGGGGCATGGTGAGGTAGCATGATTTGTCTAGGGACACTCAGCTAGCAAATATCAGAACCAAGATATGAAACCCGGTCTTCCTGATCTTGAAGCCAATTCTTTATTTACTTCACAGTTTTGCCTCTACAAGATCTAAGGTCATAAGATCATCTTATTATTCCTTTAATTAATTTGCAAAGCATATGTCTGTGTTCTGTGTTGTGCTAGGGTCTCTCTCGAATAAGTGGAAAACATATCTCTTCCCCCAAGAAGATAATCATGAAAGTTGTTGCTTAGTCATTTTTCAATCATGTCTGATTTTTCATGGCACTTCCTTTCTCCTTTTTTTGGAATTTTCTTGGCAAAGATACTGGAGTGGTTTGCTATTTCCTTCTCCAATCATCCTCCAAAATTATTAAAGACCATCACACAAATGGGATCATAGTGTCCTTATACCCAGGAGTATGCTAGTAAATGTTTAACAACTAGCTTCAGGAGGGGAAATGTGCTTGTAACACACGTTTAAGTCCAATCTGACTTATTAATATTTTCTCCACCACTTTCTCTAGTCTATCACCCTGACTATAGCATTTGCCAATTTCCAAGAAGTAAATACTGAAAATTTTACAATTGGTTTTCATAAGTGAGTTCTAACTGGCTCCAGCAGACTCCTCTCTTTTATTTCAGTACCAGCAATTTGAGATGTATAATCATAATAAAATTTATAGACTCAATGCAAATATAACGTGTATAAATTTTAAAGACTTAGTGGCAGATTCAGTGAATATTTGCCCCAAATTGTTTTTGTAATGGTATATTACTCCTTGTAGGGATACTTCCCATTTGAGGAATAGTTTTACTATGAGATCATATTAGGGAGCAAAAGTACAATTGTGGTGGTAATCTGAATTAAAATGAATTTTAATTGAATCAGTGTCAAATTACTGTTACCAACACACAGAATCAGAGACTTATAGGTTGTCAGGTCAAAAGGAAACTTGGAGATTATGTAGCCCAGGAGTGGAAAACCTCTTAAGGCCACAGGTTCTCCACTCTCAATTTAGTCTAACAATGTCATTTTATGTTTTTTTGTTAATATTTTATTTTTTCCCAATTACATGTCAAAACCATTTTAATATTCTTTTTTTTTCTAATTTTGAGTTCCAGATTCTCTCCCTTCCTTAACCTGCCACTGAGAAGTCAAGAAGTTTGACCTAGGTAGTATATGACATGTGTAGTCATGCAAGATACATTTCCATATAAGTCATTTTGTGAAATAAAACACAGGCAAAAAGCAAGAAAAATTAGGTAAGTAAAGAAAAAAGTATCTTTGATCTGCATTCAGAATCTACCAGTTCTTTCTCTGAAGATGGACTGCACCTTTCATCCTACATATTCTTACAAAATTGTCTTAGATCCAACAATGCCATTTTAAACATGAGAAAGTTGAAGCCCGGGGAAGTAGACATTGTTCATCTACAGTTGTTCACTTTGTAAGTGGCATAATCATGGCCATGTGACTTATAGTCCAGTATTCATTCCATTGCAATTCACTACTTATTGACAAAAAGTTAGTTGCTACTGAAAGAGGTAGTTCTATTTGAAGACTGGTCTAGCAACGCTCAAGCTCATTTTATGAGTGGAATGTAGAGAGATACTGACTGATCCCTGTGCAAAAATATTGAATTGGGAGTTTCCAGAATAGATGAGTGTTATCTGTAGAAGAAAGTGTTCCTATGGCAGGTGTACTGAGCTGAAATCAAGAAGAAAAGAGTTAATGTGTGATGGACATTTTATTATTGCATGCACATTGTTACAAAATTGTTACATACAAAACAAATTCCAAGGATCTACTTAGGTAATTCCAGTAATACAATTTTTCTTTCCATTTGTTCAAAGTATAGTTAGACTGAATTTCTTTCACTTAAAATATCTGATGTCATGGCCTGGAATTGGGCTATTTCAATAAAGCCTAAAAAATGCTTGGCTCATCCAGATGCTCTATAACTAGCATGTTGTCTTAAAATAATGCCAGTCAAAATTGGCTTGTTCCTATGCCTGCTGCCAACCTGTATAATGAGCCTGGATCTCTTCCAGTAAGAACATCCCAGCAGGTGGGGCCTACCTATTTTGTCATGTTTGATGGAAGAAATGGAAGTCACTAACCTCCTCTTTGAGTGGGGAACAAATCACCATGAAAGACCTTTCTGTCTTTTGGAAGAAGTAATTTCTGAACAACAGATGCTGTATAGAAAGTAGTAGTGATTTTGTGAATGCTAAAAGAAGTGGCTCAGGTGCAGGATCTCTATGATCAAATCCCATCTTCCAAGTTAGTATCATTTCATTGGGACAATGTTTCTTAAGACAATAAGTATCAAATAGCAAAGGGAAGGCTTTAGTGTGTTCAAGGCCTGTGGAGCTAAATGGCCTAGACATGTCAAATACTGTGGCAGTAAGAAGAACAAACCTTTGTTGAGATTCTCTGTTTTTGGAATCAACACACACACACACACACACACACACACACACACACACACACAGACATAGACAGACAGAGAGAATAAGGGAAACATTTAAATATGAAAAACAGGTATATGACAGAGACAGAGAGAGAAAGAGAGAGATGTATTTGCTTTGTCAGGGAGAGCAGACAAAATCTTGCTGACCTTGTTTGCTAGTAAAAATTAGGAAAATACTGCCTTTTGGCAAAAGGCTGTTAGCAGAGGTTCAGTCAGCACCATGGCCAGAGGTAATGACAAGCTAGCATTACCTGCTAGTTCAGTACTTGCTGATGTGGTACATATTTGAATCTCTCTACATTGTGCTCTTGCTGAAGTATGAGGGGGAAGCATATTTAAGAAACATCAAGGTTTTTGTTGTTGTAGCTGTTGTTTTATCAATGTCAGCACATTAGTATGTCTTATTAACTTTGGTGTTTTAAGTGGTTTGTATTGCTCATAAAGTAGTAGATCGCCCAGAAAAGATTTGGAGCAAGGAAAAACTGGTGCTATATTGTCTAGTTTTTCCACTTAGAAATTTCACAAACACACGCACACACACACACACACACACACGTGTAGATATCTGTGAGAGAGTATATATCTTATGTATTCCACCCAAAAGTTTCTGGTGCCCAGTTGGCAGGGCTTGATACAGTGCTCATGTTTTCTGGTAAGAGCTATGTGGTTACAACAACAACTAGTATTTAAATAGTGTCTTAATGTTTGCAAAGCACTTTATCAGTATTATTTCATTTTATTCTCACAACAAGCCTAGGTGGTAAAGTAGAATTCTTTGTTGTCTTTTGTTTTGGAGTGCTTTTCAGCACTGAGGCAATCAAGTTACTTTGATTCGCTCTTGCCTTTGTTGGTAGGAAGGCCCACACCCTTTTGCTAGTTAGGTCATGAGAGGCATTAAACCCTCAAGAGATGTGAAGCACTCTGACCCTGAAGAAGGTTAGTAATTTGTTTAGGGGCTCTCACTCACTGGAAAAGTGTTGTGTGATTTGACCAGACAAGACTCTGGGTAGCTGTTGTGACAAGTGACCCCATACCCAACTTTGAAAAGTCAGGTATTGGTGCTTCTCTTTTTGGTAACTATGTATGTGATGTCTTGATCAGACAAAACCTGTCAGTTGATCTGTTTGTAGTTTCTGTTTCTTTTGCTCTGAAGTTCAGGGTGCTGACTTTTCCCACTGAACTAAGTGAATGATATATGTATGCTTAATTAAACTGAGATTTTTAACCCCTTAAAGTTGCTTTCCTTAGAAAAGCAGATGAATGAACCTGTGCTACCAGCTCTCCTGTGTGCTGGTGTTATTGGTCTTATATACCACAGTAGCTGAAAGCAACACTATTGTAACAAAATGGCATAGTTGGTAGAATCTGCATGAAAGGAAAGCATGTGGCCTGGGATACTTATTCACTATTTCCCAGGTGTGGTAACTATGATTCTGTGGAGCTTGGAGCAGGAGTGGAGAGCTACCTACTTTCCCAGAAACAGAAAGTACAGACAGGAGCCCCTGGAGCCTACTGTAAGGCAGCAGCAGGAAGAACTTGAAGTGGAATAGTACCAGTGAGCTGAGACAAGGAGCAAGAGCAGAGAGCTGCCTGTGTGTGAATTCAGGCAAGAGCTGGGAGTGGGCATCTCATGAAGAAGAGACAAGGGACTTAAAAGTCAACCTCAAGTCAAGAGGAAAAGAGGACTTTACTTGGATGTTTTGTATTGACTGATAAGAGTGTAACTTTTTGTAACTTAGAGGTGGATGGTGTTTGCATTTTCTTACACCCTTAAGGATGATATGTTATGCTAGGGAAGACCCTGACCTGGAAAGCCCTGCCTGTATAAACAAGTATTTTGGGGAATGCTATTGAATGATGTTTTGCTTAAGGATGTTGCTATGAATGTTATAGTTTAGTTTATTGAACAATGAGTATATGCTGTGTGGGTATTCTGAGAAATGCTATAGGATATACTGTATGATGTTTTATTTAAGACTATATGGGCACCTTACTAATAAGTTATTATGTGACAGTACTGCAAAGTATAGTGCCTCTATTTGTTTCAGGATCCATGGCCATTTAGATTGTAATGCCAAGGATCCTGGTGGGATGGAATGTAAGAGGAAGCAAAGTGGGACTTTTGTTGTCTTTTGTTTTGCAGTGCTTCTCAGCACTGGGGCAATCAAGTGACTTTGATTGACTCTTGCCTTTGTTGGTAGGAAGGCCCATACCCTTTTGCTACTTAGGTCACAAGAGGTGTGAAACCTTTGACAAATGTGAAGCCGTGGAGAGGTGTGAAGCCCTCTGACCCTGAAGAAGTGTATATATACTCTGAGATTAGCATTTTGTTTTGGTGCTCTCACTCACTGGAAGAGTGTTGTGTGATTTGATCAGACAAGACTCTGGGGAGCTGTTGTGAAGAGCCCTCCACCACCCCACCACCCCTGCAACTTTGAAAACTCAGGTATTGGTGCTTCTCTTTTTGGTAACTATGTAAGCCTGTCTGTTGATCTGTTTGTAGTTTCTGTGTGTATTTGCTCTGAAGTTCAGGGTGCTGACTTTTCCCCCTGAAGTAAGTGAATGATATATGTATGTTTAATTAAACTGAGATTGTTAACCTCTTAAAGTTGCTTTCCTTAGAAAAGCAGATGAATGAATCTGTGCTACCAGCTCTCCTGTGTGCTGGTGTTATTGGTCTTACACAGCCACAGCAGCTGCAAGAAACATTGTTGTTACTCCCCTTTTAGCAAATGAAGAAACGGAAGCAGACAGAGAGTAAGTCAACTGACCAGAGTCACACAATTCAGGCCCAAGGATGGATTTGAACTCAGGTTTTCCTGACTCCTGGTTCATTATTCTAGCCACTGCACCACATACCCATCTCATTTATGATGAAATGATGTTTCAGAAAAAAAAGTTCTCACTAAATTTTTCATATGATACTTGGTCTGAGATTACACTTCATCAGGTTAAAGACATGTTTGAAGGCTTAGAAATAACAGATCTGAGAAGTTCTAGGAAAAAAAATGTGAAGTGTTTAAAGGTTTTTAGATGAAAAGCACTATGAGAAAACATGCTACATTTTAGCTAAACTTTGTATTTACCCCCTAAATCTAGCACAGATGGTTGCATAGAGTAGACACTTAAATAAATTTGAATGAATGGCTAAGATGACAATATAGATTTACATAGTCATCATTCATTTTTATTATTCAACATTTTTATTTCAAATTTTGTGTTCCAAATTCTCTCCCTCCCTTCCTTCCTTCCTCCTTTCCTCTCTCTTTGAGACAATAAGTGAACAAATATTGGTTATACATGTTCAATTATGTAAAATGTTCCCATATTAATTATTTTGTGCAAGAAGACTCAAATAAAAGAAAAAAGTGAGAAAGTTAAAAATAGCATACATCAGTCTGTTTTCAACTAATATCAGTTCTTAATCTAGAAGTGGATAGAACCCTTCATCATCAGTCCTTTGGGATGGTCTTGGATCATTGTATTGTTTAATACATGTAAGTCATTCACAATTCTTCATCAAACATTATTGCTGTTACTTTGTAAAATATTCTCCTGGTTTTATTCACTTCACTATGCATCAGCTCATGTAAGTCTTTCCAGGTTTTTTCTGAAATCATCCTGCTTGTCCTTTCTTACAGCACAATAGTATTCCATTACAATCACATGCCACAGCTGTTTAGCCATTCCACAATTGATAGGTATCTCTTAGATTTCCAAATTTTTAGCTACCGCAAAAAACCAGGTATAAATACTTTTGTACAAATAGGTCATTTTCCATTTTGAGGGAGGTCTTTGGCGTATAGACCTAGCAGTGGTATTGCTGGATCAAAGGGTATGCATAGTTTTCTATCGCTTTTGGCATAGTTCCAAATTGCCATCCAGAATGTTCGGGTGAGTTCACAGCTCCACCAATAGTGCATTAGTGTCCCAGTTTTCTCACCTCCACTGCATTATCCATCATTTTCCTTTTTTGTCTTATTAGTCATTCTGAGGGGGTACCTCAGAGTAATTTTAATTTATGTTTCTCTAACGAATAGAGATTTATAACATATATTTCAATTGATAATAGATAGCTTTAATTTCTTTGTCTGAAAGATGCCTTTGACTATCAATTGAGGAAGTACTTGTTTTTTTTTTTAAACCTTTATTTTTTTTTTGAGGGGGGAAGGCAGGGCAATTGGGGTTAAGTGACTTGCCCAAGGTCACACAGCTAGTATATGTGTCAAGTGTCTGAGGCCGGATTTGAACTCAGGTCCTCCTGACTCCAGGGCCGGTGCTCTACTCACTGCGCCATCTAGCTGCCCCAGTACTTGTTTTTTTTTTTTTTTTTTAAATAAATTAGACTCAGTTCTCCATATATTTGAGAAATGAGACTTGTATCTGAGATATTTTTAACTAAAATTTTCCCAGTTTTCCACTTTCCTTATAATTTTGACTATATTGGTTTTGTTTATACAAAAATTTTAATTTTACATAATCAAGATTATCTATCTTAAATTTTGTAATGCTCTCTATATCTTCTTTGGTCTTAAATTCTTCCCTTATCCACAAATCTGAAAGATAAATGCTTCCATGTTCTCTTAATTTGCTTGTGCTATTACCCTTTAATGTGTAAATCATGTATCTATTTTGACCTTATCTTGGTATACAGTGTGAGATGCTGGTCTATACCTAGTTTCTATCATGCTGTTTTTCAGTTTCCCCAGAAGTTTTTGTCAAATAATGAGTTGTTTATTTGTTTGTTTTTTTTTTTCCAAAAGCTTGGATCTTTGACTTTATCATGTACTACATTACTATGATCATTTACTAAAATTAAATTTGTACCTAATTTATTCCTCTGATCCACCACTCTGTTTCTTATCCAGTACCAGATTGTTTTGATAATTACCACCTCATAATAGTCCGAGATCTAGTATGGCTAGGCCACATTCATTTTTTTTCATTGATTTTTCTCATTGATTCCCTTGATGTCCTTGAGTTTTTCTTCCAGATTAATTTTGTTATTATTTTTTCTAGCCCTATAAAATATTTTTAATAGTTTGGTATGGCACTGAATAAACCGATACATTTATGTAGAATTTTCATTTTTATTATATTGGCTCTACCTACCCATGAACAACTATTTTTTTCCCAATTGTTTAGATCTGACTTTATAGTATGAAAAATGTTTTATAGTTGTATTCATATAGTTCTGGGTTTGTCTTGGCCGGTAGATTTTATATTGTCTACAATTACTTTAAATGGAATTTCCCTTTCTATATCTTGCTACTGGACTTTGTTGGTAATATATAGAAATACTGAGGATTTCTGTGGATTTATTTCATACCCTGCAACTTTGCTAAAGTTGTTAATAATCTCAGGTAATATTTTAGTTGACTCTCTAAGATTTTCTAAGTACAAAATCATATCATCTCCAAAGAGTGATGGTTTTGCCCAATTGCCTATTGTAATTCATTTAATTTCTTCTTCATCTCTTCTTGCTACAGCTAACATTTCTAGTACAATATTAAATAATAGAGTTGGTAATGGGAGTCCTTATTTCACCCCTGATTGTATTTTGAAAGCTTCTAGCTTATCCCCATTACACACAATGCTTGCTGATGTATTTAGATAAAGTTACTTATCATATAAGGTAAATTCCATTTATTACTATGCTTTCTAGTCCTTTTAATAGGAATGGGTGCTGTTTCTGTCAAAAAAAAATTCTGCTTTTTGAGATGATCAGATGATTTCTGTTGGTTTTGTTATTGATATAGTAAATTATGCTGATAGTTTTCCTAATATTGAAGCAGGCCTGCATTCTTGTTATAAATCTCACAAGGTCACCATATATGACCCTTGTGAAAAATTTCTGTAATCTCTTTGCTGGTGTTTTAATTAAAATTATCATGTCAATATTCATTAGGGAAATTGCTCTGTAATTTTCTTTCTTTGGTTTGGGTATCATTACCATACTTGTGTTATAAAGGGAATTTCTTTGCTGATATTTCCCAATAATTTATATGGTATTGATTTTAATTATTCTTTAAATGTTTGGTGGAATTCACTTTTGAATATATCTGGTCCTGTGGGTTTTTCCTTAGAAAATTCATCGATGGCTTGTTAAATTCATTTTTGTAAGATTGGGTTATTTAAGTATTTTATTTCTTCTCTTATTCTGGGTATTTTAAATTTTTGTGGCTATTCTTCCATTTCATTTAGATTGTCAAATTTATTGGCATGTAGTTGGGAAAATAGATCCTCACAATTTCCTCTTCATTGGTGGTGAATTCATCACTTTCATTTTTGACACTAGTAATTTGGTTTTCTTCTTTCCCTTTTTTAAATCAAAATAACCAATGATTTATATATTTTTTTTCATAAAAGCAGCTTCTACTTTTATTTATTAATTCAATGTTTTTCTTATTTTCAATTTTATTAATCTCTCCTTTGATTTTCAGAATTTCCAATTTGGTGTTTAGTTGGGGATTTTAATTTATTCTTTTTCTATTTTTTAGTTGAATGCCCAATTAATCATTGTGCTTTTTCTCTATTTTCTTGATGTAAGTAATTAAAGATATAAATTTCCCCCCTAAGTACCTCTTTGGCTGCATCCCATATGTTGTCTCTTATTGTTGTCATTTTCTTTGAAGAAATTACATATTGTTTCTATGATTTTTTCTTTGATCCACTTGTTTTTCAGGATCAAATTATTTAATTTCCAATTAATATTTAGTCTCTCTCTCCATTGTCCATTATTGAATGTAATTTTTATCGCATCGCAATCTGAAAAAGATGAATTTACTACTTCTGCTTTTCTGCATTTGATTGTGAGGTTTTATGTTCTACTACATGGTCAATTTTTTTAGGTGCTATGCACTGCTGAGAAAAAGATATATTTCTTTCTATTCCCAGTGAATTTTCTCCAGAGAGCTATCATATCTAATATTTCCAGAATTTCATTCACTTCCTTAACTTTTTCTTGTTAATTTTTTGGTTAGATTTATCTAATTCTGAGAGGAGAAAGTTGATGTCCCCCACTAGTATAGTTTTATTATCTATTTCCTCCTGCAACTCATTTAACTCCCCCTTCAAAAACTTAGATGGCTATATCATTTTGTTCATATATATTTAGTATTGATATGCATTCTTTGACTATGGTACCTTTCAGCAAGATATACTTCCTTTCTTTATCTCTTTGATTTAGAACTGTTTTTACTTTTACTTTGTCTGAGATAATGATTGCTACCCCAACTCTAGCCCCCTATCTTTACTCTGTGTGTATCTCACTGTTTCAAATGTGTTTCTTGTAAACAACATATTGTAGGATTCTGTTTTTTAATTCATTGTGCTATCTGCTTCCATTTTATGGGTCCATTCATCCTATTCAAATTTACTGTTATGATAACTAACTGTGTATTTCTCCCCATGGTATTTTTCACTTGTTTATCCCCCTTTGTCTCCTACCACCCACCCTTTTCCTCCCCACAAGTGTTTTACTTCTAATTACCACCTTCCTCAATATACCTTCACTTTTGTCAGTTCCCACTGCCCTTTCTATTATCCCCATCCTTTTTTACTTCCTTATAGAATAATATAGAGTTCTATGTCCAACTGTGTATATTACTCCCTCTTTTAGCTAATTTTGATGAGTGTAAGGTTTAAGCTTTGCTGCCACCACCACCCCATCTACTCCTCCATTATAAAGCCTTTTCATGCCTTTTTTTATGTGGGATAGTTTACTCCATTCAATCTTCCCCCCTCCTTCTTCCAGTGCAAATTTCTTCCCCCCTGCCCCCTTATTTTAGTTTTTAGGATATCATCGCAACAAAGTCACTTTACATCCACACCTTCCATCTTTATGTACTCATTCCAATTGCTCTTATAGTAATAAAGTTGTTAAAAGTTACAAATCTTTTCTTGCCATGTAGAAATACAAAAAGTTTAACATCGTTGAATTTCTTATGTTGTCTCTTTCTTCTTTCTTTCTTTTTTAAAATCTTTTTATGATTCCCTTGAGTCTTGTATTTGGAGGTCAGGTTATTTTTTTTTATCCAACTCTATTAATTAGAAATGCTTGAAAGTCTTCTATTTCATTAAATGTCCATTTTCCCCCGAAAGATTATATTCAATTTTTTAAAGACACATTTATTCAGCATCATGATCAGACTATTACATTTAGCAATCAATAGTATGGGCACATAAAGAAAACTACATTAAAACTCTTTGTTGGGATGCTTTGCATTTTCCACAGAAGAGAAACTAAAATAACCTGTTATATAATTAGTCACACATATAGTCATGCTGCATTTTAGCCCATACACAAAAAATATTGTCTAAAACATGTTTTCTTGTAGCAGCTAGTCCTTGCCACCACTGTGCTTGCCTGGGTTCACATAGCTTCCCTGTCACTTCTCCTCTTCTGTTAAGCTTTATTTCCTAATAGTAATTAAAATCTTCTGCCATTTCCATAACTACTGATACTATTGGAGTCACCATAGCCACCTTGGTTATGGGGTTTGGCATAATATTGACCCTCATCATAAGGGCCTGAGCTCCTGACTCCAAAGTTCCCTCCCTTCATGGGATGAAGTTTGAAGACTGATTGTTTTAGTTGCCAAAATCATTGTAGCTTCCACTACCTCCAGGATTGTTTACACTACTACCACCAAAGTGTCCTCTGCCTCTTCCATCACAGCTGCCACTTCCGCCATAGCCACTGCCTTGTTTTCCATAACCTTGTCCATCACTTTTATAGCCTTTGTTTCCTCCAGAGTAACCAGGGATGCCTCTTCCATAACTACTATCCTTTCGAAATCTAATGTAGCCATCTCTACTTCCACCATATCCTCCACTACCACGATGGCCACCAAAACCACCATGACCGCTAAAGTTCCCACCACAGCCTAAGTTATCATTTTAACCAAAGCCACCTTAATGGCCAACACCAGTTTCCAGAACCACTTTGACCTCTTTGAGTAGATGAAATGCTACTTAGACAAAACTTGCTTAAATAAAATTTTCTGTACTTCAAAGTTGTGGCCATTCACAATATGGTATTTCTGAATGACAATCTTATCATGGTCGTCAAAAGTAAAAAATCCAAGCCCCACTTTTTGCCACTGCCTCAGTCATTATTTCAATCACTTCAATCTTTCCACATGTTTCAAAGTAGTCTCTTAAGTGATAATCCTCAGTGTCTTCCTTAATGCATCCCACAAAGAACTTTTTCACAGTTAAGTGGGTGCCAGGCCTTTGAGAGTCTTCTCTGGAAACAGCTTTCTTTGGTTCAGCAACTCTGCCATCAATTTTGTGAGTTCTTGCATTCATGGCTGCATCTACCTCTTCCACTGTGGCATAGGTAACAAAACCAAAGTCCCTGGAGTATGTAGTTTTCATATCCCTCATAACCATGCAGCCTGTAATCTTGCCCCATTCCTCAAAATGACTCCTTAGATTCTTGTCCATCCCCTCAAAGCTCAGGCCTCTGATGAAGAGCTTCTGAAGCTGCTTGGGCTCCTTGGGGATTCTGACTTTGACATGGTGAGAGTGGTAGCAGATGCTTTAGCAATCCTTCTCCAACAGTGTCAAGGACTGAAAGGAGATTATATGCAATTTGGCTGAGTAGGTGATTCTTGGTTGTAATCCTAACTACTTTGCCTTGTGGTATATCATATTCCAAGTTCTGTGGTTTTTCAGTGTGGAAGCTTTTAAATCCTGTGTAATACTGATTGTAGCTACGTGATATTTGAATTGTTTCTTTCTGGCTGCTTGCAATACTTTCTCCTTGATCTGTGAGCTTTGAAATTTGACTATGATGTTCCTGGGAGTTTTCATTTTGGGGTCTCCTTCAGGCAGTGATTGGAGGATTCTTTCAATTTATATTTTGTCCTTTGGTTCTAATGTATCAGGGCAGTTTTCTTTAATTTATGTTTCATTTTTTAATCATGTTTTTCAGGTACTCTAATAATTCTTATATTATCTCTTCTGGATCTATTTTCTAGGTCATTTGTTTTTTCCAATGAGGAATTTCACATTTTCTTCTATTTTTCTTTTTCTTTTTTTGATTTTGTTTTATCATATCTTGATGTCTCATAGAGTCATTAGTTTCCACTTGGTCAGTTCCAATTTTTAAGGAATTAATTTCTTCGTTGAGCTTTTATACTTCCTTTTACATTTGGCCAATTTTTGTTTGTTATGGGAGTTGTTTTCCTCAGCAATTTTTTTTGTCTATCTTTCCCCATGCTATTGACTCTTTTTTAATGATTCTCTTACATTACTCTTATTTTTCCCCAATTGTTCTTCTACTCTTCTAATTTGCTTTTTAAAATACTTTTAAAGCTCTTCAAGGAATTCTTTTTTTGGCCTGAGACCAAATTAGGCTTCACATGTAGTTATTTTGAAACTTTTGTCCTTAACAAAATTTATTCCTTGATTCTCCCTATCATGACAATAACTTTCCATAGTCAAGCCCTCTTTTTGTTTTTTGCTCATTTTTTCTGCCTTTTAGGTGACTTTGTGTTTTTATGTGAGAGTTGGACTCTGGTCTTGTACTGTTCCAAACTTTTAGTGCTGGGGCTCTGGGTCTTGCTGCTGGCTTTCACTGGGCTTTAGGGCTTAGCTGTTTGGTTAGGCTGGAGGATAGCCTTCCCTTCTGGCTTGTACTGGGGAAGGGGGTGGGGCCTGCCTATTGGCCTCACTTGGGTCTTACATTTAGCTGCTGGCACGCTCCAGGGGTGGGAACCTTGCTGGGTTGCACAGACTGCTCACTTGCCTAGGGGAATGCTGGTTTGCAGGAGGGTGGGGCCTCAGTGTTGTGAAGATGGCTGCTGCTGCTGCTGCTGCTGCTCCTCCTCTCGGGCCTGGCTCCCCTACCACTTCCACAAGAGAGACTTTTCCTGCCAGGATAGTAAACTGCTTCTCTGCTCCTAGACCAATTCTGAGATGGTTTTCTAGTTGTTTGAAAGGTAAGATGGAATGACTTTAGAGGGTTCCTTCCTCATTCCCCCATCTTGTCACCAGAAGTCCAGTCATCATTATTATCAGTATTAGCATAGATACTCTAATAAAGACCTTTTGAAAGTAAAGTTTTTGTGACCACTTTGGAGGAAAAATAATGCCAAGGTTAAGAGTTTCAACACAGGAAGGTGAGAGTGAAACCACTGAACAATTATAGATATTTGCAGGTTGAAATGGTTTTGTAGCAGTCCTTCTATCATACACTATGATTCACTTGCAAGTCATGATATCACCTTCCCAATGTCATGGTCCTCTTTGTGAAGGAAGGACAAACAACAGCCTGTGAGTAATAATAGCTGCCCCATTGGGGACCCAACTCGCCAGTTCCAGTTTAGCAACACAGCTCCTTCCTTCCTTCCTGCCTTCCTTCCTTTCTTTCCCTTCTTCCTTCCTGACTTGCTGCTTCTTTCTTTTCCTCCATTACTTTCTTCTTCTCTCTCTCTCTTTTCTCTCTCCTTCCTGTCCTTGCCTCCTCTCTCTCTCCTTCCCTCCCACCTCTTCATCTGTTCCCATAAGGAATCATACCCTTAATTGCAGGTGCTTTGCCCAAAGGAATATAAATTTTGATTGATGAAACCTCTCAAGATATCTTGGGGTTTATGGACTAGTTTTCTTTTTTTAAGGACCATGCCTTAAACCTAAATCACTCTGACTCTCACTGATTGGCCAATAATAGGTCTTTGCCCAAGCCTTCCTTTGTCATTCTTTGGGTTTTGATGGCTCAGAGAGAATTCAAATAGCAATTTTTTTTCTGTTTTGGACAAAAACCCTGAGGGTCATCCTCTCCTGAAATGATTTTTTAACTAGGGAAAAGAGGGCATTTTGCCTCATTTCTTACCTAGACTTAATCAATGAATTTATGTTGCCTGGGACAAAATGAAACCTGGGAATTACCTTAGCTTAAAAAGGCCTTTCACTGCATCTCCAGTCCTCCTGATCTGTATCTTGCCACTGAAACCCAGATGTCTCAAGTGGCAAGAGTGAGGCTGGTGACTTTACACAGCCCTCTGTTGCAACAATCTGGCTAGCAGCTGCTGTGGGCATGTAAAACCAACAACAACCAGCTCACAGAACATTGCAAGCCCAGGTCCTTTTGATCTGCTTTACAAAGGAAAGGAAAGTTAAGGGGATAACAATCTTACTTTAATCCAGTATACAAATATCATTCACTTAGTTCAAGGGAAAAAGCCATCACCCTGAACTTCAGAGCAAATACAAACAAATTACAAACATCAATAGACAGACCTTATCTGATTCAAGTCTCAATGCATGGTTACCAGAGTTTAACAAAGTCCAAACATCTGGGTTTACAAGCTGGAGGGCTCTTAACTACAGCTGCCTGGAGTCTCCACATCAGCACACTGCCAAGAGTGAGCAAATAGCTCTGTTTTCTGTTTTTATGTACTCTTTAGCTGTCATCAAACGTCATCTGAGAGACTAGAACTTAAGCTCTTACTATTGGCTCTGGTCTTAGCAACTCCCCTTAGTTCCCTGAGGGCTTCACACCCACATAGGCTTAGCACCTAATAGATATGGGTTTGGGCCTGGGGTTTAGCACCTAGTAAGACTCAATCAAAGACACTTAATTAATCATTTTAAAACAGTAAGAAAGTCCCACCTTAATTGATATTACACCCTCCCTCACTTAAATCCAATTCACTTGCAAGTCATGACTTCACCTTCCTATTGTCATGGTCCTCTTCAAGAACAAAGGACAAAAAACAGTCAATGAGTCAACATGTATTGATTAAGCACATAACTATGTCTTAGGTCTTGTACTAGACAGTAGGGATATGAAGAAAGGCAAAAATATAGTCCTGTCCGTATTTTCAGAAATAATTTTATCGCCATGGAAATGCATTTGTTTCCATGGAGACAACATGGCGGGGGGGGGGGGGGACTGTGTATGTATGAAATGTATACATAATAAATGCAAGGTAATCTCAGAAGGGAAACATTAGCAATGGAGGCATAGAAATGGGAGGGGAGAACCAGGAAAGGCCTTTTGAAAGATGGGTTTTGATTATGTTCTTAAAGGAATCCAGGGAATCCAGTAGGCAGAAGTGAGGAGAGTATTCCAGACATGGAAATAACTACTGAAAAAGGCATAGAGTTGGAAGATGAAGTACCCTGTGTAAGGAACAGCAAGCATGCCAGTGTTACTGAATAGTAAAGTATGTAAAAGGGACATACTTTAGGAGACTAGAAAGATAGGAAGGGGATTTTTGTTTGATCTTAGATATAATAGGTAGTCATGGAAGTTTATTGAGTAGAGGAAGGGAGTGACACAGTCAGAACTGCATTTTAGGAAGATTCCTATGATGGCTGAGTGGAGGGTGGATAAGAGTGGGGAGAAACTTGAGACAGGGAGAATAACCAGGATATTATAACACATTTAATCTTCGTTGTATTGTGGAAACTTGTTTAAGATATCATGGCATTATGCAGCTAGATAATCAAATATATACAAATTAATCATTTGTAACCTAAGTATATAGCAAGAAAAATGCTGAGCACATCAAAAATGATTGAGACTAGATCCATGTGGGAGATTAAGGTGAAGGAAAGAGAAGTTTTTGGGTTATCAAAGGGAAGAAGCACATAGGCACTTTGGGTATGATTTCTTTTTCTCACAAGGACAAAAAAGTTACTGATGCTTCAGGTGAAAGTAGAAAAAATATGATGAGTTCTCTCTTTGACCTTCATGCTGCCTCTTGTTATTGGATCTAGAACAATTTTTAGGGAAATTCCATCTATCTCCGTGTGATTATAGCAGTGTCAGGGAAGTCTGAGTTTCTGGTGAAAGCTGGCTGCATATCAAAGTTTGAACATCATTTTTATATTCTACCAAGATAATTAAATTGGACTAAACAGTATATGTCAATTGATGAATCTTGCCTTCACTATTTCTGCATAATTTTGCTGCCAAATCCCATCAGTATGTAACCTATTTTCAACACTTGGCATCAACCAGAACTTATAAGAAGGCACAGTGCCCTAGAAATACTCCAAGGTCAGGAGGGGAACAGAGAGAAGGATGGGTTAGATGTTGGAGAAATGAAACTCTAACAGTTATGGGCAATTAAGAATCAGCAAAAGTTTAGTGTTGGCAGAAGATAAAGGGACTTTATTATACTCCTCTAGTCTCTTTCTTATTCTCTACTTGGATAATTTGTTTAGGTTATTCCCCTTCACATGCAGCCATGTTTCCAATTCTGTATAAATCACAATCTTAATAACCTTCGTGACCTTCATAACCCTGCTAAAGTCCTAATATAAAGTTTTCTCTGACTATTCCAAACTCACAGTGATCTCTCCCTAAGTCTAGGGCAGGAGTTCTTAACCGTTTTTGGTTTATGGAGCACTTTGGCAGTCTGATAAACACTATGGAACTCTTCTCAGAATATCTTTTGTTGCCTATATTAATAATAAAAGGAAATGGTAAATTTCAGTTAAAGGTTAGTGAAAAATAAATATTTTTTTTCCATTTGAGTTAATGCATTCCCTAAAATCGATCCACACATTTTTCCATGGATCACTTGTTAAGAACTCTTGTCTAATTGGGGTCTGGTCCTTCCACTAACTACTGATATGACCTTCATCAAGTTATGTAACCTATTTACACCTCACATTTTTCATCTGTTAGATAAGGGCAGAAATAGAATCTGTTTAAGAATGCTTCCAGTTTTAAAATTCCAGGATTCTGTCAACTTTTAAAGTGCTTATTGACTCTGCTATGCATTTTTGATAATTACTATATATTGTCTAGCTTTCTACATTGGCAGAAGTGTGCCACCCAAAGACAGTGATTTGAAGAATTATCAGAGAAAACTGAAGTAATGATTTTCCCTAAGACTAGGCCAGATAGGGTCAGGCTTTCTTAATAAATTTAACACAGCCTGATCAAAAGTTAATTAATGGTTTAATGTGTAAGGAACAAAGGGAAGAAAATGGTTACTGACTGTACAGGTACAAAAAGGACTCGAACAAATTGGAGAGGCAAGATGACTAGATACCAAAGACCTATAATATTCCTTTAAGAGGCTCATTATTCAAAGAAAAAGTATTTTAAGTTATTTTTTTTAAAAAAATCAACAAATATTTATCTTCTCTTCCATCCTACCCCAGCGGGAAAAAGAAACAGAAAAGAAAAACAAATTTCTTTTAATAAATGTGAAATCAAGCAAAAAAAAATCCTGCATTGGACAGGGGCAAAAATGTATTTAATTCTGTACCCTGAGTCCATAACCTCTCTATCAGGAGATGGGAAGTATTTTTCATTATTGGTCCTATAGAATCATGAATAATCATTCACTCAGCATTTTAAATTAATCTAATGATAGTAGCAATTTCTTTTTTTGAGCATTATAAATGGACAGTACACCAGAATTAATACATTTGGAATGAAAAAGAATTGGCATGTTTTGTTGGAAAGAACAATTACCTTAGAGTTTGAAACATGCAGATATAGGAACTAAAAGCAAATTCCACCTCTCTCACCACCTGTGTGACCTAGGGTTTAAAAAATATAGCTTCAGTTTCCTCATCTGTAAAATGAGGAAGAGTAACTCAAGGATGTCTAAGTTCCCTCGCAGTTCTAGATTGATTATAATGCCAAAGCATTATTTGCCATTCTAGCAACTCTCCAATCTCTCAGTCACAATGACTCCCTGTTTTCTTGTGTCACATTCATGATCTTTGGCATGTCTTTCAGGCCCCCTCCCAAATACCACTGCTATGCCTGCCTCCTTTTCCATATTACCGTAACAGCAAGGACCCTGGCGCACCCAGGATGTCCTGCCAGCACAGGTTCTTTGATCCGCCTTTCTTAAAGGAAAGTCAATGTTAAGGGGGTCGATGATCTTACTTTAGTCAAATATATATAAATCTTTCACTAGTTCAGGGGAAAAAGGTCAGCACCCTGAACATGGAGAAAATACATGCAAAGAAAATAGCACAAAGATCAACAGACAGGGCTCCAACTATCTGAAAAAATACAACCACCTACACACACCACCTCATGGGGGTGGGGGGTGGGTGGGGAGGGGAGAGCAGCACTATATCTGAGTAGTCCTGGAGTTCTTAACAAAGGACTACTAAGAGTCTGGTCCAGGGAGTCAATAGGTCCTTCTCATGAGCAAGCCCCCAAAGCAAAATCTCACCTCAGAATACATAAATACTTTTAGCAGATAAGCTCAGAGCCAGAAGGCATCACAACCCTCATGACACAGTGCCTAATTAGTTTAGTACCAAAAGGTGTGAGAGCCTTCCTACAAACAAGCTTCTGCTTAGGCAAGTTCCTTCCCCAATGGGGTCTATCTGCCTCAGGATGTATCACAGCTGGGCTGGAGCTTAAAGCAGCAAGACATCTGTAATTGAACACGTTTGGTCACAAAAGCCTATTAATGGATGGGAACGTCTTCCTATTCAATTAACATTGCAATTACTCAGAATGTTTTCTTTGCCTTCCTTCTTCTTTCTGAGCTTTACTCCCTCTGCCTATCCTTCAAAGCTAAGAAGTCTCTTCTCCACAAATCTTCTATAAGAACTTCAGGCAATGTTCTTATCTCCTTTCTCTGAACTCCTATGATCAGAAAATAGGCACACATTTTTCCTTATTACTGCTTTACCTCTGTTAATGTTGCCTCCCAAGTTAGCCCTTTGCAGACAGACAACTATGTCTTACATTTCTTAAGTTTTTTTTTTTTTTTTCCACAGCAAATAAGGAAGAAAAAAGTAAGAGCAAATAATAAAGAATCTATACAAAATCTGACATAGTTCTACAAAAATAGTGTTAAGAATGGAAAAAAACCTAATACAGGTGGCAAGAGATTGAGAGAGCACCCAGCTACCGTTGATGAGTTCATATTACCAGGCCACAATGAAGTTTATCCATAGTTACTGAAATAATGGGCAGTTATGATTGCTGAGCTACTTTAAGTGATCCTTGAAAGTCATGGGAAAAGGGAGAAGTACTGCAAGATTAGAAAAGGAAAAATATTTCAATATTTAAAGAAAGAGGATATAATCAACATATTATATATTATTTATAAAATTACATATTGAGGTTGACTTTGTTTCCTGGGAAAAGTCTAAGTCATATTTAAGGAATTGATTAAAAAATCTCTAGAAAAGCATGTGGTGACCACAAAAATTCAGCACGGATTCATCAAGAACAGGTGAAATTAACTTTATTCCACTTTTTAAAAGATAAATTTTTTTTTTCAATGATCATTTATTGTTTTTCTCCCTCCCATGTTCCACACTCACTCAAAAGACAAGACAGGAAAGAAGGAAGGAAGAAAAGAATGAAGGAAGAATGGAAGGAAAGAAGGAAGGAAGAAAGGAAGGAAGGAAGGAAGGAAGGAAGGAAGGAAGGAAGGAAAGAAGGAAGGAAAGAAGGAAGGAAGGAAAGAAGGAAGGTCTGTTAACATGGTCAAGCATACGATTGGCCACTCCATTGGCCACATCCAAAAATTCATTTCTTATTTTTGCATAAAAATCTGTCATTTCTTTGTCACAAGTTGGGCAACATTCTTCATTAGTCTTCTGGGATCATGGTTGATCATATAATAAATCAAATTTCTTAAGTTTTTCAACTTCATTAATTTTTATGCTCTTAATGTTATAAATTCTTCTGGTTCTGTTAATTTCACTTTGCATCAGTTCAAATGAGCCTTTACAAGTTCCTTTGAAATTATATTTTTTTCTTCATTTTTACAGCTCAGTAGTATTCAGTTACATTCTTATTCTCCTTCCCCAAATGATGGACATCCTCCCAGTTTACATTTCTTTGACACCACAAAAACTGCCTTAAGTATTTCCTTTTTCCCTCTTTCTTAGTGAACAAAATTATTTAGATAAAATTTGTGTATATTTCAGGAAATATATTTGCAAATGTATCCTATGCTCTTTTGTGGGAAAGATGAAGAGATGTAGAATAGATAACCCCATACTCCAAGAAACACCTGGAGGTTTTGTCAGGTGTGGTTAAGCTGAAGGGCTTATTACTGTTCTGAATGGAAGGAAAGGACCAAAAATAATGCATACTCACCCAGGGTGCCAAAAGTCTTGGCACTTCTTCTAACCCAGATTTTTAGTATAGTCAGGTAGGTTTAGTACTGGCTGAATGGAGAAACCTAAAGATAGATTCTTAATAGACTGATGGATCTTGTAAATACATCTCTAATGGAGATATCCAGAATCCCTTCTGGGCCCTCCACTATTTCACATTTTTAATGACATGGATAAAGGAATAGATAACATGCTTCTCACATTTACAGGTGATCAACAACTAACAATGATAGCTAAAACATTGAATAACAGAGTGAGGATATAAAAAAACAGAATAGACTATTTCATTTCATAATGAGATATAGTTAAATAAGAATACATATAAAGTCTTAAATTTGAGTTGAAAAAATCAACTTCACAAGTATAAGGTAAGAATCATACATTTTGAGATTTAAGGGAACTTGAAGTTTATCCCAAGACTCTCATTTTTACAAATGAGGTTATTGAAAGAAAGAGGATTTTAAGTGACTTGTCCAGGATCACATAAACAGCAAGCATCTGAGGAAAGATTTGTATATTTCTCACTGAAAGCACATTACCATGCCCACTATACTGCCCAGTTTCTATGCATGTTTTGTTTTGCCTTCCCTTTCTATTCACCTAGCATGGCTATACTGTTCTTTATATAAACAGAATTTGTGGGTTTTAGTTGACTGAAAGCTCATTTTGAGCCAACACTGTGTTACTGCTGTAAAAAAAGAAAACACTAATACCATCATGATCTGCATTTAGGGAAGTATAATAGCAAGCAGGTAATATAGTTCTACCATGCTCCATTTTTGTCAGGCCATTCTTGGAGTATTGTTTTAAATTCTGGAAAACATATTCTAAAGGGGAATTTATTATTTGGAGGGCATACAGAAAAAGGCTACTGGGTAGAGAAGAGCCTCGATGTGAAACCATCTGAAAATATATGTAAGGGCACTGAAAATATTAAACCTGGAATAGAAATTACTTAAAGGGACATGGCAGCTATATTCAAGTATTTATAAGACTGTTACATTGAAGAGGAATTAGACTGCTTGGTCCAGGATGTCTAGGTTACAGGAAGATGCATAAGCACCTAGGATTTCCTTCCCTTCCATTGTTTCATCCCTCATCCCCTACTTCAGATCCGGGCTTCCTAGAATCCATTGAAGATGGCTGGGTGTATGAGAACAACATTCCCTACCTGGGATGCTCCATTCTTTTCTCCCCTTCACCTTATCCCCTGGCCCTGGGTTGCCCAGAGCCCATAAAAGCAACTTGAATCCTCCTACATTTTGGATGAGCTGGAAATCACCAATTCTTTTCCTTCTACTGAGATGGAGGACCACCAGTCTTTTCCATTCACCCTTCTCTGCTTTCTTCAGAACGACTCCCCTAGCACTATCATCTGACCTACCTATCTGCTGCTGCACCCTTAGAACATTTAGACCTTTCTATCCACCTAAAAGCTGAACTTTGTTTTTATGTGTTGTCTCCAAGAGATAGGGTATGAATTCCCTGAGAGATTGTCTCCCTTTTTGTTCATATTCCCAACACTCACCACAATGCTTATCATATAAGTGTTTAGTAAATGTTTTTTAATTCATTATGTTTTTCTTTTATTCATTGGACTAGAATGAGGAGCAACATTCAGTAGTTTCAAAAAGTTAAATTTGGGCTCAATGTAAGGAAACCTCCCCCCAAAAAAATCCATTCAGAAGAAAAAAAAGACTATCTTGGGAACAGATTTCTCCTCTACTGGAACTGTTCACACAAATATTGAATGACCACTTCTCAGTTAGGTATTCATCAGCATAAATGGCCTCTAAAGTACCTTCTAAGTTGGATTCTTATTCTGTGATTTAAGAATTGGTATATTCATTGGGAAGGTTCTTTCTAGTAGAAATAATAACCACTCTAGGCCTTAGTGGATGGTTTTCATCAATTGCTAAGGTGGAGAAAATTCTTCACATGGTGAGGAACCTCTTGAAATATAGCTAGGCTGATCCTTGGACAGAAAACTAAGTATGTCATTCAGCCTAGACTCAATACCATCCCAGTGTGGAAGAAACTACCAGAGGTTGTTCTTTATTATTAATAGCCTATGAGAAACCATGGTCAAGTCTAGTACAGACTTGTCAGAGTGTTACTTTAGTGGAGATGGAGCACACAGGTATTCTATAAATTGTTGGTAAATTGTTTGTCTTGGAGAAAACTGTTTCACGAAATTTGTCTTTCTAGGCTTGTGAAATCCACATTCCAGCTGCTACTATTGCTACCTATAGCACTTGTCAAGGGCCCATCACCTCTTTCTGGAGAAGATGGTAAACAATAGACAAGGTTAATGGGGACTTCCTAAATACTGTAACTATTATCTTTGAAACTAAGACTCATAAACAAAGCTACAAATGCAAATTTCTATCTAATGAATCAATTCTCAAGAGAGAACAATTATCATTTCTCATTTACTTTATACCTTACGAGAATGGCTTTGAAGCAACTAAGTTGTATAGTGGATAGAATGCTGGACTCAGAATTTGGAATGGCTTAGTTCAAATCCTGCCTCTGACCTGCATTAGCTATTTTACTGTGGGCAATTCCATTCTCTTCTGCTATAATATAGGGATAAAAATAGCACCTATCTCATAAGCTTGTTTTGAGATTCAAATGAAATAAACTACATAAAGCATTATGTATGTTCTCAATAACATCATCATCATCTTTGGACATGTTGGACTCCTCACAAGGCCAACCATCCTAATTCTACTTTTTTTAGGAGTTGTAACTAGTTTGATTTCCTCTAGGCTTTATGATCACTGACTGGTAATAAACAATATTCATTCTGTCACCATGGTGAAGATGAACCTCAGGACCACCTCCTATAGCCAGTGGATATAATACTAGACATACTTCTTATGTCCTGTGATCCCAGAATGCAATAAAATAAATTAATGTTTGCTATTTCCTGAGCAGTAGTGTTTAACCAACCAGTTTGAAAACCCAACTCTAAAGCATAGCTTATGCATTTCCTACTTTGCTTTACAGTGGAGGAGCAGATAGTCCTGAGACTCATTGGACAATGGCCAGATGGTATACTTGGTTCTAACAATTTTTGTTGTCATTTAGTCATTTTCAGTCATATATGACTCTTTATGACCCCTTTTGGTGTTGACAAAGATACTAAAATGGTTTGCCATTTCCTTCTCCAGGTTCCAGCAATAAGCTGGTACAAATTCCCTGTGAATATAGTCTGTCAATTTCCTGCTACTCTGTAATTCTGTTCTGTCTCTATATCATTCCTTACCTCAAAATATCCACCTCTCTTCCCTCCTTTCCCTCCCTTTTCTTTCTCTGCAGTCCACAAATTTTATTTCTTTGCCCCACTGACTTGACACAGGAGTAAATCATAAATAGTTTGAAAAGTGAAAGCGAGGATGTGGAATGTACACAGTTATGAGAAAGCATCTGTTCTGCCTTCCATTTGCTGACTAATGTACCAATTTAGCAAGTGGAAGAGCTTTATGGAGCATTAAAAAAGTCCAGCATCCCACCATGCTGTGTACTTAGTGACAAATGAAAGGACAGTCAGTCTAAAGCATGTATTCTCTGACCAGTTTAAAGACAAAGATCTCTAATGCAGTGATATTTCACCTGCTGGGATAGTTAAGCTTGATGGTGACTTAGAAGAAAGTCCACCGATGTCTTTTGATGCTAATGTGCTCTGTTATTTATGGTCTAGTTGAGTATTTTATAAAATGTTGTGATAAACTCCTTTCTGAAAGGTGAGAACTAGGTCTTATATGTTTAGGCAAAGGCTTGATGCACAGTAGGTGATTAATAAATATTTATTCCATTCACTAGAGAACTAAAAAGTCTCTGAACATTGCATGAAGAAAAATCTTTTGCCCTCATAGTTCAAAGGTTGACAGTGGGCTTATTTCCTCAGAATACTGTGATGAGGCCCAATGTTGAGGAAGGCCATTTGGCTAAGCAGAAGTTGGCTCCTTCATGAGAACATCTGATATTCCCCCAGATCAAATATTTTCTGCATCAGCAAACTTGAAATTCTCATGTCAAAATGAAGGGGAAATGACAAATACCCAAAAAGAGAAAGATTGAGACAGTATCTAAGTTGATTCCCACTGTCTAAGAGAAAATAAGAGTGATCTGTTCATTTTCTATGTAGCCTTGAAAAGGAAAATTGGGTGTTTAAGATCAGAACCAGAATGAGCATCAGATAGGTCCAAATTAGTGCAAAAATGATTGTCATGAAGTAATCACATTATTCTGATTCACATTACTCAAAGTTACTGTCATATGTAAATATGGCAACTGAGTCCAGTCTAATGGAAATATATGATGAAAATTTAAATAATGTACCACTTCACCAGATTCATTATTTACACTTATTCAGACCTCCTGGTGTTCTCCTTTTTAGGGGCTTCTCCTAGGCATTTCTAAATCCTAGTGAAAAATGGACTGAACTACATAGTTGAAATAGAAGTTGCTGCTCTGGTGCCAATGATTGTTCCCTTGAGCCTAAATTAAAGGGAGAATTATCTGAGTAAGAAGAAGGGAAGTCAGAGTTCAGGACAAGCACCGGACACATAGCTTATACCCTACTCTATCAAGAGTTAATGGCCTTCAGATTGTTTAAAAAACTACTTTGTAAATAATGTTATATGATACCATAAGTCTACTGTACTCTACAATCCCATTCTAATACCACTTCCCAAGAGTTAATTGGCTCAGTAGACCCTCATTCTGTTATTGGATAGATAGATGTCAACATAGATATGTGTGTATGTATGTATATGTATGTATTTATATTTCTATATTCATATAGATATACACATATGTGTACCTATATGTATTTATGTGTGCATGTATATATATATATGTATATATGTATTTATATGTATATGGATAAGAATACACAGACATATCCCCAGTCTCTCTCTATTCATACATCACCAGCTGCCTCTTGAACATCTCAAATTTGATGTTTCATTGGCATCTCAAATTCAATATGTCTAAAACAGAACTTGTAATCTTTACCTTTAAACTTCTTCTCTTCCAGGGTTTCATACTACTGTCAAGTCCATCTTCCTCCTCCTAATTACCCAGACTTACAAAAGTTGTCACTGTTGACTTCTCACTCATGTACCCCACATTTCAAATCTATTTGCAGATCTGGTAGATTCAACCTTTACATCTTTAACACACATATCATTCCCTTTCTGTACAGAACCTCAATTCTAGTATAGGCCCTCTTTGTATCTCAGTTGGATGATTACAATAGCTTTTAACTAGTCTCCCTGACTCAATTTCTGTTTACTCTAATCTATCCTCCATTCAACTACCAAGATGCTTGTTTTAAAGAATAGGTCTGGTTAAGTTTCCATTCTGCTCAGCGATCCCCACTGTATTATCTCCAAGTTCAAATATAATATTCTCTTGTTAGTATTTAAATTTCTCCATTAACCAGACCCTTTCTACATGTCTAGTCTTTTTATCCCTTATTCATCCCCATGTATTCTACACTGCAGATATACTTGAGTATTTGAAATTGCTCAAACACAACCCCCCATTTCCCATCGCCATCCAAACCATCTAGAATGTTCTGTCCTCTGACCTCTGATTCCTGGATTCCTTAAGACTCAGGTCAAGTCTCATCTGTCACAGGAGGCTGGGGGGAAGGGGATGTGGAAATCTTTTTTTTAAATTAATTTATTTCCCCCTAGCTAAATGTTAAAACAATTTTAGCATACATTCATCTAATTTTGAGTTCTAAATTCTCCTTGCTCCCTCCCTACACCCCCTCATTGAGAAAGCAAGTGGTTCAATATAGGTTATACATGTGTAATCATGCAAAACATATATGCATGAAAGAAAACATAGACAAAACCCTCAAGAATAATAAAGTTTAAAAAAAGTATGCTTCAATCTCTATTCAGATGCCATCAGTTCTTTCTCTGGGGATGGATAGCATTTTTCACCATAGGTCCTTCAGAGATGTCTTGGATTGTTGTATTGCTGAGAATATCTAACTCATTCACAGCCGACCATCTTACAATATTGCTGTTACTTTATATGGGATTCTTCTTTTAAAATAAAAGTGAGGGGGTTGGTCAAGAAGGAGCAGACTTCTCGGGAATCACAGAGGTAATTAATGTAGGATTTTTTTGAGTTAACTCACGATTTCATTGGAATAGATAACTGTCTACTAATGCAGATTTGAACCTGCTCTGTATGTATGTATTTGCACATATATAGATATCTATATATCTACACACATACATAAATGTTTGTTTTGTTGTTTAGTCATCTTTCAGATATTTGTGACTCTTCATGACCCCATTTGGGGTTTTATTGGCAAAGATACTTGAGTGGTTTGCAATTTCTTTTCTTTTCTTGTTTAACAGCTGAGGAAACTGAGGCAAACAGGCTTAAGTTACTTGCCCAGGGTTATATAGTGAGTATAAGTCTGAGGCAATATTTAAACTCATGTATTCCTGACTCTAAGCCCAGTGTTCTATCCACTGTGCCATATAGCTGATGTATGTGTATGTGTTTGTATGTATGTATATGTGTATATGCATGCCACATGTACACATATGAGTATACATATACATATGTGTATGATGTGTCCCAGTATGTTGTGTGTGTGATGTGTGTATGAGTTAAAGGGCAAATTATAAGTGATAAGTTACAGTCATGGAAAATGATTAATACCATAAGAAGTGAGTGCATGTTTGGAAAAAGGATTAGCAAAAAATGTAATTATAAAATTTAAGATAAAAGTAATTAAAT
Organism: Trichosurus vulpecula; assembly: GCF_011100635.1. Lineage (NCBI taxonomy): Eukaryota > Metazoa > Chordata > Mammalia > Diprotodontia > Phalangeridae > Trichosurus > Trichosurus vulpecula. The sequence goes on from NC_050574.1 coordinate 392,390,194, forward strand.
AGGTCTTCTAACACTTCTCTGCCAGAGTATACACTTTTTTATGAAGTACAAATATATATGTATGTGTGTATGCAATTCTACTGACGCAGATTTGTACCTGCTCTGCACACATGCACACATGCACACTTACACTGCATTGAAGAGTACTCTGGCAGAGATTTGTTAGATGACCTTTTATTACCTTAATTATTATTGTAATTTCTGATAACACTTCCTCCAAAAATCCATTCATTTCTTTATTCCCAAGACTGTGTGGTATAGGTAAATATTCTCTATATCACTTATCATCAGATTAAAACTATTTTCCATGACTGCAACATCTCTTAGAATTTGTTCTTTAACTCCAATCAAGCGGATGCCACATGAAAAATCAAGACTTTTTCCATGCTTATTAAATTCTTATTGATGGTTATTTACTTCAAGAAAAAGCCCTTTACACTTTAATTACAGTGAAGAATAAGAAAGTGAATCAGCTAGTGCCGGACAATATGCAGTTTTTCACTTAAAAGTTATCACATGGCCATGTCCAGTGTCTTATAGAATATAGGTTTTCTTTATGTTCTTGCAATAAGTTCAGACTCCTCAGAATAACAGGGCAGTGGCATCAATTTTTTTTTTAAAATGAACACCGTGACATACTTATTACCTCTGCGAACACAGTGGCAGCGTGACATGGGAAAGACTAGTGGAAACTGTGCTGGACCCTGTCACTCTCTGGTTGTGTGACTATGGGATAGTTGTGTGCCTTCTCCGGGCTTTAGTTTCCTTATGTATAAAGTGAGAGGGTAAACTAGCTAGTCTCTAAACATTCTTCTACCCTCTGACTCTAAGAATTTTCTGCCTTTGACTTATCGGAAATGTGAAAAATTATTAGGAACCTATTCTGGTCTGTAAGTTCACTGTTTTTTATTTCCATCACAAGATTTCCTTCTAATATTTTTATTATATCTACTTTCTTAAAATAATACTACTAAGAAATTATTTGTCACATTGAGCAAATATACATACATATATTTATAAAAATGATAATATATAACTAATATACAATTACTGTTAATTGCTTGCTTATTGATTAATATATTAATCGCATATAAATAACAAATATAATATGTGTATGTATTATATACACATACAATATGTGTGTTTATATATATGCATATACACATATATGCTTATATAAACACACACACATATATGTGTGTGTGTGCGCTTACACACATATATGTATGTATACTTATACATATAAGTATGTGTGTGCGCCAGGGTCATCCTGTCAAAATTTGCATATAAATGTATACATATATATGCATGTATACACACATATATAATGTTTAGGCATTAAATGGCATGTACATGTTACATATTTATATATACAGGAATATACACATTGTGAACATGTGTGTATGTTTATGTGGTAGAAGAAAAGCCTTGCACTGGTTCTGTTTTTATTAGGATATAATAGGCTACATGCATCTTATGTCTTAGCAGATTTTAGGTCCTTGTACTAGAAGTTATTAAACTTAATGTTCTTGAATCCAGGATAATATTATTTGTACTATAGTCTAGATGATGTGGTGCATGTGTCACCCAATTCTGATATGCTTAATGCTAACTAAGAATGAGAACAGAGAACAGTGATGTCATGACTATGAGACAAGCAATGTCTACTAGAACATAACTTAACAAATTCAATGAAATTAGACTCAATGTGGCACAATTAAAATCAACATGATCATCATACTTCATATCAAATCATTAATTGATTTCATGAATCAATTAGACAAACAAGGTTATTGAGGGCATGTAGTTCCCAAAGACATAGAGCTGAACAGAGTGTGAGATAAAGGATCTCAGCAAGCAGGGGGCAGGCGAAGTAGAAAGGCCCCAGACAGAACATTGTAGGTAGATGGATAAAACTACCTGGATGAAAACTAAGCCTGAAGAATTTTCAGATAGAGGAACAGGAACAAGGTGTTGTGTGTAAATTGCTTTGATCTCAAGTTATTGAACTAATGTCCTTATGCTAAAATTGTAAATGTCATGGTACAACTTAGTTATAAGGTGTTACTGATATTATTTCAAAATAATATTGTTTTAGAAATTGTTTTATCTGGTACACTCATGTTCCTCTTCATTCTTTCTAAGGAGCTGTAAGATTTAAAAATGCCTTTTGTTTTTATGTGCCTGATTTTTAAACATTTGTAAACCATCCCATTAAAAGAAGTCCTTCTAAAACCCAAGTTGATGCCTCACTGGCTTGTGGAGTGAACCTTGGGCTCTCGAAGTCTATATTAGTAGACTTCAATGTCTTATACACCTCAGCAACCCACAGAGGCATCCAGATCTGGTGACTGACTCAATGGCTACTATGTAAGGATCAGATTAGACAAATGAATACCTCATCACCATAGGGTTGGCCGTCAGTTTTAAATTCATAGAAACTAAATAACACATTTCAACTGTGATATGGAAATTTTTTCATCTATGTCAGTAGAAATGTTTACAATAATGAAATCATGGATGCTTGAGAACACAAAATGTTAAAATTTTTAAAGGGAAGGTATTTCATTTAGTTGAAAATTTTCTACCTGAATTTTTTTTCAATTTTTTTTATTTATTTAACATATTTAGTTTTCAGCATTGATTTTCACAAGACTTTGAATTACAAATTTTCTCCCCATTACTACCCTCCCCCCACTCCAAGATGGCGTATATTCTGGTTGCCCTGTTCCCCAGTCAGCCCTCCCCTCTGTCACCCCACTCCCCTCCCAGGCAATGGGGTGTAGAAATTTATCTTGCCCTACCTGAAATTTTATATTTAAAAAAACTCAAATGATAAAAATACACAACTGTAATTACATGACATGAAAGATTATTGCGAATAGATTAAGGAAGCAATTGGCAAAGCAAATATTCATTATAAGGTACTTCCAATATGGATATGATATCCAAGATATATAACCAACTAAAATAAATGACAAAAAGTTATTCCCCAAAAGATATGAACAGTTCTCAAAAAATTTACAAATAATTAACAACTTTAAGAAAGAATACTACAAATCACTAGTAACAAGAGAAATACAAAACAAAAGAATTATGATATTTTGCTTCCCAACAAAATTGCAAATTATACCAAAAAATTGGAAGAATCAGTGCTGGAATGGTTGGGGAAAGATGGGCACACAAATGTAATGTAAAGTTATTTAGAATTATGCTAAGAAAATGAGTTAAAAGTCCTTAGTCAGAGATATTACTCTCAGGAACATATCCCCAACAAATTCAGTGATAAAAAGAAAGTATTATATAAAACAAAATATTTATAGCATTTGATTTTTGTAGCATCAAAGAACTAGCAGTGTAGTGGATGTCTCAAAGCTTGGGAACAATTTGACAAGTTATAGTACAGAAATGTAAGCACTATCATTAAAATGAGAAATTATAATTATGAATAATACAGAGAAGCATAAGAAGCTGTATATGAATTGACACAATGTAAAATAACGAGAACCAGGAAAACAATATGCACAAAGACTATAACAGTTTAGATGGAGAAAACAATTAAACTATTGAAATTAAATTCTCTGAAATTAAAATAACCAAATTTTAATGACCAGTGGCCTTATATCAGAACTATAAGAATGGTACCTCTGCCATTTCTGTGAAGAGATAAGGGGCTACGCGTATAGATTAGTTTATATAATTTCAGACATTTTCAATACATTAGTCAGATTTGCTGAGCATTTTTCCTCTCCTTTTGAAAATTCTTCATTGTAATAGAGAGATTTCTAAAATGAGAGGAAGGGGTTCACTGGAAAATATACCTGTAATGTAGTCTAAATTGGTTAAATCATTCATTTGGCCCACAGGGGAAAAAAAAACATTTAAATTTTCTTAAAATATTAGCTGTGATTGTAGTTTACCTGTGACTAAAATACAGCTCATGTGATTTGACTAACAAAATTGAGAGAGTAAAATTCTGACTTCCTACAATAGAATAAAACTGTTAACATCTACTTCATTTTGAATAACCATATAATATGTCTACATTAATTAAAATGAAAAGTGGTTCATTGGGACCCTTCTTTCTAATTTATCTTTATTCTTAAACAGAAAGGAATTTGAGGTGATTCTATGAGTAGGAAGTATGCACTTATTATTTAGAAACAATTTGATATATATTTTGATTCAAAAGTCTTAATTTTGTTGTTTCATGTTGGTGGCTGAAAAGTCATGTACCACAAACTTTAAGGAACTTTTAAAAGGTCTAAAGTACATTGAGACCTTTCACTTGTAAGAAATCCAATGGCCCTTATTTAAGCTGTGTCAATTAGGTCTTGATCTCCCCTTAATGGACTCCGAGAAAAACTGTTTTAGAACAGTTAGATCCTTTTAAAATGATCCAGGAGTGCAAACATAAGAGCTGAATTCTTATCATATTGTCTTTTGTTACAAACCCCAATTCATAAGGGAATTTCATTATTGGTTGGACAGAATAATAGAAACTTTTTCTGATTCCCACTGCCAAGTGAAAAATCTAATGGAGTTCAAACTTCTACAGGTATTGAATCCACATGATAGCAATGGAAAATGGAGAAACTTTGAGACCCCTTATCTTCATAAGAAAATGGTATTTCAATTAAGGTCTTCTTTGATGGTCTCATGCCAGAAAAGCTATACTGGGGAAAAATAATTACGTCTAGAATTTCTTTTTTATGAAAAATGTCCAGAGTACCTTAAAGTATTACAGAACTGTTATTTTTTTTCCTTTTTGTCCCTTTAAATGCCAACCTTTCCTGTTCTGACTTTTGTCATATGTGACATGTAATAGAGACAGATTTCTTTTATATTTAACTTGGAATCTTGAATAGAGTGTGAGATAAAGGATCCTCAAGCTTAGTAGTTTCTCCCCATCCAATATACTCACTGAGAACTGATGTATGTGTATAGAGAGTAAACACTCCCATCCCCCAAGCCCCACTCCTGCTTTATAAATTTCCTTCTTTCCCCTCTTAAGTTCCCCACATCCTACTATTTGACCCTTTTGGATTAAAGATGCTTCAATCATAGTGTTTTTAAGCTTCAAATGACCTTAGAGATTATTTATTCCACCACTTCATTTTTTAGATGAAGAAAACAGAGGCTCAGTCTAAGTTAATTGTTGAGCTAGAATGGAACTCAGGAAATGGAGAAAGAGGGAAGAAGATGGAGAGAGGGAGAGAGACATGCAAGCAAACAGAAACAAAAAGAGAACCAGAGACAGATTAGTAGAGAGGAAAGGGAATTAAGGGGAGAGAGAGTGACAGAGACAGAAAAAAAGAAAGATGGAAAGTCAGAGACAGACAGAGAGGCAGAGAGAGGGGGAGAACACTGCTGTTGTGTGATCAAAATTCTACCACCTTGTCCCTTTCCTCTGTGATAACACCCCACATCGTTACTAATTTTTGGAAACCTTTACTGGGACTAAAGATACTCAGCACAGTTGTAATGGGAAGCAAAATGGGACTTTTCACTGTTCTTTTTTTGAATGGGGCAGGTACAGCGGGATTCTTTTTTTGTCTTGGAATGTTTCTCAGCACTAAGACAATCAAAAGTCATTGAACTGTATATGATGTGGTGTTGGTGATTGGAGCTTTCCCACACTCTTGTTGTTAGTGATTTCTCATGCTCTAAATGGTGAACCTTGAGCCTCCAGGGCTTGAAGATGGGTATATAAGAGGTTGGTGCTTGACTTTTGGGGGTACGCTCATTGAAAGAATATGGGTGATGAGACTCTGGGCAAGCCATTGAAATACACTCCCCCAGCTTTGTAACCCCGACAGACAGATATCGGTGCTTCTCTAGTAACTATGGATTGTGATATGAATCAGACAAGGTCTGTCTGTTGATGTTTGTAATTTCTGTTTGTATTTGTCCTGAAGTTCAGGGGGCTGATCTTTTCCCCCTGAACTAAATGAATGATATATGTATGTTTAATTAAACTGAGATTGTTAACGCCTTAAAGTTTCTTTCCTTAGAAAAGCAGATCAAAGAATTTGTGTTGGCAGCCACTCTGTGTGCTGGTTGTTGTTGGTCTTACACAGCCACAGTAGTTACTAGCCACATTGTTGTTACAACAGTCTGAGCTTAAGACATAGTATTGGGATTAAAAGAAGCTCATAGAGCTTCCTTGAAGGAATACAAGGGAGGACAAATAGAGAGGAACAACTGCCTTCTGACTCCACACTTGAGACCCTTAGGTATAATGTTTAGAGTATGACAGTTGCTCTGTGGCAGCTTGGAATGAGAGATTATCAGATATTTTATACAGAGATAAAGAATAGTTCATGGATTTGATTGGTTTTGCCATCTATCAACTCAGAATCTGGAAGGTTCCAGCTGGAGATTTCTATTTGTGAAGGTTCTAGAATAGCACGTAAGAAGGTGTAATAAGCAGGAGAGAAGATGTGTTTAAGGCATGGACAGCTTTTTGGACTGAAAAAGACAGTTTCTAAAAAAAAAAGGAGAAATTTTTCAATAGACTAGAACTATATTGTAAAAGGCTATAATTACCAAGTTGGTGTGTATTTCTGAGTCACAGTAGGGAATCACTGAAGTGTAGTGACATTGTCAAATGTCTGATTTAGGAAGAGTGTTTTGACATTATTATGGAAGATAGATTGAAAAGTTGAAAACTGGAAGGCCAAAATCCAGTTAAAAAGTTTTTGGAATAATCCAAGTTCGAAGTGATGAGGACTTGAACTAAGATAATGGTATGGATTTAGAGATGGTACAGAGATGCAATCAGCAAGACTTGGAAGCTGATTCAATATGGCAAGTGATGGAGAGTGAATAATGGAGGGTGATGCCCAGGTAATGAATCTGACAGATTAGAAGGATGATAATAATATTAATAATAAAGGTAAGGATGTTTTTGGAAGTGCTGAGGGTGTTTTATTTTTTCCTTAGGTGGGGGCAGTAATGAATTCTGTTTTGGACATGATACTTTTGAGATGACTATGGGGCATCCAGAAGGCATGCATGACTGGAGGCCAGTCTTGATATAGAGATTTGAGAATTGTTTGCAAATGTGGAAGCTAAGAAGATCACTGAGATAAAATAAAGAGGGAAGACATAAGAGACTGGGATATGAACTTGGGTAACACCCACATATAGGGGAAGAGCCAAGTGTGATTCTCTAGCAAAAGACACTGAGAAAGAATGGTCAAACCAGGTAAAAGAAAACCAGGAGAGGGGAGAGTCAAAGAAACCCATGTAGGAAAGCACATCCTAAAGGAGGGGAGAGTCAGTCAATAAACATGAATTTATTAAGTGTCAATGTGGTATTCAAATAATATTGAATAGTCAATTAAAATTAATTAAGCAATTCCTAGTTGCAAGGAGATTATATTCAAACATGGTGACAAAACAAGGAGATACATATATATGTATGTACATACAAAATAAATATAGTGTCCTAACCTAGAAAGAGGTGAAGGAGGATGAGCAGTGATAAAACGGTCTGAGTTTGGGCAACAAAGACATACTTGATAGCCTTGAAGAAAATAATTTTGGCTGAGTAGTGAAGTTGGATGCCAAACTGCAAGAAACTGGAAAAGAAAAGGAAGGAAAAATGTGTAAAGAAAAAGTATAGGGGGTGGAGCCAAGATGGCAGCTGGAAAGCAGGGACTCACCTAAGCTCCCCCCCAGGTCCCTCGAAACACCTATAAAAATGGCTCTAAACAAATTCTAGAGCTGCAGAACACACAAAATAACAGAAGTAAGCAGGGCTCCAGCCCAGGACAGCATAGATGGTCTCTGGGAAGGGTGTTTCACAAGGACCTGGGAGCAGCCTGGAGCAGAGCCCAGTGTGGGCCACACCAGGACCAAACAGACTGGGAGCTGGGCAGAACAGGCATAGCACCCTGAATCAGTAAGCTGTGGCAGTTACCACACATCTCAACCCACAAACGCCAAAGACAACTGTATTAGGGGGGCAGAGTTTATAATTTCAAAGAGGATTATATATATGTCTGAAAGGTTTGGAACCATGAGATATAAGGAATCTTCAAAGTAGGAGGCAGAAGAATCAAAGCATATATTTAGGCTCCATAGTAACCAACCCACAAACCAGCATCCCCATGTTGATATTTTGATCAAAAGCTTCCAGGCCAAATAAGTCCGCCTCACAAGAGTAAACAGGAGGCCACAGAGAAGCATGATGGTATAAAGGAAAATCATATACATGCTTCCCCTCTATGGTAAAAAGATTACCCACTGGCCTCAAGTCCTTGTTCAACAATCCTCACGTAGGTCAGCTCTGCTACCAGCAGCTCCTGCTTCAGCTTCAGCTGTGGCTGTAGCTGTAGCAGCCTCTGGCTCCAACGGAAGCTGTTTTTAACCATCCGGCTTCTGTGGGGGTATAAGGTATCCCGGGGAAAGCACAGGTTCTTTCGATCTGCTTAAGCAAGGGAAGCAAGGTGAAGGGGCTGACAAGCTTACTCCAATCCAACATACAAACAGCATTCAGTTCAGGGGAAAAAGCCAAACTAGTCAAGGGCACTTGTTGACTAAGTGCTAAGGAGCCCATTTTTGGTTACCAACACAACAACAGAGAAGGTCAGTGGGAAAAACTTTGGGACAGAGTAAAAGGAGTTTGCTATAGGCCACTGCCACAGGGGGCAGTGGAGGTGGTGCAGCTTCAAGGATGCTTCTAGAGCTACAGCTGCAGTTACTTTTGGCCCCAGGCACACCTAGTGGGAAGAATTAAGTGGGGGATTAGAGTGGGAGTGCAGAGCCTGCTTGGATCTGAGTGATGGTCCAGGTTGGCAGTTGTTGGGGGAGGAGGAGAGCTGCTGTGGCAGAGCTTGCTGTGTAGAAGTACCTCTGAAAATAGCAGTGCAGCCCCTCAAGCTTGGGACAGGGTACTCTCTACTATACAAGCAGTCTTACCCTGATGAAAAACTCAAGGGTGAAGTAGTTATCTGGGAACATGGGCAGGTAGCAAAAACAGTCTCAGATTCAGACTCAGACTTGGAATCATTGTTGGTGACAAAAAGATCAAAGCATACAGCAAAAAGAAGTCAACAAACTCAAAGAGGCTACATCAAAAGCCTCCAAGGAAAAAATGCATTGCTCTCAGGCCATGGAAGAGCTCAAAAATGATTTGGAAAAGCAAGTAAGAGAAGTAGAGGAAAAATTGGGAAGAGAAATGAGAGTGATGCAAGAAAACCATGAGAAACAAGTCAATGACTTGCTAAAGGAGACCCCAAAAAGACTGAAGAAAATAACACATTAAAAATAGACTAACCCAAATATCAAAAGAGCTCCAAAAAGCCAATGAGGAGGAGAATGCCTTGAAAGGCAGAATTACACAAATGGAAAAGGAGGTCCAAAAGACCACTGAAGAAAATACTGCCTTAAAAATTAGATTAGAGCAGTGGAAGCTACTGACTTTATGAGAAATCAAGATATTATAAAACAGAACCAAGGGAATGAAAAAAATGGAAGGCCATGTGAAATACCTCATTGGAAAACCACTGACCTGGAAAATAGATCCAGAAGAGATAATTTAAAATTATTGGACTTCCTCAAAACCATGATCAAAAAAAGAGCCTAGATATCATCTTTCAAGAAATTATCAAGGAGAACTGCCCTGATATTCTACAGGCAGAGGGTAAAATAGAAATTGAAAGAATCCACCAATCACCTCCTGAAAAAGATCCCCAAAAGAAAACTCCTAGGAATATTGTTGCCAAATTCCAGAGCTTGCCAGATCAAGGAGAAAATACTGCAAGAAGCCAGAAAGAAACAATTTGAATATTGTGGAAATACAATAAAGATAACACAAGATCTAGCAGCTTCTACCTTAAGGGATCGCAGGGCTTGGAATATGATATTGTGGAGGTCAATGGAGCTAGGATTAAAACCAATTATCACCTACCCAGCAGAATTGAGTATAATGCTCCAAAGCAAAATATGGATTTTCAATAAAATAGAGAACTTTCAGGTTTTCTCAGTGAAAATACCAGAGCTGAATAGAAAATTTGACTTTCAAACACAAGAATCAAGAGAAGCATGAAATGGTAAACAAGAAAGAGAAATTATAAGGGACTAACTAAAGTTAAACTGTTTTGTTTATATTCATACATGGAAAGATGATGTGCATTTTTCATGAGACCTCGGGCACAGGGTGGGTTGAATATGAAGAGATGATATCTAAAAAAATAAAATCAAATTAAGGGATGAGAGAGGAATATATTGAGAGAGTGAGAAAGGGAGAGGTAGAATGGGGTAAATTATCTCACATAAAAGTGTCAAGAAAAATCAGTTCATTGGAAGGGAAGAAGGGGCAGGTGAGGGGGAATGAGTGAATCTTGCTCTCATTGGATTTGCCTTGAGGAGGGAATAACACACACTCAATTGGCTATCTTACACCACAGGAAAGAAGGAGGAAGAAGATAAAAAGGGGGGACAATAGAAGGGAGGGCTGATAGGGGGAGGAGGTAATCAATAGCAAACACTTTTGGAAAGTGACAGGGTCAAGGGAGAAAATTGAATAAAGGGGGACTGGATAGGAAGGAGCAAAATATAGTTAGTCTTTTGCAACATAAGTATTGTGGAAGGATTTTACATAATGATGTACATGTGGCCTGTGTTGAATTGCTTGCCTTCTTAGGGAGGGTGGATGTGGAGGGAAGAGGGGAGGGAATTTGGAACTTAAAGTTTTAAAAGCAGATGTTCAAAAAAAGTTGTTTTTGCATGCACCTGGGAAATAAGATATACAGCCAATGGGGAATAGAAATCTCTTTTGCCCTAAAAGAAAGTAAGAGAAAAGGGGATGGAGGGAGTGGGGTGACAGAAGGCAAGGCTGACTGGAGAGGAAGGCAATCAGAATATATGCCATCTTGGAGTGGGGGGGGGGGATTTTGTAATTCAAAATTTTGTGGAAATCAATGCTGAAAACTAAAAATATTAAATAATAATATTTTTTAAAAAAACTATAAATGGTTTTTTTTCAAAAATCTTGGCTATGAAAGGAAGGAATGATTTAGAATAATAATTTCTATTTTAAGTAATTATGCTTATTAACTAGGTGCTAACTAGGCTAAACTTTTGGTTGGCATAGAAAAGGAGATAACCACACTCTTCCCCAACAATCAACATATTCTACCATCCATATCCACATATATATTCCATTCCTGGGCCACCCCATTTTTCTTCATCCTGCTGATAGTGAATAAGGGTCTGGTTTCATGCTGGCAAATAGTGAGATGTATAATATATGAAGAGAAAAGAAACATTTTTGTAGTGCTCTTGGATTTTATTTTCCCTCCTAACCTTTTTTTTAAAAATAAACCTATGCAAGTATTCATTCAATTATATAAAAATGAGGGTAATAATAAAACATCATAGGGAAAAGTGTCTGATGCAGCAACTGAGAGTTTTAATCCCAGCCCTCACCAAGTGTTATCTTGGCTTTGAGTTTATGAGATCCAGGGAGAATTCAGGCAGGGAGATTGTAAGAAGGGAACCCGGAGGTTAGGAGGAATGAGTCTGGAGAGTGGGATGATTAGGGAACTTAGGAATCAGGTGGGGGAAAAAGATAACCACATATTGTGAAAAGAAATTATTCAGAGATCTACCTGGAGTTTAGAGGTGAGGAGAGATGGAGAAAGATGAAGAGATGAGGGGATAGATGACAATAATAAGGATAGAGATAACAGGAAGGGGAGAATAGGGAATAGGGAGAAATACAAAACAAGGAGCCTAATAAAAACAAAGAGCATTTCTTTGCTTCTCAACCAACTATAGGGCCTATTTGTGTTTCCACCTTATATCCTGTTTTTTTATATGTCTTGGAATTGATATTATGCTTATTCTTGTAGGGGAAACATAGGAAATGCAATTATTTCACAATATTTTGATTGACTAACAATGTAGGAATCACCCAACAACCTGGTGGCCTAATATATTAAAACATTCCCAACCCTTAGGCAGGACATGTTAAAATAGTTTTATCCATTGTTGTAGCAACTATTTGCTTTTCTTGGGTAAGAGACTTGCAGATCTGTCTAAAAGAATTCCTGTCACAAAAGTATTTGGGCTCTTCTCCTTATCTCCTACCTTTGAATATGGAATGCTTTCTTATTCTGTTAATAAATCCTGCCACTTATATCCCAAGTACTCCCATTTTCTCCCTTAGCTAACACTCCTCTTTCTCTACCCCTCCTTTATCCTGAAAAATGCTTAACTTTTCCAGCCTCAGTTAACTCAGAATGCTGTTGATTTGCGACTTACAAAATCAGACCAGAAAGACTACAAAAATCAAATCTGTATCTCAAGAATATGAATTTACTATGAGCATAGAGCATATTCCTTAGCATTTTAAATCTCTTTACTTTAAATTTGGCCTCCTAATTGACCCACATTCACCAGACCTCCACTGATAGATATGCCTCTTCCAATTGACCAAGAGAATTCCCTGACATTTTCCATGGATTTCTTCAGCTCAGGTCCTTCCTTATTCCCTCCACTGTACCTCCTCATCTTCTTTATGGTCTGAGCCAGTCTTCTTTTTTTTTCTTCTTAACATATGTGGATGCGTGCACACACTCACCCATGTATGTGTGTGTGTATTTGTGCGTGTATGTGTGTGTGCATTTGTGTGTGTATGTGTGTGTGATGGAAACTTCTGGTAGTTTAGTAACAACCTATTGACTGCTTCTCAAAATTTTGTTTTTAAATGAATAAAATAAAACTTATAGGAATTATTTAATTGAAATTATATTGAAATATAGTCATCAAAATATTTAGATCGAACAAATTCACAGACCCTAGAATAAGAATCCCTGCTGCAAAATGCATTGGTTTTGGAATTAGTAAAACTTAGTTCAAATTCTGTCTCTGCTACTTGCTTGCCATATGAATATTCAGTAGGCTGATGAACCTCTGGGGAATCTCTGTTAACTCGTCTGTAAAATGAGGGACCTGTACTTGATGACATCTAAAGCCCCTGTCAACTCAAAATCCTATATCCTATAAAACTATAAACCTGTCATTGGAACCCATGACAAAGTGCTGTTTTATGGGTGAAAATGGGATCCAGGCCACTTTCCTGTCAGAGATCTGAAAGAGAGTTTACTAGTCTCTTGTAGAAGAAAAACCCCTTCTAAGAAATGTAGCTACTTGTAAAAAGCCTATAAAGTGTCATAGTTAATTCTGTTTAGATGGGTCAATAGCAGGAAGATAAACTCTTAACAGACCAAATAGAATCATTGAGGATTTATCAGACTATAGAGCAAACAGCAGACTGAGGGAGCTTTCAAGAACAGCAAGGATTATTATTATCATTTTTTGAAGAACTAAGTTTCAACTTAAAAAGAAACTTAATATTTCACAGGACCACAACTCTGGAAGGAAACTCAGAGACCCCCTAGTCCAGCCCGAACCAGAATGAGAATCCACCTCATCTAACAGCAAGGACGGTATAATAATCATGACAATAGTAGCTAATATTTTATTGCGTTTTAAGATTTACAAAACATCCTACATATCTTATTCCATTAGGTCCTTACAACCATGTGCACAAGGTGTTTTTATCATCTCCATTTTGTTCCAGATGAGCAAACAAAGTCTGGAAAAGTTTGAGTGACCTGCTCATGGCTACATAGCTAGTAAGGATCTTGAAGCAGGTGTCAGACTCATGGTTTCCTGATTCCAAGTCCAGAGTCTTTTCTACTCTACCTCCTACCATAATTTTCATGTGATAAACATGGACTAAGCATGGGCTGTGGAAAAAGTACTATATTAAGAAGCAGGGAAGAGATAAAAAGTTGAGGTAAGAAGCAGTACTTGCCCTTCGGAACTTAATAGTTTTATAAGGCCTAACCTAACAATACAGGTAGAAGGAAGAACTTCTCTCATTCTGTGTTATTTTATTTAATGCAGTTAAGTTCACATTACTTTTATTTGCTATCATTTCATCACACTATCATATCTGACAATGATGGAGATTGTTGTTATTATTCAGTAGTGTCTCATTCTTCATGACCACATTTGGGGTTTTCTTAGCAAAGATTCTTGGGTAGTTTGCCATTTCCTTCTCCAGTTAATTTTACAGATGAGGAAACTGAGGCAAATGGAATGAAATGACTTGCCCAGGATCGCATAGCTAGTTAGAATCTATTCTGGATTTGGAGTCAGATCTTCTTGACTCTAGGCCTGATGTTCTCTCCACTGTGCCACCTGGCTGACACAGAGATTATAGACCACTAAAAATGCCAGATTATTTTCACAGAAAGAGTTGTCCTATACTATATACTTATGCAGTTGATTTTTGAAAATCAAGGTTGGAATTTCACATTTAAAAATAGGTTTTCACATAATCTAAGTGGGATACTAGAATATAAGTTCTTTAAATACAAGGATTGTTTCACTTCTGCATCTTTATTCTTGGCACATACTATGGTGCCTGGCACAGAGAAGATCCTTAAGAAATGTTTGTCAGCTAATTGAGTGATAGGATCAAAAGCTGGAAAGGACCTTGTAATCAGATAATACAACTATGTCATAATGTAGATAAGGAAACTGGATCCCAGGAAAAAAAATAATTTGCCCTAAATCCCCCCAGTGTTTGTTTTTGATTACCTCCTCCACCTATCAGCCCTCCCTTCTATCATCCCCCCTTTTTATCCCCTTCCTCCATCTTTCCTGTGGGCTAAGAAACCCAATTGAGTATGTATGTTATTCCCTTCTCAGGTCAAATCTGACGAGAGCAAGATTCATTCATTCCCCCTCACCTGGACCCTCTTCTCTTCGTACTGAACTACTTTTCCTTGCCACTTTTATGTGAGATAATTTACCTCATTCTATCTCTCCCTGTTTCCCTCTCTCAATATATTCCTCTCTCCCTCTCTCATCCCTTAATTTGGTTTTATTTTTTTAGATATAATCCCTTCATATTCATAGATATATATATATGTAAGTGTATGTAAATTCCCTTCAGCTACCCTAATACTGAAGTCTCATGAATTATACACATCATCTTTCCATGTAGGAATGTAAACAAAATAGTTCAATTTTAGTAAGTCCCTTATGATTTCTCTTTCTTGTTTACCTTTTCATGCTTCTCTTGATTCTTGTGTTTGAAAGTCAAATTTTCTATTCAGCTCTGGTCTTTTCACTGAGAAAGCTCGAAAGTCCTCTATTTTATTAAATGTCAATATTTTGCCTTGGAGCATGATACTCAGTTTTGCTGGGTAGGTGATTCTTTGTTTTAATCCTTGCTCCACTGATCTCTGGAATATCATATTCCAAGGCCTTTGATCCCTTAAGGTAGAAGCTGCTAGATCTTGTATTATCCTGATTGTGTTTCAACCATACTCAAATTGTTTCTTTCTGGCTGTTGCAATATTTTCTCCTTGATCTGGGAACTTTGGAATTTGGCAACAATATTCCTAGGAGTTTTCTTTTTGGGATCTTTTTCAGGAGGCTATCAGTGGATTCTTTCAATTTTTATTTTACCCACTGCCTCTAGAATATCAGGGCAGTTCTCCTTGATAATTTCTTGAAAGATGATATTTAGGCTTTTTTTGATCATGGCTTTCAAGTAGTCTAATAAATTATCTCTCCTGGATCTATTTTCCAGGTCAGTGGTTTTTCCAATGAGATATTTCACATGCTCTTCCATTTTTTCATTCCTTTGGTTCTGTTTGATAATATCTTGATTTCTCATAAAGTCACTACCTACCCTTTCCCCCAATCTAATTTTTAAGGTAATATTTTCTTCAGTGGTCTTTTGGACATCCTTTTCCATTTGGGTAATTCTACCTTTCAAGGCAATCTTTTCCTCATTGGCTTCTTGGAGCTCTTTTGACATTTCGGTTAGTCCATTTTTAAGGTGTTATTTTCTTCAGTATTTTTTGGGTCTCTTTCAGCCAGTCATTGACTTGTTTTTCATGGTTTTCTCACATCACTCTCATTTCTCTTCCCAATTTTTCCTCTACTTCTTTAACTTGCTTTTCCAAATCCTTTTTGAGCTCTTCCATGGCCTGAGACCAGTTCATATTTTTCTTGGAGACTTTTGATGTAGGCTCTTTGACTTTGTTGACTTCTTCTGGCTGTATGATTTGGTCTTCTTTGTCACCAAAGAAAGATTCCAAAGTCTGAGTCTGAATCTGAGTCTGTTTTCACTGCCTGGCCATGTTCTCAGCCAACTTACTTGACCCTTGAGTTTTTCGTTGGGCTATGACTGCTTGTAGAGTACAGAGTACTTTGTCCCAAGCTTGAGGGGCTGCGCTGTTGGTTGCAGAGTTATTTCTACACAGCAAGCTCTGCCACACCAGCACTACTCCTCCTTCACGAACTGCCAACCTGGACCGTGACTCAGATCTAACCTGGCTCGGCAATCCTGCTCAGAGCTGCCAATTAATTCCTCCCACCAGGTGGGCCTGGGGCCAGAAGCAACTTCAGCTGTAGCTATAGAAGCAGCCTCAGAGTTGCATCACCTCCGCTGCCACTGGGGTGGTGGCCAAACTGAGAACTCCTTCCACTTTGTCCCCTGAGCTTTTCCAACTAACCTTTTCCATTGTCTTTGGGGTTTGTGGGATAAGAAGTCTGGTAACTGCCACAGCTCACTGATTCAGAGTGCTAGGACCTGTTCCGCCTGACTTCTGGTCTGATTGGTCTGGGTGCAGCTGTCTTTGGGCTCTGCTCTGCTCCACTGCCAATTCCATTCGATAGACCTTACCCTGTGACCATCCAGGCTGTTCTGGGCTGGAGCCCTGCTTTCCTCTGCTATTTTGTGGGTTCTTCAATTCTATAATTTGTTCAGAGCCATTTTTTATAGGTGTTTGGAGCGACCTGGTGTGTTTGGGGGGGGGGGGAATTCAGGCAAATTCCTGCTTTTTAGCCACCATCTTGCACAGGACTTTTCATACAAGATAAGGAAGACTAGAATTAGTGGCATATGACATAGAAAATCAAGGCAAATTAGGCTTCATTCCAAGATCACATTTTTGAGGACAAAAAGCAGTATTTGACATACTACAAAATAACAAGATTTCTTATGTATGAAGAGAAGCCCTAGTAGAGAACTTGTTATAAACATGAAGTCATAAACAAAACTTTAATAAAATTGAAATCCAAGAATTTAAGAATTGTTTTAGAATACCAGTAAATTTGAGAAGCCATTAGTGAATTTAATTTGTAAAGAAAGTATAAAATCCAGTTATTGAAACTTATGAAAAACAAATATTTCTCACTTCAAAGGAAAAGAAAAGAAAAGAAAATTAAGATGAAGAAAGACTCCTTTCTCAAAAAAAGCCAAAAAAAGGCACAATTCTTATACTAATGATGATGCAAATCCGATCTATGTGGTTATTCCTCAATTGTGATGCTATATAAAGAAAAACAATTAAATTGCATTCTTTGATCTTTCTTTGTTTTGCTGCTGAAAAGCACATATCTAGAAGAGTAACTATCTCTTCTATGTCTTCTTTTACCAGTATGTATCTGATTGAGATTGCATTTTATTTAGGCCCTCAGCCAAATCATTGAGCTATTTAATCTCTATTCTACTGCTGTCCTTCACTTCATTTACAAAGAAAGAATGTTTAAAGAAATGGGGCTCAAGGGAGAACTATTTTATATCCAAGTAGTTCAAAGGAGAAAATTTCAGTTATTTCTTCTTTTACTTTAATGGAGTCAGGAAAAAGAGGCCTTCACATCCCATAAGAATTATTTGTAGGTATAAGGAACAGATGGAGAATCTCAGGTTTTCAATTTAAATCACTTTCAGGTATTTTTCATCTGACAAGAGCATAGCCTTGGAAAAAGAAGACTGTGAATCCTTCATTTATTATCTGGTAACCTTGGGCATATTTCTCAACCTTTATGATATCTCTTTTCCTTTCTATAATATGGTGATGATGAGAATAGCTGCACTACATACTTCATTAAGTTAGCATGGGGATCCAATAAAATATAAGATGAATTTAAAGCACTGTAGAAATATAATATGAGAGGTAGCATGGTATAATGACTAAGGGTTCATTCAGTTTGAAGCCTTGCCTCTTACACATACTAGGTACACGACTATGGACAATTCATTAACTTATGTCTGTAGGACTATTATTTACAGTTAAATAGGTGTTCTGCTCTGATGGAGAGTTTCTACACTGGAGTAGAAGAATTAGTATCCTGGTATTACAACTCTTCCCTTCGGGTTACTCACATGTTTTATTCTTCTTAGGCCCTAGTTTTTCATATTTCATCATCATGTAGCATAACCGGAAGTATATTGGTGTTTAAAAAAATGGATTCTTTTTTAAATGAAGAAGCTGGTGGGGAGGAAGTGTAGTGTACAGTAGAGAAGCTTGGTTTTAAAATCAGAGTAATGGAATTTGAATTAAACCTCTGATGCTAAGAATCTGTGTCATTTTGAGAATGTCACTTAGGTTCCCTGGGCCTCAGTTTACTCAACTGCATATTGAGGGTTCTAGACTTCAATTTCTAAAGCTCTGATCATAAGGTCATCTCATCATCATGAGTATCTCATTTCAAGTGGATAAAAACTTAAGATTTGGGGATGATAATTCATTATTTGATTAGAAAAAATGTTGAGAAAATTAGGAAGAAGTATGGCAGAAACTGGGTGAAGACCAAAATCTTATACCATTTACCAAGATAAGATCAAAATTAATACAAGACCTCTATATTAGATATTTCAAGAAAATTAGAAGAACATGGAAAATATTATTTATCAGTCTTATGGATAAGTGAAAATTTTATTAATAAATAAGAGAGAGCAAAGTTAGGTGTAAAATGGATAATTTGAATTATGCTAAATTAAAAAGGTTTTGTAAAAATAAAACAAATGTAGTCAAGATCAGAAGGAAAACAGAAAATTGGGGAGGGATTTATAGATGGTTTATCATATAAACATCTCTTAGCTAAAATATATACAGAACTTTGTCAAACTTATAAGAATATGAGTTATTCCTGAAATGATAAATGGTCAAGGATATGAATAGGCAGTTTTCCAATGAAGAAATAAAAACAATATATAGTCATATAAAATGTTCTATATCATTGATTAAAGAAATGCAAATTTAAATAACCTTGAGACATGTTTCATCTTCCAGATTGGCCAAAATGATTGAAGGGAAAAGCAAAAAAACATATTGAAGGGGATGTGGATAATCTGGGACACTAATTCATTGTTGGTGGAGTTGTAGAATGATCCAACCATTTTGCAGAGCAACCTGTAATTATGCCTCTGAAGTTATTAAAGTACCTATGCCCCTCTGTCTCAGCAATATCACTACTTGATCTACTTCCATAGATGAATAGAAAAAAAAGAAAAGAATGGATATGTTCTAGGATGCCCATCAACTGGGGAATGGGTGAACAAGTTGTGGTCTATGATTGTGATGGAATACTACTCTGCTATAAGAAATGATAAGCTCAATGATCATGAAAAGACTTGCATGAAATAATGAAGAGAAAAATGAACAGACCCAAGAGAACATTATATACAGTAACAACAATGTTATTTTAAGAGTGACTTTGATCAAACAGGTTATTTTGACTATTATAAATAACTGAAATAACTGTAAAAGAAATATGAAGAAAGATACTACCAGCATCCAGAGGAAGAACTGACAAATAGAAGAATGTATTGAATAATTTTACACACACACACACACACACACACACACACACACTTATTTGCATCTGATGGTCACCATCTCAGGGGTGGACAGAGGGGAAAAGGGAAGAAAAAAGGGAAAAGAAGAAATTTATATGATAATTTTGTTGTATATTTGAAAGGAATAGCAACTTGTGAATAGTAAATTTACAGTTTCATTTGCAATCATCTTTTTTATTGTACTATGTGATGGAAATGCTTGTTTATTCCATAAATTAAAAGTAAAAAAAAATAAGAATATTGACAAATTATACTATGCCCAGAGGAGGGCAACTAGAGTGATAATGAATTGAGAAATGATTTTATATGAAGAATAGGTTAAAAAGCTGGTGAAAACTCTGCCTGGAGAAAAGGCTTAAATGGTCATAAAAGCTGCCTTAAAATATTTTAGGGCTTGCCTATGGAATACACAATAGATTGATTGTGTGTTGTTCTGGAGAGAGGAACCAGGACTGTAGGGTGAAGTTACAGAGGGCAGGTTTCAGTCCAATATAAAAAAGTGTTTTTCCAACAGTTAGTTTTCCAACAACTGTCTTCAAGTTGGTTTTATTTTGCAACAATTTATTACCTATAAATGAGAATTATTTGCAGAAATGTTGAATTTATTAAACATGTTAAAACATCTAGCGTGTGGGTATAAAAGATAGAATATGATCATAGCACATCCTGAAGGAGTTTACAGTTAGTAGGGGAAGTAAAAATGCACATAAATTACTCTAGAAAAAAATATCAAAGAACATAAGGTGCACACAAAGTTCTATAACAGATTTGAAGGAGAGATAACTTCCATCTATCAGATTAGTGAAGGCTTCATGGAGAAGGTGAAGATCAAAATCATTTGCAAATCTAGATATAGGTGGAAATGCAAAGAAAAACACAGATGAAGGAGACTGTAGGGTAAATTAGAAAATAGTCAACAATGCAGTTTATGCGTGACATAGAGTGGAAGAAGAAGAACAACGTGGAATAAGACTAGAAAGTTTGGGTGAAGACAAGTTTTAGAAGGTCTTGAATGCTACCTGAATTTGTGTTTCTTTTAGTCAGCTTTGAGAGCCACTGGACATTTTCTAATTATGTAATAATGTAGATACTTTCTAAGTATGGATTAGGTCTAGGGACAGCTTAGCATATAGTAAAGAGATCTGGCTTTGAAGCCAGGAAGACCTATGTTTAATGATACACACTGACGTTATGGCTCTGGGTAAGTCATTTAACTTCTCAGTATTCTAGGCAATTTTCTAAGATTATAATAACATGAAAGGAGGTGAGTTGTTGGCATGTGTTGGTAAAAAAGGTTCCCTAGCCATATTCTTCATACCAGTGAAACCACATGTCCTATGCCTGATAATTGGAAGATTACTCTATAGAGCATATGAAGAATAGGATAGTGCAGTGAGAAATTGGATTCAGGCACACTAGTTGGGAGTAAGGAGTTCAAGTAGAAGATTAAGGCTATGGAATAGGGTAGTTGGTTTATTAGGAATGGGAAGAAGGACATGGATGTGAAATGTTTTAAGGGATAGAATCAATAGAAGTTGGCAAACAGTTTCTTGACAGGTACTGAGGGAGAGGGAGGAATCTCAGGTGACTTTGATTTTGAGTTTACGTGACTAAGAGAATGGCAATATCATCAATAGAAATGGGGAAGTTAGGGAATGCAGAAGGTTTAGGAGTAGAAGTGAAGCATTTGATTTTAGACATTGTTGTGGGAGTATGTTTAAGTCAATGACCATGGCAGCTTTGCTAGACATGTGGTATCACCTAAGCCTGGAAACATGACTTGTACTGGGACCCAGGATGGAGAAAACACTGTTCGTGGTGAACACTTTTGGAGAGTGATGATCCCAAGCCATTTATCCTCCACAAGTCATAGTGGGTATGGTACCCCTATTTAGCTACAACCCTACCCCTTAATAGGGTAGATGGCTCATCTTTTACAGAGGTTCAGACTTATATAGGTTTAATTCCTGGCCATAACAAATGCATCCCAAGATTTTGGAGGATACTGGGGCCAAGGAAGTCATACAGAAGAACCGTTGCTGCTTAAGGCCATAATAAACATTTATTAAGGACCCACTACTTCCAGGCATTGTGCTAAGCAAGGAGATGCAAAGAAAGGCAAAAGACAGTCCCTGCCCTCAAGAAGCATACAGTCTAATAGGGAAGAAAACACATAAATAGAACCTGAAGGTGGAGTAGGGTGAGGAGGGAGAATATATGTTCAGGGGGCTGGTAAAATTATGAGACAGCTGTCTTTGTCCCTCTTCTTATATTGAGCATCTGAGAGAAAATCTCATCTGTCTATCCTCCAGCATCTTTAATTAGAGGGAGGTAAAGGCCTCATGGACAAAGGTACTGAGGAGATAAGAGTTTCAGAGTTGAGGTGATCTTGAAGAGTTTTCTGGAGACAGTGATGACATTCAGGAGAGCAGCCAGGTAGAAAATTCACTATTTCTATCCTTGAATAAAAGAAGTAAGACTTCCATTAATATGTTCCATTTGTCAGGCAAGGAGTTCTTTGAACCCAAGACAACTGGTAGCAGGGGTAGGATTTCTGGCTGTCTGCCAAGGCAATCGGAGTTGAAAGTGGGCTTCCTATCCATCTGCCATGGAGCTAATCAAGGGTTTGTGAAGATAGAAGAGATAAGATAGAGGAAAATCTGTTAGGACCGTATTGGATGGTGGTTGCACGTACGTACAGAGTCCATAGATGTGTTGGAATAAGGTTGAGTATGTTATAGCTTCCATGGCATCTAGCAGTACATTAAGAAAGAGATCAAACAGGAGAGTAATGAAAGTGGTAGAATGATTAATAGTTTTCAAGTATTTAAAGGGTTTGTAAAATGAGCTGGATAAGGAAATGGAAACCATTCAACTATCTTTGCCAAGAAAACCCCAAATGAGGTTACAAAGAATCAGGTGCAAGTGAAAAATGACTGAACCAAGTTTAAAGAGTTTTCATGTAAAAGTGCAATTAAAGCTATTCTACTTTGTCTCAGAGGATAGAATTTCGACCCTTGGGTAGAAGTTTCAAGGAGGAAGATTTCAGATCAATATAAGGAAATATTTTCTAGTAGTTACAGCTATTATAAAACAGAAATGGTTTTGTGGGAGAAGAGCCCAATGTCCTGTCTCTGAAAGTCAAACTGAAACTGTTTAGCCATCTATAAGGGATGCTGTGTAGGGGATTTGTAATTTGGGTGGGGGTTTTAACTAGTTATTTTTGAGGTCCCTTTAGCTCCCTAATAGTATAGTATTATTTAAATAATATTGGGGTTTTTTGAGATTTACTGAAGGTTTTATTCATAGCAGTATTCCTCTTCCTCTTTTCAGATATCAGGCCCCTTATTAAATGTTTCTGTAAGTTACTGTTACTTCTTCTAAAAGTTGATGTCTTGTAGGTAATCTCTCAGTTGTAAGCCTAAGAGAAACAGAACTCACAGGTATTAAATCCAATCCATTCTATCATTAAGAAGCATTTAAGAAGCACCTACTATATGCAAGATTCTGTGGTTTTAAAGTTAACCAAAAAAACTTATTTAATCCATTCAAGGAGATTATATCTTTTTGTTTGTTTTTTGGAGGGGGGAAGGCAAGGCAATTTGGGTTAAGTGACTTGCCCAAGGTCACACAGCTAGTATCAAGTGTCTGAGGCCGAACCACTACTCTATTCACGGCACCACCTAACTGCCCCTGAGATTATATCCTCTTGTGGATACAACGTGTAAAGGGATAAAGCTTTTTCCTCATGAAGAAATACTCCTAACATGTTAACTTAAATCAGGAGACAGCCTAAATAATCCTTCAAAACTTTTTAGCAAACTTTAAAACAAAACTTTTATACTGTCTCTTAGTAATGCATTTGTGTTTAATAAATCACTGCCGGTAATTGTTCCTCCTATCTTTATTAAATATTACATTGAAATTGAGAGAATACATCTTGTATACTTTAAGGCTAGGTACTTGGGCAGGAAAAAAGTCTCTCAGCTATCACTGAGCTTAATGTTCCCACCTGCTTTTCTTGAAAAATTCCAGAATTTAAGACTTGGAAAAAACCTCAGCATTCATGTAGTCCACACATACATGAGCAAAATCCCCACTCTCACTTACCTGGTAAATGATTGCTCAGCCTCTGCTTAAAGACCTCCCAGGAGGGGAATCCGACTGTCTTTTGAGGCAGACAAATCTTTCCAATTTTGGGTGGCTCTAATTGTTCAGATGTTCTTTTCCCAATATCAATCCTAATTTTTCCTAATTGTCTCTTCCCCCCATTGCTTCTTGTTCTATCCTCTGGGCCAAACAGAAGAGTTCTCATCCCTCCCTACTTGATGGCCTTTTTATAGACTACAATGCAGTAATCATCATGAACCCCTACGTCTTCCTTTCTACATGCCACACATACCCAATTCTTTTAACTGATCCCAAATGTCAGGAATTTAAGATCCTTCAACATCTTGGTTGTCTTCCTTTGGACACTTTCCAGATTCTCAGTGCCCTACTTAAACTATGGAGCCCAGAATGAACACAATATTCCAGAAGAGGTCTGATGAGTACAAAATAAAGAGAGATGATCACCTCCTTGAGGCAATAAGATGGCACAATGGATAGAGCTCCAGCCCTGGAGTCAGGAGGATCTGAGTTCAAATCCAGCCTCAGACACTAGCTGTGACCTTGGGCAAGTCACTTAACCCTATTTGCCTCAGTTTCCTCATATATAACATCAGCAAGAGAAGAAAATGGCAAACCAGTCCAGTATCTTTGCCAAGAAAACCCCAAATGGGGTCACAGAGAGTCTGACATGACTGAAACAACTGAAGAACAACATCACCTCCCTTTTTCTAGATTTTATGTCTCTCTTAATGCACTTCAAGATTTTGTTAACTTTTTTGTCTATGACATCACACAGGTGAACATATTGAACTCTTAAAGGCAACTAAATTTTCTATATCCTATTTGTTTGATTTTTCTCTGAACAAATACTGCCTATCTAGGACCCCCCACTGTCTTTTAATTCTGAAGTTGATTTTGTACACTTGTATAAGACTCCTTAGTCCTCCAGATTTAATTTCATCTTAATGTAATCAGTTCAATGCTTAAAGATATAGGATACTTTTAGAGTATGACTTTGTCATCTACTGTGTTAACTTCCCTTTCCACTTTGTGTCAAACAAAACTGTAATGACCATACTAACTATGCCTCTATCCAATCATTGATAAAATGGAAAACAGAACAAGCCCAAGAACAGATCCCTGGCATCTTACCTGCCACCCTGACATTGACCCATTCATGACTAATCTTTGAGTCCATCCATCCAATGAGGCATGAATCTATCTGATTGTATTATCTAATCCATGTCTCTCTCCTCCTTCAAAATAACAGGAGACACTTTGTCAAAAGCTTTGCTTAAATAATTAAGCTACATCCATACCATCTACTAAAAGGGATATAATTTCCAGAAATAGGAAGGTGATATTCCATTTGTACCTTATGCTTATCAGACATCTTCTGGAATATTTTGTTCATTCTGGGAACCAGAGCTTAGTAATCCTGTCCAAAAAGAAAATGAATTTAGCCTGACATGACCTGTTCTTGATGATGCTATCCTGCCTCTCTGAAATTTGGAGTCTATGGACTACACATTACATTTTCAGATTAAATATTCATGCACAACATTCCTATTAAAGCATTTGAACCCTAACGAACCCTTGGGTAACATTAGCCAGAATCATGATACAGTGGAAACTAAAAAATTGCAAACCTATCAATGCTTAGAAAAGACTGAAGAGAGTATATGGTAACTATTCTCAGTGTTGTCAAAGACTAGACAACTCTGGGGAAGGTTCTTAAAAGGAAGAAGTTCACTTTCTAGGAGGGACAGCATTTCTTGGATTTTACCAGGTTTCCATTTAGAAGGTATTTATTGCATTTAAGTTTTAATAATAATAATTTGCAATAATAGCTAGCATTTGTGTTATTATTGTCATTTTATGGTTCACTTAAATATACTTCAACTTTCTATCTTTCTCTGTACTGGACTCTCTGCACATAGTAGGTGCTTAAGAAATATTACCAAATGAATCTATTATAGTATCATAAACCTAGACCTTTAAAGGACTGCAGAGGCAATTCGACCCAGCTCCTTGATTTTATATATCTAAAAGCCAAACACCAAGGAAGGCATTTTGTGCTCAAAGTCACACAGGTAATGATTATCAATGATGAGATTTGAACTTAGGTCCCATTACCCAGACTCAGTGCTCTTGTCATTTGTACCATGCTGCCCTCCCCAAATATCATGCTGTATCCTTCTCTTGGATCTCAATGGAATTGGAAATAAAAATAAAGAAGATTTAATTATTGTGGGAAAAGTACAGTTAGGCTTATGCAGATGGAGCAAAGGATAGACAGTGATGAAGCTGTTGATTTGGGAGATAAGGTTTAAGAAGCATTACCTTCTCTCTGACGATCATAATTTACTAATGGCTGTAGGGAATAACTGCCAATGGCCTTGGACCTTTTCTCTCTCCCACACCTATCTAGTTTGCCACAGGATGATTCACACAGGACAGATTTTTTCCTTTGTGCTGCTTTAGTGTTGTCTTGGAGTTGCCAAGGAGATCAGAAAACTTAAAATAGATGCCCTTAGGTCCCAGGATGAAGTCTTCAGTCTTCCCACCTCAATTCCTTGGGGAGTTTGCCCCAGTCCTGTGACTGACAAGGTAGCCTCTTCCATTCTAAAAGATTGTGAGTAGAGGAAACAGAGTGGGAAGAGTAGCAACAGAATAGGAAGTAGTGTCATGAGATGGCATCAAATGCTAAGGCTGGGGTTGTGTGAGCAGATAACCATGGGGACAGATGCTAGGTCACTGAAACTCTCTCAGAATGTAAACTCCAAGGTAATGATTTTCCATCATCTTTTCATTCTATACTTCCTCCACCATCAGAGGGTGGGGATATATAACTGCATTGTTAATGTCTCATCATTCAAAAGAGAGATGAGGAACTATATCCTGAGGGGAGAAAAGAAATTTAAAGCTATTTGTTTTTGTTTTTCTGCCAGAAACCATAGTTTGGGGCTTAGAACTAAGAAGAGAGAGAGAGAGAGAGAGAGAGAGAGAGAGAGAGAGAGAGAGAGAGAGAGAGAGAGAGAGAGAGAGAGAGAGAGAGAGAGAATTATTAGTTCATTTTTTTCAAATATTCCAGAAAAAAGATTACTTATACTAGGTCCCTCTAAGTAAGGAGAGATTGGCGGGTGAAGGGGGAGCAGTGATCAGCTGGACTGGTTTTGAGGTGAGCTTTTCAGTATTTTCTTCCATTTTCCCTGAGTTTTACTTCAAAGATCACCCCACGCCACATGTCTGAAGAGACAATCAAAGCCAAGGGGGAGAAGTGCCACCCATTTGGGTGGTGGTAATTTAAAAAGATTAACACCTCTTCTCACCTTTAGATCATAACACCACAATAGAACAGGGACTAGGAAATAAAAATCAGGTTCCCTAACATTCTCTCCAATCTTCTCACCATCTAAGTTGCCAAATGTTAAGACATTTAGAATGTATCTTCTATATTCAGCCACAATTAACCTTAGAATACAAGATGATAAATGACAAGGCTAAGTACCATTTAGTGATAAATTAGTGGACCTCAAAGGATGTTTTGTGTGTATTTTTGTTCTTGTAAAACATATAATTCATTTGCTGATGAATACTGAGGACACACAGGGAGATAAGAATGCTAGCAGCCAAGTAATTTAAATATTCTATGTTGGCCTTTTGCAAATTGAATTCACTTGAAATGTCAGCTCTGTTCCTTTGCCTTTTCTTCTTTCTTCTTTGTTTTGGGGAGGACAGGTGGGATGCTCTGTATATGTGATATCATTGGTGTAGTGAACTCTAGATATGGAAACTCCTTTCCTTTTTTTTTGTGATCAATGAAATAAAGAAAGAGGACCAAAAAAAAAAAAAAAACAACCCAAAAACAAAAACAAAAGAGAGAAGAAAGAGAAAAAAAAATGGATAAAAAAAGTCTGGCATGAAGTGTGTCTCAATCTGCATTCATACTTCATAGTTCTTTCTCTGGATATAGATAGCATTCTCCATCGTGAGTCCTTTGGAGTTGTCTTTGTACCTTGTGTTGCTGAGAAGAGTGAAGTCTGTCAGGGTTGGTCCTCACAGAATCCATATATCTGTGGTTGTGTATAATGTTCTCCTGGCTCTGCTCCGCTCACTCAGCATTATGTCATATAGGTTTTTCCAGGTTGTTATGAAGTCCGTATCATCCCCATTTCTTATAGCACAATAGTATTCTATTACCTTCATATACCACAGCTTGTTCAGTCATTCCCCAATTGATGGGCATCCCTCTGATTTCCAATTTTTAGCTACCACAAAAAGAGCCACTATAAATATTTTTGTACATATGGGTCCTTTTCCCGCTTGTGTGATTTCTTTGGGATACAACCCTAGAAGTGGTATCGCTGGATCAAAGGGTATGAACATTTTTATAGTCCTTTGGGCATAGTTACAAATTGCTCTCCAAAATGGCTGGATCAGCTCACAAATCCACCAGCAATGTAACAATGTTACAATTTTCCCACATCCTCTCCAGCATTTATCATTTTCCTGTTTTGTTATTTTAGCCAATCTGACAGGAGAGATGTGGTATCTAAGAGTTGTTTTGATTTGCGTTTCTCTAATCAGTAGTGATTTAGAGCATTTTTTCATATGCCTATAGATATCTTTAATTTCTTCCTCTTAAAATTGCCAGTTCATATCCTTTGACCATATCTCAATTGTGGAATGACTTGTATTCCTATATATTTGGCTCAGTTCCCTGTATATTTTAGAAATGAGGCCTTTATCAGAGACACTAATTGTAAAGATCTGCTCCCAATTTTCTGCTTCCCACCTAATCTTTGTTGCATTGGCTTTTTTTGTACAAAAACCTTTCAATTTAACATAATCAAAATTATCCATTTTGCATTTTGTAATGCTCTCTATCTCTTGTTGTGTCAGGAATTCTTTTCTTTTCCATAAATGTGATAAGTAAACCATTCCTTGCTCTCCCAAATTACTTATAGTATCAACCTTTACTCCTAAATCCTGAACCATTTTGACTTTATTTTGGTATATGGTGTAAGATATTGGTAAACGTCCAGTTTCTCCCCTACCATTTTCCAATTTTCCCAACAGTTTTTGTGAAATAGTGAATTATTAGCCCAGAAACTGGCCTCTTTGGGTTTATCAAAGAGTAGATTGCTGTAGTTGTTGACTTCTCCATCTTATGTTCCTGTCCTACTCCACTGATCCACAATTCTGTTTCTTAGCCAGAACCAAGTAGTTTTGATGACTGCTGCTCTATAGTACAGTTTAATATTTGGCATGGCCAGGCTACCTTCTCTAGCATTTCTGTTCGTCAATACCTTAGATATTCCAGACCTCTTGTTCTTCCAGATGAATTTTGTTATTATTTTGTCCAGCTCCATAAAATAGTTTTTTGGTAGTTCAATTGGTATGGCACTGAATAGATAGATTAATTTAGGTAAAATTGTCATTTTTATTATATTAGCTCGGCCTCACCATGATGAACTGATATTTTTCCATTTATTTAGATCTGACTTTATTCACCTGAAAAGTGTTTCATAGTTATGTTCATATAGGCCCTGGGTTTGTCTTGGCAGATAGACTCCCAAATATTTTATAGTGTCTACAGTAACTTTGAACGGAATTTCTTTTTCTATCTCTTGCTGTTGGGCTTTGTTAGTAATGTATAGGAATGCTGAGGATTTATGTGGGTTTATTTTATATCCTGCAACTTTGCTAAAGTTGTTTGTTATTTCAAGTAGTTTTTTACTTGATTCTCTAGAATTCTCTAAGTAAATCATCATATAATCTGCAAAAGGTGATAAGTTACCTTCTTCCTTTCCTATTCTAAGTCTTTCAATTTCTTTTTCTTCTCTTATTGCTACAGCTAACATTTCTAGTACCAAATCAAATAGTAGGGGTGATAATGGACATCCTTGTTTCACCCCTGATCTAATTGGGAATGCATCTAGCTTATCCCCATTACAAATAATGCTTATTGATGGTTTTAGATGGATGCTATTTATAATTTTAAGGAAGGTTCCATTTATTCCTATGCTTTCTAGTGTTTTTAATAGGAATGGGTGTTGTATTTTGTCAAAGGTTTTTTTCTGTGTCTATTGAGATGATCATATGGTTTCTGCTCATTTTGTTGTGGATATCGTCAATTATGCTAATAGTTTTCCTAATATTGAACAAGCCTTGCATTCCTGGAATAAATCCTACCTGGTCATAGTGTACTATTCTTGTGATAAGTTGCTGAAATCTTTTTGCTACTATTTTATTTAAAATTTTTGCATCAATATTCATTAGGGAAATTGGTCTATAATTTTCTTTCTCTATTTTGACTCTACCTGGTTTGGGTATTATTACCGTATTTGTGTCATAAAAAGAATTTGGTAGGACTCCTTCTTCACCTATTTTCCCAAATAGTCTACAAAGTATTGGAATTAGTTGTTCTTTAAATATTTGATAGAATTCACATGTAAAACCATCTGGCCCTTGAGATTTTTTCCTAGGGAGTTCATTGATGGCTTGCTCAATATCTTTTTCTGAGATGGGGTTATTTAGAAATTTAACTTCCTTTTCTGTTAACCTGGGCAATTTATGTTTTTTGTAGATATTCATCCGTATCTCTAAGGTTCTCAAATTTATGGGCATACAATTGGGCAAAATAATTCCTAATTATTGTTTTGATTTCCTCTTCATTAGAGGTGAATTCACCCTTTTCATTTTTGATACTGGTAATTTGATTTTCATCTTTCTTTTTTTATTCAAATTGACCAAAGTTTTATCAATTTTATTTTTTTTTTTCATAAAACCAGCTCTTTGTTTTATTTATTAATTCAATAGTTTTCTTGGTTTCAATTTTATTAATCTCTCCTTTGATTTTCAGTATTTCTAATTTGGTATTTAATGGGGGATTTTCAATTTGCTCTTTTTCTAGCTTTTTCAGCTGTATGCCCAGGTCATTGATCTTTTCCCCTATTTTATTCATAAGCATTTAGGGATATAAATCTTCCCCTAAGAACTGCTTTTGCTGCATCCCATAAGTTTTGGTATGTTGTTTCATTATTGTCATTCTCTTGAATGAAGTTATTCATCATTTCTCTGATTTGTTCTTTGGCCCACTCATTCTTTAGAATTAGATTATTTACTTTCCAATTAATTTTTAGCTTATTTTTCCATGATTCTTTGTTACAAATAATTCTTATTGAATCATGATCTGAAAAGTATGCTTTGACTACTTCTGCCTTTCTGCACTGGATTGTGAGGTTTTTATGCCCTAGTACATGGTCAATTTTTGAGTATGTGCCATGTACCGCTGAGAAGAAAGTATATTCCTTTTTATCCCCATTCAGTTTTATCCAGAGGTCTATCATATCTGGCTTTTCTAAATTTCTGTTTGCCTCCTTAACTTCTTTCTTATTTATTTTGAAGTTAAATTTATCAGGTTCAGAGAGGGGGAGGTTGAGGTCTCCCAACATTACTGTTTTGCTGTCTATTTCCTCCTGTAACTCCCTTAACTTCTCCTCTAAGAATTTGCATGCCATACCACTTGGTGCATAAATGTTAAACAATGATATTGCTTCATTGTTTATGGTGCCTTTTAGCAGGATGTAGTGTCTTTCCTTATCTCTTTTAATTAAATCTATCTTTACTTTTGCTTTGTCTGAGATTAGGATTGCTACACCTGCTTTTTGTACTTTAGCTGAGGTGCAATATATTTTACTCCAGCCTTTTACCTTAACCCTGTGTGTATCCCCGTTTCAAATGTGTTTCTTGTAAACAACATATTGTAGGATTATGGTTTTTAATCCATTCTGCAATCTGCTTCCATTTTATGGGAGAGTTCATCCCATTCACATTCACAGTTATAATTTCTATCTTTGTCTTTTTCTCCATCCTCTTTCCCCCGTTTATGCTTTTATTTCTCCCTTTCCCCTTCCCCACCTCAACAAAGTTCTGCTTTTGACCGTCACCTTCCTCAGTTTACCCTCCTTCTTTATTCCCCTCCCTTATCTTACCATTTCCCACTTGTTACTTCTCCCCTCCCTTCTGACTACCCCGCTCCCTTTTTTCCCCCTTCCCCTCCTACTTCCTGTAGGACAAGTTATATTTTTATACTTATCAGGGTATGTTATTCCCTTCTTGAACCAGATCAGATGACAGTAAAGATCAAATACTGCTCTTCTCCCTCCCTTCTTTCCCTCTACTATAATACATTTTTGTGCCTCTTCATTTGGTGGAATTTACCCTTTTCTACTACCTCCTTACCACTTCTCTCATGAACCTCCCTTTACATCTCTTACTTATGTTTTTTATCCTTATATCAGCCATTTTATACAGGCATTCACAATCTATGTGTATCCCTTTCAAATGTCATAATACCTGTACCATTCTGGAGACAGACATATATATGTATATATACAAAACATACATAAGATGATATAATCCTATATAAAGATGCAAAAAATTTGCCTTTACTGATTAATAAGGTTTGTGGGGTTTTTCCCCTGTTTACCTTTTTATGTCTCTCTTGAGTTTTGTACTTGGAGATCAAATTTTCCATCAAGTTCTGGCCTTTTCATCAGGAAGGTCTGGAATTCCCTTATTTAATTGAATATCCATCTCCTTGCCTGAAAAATTATGCTTAGTTTTGCTGGGTAGTTGATCCTTGGTTGTAGTCTCAGCTCCTTTGCCCTTCAGAATATCATATTTCAAGTTCTCCTGTCTTTTAATGTGGAAGCTGAGAGATCCTGCGTGATCCTGACTGTAGTTCCATGATATTTGAATTGTTTCTTTTTAGCTTCTTGCAGTATTTCCTCCTTGACTTTGTATTTCTGAAATTTGGCTATAATATTTCTTGGTGTTTTCAGTTTGGGATCTCTTTCAGGGGGTGATCGGTGAATTCTTTCAATAACTATTTTGCCCTCTGGTTCTAGGACCTCTGGGCAGTTGTCTTTGATAATTTCTTCGAAGATACTGTCAAGGCTCTTTTTTCATCGTGGATTTCCAGTAGACCAATAACTCTTAAATTGTCTCTCCTGCTTCTATTTTCCAGGTCAGTTGTTTGCCCAATCAGATATTTCACATTTTTTTTAATTTTTTCATTCTTTACATTTTATTTTATTTCTTCTTGGTACCTCCTGGATTCATTAGCTTCCATTTGCTTAACTCTAATTTTTAATGAGTTAGGGTTTTCATTTTGCTTTTGAGTCTCCTTTTCTATTTGGTTGATTTTACCTCTCAGGGTGTCATTTTCTCTCTTTAGATTCTAAATCTCCATAGCAATTTCGCCAATCTTATTTTTTAGGGACTTGATTTCATCAGTGGATTTTTTTTTCCATATTTTCTTTTAGCTCCCTAATTTGGTTTTCAAAATCCTCCTTTGCTCTTCCTGCAATGCTTTTTGGGCTGGAGACCAGTTCACATTACCTTTTGAGGTATCAGATGTATCTATAGTGTCATTGCTGTCCTCTTCCAAATTGGTATTTTGATCCTGCCTGTCTCCATAAAAAGAATCAATGGTCCTCGGTTTTTTTGTGTTCTTCTTCATGTTTGTTAGCCTCTTCCTGGCGTTACAACAAATTTCTGCCTTTGGGGCTCAGGGCTCTCTCTCCCAGCTTTCCTTCAGTTTCCTGAGGTGTGGAGGAGGGGTCTAGCTCCCTGATGTCTCTATTCCTAGGGGTGCTCTCCAGCACTGTTGCTCTTCAGCAATGGTCTCAGCTCTTTGTTGTTTGAGCTGGGTGTCTGGCACTTCCCCTGGGGGAGCCAGAGTACATCGGGGCTCCTGGTGTTGACCCCTGTTGCCTCTGCCCCTCTGGTACTCAGCCACTGAAGCCCCACTTCTATCTTCTCTTTTCCAGCGACCTTTTTTTTTTCTTTCCCGAGGAATTCTCTGGGTGAGGGGGGGGAGGGATTAGAGCTGTCTACCTGGCCATTATGTCTCCCAGAAGTTCAAGAAGCATTTCATACCTTCGAGCTGCAAGCCTCAGGAGTCAGCATCTCACAGTCGGTGGCATTGCGATGCCTCTTGTTGCCTCCACAGAGTGCTGACCTGTGTTGGGAGGCCTGGGCATCTCCGCTGGTTTTGGGTGCCGAGCTTTCTTGCAGCCTGTCTCCCACATGGGCCTCCCGGCCTGCACCTTCAGCTTTGTTCTGCAGCAGCTCCACATGCCAAGCACTCTCCAAGCCTACAGATTTGTGACTTCAGTCTTTCAGACTCTCCAGGCTTGGAAATTTGCCCCATTCAGACTGCTCTTGGTTTCTAACTCTCTCAAATCTGCTCAAACTCACTTTTTCATAGGAATCTGACAGACCTTGTGAGAGAGCTCCGGTAAGATGCTGCTTTCATGCAGCCATCTTGGCTCCACCCCCTGACCATATCTGGAAACTCCTTTCACTGGTATGAAAGTCATCTGCAACTTACAGTCTTCTACAAGAACAAAGTATACTATAACATTAATATTGTAAAAAAGGAACAATTATGAAAGATTTAAGGACTCTGATGAAGTAAATGATTAACTGTGAATCAAGAAGATGGATGAATAAGAGGTCTGCCTACCTCATAACAACAAAATGGTGAACTAATGTACAAAATAAAAAAAATGCTTTTTGGATGTGGCTAACATGGGGATTTGCTTTTTTGCTTTGCTTGACTCTCCCTCTCTGTGTATATATACATATATATATACATATATATATATGTATATATATATATATATATATATATAACATATATGTATGTTTGTATATATATGTTTGTGTGTATATGCATATATATGCACATATACATATACACCATATATGTATGTGTATATGATAAATGAAGGGATAGGTAAATAAATGAACTAGAAATTTGATTTTTAAAAGTTCTGTCCTTCCATTTTGCTCTAAGGTTGAGAAGGAAAAAAAATACTCCAAATGTCAAGTTTTTTAATTACTGAGTTTTCCCCACATCTGATTAATATTTAAACGTGTGATATTTATTATGCTCATTGAAAAATATTTATCATGAGTATTGTTCCTCTGTAGAGACAGTGCTTTTCAAGAGAATAAGAGAGGCAGAATTTTTAAATAGATCCTAACATCTTGATGCTTTGGGCTAAGTATTTGATAAATGAGGCCATATGAAATAATTGAGTTTTATCCAAAACTCATCCCCATACAATGAATTTGGTTAAATAATATGGGCAGTAACATAGACTTTGTGGGTGATTGAAAGAATTATTTAAATTACTTTCACACGATGTCCTTTAGGTAGCACATGGTCCTGCCTTATTTAACTAAAGGAGCCTTAATTGAAATGCAGCCTAGTGATGATCTAAAGGGATTCAATGTGCTTCCAAATATGCTTCATTAATCTGACTCCCAGGACCATAGGTATGTACTGGGATCTTTGGGTTGAAACTGTTGTCATTTTTGTTCTCTACCACCCTATTCCAACCCCAATGTAATACCCAGAAATAGGTAGAAGGAATAGCATCGATTACATAGGTAAATTTCCACAAAACTAAATTCAATACCAACAAGAGAAATTAAGTCATGCCATGGCCTCATCATTTGTTAATTCCACAGAAGAAGAAAAATATACTCTTTCTAAGGGTTCCCCAAGAATCAAAGACTTATGCACAACAGCCTTTAATCAGAAAGAGTTATAAAATTATCACAGTGTAGAGCCAAGAAGAACCTCAGAAGTCCTCTCATCCAACTGCATCATTTCACAAAGGTACTGAGGCCTGGAGAGATTAAGTGGCTTTCCCAGGATTATACAATTAGGAAATAGTAGACTACGGATATAAACCCAGGTCCTCTGAATCTTCATCCAGCACTTAGTCCACTGTGTCACATTGCCTGTGACAATTGTAAGCATAAGAAAGTGATTAGCTTCTTTGGATTAATTTCTTCCTGAAATGTTACTCTGGTTGCAGACATATATGTTTGATATGTTTTGTCAGTGCTGGTATTCAGCTGGTTCTCACCGGTTCAGTAGAACCGGTACCTAATTTTAGGTTGAGTCTGGGAACTGGTTGTTAGTGGGGGCGGGGCCTGCACCCACCACATCAGCAGTGGGGGCTGCACCTCAGCATGGTTGCGTGGAGAACGGTTCGTTAATTCATTTGAATCCCACGCACTGGACTTTTTCTCCTCTATCTGAGAATAAGGAGGAGATATCTTCAGAGTCTTGAATATTGTGATTAAGTTACATTATGGGATTTTATATTTTATTTTTAATTTCCATTATCTCCACAATGACTGTTATCCTTTGCCTTTAAATATTAAGTCACAATTCCAATGATCTCATAGTGATTGAAGAGCCACTGGTGTGCCTTAAAAGAGACTAAATCAGAATATCTCACACTGTGAATGTGAATAACTAGCCCAGGAGAAAACAGAGCACCCTAATCCTTCTGAAATCTTTGAATTACAGGGGACAGACAAAAGGTGATAATCTAAAACTATTCAAGAATTACTTATGTGTGCAAACTAGGTCCTGAAAGAAACTCCCCAGCTTCTTTCCTGAGTACTTAACTGTGCAATTTAGAAATTCAGAAGAAAATAAGAATGTTCTAAAAGCAGTAGAGGGGGAAAAGTGAAATGCCACCTCTGTTGCTGGTATGTTTTGCTCCTTTTTGGGAATGTCAAAGAAAATGCACTGTCACTCACTGGCAGAATCTGATTCCCTTGCAGTATCAAGATTGTTTCATCCACCAAAGAGTAAATGCATGTGCACAGCCAAGTGCTCTTGTCAGATCTAACTGTGATAGTTAATCAGCACATAGGACATCTGATTTGCTCTGGGAGGATTGTCTTTGGAAGGGCAGTTGAGTGAAAAAAGTGAAAATGCTGTGGCCTTATAAGAATATTCTGGCACAACAAAAGCTTATAAAAATTTATGCTGGTCAGTGCCTAGGATAATAAGAATGAATTAAGGCTTTCTGCAATTAGAAACACAGAGTTCTGATAGTATTTTTCGTAGCAATATTAATTATAGCAACAACTTTGTTCCTTCTCAAAATACCTCATTTCTACTTTTGTGTTTACTTGCTTCAGTACCCTGAATGGAATATAGAGGTTGTCTTGTCTTTGTATTTCCAGCAACTAGTAGAATGCCAAATGCCTAGCTGGTGCTCAATTGATGTTTCTTCCTTTGAGTCAAGCATCTGGGATTTCCATAGTGCTTGATGGCTGTAAGCATAACTATTAAGAGGCATAGCGACATTAGCGGAAGAGACAGCTAGGTGGCGCTGTGAAGGACTGAATCCAAATGGGCCTCAGACACTTTCTAGTTGTGTGATCTCAGGCAAGTCACTTAACTATTCTCAGCCTCAGTTTTCCATATCTGTAAAAATAGAAGTGATTATAGTGCCTAATTCCAGAATTGTGAGGATAAAATGTGATGATATTTGTAAAGAGCTTTGTAAACCTATGTAAATTTGTTATTATTACTATTAAGATTTTACAATGCTCTAAATTTATTCTTTCAACTCAGACAATAAACTCATTAGTCTGTACAAATGTTATTAACATCTGCAATTGAGGGAACTGAAGTTCACCCACCCTCAAATTGACTTGCCCAAGTTCACACAGCTAGTAAGTTATGGTATTGGAACTCAAATCCAGTTCTTAAATTCTAAATACAATGCTCTAAATCCAAAGCCATATTTTGTCTTTTCATTATAGATTAATGAATGGGTAGCAATACATACATGCGTATGTGAATACCTATGTATGTGTATATATATATATATATGTTGTATGTGTGTATGTATGTATGTATTCAGGAAATCGAATTGATTCCATTTTGTAATTGATTCTATTCTATACCAACCAGCAACATTTTGCATAACTTCTTAAGTCAAATTTCTTTGTCTCTGAGCTAAATCCCAAAGTTCAGTCTTCTACTCTGGGCTAAATTTAAAAGTTCAATTTTCACAAAAATTACTTTAATTAAAAGAAACCTGTTATCTCTGTACCATCAGCTATCCTTTAAAGGATACGGTTGGACACAACCAATCAACTTGCTCCAATGACAGGGAAGAAAATCTCATCCCTTAGACCAATAGAAACCAGATGAGTTGATCCTATGTCCTGCCTGTGTGCAATCTTACTTTCATCCATTTTCCCTAAACTTTAAGAACTCTTGTAAACCCCAGCTCAGGATCTTTTGGTGCGCTGAGGAGCTAAATACACCTTGTATTGGTAACTGCTAGCCTTACCAATAAATTGAACATGCTTGGAACTTTGTTGCCTCAGTTTACCTTATTTCCAATCACAACAATATATATATGCACATGTATGTATAAAGTGTGTATACATACATTTTAAAGCAGGCCTGCACAAACGGCGGCCCCTGGGCCACTTACAGCATGCTAAAGGATTTCAGATGGCCCATGAAAAATGTAGAGGAAATGTAAAGTATAGAGGAAATGCTTTGCTGTGCCACAAGTGGCCTGCGGGCCAGAGGTTGTGCAGGCTTGTTTTAAAGAAATATATTATTTCTGAGATTTCTTTTTTTAGCTTAATAATTTTACTTTTAAAATTTTCCAGATAAATTATCATTACCTGTACTCTCATGATCTAATACTGTACGAACACATTGTCTAAAGTTCACCAGAAAAAAAGTATCTAAGTAATTGTCGTTCTTTCTAACTAAGCAACACTTACCCATCAGTTTCAAATTTGGTGGTCACATGGTAGTAATTGTGGGTAAGGATTTCCCCCAGATGATTTTCCATCTAATCCTCTAAAAACCAATAAATGCAACACTTTGTTCAAGATTTCTAGGAACAAAAGAGGATGCAGTTGAGCAAAACACACCCCACAGTACAACCTAATTATCCTGATAACACATGTATACTATTTCAGTGATTTGTGATGTTTGTCAGGGTCTCCCTCCGCTATCACACACCTCAGTTTCTTCATAGCTTAGCATATGGTCATCTTCTTCCAAAGGTTTCTATCATTTGCATTGCCTCAACTGTTCCTCCTTGTTAGTCAAAGTCGCAGTTTCCTTTGTCAATTCCTGAAAGTTAGACAGGAATCCCCACTTATTTTAATTGTGCAATTTAATTTTGTACACAAGGGTAAGACTAGTTCATTTCTATTAAATTTCAAATTATACTCTTACAAGGCCACAACATCTTATTGTAAAATCAAAAAGTATATTACCCTGTGGCCAACCTGAGGATGAAACTCTCATGCATACAGTTTATACTCAGGCTCACAAACTTTTCCTTCCTTGGTAAGATTTGAGTATCTGTGCCCTACTCTCATAGCTCTTAATAATGCAGGATCAAACATACACCATGAACTTTTATTTGAATAGCAACAGTATTGAATGATAAATTGTCACTGGAGGGGATTTTAAAGATCATCTTGCCCAATCCCTGTTTATTGAATATAAGCATATAGAAATTAAGTGACTTATCAATGATCCCACAGATACTAAGTATCAGAAGTGTGACTTGAGCCCACTTTTTTCTACCTCCAAGTCTAGAACTATCATACACCTACCATACAACCTATTACCATCACCATAGTCAACATCAAATATACTTATATTTATATCATATTTTGAGTTTTAAAAATTCTTTACAACATCATATATGCTTATATTTATATCATATTTTGAGTTTTAAAAATTCTTTACATATTAACTCATAACCTCACAGAATTTTAGATAGAAGGTACCTCAGAAGTCAGTTGTTTTTACCCAAGTGGTCATTGAACCTCCACCTGAGAACTTTAAATGTGAGGAACCTAAACATTTCTGAGACAACCTATTACAGATTTTCAATTATTAGCTTTTATTTTTAATGTGAAGCTGAAATCTGCCTCTCTGCATCTTCTACATATTGCTCTTAGTTATGCTGTTATCCTTTAATCTTCACAAGAATATTAAAAGTTGGATAATTCTTATATAATTATCCTCATTTTACAAATGAGAAAACTGAAATTCAAAGAAGGGAAATTGTCTCCAAGGTCATATGGCTAGCAAATTATGCAGCTGGAAATGAAACCCAAGTTTGTGATTACAAATCCAGTCTTCTATTATACTATATATACATATATACATATATATATGTAAATATATATGTATATATGCAATAGCATATATGTATTGCCTAATTTTATATTCTACATCAGTATCTAAACAATGAACATATAACTAATAACTGTCTCATAAGATCTATTAACAATCTTTAGTCCTTTTGAGTCCCTTGGAGTATAATTTCTTGAGGTTCTTGATGCCTCCAAATAGATAATCCTCCTAGATGCTTGTGAAGTTTCATGGATTTTTCATTGTTGTTGTTTGTTTGTTTGTTTGTTTCATTGGTTTTTAACAGAAAATGACTTCTTGGAGTAAAAAATCACAAAATGGCAATTAGTAGAAGGTGGGAAACTACATAATGAATTTCGAGGGACACCTACAGAGATAACCCCATATGCATATTATTCTACCTACCATAGCCCATCAAGTCAAACAAATGAGAGTAGGAGCATTTATACAAACATTTCTTATACACATAAAGTATGGAATCAATCCAATCACTTTCAAGCTTGCAGACCATCTTCCCCATTTACCAACTTTACTCATGAGGAAATTGAGGCTTGGCTATGTAAGATGAGCTAACCAAGATGAAATAAGTAGAAGCAATGTGATTTCATGGAAAAAAGTATTGGGTATCATGCCTCAAGTTGAAATATTTGGCCTGTTATTTCTGTAACTAAGGCATACCACTTAATTCCTTTGGTCCTCAGTTTCCTTTTCCGTAATAGGAGAGATTTAAGAGTGGATGACCACTAAGGTCCCTTTCAGCTCTAAATCTATTATAAATATCAAAGCCAGGATTGAAACCCAGGTCTCTTTAATACAAGTACATTGCAATTTCTACTCCATGATTTTATTGAGTTCTAGTAGGTCTAATATTAACACTACCTTTTTATGTTTTTGGTTACCTAGGGCAGATAGGAAAGTAAGTATGAGAGAAGTAGGAGCATCCACTGTTCTTCTTGCTTTTGTTCCACTTTCCACATATCATCTACTTGTTCTTCTTACTGTTTCCATATGTTATCTATTGCTGAGTAATCTGTATAAAGCTACATTAGTATCTTTGGAAATGACCTCTTTTTTCTTGTGATTGCTTGGTTAGATTTTTGTTCTTGAAACCCTGCTGGGCCTCTTGAGTTGACTTTCCTTTCAGAATCTTACACTATGAGAAGCCGCCTATACTCTGAATTTCTTGAAGCCCACTCTCCTAAAATCTAGGCTACATGTCAAATATGCCTGTTGTTCCCCTTCATTACTATGATTCCCTATGATGGATAATAACTTCTTCCAAAGATTTCTATCATTCACATTTTCTCAACCTGTTTATCCTTATTAGTCAACTAGCAATTTCCTTTCCCAACTCTTGAAAGTTAAACATGAATCCCCACTTACTTTAAGCAAATGATTTTTGTACATATATGTAGGACTACTTTATTTCTATTAAATTTCAAATGATTAGATTTGGGTCAATTACAATTTGTTAGAATTTTGGTCTGCTATATCTGTCTTTCAACCTCTATCTATTTCAAGTTTGTATCATTTGAAAATTTGAAAATGTTAAGTTTCCTTCAATCTAAGTCACTACAGGAATGTCAAATGGGGCCAAGGACAGATGTTTGGGGGCACTCTGCTAAAGATATCCCTTATAATCACCCCATTAATGACTACCTCTTAGGTATGACCATTAACCAGTTCCAATTGTATATAAGTATACTACAGTCTAGCCTACCATCTCCATCACATCCTTAAAAAAATGAGAGATTTTGCCAAATGCTTTCTTGAAATCTGGGAATAATATTTCACCATTTCCCTGATCTACAATTTAATAGCCCTGTTAAAAAATAAATGAGATTCATTTGGCATATCCTCTTGTTGAGAAAACCATAATGGCTAATACTGATTATCACTTTCCTTTTAAAAGCTCACAAATTACACTTAATAATGCATTATAGAATTATTCCAGGGATCAGATTCAAGCTCCCTGGCCTGTAGATTACATATTCCATGCTATTCTGTTTTTAGAATAAGAATCACAGAATATCACGTTTTGAAGGGACATCAGAGGCCATTTAGACAAAGCCTTGTGTGCATGTATCCATGTATATTAGTGTATACACATATATCTGAATACACATATCTGCATTTGTCCAAATATATAGAGGAGTGTGCATGTATGTGCATACAGGTGCACATACGCATATGAAATGTA
This sequence comes from Trichosurus vulpecula, assembly GCF_011100635.1. NCBI lineage: Eukaryota > Metazoa > Chordata > Mammalia > Diprotodontia > Phalangeridae > Trichosurus > Trichosurus vulpecula. Next base: position 392,432,230 of record NC_050574.1, read on the forward strand.
TACATGTATGTATATACCCTGAGTTTATCTCTCTATTGTCTGGAATTGGAAAGAAGCTTCATCATCGTTCCTTCTATAGAGTCTTCTTGTATCTTTGTATTAAGCAGAGTTTTTAAGTCCTTAAAGTTGGTTTTTTTTCTCTACAATGCTCTTATTTAAATTGTTAAGCATACAGTTATATACGTACAAGCACATGTGCTTACACATGCACATATACACATGTATGTGAGAATGTGCTCACTGTGTAAATGTGTAAACATGTATATACAAATACATGTACATGTGTTTACGTGTATGCATACAAATGTATGTGGGTATGTACGCAAGCATGCCTGTATGTATATGTACTTTGAATCTATTCCTTCTCTGTCATGAAAAGGATAGAATCTTCCATATCATTCTTCATTCCTTTGGAAATTTTATTGGTTACACACACACACACACACACACACACACATACACACACATACATATACATACATATATATACATATATATATTTATATACATGTTAGAAGTACACATTTATATATACAAACATTGCACATGTTGTTAATAACAATATTACTGTAAAGCCTAACATCTTTAAAAGACTTTGTATATATACACATATGCATATATATGTATGTGTGTATTATATGTGTACATGTGCATACATGTATGTATTCAATATATGCAGGGCTATACGTATGTCTATATATGTAATTGTAATGGCAAGCAAAGTGAGACTTTTTGTTTTGCTCTTTTTAATTTTGGAGTTCTAGTTCTCAGTAGTAAAGCAATCAAGGACCTTTGAGTCTTGCCTTTGTTTCAATCAAGAATCTTTGATTGAATCAGGAGTCTTTGATGACCTGCTTAAGTCACAAGACAGCCTAAGTCACATGAATTTGAGTCACATGGTTGTGATGCCCTCTGACCCTGAAGAAGTGTATATATACTCAGAGGTTAGCATTTTGATTTGGGGGCTCATTCATTGGAGGAGTGTTCATGTGATTTTGCCAGATGAGACTCTGGGTAGCCTTTAAAGTGCCCCCTGGCTTTGAAAACCCAGATGTTGGTGCTTCTCTCTCTCTGGTATATTTGTAATGTTATGGACAGACAGAACCCCTGTCTGCTGATTTGTATTATTTTTTCTGTTTATATAATTTCTGCTTGTAAATTCTGTTTGTGTTTTCTCTGAAGTTCAGGGTGCTAACTTTTTCCCCTGAAATAAGTGAATGATGTATGTATGTTTAATTAAAGTGAGATTGTAAATCCCTTAAAGCTGCTTTCCTTAGAAAAGCAGAGCAAAGAACATGTGCTAGCAACTCTCCTGTGGGTTGGTATTATTGATCTTACACCTGCATAGCAGTTTCTAGTAATATTTTTGTAACAGTGATACACGTGTGTATACTGAACAATATGAAGATTTAAAAAAAAAAAAACCTGACTTTGCTTGTTTGTTACAAGGTTTTAGTTTTCCTTTCTCTTTTTTCCTAATGAGGAATATGCAGATCTGTGTTCACTGAAAAAAAGAATAATTTGTGTTTCATATACACCCAATATACTAGTCACTCTACTTGGGTTGGGCATTTGCTTATCAATGTCCTTCTCAGACATATAGGACCCAGATGTGAACCTATGTGCTCTGACTTACACAGAGTAGCAGGGACTATTGCCTTCCTTCTTAAGGATAACCCTGGATTAGGGGTATACCCCTCTGAATGCTGCTGCTTCTGAGCTTTAGCTTTCATAGTTTTAGTTTTTTTACTCTAACATATATATATATATATATATGTGTGTGTGTGTGTGTGTGTGTGTGTGTGTGTGTGTGTGTATGTAGAGAGTATATATTATTTATATAATATTACATATATATTTACTCCATTATATATAGTTTGTATGCTATTATATGTTCTCCCTTACCTACTCTTGCCTCCATATCCTCTATTTAAAGAAAATCTGTTAATGATACATTCATATAGTCTCTCTAAGACAGTCCCTATTTTTTCATTGATTAGAATAGTCTCTGTGTCATTAGGATTCCATTCTAAAGAGCTCATCATCCTACAAAGTCCAACTTATCCTTTTTGGTCATGTTAATCCTATGTACATTTTCTCTGAACTCTTTGAAATCTGCTCAGTCAGACCTTTGAATTCACATTAAATAGCTTTCTTATTCTCTATCACAAATGTTAAGATCAAAAGTCAATTCCTCCCAGGGTTGCCATTATTTCTATTTCTTTTTAATTTTAGATTCAAACACTAGAACTCAAATACAGAATAGAGAAAAGAAAAAATATACATAAATTTAAATATTGAAACTTAAATACAAAGTTAGAAAAGAAAAAAAAACCGCGCCATGTGCATAGCGAACAAAAGTGAGGATTCAAAATTTCTAGTGATAAATTTTCATTTAAAGAATGCCTGTATGATAAACACTACACATTGTATTGAGAGCTGTCCATCTTTTCTTTGCTTCTTTGTAACTTTTGTTCTCTGCTGTGCACTTTTTACTTTGTTCTTTTTCCTTATCCTCCCCCCTACCAGGAGGCGATCATTAAGGCCATTGTTTCTATTAAAGAAACCTATTTTCCCTACTGATCAGAAAGGATTCTGAAATGCTAGGTCCCTTCATTCTTTCCATTTGTCATTCCTGTATTTCCTTACCAGACCATACCTTTTCAACATATTGCCTCTCTTTTTTCTCTTCTGTTTCTTTTTTTCTGTATTTATTTATTTATTTGATTTTTTTTTCATTTTTAGTTTACAACACTCAGTTCTACATAATTTTGAGTTCCAGATTTTCTTCCCTCCCTCCCCACTCCCCAAGACAGCATGGTGGATTCAACTTATTTACACACTAGTCAAGTTGTGGAAAATAATTATGACCAATGGCATGAATCATGAGAAAGAAGAAAGAGAACCAAAAAAAAAAAAAAAACCAAAAACAAAAGAGACAGTGAAATAAAAGGAAAAAAAAAGGTGAGCATAAAGTGTGCCTCAATCTGCATTCACACTTCACAATTCTTTCTCTGGATGTAGATCATATTCTCCATCGTGAGTCCTTTGGAGTTTTCTTTGCACCTTGTGTTGCTGAGAAGAACAAAGTCTATCAGGGTTAGTTTTCACAGAATCCATATGTCTGTGGTTGTGTATAATGTTCTCCTATTTCTGCTTCGCTCACTCACCATTATATCATGTAGGTTTTTCCAGGTTGTTATGAAGTCCGTATCATCCCCATTTCTTATAGCACAACAGTATTCCATTACCTTCATATACCACAGCTTGTTCAGCCACTCCCCAATTGGTGGGCATCCCCTTGATTTCCAATTCTTAGCTGCTACAAAAAGAGATGATATAAATATTTTTGTACATATGGGTCGTTTTCACACTTGTGTGATCTCTTTGGGATACAACCCTAGGAGTGGTATTGCTGGGTCAAAGGGTATGAACATTTTTATAGCCTTTTGGGCACAGTTCCAAATTGCTCTCCAGAATGGCTGGATTAGTTCACAACTCCACCAACAATGTAACAATGTTACAATTTTCCCAAATCCCCTCCAGCATTTATCATTTTCCTGTTTTGTCATTTTAGCCAATCTGACAGGAGAGATGTGGTACCTAAGAGTTGTTCTGATTAGCATTTCTCTAATCAGTAGTGATTTAGAGCACTTTTTCATGTGCCTATAAATATCTTTAATTTCTTCCTCTGAAAACTGCCAGTTCATATCCTTTGACCATTTCCCAATTGGGGAATGGCTTGTATTCCTATATATTTGGCTCAGTTCCCTGTGTATTTTAGAGATGAGGTCTTTATCAGAAACACTAGTTGTAAAGATTTTCTCCCAATTTTCTGCTTCCCTCCTAATCTTTGTTGTATTGGCTTTTTTTATACAAAAAAAACATTTCAATTTAATATAATAAAAATTATCCATTTTACATTTTGTAATGCTCTCTATCTCTTGTTGGGTCATGAATTCTTTTCTTTTCCATAAATCTGATAGGTAAACTATTCCTTGCTCTCCAAAATTGCTTATAGTATCAGCCTTTATTCCTAAGTCATGAACCCATTTTGACTTAATTTTGGTATATGGTGTAAGATATTGGTCTACGTCCAGTTTCTGCCCTACCATTTTCCAATTTTCCCAGTAGTTTTTGTGAAATAGTGAATTCTTAGCCCAGAAGCTGGATTCTTTGGGTTTATCAAAGAATAGATTGCTATAGTCATTGACTTCTCCATCTTGTGTGCCTTTCCTATTCCACTGATCCACGACTCTGTTTCTTAGCCAGTACCAGGTAGTTTTGATGACTGCTCCTCTATAGTACAGTTTAATATCTGGCATGGCCAAGCCACCTTCCCTAGCATTTCTTTTCATTAATACCCTAGATATTCTAGACCTCTTGTTCTTCCAGATGAATTTTGTTATTGTTTTATTCAGCTCTGTAAAATAATTTTTGGTAGTTCGATTGGAATGGCACTGGATAGATAGATTAATTTAGGTAAAATTGTCATTTTTATTATATTAGCTCAGCCTAACCTGGAGCAACTTTTTCCGTTTATTTAGATCTGACTTTATTCGCGTGAAAAGTGTTTCATAATTATGTTCATATAAGCCCTGGATTTGTCTTGGCAGATAGACTCCCAAATACTTTATAGTGTCTACAGTAACTTTGAATGGAATTTCTCTTTCTATCTCTTGCTGTTGGGCTTTGTTAGGAATGTATAGGAATGCCAAGGATTTATATGAGTTTATTTTATATCCTGCAACTTTGCTAAAGTTGTTTATTTCAAGTAGTTTTTTACTTGATTCTCTAGGATTCTGTAAGTAAATCATAATATCATCTGCGAAAGTGATAATTTAGTTTCTTCTTTGCCTAATCCAATTCCTTCAATTTCTTTTTCTTCTTTTATTGCTACAGCTAACATTTCTAGTACCAAATTGAATATAAGGGGTGGTAATGGACATCCTTGTTTCACCCCTGATCTTATTGGGAATGCATCTAGCTTATCCCCATTACAAATAATGCTTGTTGATGGTTTTAGGTAGATTCTATTTATAATTGTAAGGAAGAGTCCATTTATTCTTACGCTTTCTAGTGTTTTTAATAGGAATGGATGCTGTATTTTGTCAAAGGTTTTTTTCTGCGTCTATTGAGATGATCATATGGTTTCTGCTAGTTTTGTTGTCGGTATGGTCAATTATGCTAATAGTTTTCCTAATATTGAACCAGTCTTGTATTCCTGGAATAAATGCTACCTGGTCATAGTGTACTATTCTTGTGATAAGTTGCTGCAATCTTTTTGCTACTATTTTATTTAAAATTTTTGCATCAATATTCATTAGGGAAATTGGTCTATAATTTTCTTTCTCTGTTTTGACTCTACCTGGCTTGGGTATTAGTACCATATATGTGTCAGAAAAAGAATTTGGTAGGACTCCTTCTTCAACTATTTTCCCAAATAGCATACAAAGTATTGGAATTAGTTGTTCTTTAAATGTTTGATATAATTCACATGTAAAACCATCTGGCCCTGGAGATTTTTCCCTAGGCAGTTCATTGATGGTTTGCTCAATTTCTTTTTCTGAGATGTGGTTATTTAGAAATTTTACTTCCTCTTCTGTTAACTGGGGCAATTTATGATTTTGTAGATATTCATCCATATCCCTAAGGTTGTCAAATTTATGGGACTACAATTGGGCTGAATAATTCCTAAGTATTGTTTTGATTTCCTCTTCATTAGAGGTGAATTCACACTTTTCATTTTTGATACTGGTCATTTGATTTTCTTCTTTCTTTTTTTTAATCAAATTGACCAAAGGTTTATCAATTTTATTGGCTTTCTCATAAAACCAGCTCTTTGTCTTATTTATTAATTAAATAGTTTTCTTTGTTTCAATTTTATTAATCTCTCCTTTGATTTTGAGTATTTCTAATTTGGTATTTAATGGGGGATTTTCAATTTGATCTTTTTCTAGCTTTTTAGCTGTATGCCCAGGTCATTGATCTCCTTTTTCTTTATTTTATTCATGTAAACATTTAGAGATATAAATCTTCCCCTAAGAACTGCTTTTGCTGCATCCCATAAGTTTTGGTATGTTGTTTCATTATTGTCATTCTCTTGAATGAAGTTATTAATTGTTTCTCTGATTTGTTCTTTGGCTCACTCATTCTTTAGAATTAGATTATTTAGTTTCCAATTAATTTTTAGCTTATTTTTCCATGGTTCTTTATTACAAATAATTTTTATTGCAACACGATCTGAAAAGGATGCTTTGACTACTTCTTCCTTTCTGCACTGAATTGTGAGGTTTTTATGCCCTAGCACATTGTCAATTTTTGAGTATGTGCCATGTACCACTGAGAAGAAAGTATATTCCTTTTTATCCCCATTCAGTTTTCTCCAGAGGCCTATCACATCTGCCTTTTCTAAAATTCTGTTCACCTCCTTAACTTCTTTCTTATTTATTTTGAGGTTAGATTTATCAAGTTCAGAGAGGGGGAGGTTGAGGTCTCCCAATATTATAGTTTTCGTGTCTATTTCTTCCTGTAACTCCCTTAACCTCTCCTCTAAGAATTTGCATGCCATACCACTTGGTGCATAAATGTTAAACAATGATATTGCTTCATTGTTTACAGTGCCTTTTAGCAGGATGTAGTGTCCTTCCTTATCTCTTTTAATTAAATCTATCTTTACTTTTGCTTTGTCTGAGATTAGGATTGCTACACCTGCTTTTTTTGCTTTAGCTGAAGCACAATATATTTTATGCCAGCCTTTTGCCTTTAACCTGTGTGTATCCCCTGTTTTATATGTGTTTCTTGTAAACAGCATGTTGTAGGTTTATGGTTTTTAATCCATTCTTCTATCTGTTTCCATTTAATGGGAGAGTTCATTCCGTTCACATTCACAGTAATGATTTCTACCTGTGTCTTTTTCTCCATCCTATTTCCCCCCTGTTTATGCTTTTATTTCTCCCTTTCCCCTTCCACTCCTCAACAAATTTTTGCTTTTGACTACCGCTTTCCTCAGTTTTCCCTCCCGCTTGATTTCCCTCATTTATCTTATAGTTTTCCACTTGCTACTTCTTCCCTCCTTTCTGACCACTCCCCTCCCTTTTTTCCTCCCTTCCCCTCCTACTTCCTGTAGGACAAGTTAGATTTCTATACTTATCAGGGTATGTTATTCCCTTCTTGAATCAGATCTGATGACAGTAAAGCTCAAATACTGCTCCTCTCCCTCCCTTATTTTCCTCTACTACAATGTGTTTTCATGCCTCCTCATTTGATGTCATTTACCCTTTTCTATTACCTCCTTACCTCTTCTCCCATAACCCTCCCTTTACATCTCTTAATCATGTTTTTTATCTTTATATCAGTTATTTTATACAGACTTTCACAGTCTGTGTGTATCCCTATTAAATTGTCATAATAGCTGTACTATTCTCAAGATTAACATATATATGTGTATGTATATGTATATATACATAAGATGATATAGTCCTATATGAGGATGTAAATAATTTGCCCTTGTTGATTAATAAGGTTTTTGTGGTTTTTTCCCCCTATTTACCTTTTTATGTCTCTCTTGAGTTTTGTATTTGAAGATCAAATTTTCCATTCAGTTCTGGCCTTTTCATAAGGAAGGTCTGGAATTCCCTTATTTCATTGAATATCCATCTCCTTGCCTGAAAAACTATGCTTCATTTTGCTGGGTAGTTGTTCCTTGGTTGTTTTCCTAGCTCCTCTGCCCTTTGGAATATCATATTCCAATCTCTCCTGTCATTTCATGTGGAAGCTGAGAGATCCTGCGTGATCCTGACTTTGAATTGTTTCTTTTTGGCTGCTTGCAGTATTTTCTCCTTGACTTTGTAATTGTGCAATTTGGCTATAATATTTCTTGGTGTTTTCAGTTTGGAATCTCTTTCAGGGGGTGATCAGTGAATTCTTTCAATGACTATTTTGCCCTCTGGTTCTAGGACCTCTAGGAAGTTATCTTTGATAATTTCTTCTAAGGCACTATCATGGCTCTTTTTTCATCATGAATTTCTGGTATACCACTAATTCTTAAATTGTCACTCCTGGATCAATTTTCCAGGTCAGTTGTCTTCTAATCATATATTTCACATTTTTTTCTATTTTTTTCCTTCTTTACATTTTGTTTCACTACTTCTTTATGCCTCATAGTGTCATTAGATTCCACTTGCTCAATTCTAATTTTTAATGAGTTGCTCTCTTCACTTTGCTTTTGAGTCTCCTTTTCTATTTGGTTGATTTTACCTCTCAGGGTGTCATTTTCTCTATTTAGATTCTGAATCTCCATAGCCATTTAGCCAATCTTAATTTTTAAGGACTTGATTTCATCAGTGTTTTTTTTTTCCATTTTTTCCATTTTTTCTTTTACCTCCCTAATTTAGTTTTTAAAATCTTCTTTTAACTCTTCCAGTAATGCTTTTTGGGTTTGATACCTGTTCACATTCCCTTTTGAGGTATCAGATGTGGGTATAGTGTCACTGCCATCTTCTTCCAAGTTGACATTTTGATCATGCCTGTCTCCATAAAAAGAATCAATGGTCCTCATTTTTTTGTGTTCTTCTTCATGCTGGTTAGCCTTTGCCTGGCTTTACAAGGAATTTCTGTTTTTGTGGCTCAGGGTTCTCTGTCCCAGGTTTCTCATTCTGGGACCTGTGAGTCTAGTTATTGGATTTCTGAATTATAGCCTTCAGTTCCCTGAGGTATGGGGGAGGGGTCTGGCTGCCTGAAGTCTCCTTTATCCCTGGGGTTGCTCTCCAGCACTGTTGCTCTTCAGCAATGGTCTCAGCTGTTTGTTGTTTGTGCTGGTATCTGGCACTTCCCCTGGGGGAGCAAGGGTACATCTGGGCTCCTGGTGTTGACCCCTGCTTCCTCTGCCCCTCTGGGACTCAGGAACTCCCACTGCTCAGCCACCTAAGCCCCATTTCTGTCTCCTCTATTCCAGTGTTTTTTTCCCGAGTAGTTCTCTGGGTCAGGGGGTGAGGGATTATAGCCATTTACCTGGTCATTATGTCTCCCAGAAGTTCAAGAAGATATGTTTCATGCCTTTGAGCTGCAAGCCTTAGGAGTTGATGTCTTAAGGCTGGTGGTATTGTGCTGTCACCTCTCGTTGCTTCCACAGACTGCCATCCTGTGTTGGGAGGCCTGGGGATCTCCACCAGTTTGGGGCACCCAGCTTTCTCCCAGCCTGTCTCCCACATTGGTTTCTGCAGCTGCTTCCACTTTGGTGCTGTCTGGAGCAGCTCGGCATGTCTAGCGCTCTTCCAGCCTACAGATTCTTCTTGTTGACCTTTCGGCCTTTCCTAGCTTGGAAATTTACCTTACCCAGACTGCTTGTGGTTTCTAACTCTCTCAAATCTGCTCAGATTCAATTTTTTATAGGAATCTGACAGAACTCGTGAGAGAGCTCTGGTTAGATGCTGTTTTCACAGGGCCATCTTGGCTCTGCCCCCCTGTATTCTGTTTCTTAGGGAAAAAGTATGACTTCCCTAGTTATGATATTTTCACATATTCCAGCAGAAATATTGATGGCATGAAGCAGTCAAGAAGCATTTATTTTAAAATCCCTGCAATATGTTAGGTACTGTCCTAGGCTTTGAGAAAACAAAGACAAAAAATGAAATTGTCCCAGTCTTTAAGAAGCTTACATTGTATTAGGAGTAATCACATACATATGCAAATATAGATGAAATACATAAAAAACAAATACAAGTTAATGTGTGAGAGTGTACTACCAGATAAGAGAATCAGCACGTACAAAATTGTACGTGAGCTGAGTTTTGAAGAAAACAAGTGACTTTAAGAAAATCATGAGGAACAGTCAACACAAGTAAGAAGAGGTAGAATAAACAAGCTTTGCAAGTGATTAGATGTGTGGAGTGAGTCAGAGTGAAGAATCAAAGATGACTTATGAACCTAGCTTATAAACCTAGGAGAATGGAAGTATGGTGGTGCCCTAGACAGAACCAAGGAAGTTTAGAACGGGAGTGGTTTCTTAGAGTGAAAATTAATTCTTATTTGGAATTGTTGAGTTTGAGTTGCTTCCATAATATTCATTATGGAATATCCAATAGGCATTTGGGAATGAGAGACTTGGGATGAGAAGAGAAAGTACAGCTAGATATAGAGATATAAGTATTGTATAAGAGATATAAGAGATAAAGAGATATAAGAAAGAGGTGAACAGGACCTAGGATAGAGCTTTGGGCTATTCCCACAATTAAATATTTATATTTGTTATATCAACATTCATAGATTCCCTGAAATAAAAATCTTTAATAGCCTTCTGATTTATATTATTAAAATTTTGGAAAGTGCATAACATAAAGTGTTATTTTTGCCTGGCTTATTTGCATTTTCTTAGGCTAAAAGGGAAAAGGGAGGAATGGATAAAATGAAATTTTGAAGCATGAGGGATTGGATGGGGGTGTGGAGAAAATTTTAGTAGGAGCCAATAGGGTTTTCTCCCCTCTTAATATCACATCATGTAGATTTTTGTATACAAAACTGAATACTCTGATTAGCCCTTAATGTGCAACATAATTCATTTGGGATACATTGGTTCTAGACTTAATTAGCAGTGTAAAGTGCACTGTCTCTTTAAGCCCTTTTAATGTCAAACAATTTAATAATGACAAGGGATGAAAAAAATGTTTTTGTGTAAAAGAAAAGATTTATATTAAGTCTCAAATGACTCAAGATATTGCCACTGTTATAGATAATATGTTGTTATCTAAAATGAGTGGGAAAAGAACTTTGCTTTAATATACAATGCTACTATATGTACGTAAAGAAAACACAGCTGTCAACCAGGATTTGGACAGTTTGTGACAGAAAATGATCTGTAATATAAATATAAAGATTAAAATCTTTTTGAATGATGCTCAAGTGGAAACAATCTGATATCTCAAAGAGGCAGATAATGATTTTTTCATTTATAGGAAACTAGATAAATAAGAGCACAAAGAAATACAGTTTCAAGGACACCAAAGAGATGTTTAATAAGATTGAAGCCTTGTGAGCTACAGAGCATTTTGGTACCTCAGGTTATTTGCATGTGTATATGTCTATATCTATATCTATATCTATATCTACATATCTATATATGTATCTGTATCTATCTGAATTTGTGTATCCTGGTTAGAAGACAGTGTCAATCCAAGATTTGTAGTGAACTTAATTATGATTGGATATCTTAGCATCCAGATGAGTGAAAAACTGATGGGGCATTATAGCCCAAAAATAGTTTGATGAGCTCTGTAGTTTTCTGAATTAAATGGAGCTGGTAGTCACATTAAAATCTGGCACTTTCTAAGCACCTTTTAAAAGGATGATGGTAAATTAAAAGAGCTTGTAAATACTAAGTTTAAGTAAGGAAGAGAAAAGGATTTCCTCAGCTCAGGAGTGGTGAGGATTAATAGTCAAGAAATGATCGTAGATGTAATTTTATAGTACATATGTTCCTGAATAGAGAAATAATATGGATGCCTGCGGTTCAGAGCTTAGTGTTACTAACCCATATGGGTTTTCCTTCCTCATGTGCTTGCCTGCCACATTTCTGCAAATATGTGACCGTTCTTCAGTCTCAACACTGAGGATATTGGAGGGAGAATGTAATCCACTGATTGACAGTATAATGTTTTCTGATATACTTTCTTATTTATGTATATGCTTTAACATATTACTATCTACAATACTGTTATTTTTTCTTTTGATTCATTGTTGATGAAGCAGTTTTGTTTAAGATGTAAAACCATCCATACTATGAATGGCTGATTTTTTAAATATCTTGAACTAGTCAGGTATGTTACCTTGTAAGTGCTAGATTGTATAGATAAATAAAAACACACTACAGTGGGGCTCAAGAGCAAAAATTTTGAGTTTGGAAGGTATATTTCTCCATAACAAGGTTGCTCTTAGGTCCCTGAGAACATTTGAACGTAATTGTATGGTGGTGGTCTATCTCTTGGAACCTATGCTGTTTCTATGAGGACAGGTTGAAGTGAGCAACTCAACTCAGAGTAATGAACACCGACTCACCTGAGGGAGAGGTCTGAGGCTCTCAATGTGGCCCATATCTTATCACCTACTCCAACAATGCCACTTTTTGTGTTACACTGTTATATAAGTAATCAAAGTCACAGCTTCTTCACCTAGGTTTGGACATATTGGTGAGCAAATATTTGCAATAAATAAATGGAAGTTCAGAAAAGTGGCTCTCTGTATGTATACACACACATATGTGTGTGTATATATATATATATATATACATACATATGTCTATGTCTGTATATACATATGTCTATATGTCTGTATGTGTACATGTGTGTGTATATTGAAAGAGAGCCACTTTTCTGAATGTATTTACATACCTACATGCATATTTACATACACATATTTTGTTGTTGTTGTTGAGATGTTTTAGTCACATCAGACTCTTTGTGACTCTATTTGGAGTTTTCTTGGCTAAGACACTGGAATGGTTTGCCCTTTTCTTCTCCAGCTCATGTCATAGTTGGGGAAGCTGAAGCAAACAGGGTTAAGCACCTTGCCCAGGGTCACATATCTAATAAGTGTCTGAGGCCAGATTTGAACTCAAGGAGAAGAGTCTTCCTGACCTAGCCCAGCCCTTTATCTACTGCACCATCTAACTGCCCACATACCTCCATATGTACACACATACATAATCATAATTTTAAGTTCATATGTCACTTAGGCTGTTCTATTGTTGCATGAAAATCAAGTTCATAGTGAATGCCTTTGTAAGAAGAATAAATCTTGGTTATGTATCTCAGCAGAAAAGTAAAGAGTCTAATTGCTGAAATGAAAGGTCCCAAGGGATCAGATTTTGTCTCTGAAATTTAATTTGTATAAAAACCACATAGCTGAATTATGTTTGTGAACCTCACTGTGTGCTTCATTTTGGTGTTAATATGATCTTAGGTCAAGTCTTTTGCTTAAATATCCCTAGGCAAATATAATTTGACTTCAAGTAATCATAGGGCCATTGTATTGTAATGACAGGAAATAACACAAAATAACAATTGCGAAGGAAAAATCTTTTTTTCCAGTACACAAAATTGTCTCTACAGCTTTTGTAAATATAATTAAGGATATTATTAAAATTGTGATTTGTGAAAATTGGAGAGCATTGATGGAGTAGAGGTATAAAACCTGGGATGCTTCTGGGCTTAGGAAGGTCACAGGATCATTTTGTTCTATAAGAACAGTGAGAATCATTGAAATCTACAGAACTTCATCACCAATGCTAGGGATACTTTCCTCATAGATATTCTATGATCAAGGGACCATGGTGAAGCACTGATGTGCTGTAAGGACTTCATGTTTATGGCCTATTAATGATAAGCAACATTTTAGGCTGAGATGCAACTTCCTCCAAAATTTATTTAGACCTAGTAAAATCCATCATAATTAAGCTCATTTCACAAAATTATTGCAAACATAACTGAAGATGACCATGTAACCTAACTATGGAAATAATTTGGGGCACTGAGTAGTTTATGTCAATATATCAGGAAAAATTCCAGCTTCAATTATTACTAATATAGTATTGTATCAATAAGGCAAGATTCATGACCTCAGGGATGACCACAAACATGCCTCTATGGTTCAGAATCACAAAGTATGAAAAACTCTATAGGTAGGAGGCAGAGGAAATATAACATTTATTTAGATACCAGAGTATCAAATACCAAGACCAATAACCCCAATTTGATACAGCAGTAATTATATTCCAAAACCAGTAAGCTGACCTCAACGTAGCAACAAGGAAATTGTAACACAGTAGTATAGCAAGGACCCAAGTCATCCTGTACGCTTACCCCCTGCTAGGGCCTTCCCATAAAGAATCACTAATAGATCCTGTCTGCTTGCCTGTTTGCTCTCCTACAGTTCTGAAAGCCCTTGGATTTCTCATAGTCCTTGCAGTCTTTTGGATTCTCTGGATTCACAGTTCTCCAATCTCTCAATGCTGTAGATTCTCAGCTATTTGATCTCCACAATTCTCTTGTCTGCAGTCTCCACTCTGGAGTCTCTCTCAATGCTGGCTCTCTCTCAATGTCTGCTCTCCAACGCCCTCTTGGTGTCTGCTGCCTCAATGTCTTCTTGCCGTTTGCTTCTCAGTTCTGCTTCTCTCACATTCTGAGTTCTCTTTATATACACTTCTAGCTGTCATCTGATTGACTAGAACTCAGATCTCTGATTGGCTGAATTCATGAACAACTGATTGGCAAGAACTCAGGGCACATACAATTGGCTCTGGTCTAAGCACCTCCCCTTCAGGCCCTGAGGGCTTCACACCTCTCACAACCTAATTAGCAAAAGGGTGTGAGTCTGGGGCCTTGCATCTAGCAAGTGAAGGGTGTAAGTAAAGGCCCTATTGAATGAGCGGGGAAGATCTTTAATCATATTAACACCACAAGTAAACATAATGAAGTGTTTCCTCAAAGGAAGAGGAGGGTAGAAATATCTGAAAGAGGGCAAAAGAAGAAAAGGGGAGAAAAAAAAGAAAAGAGAAAGAGGAGACAGGAGAGGGAGAAGGAAAGGAAGAGAATAGGGAGGGCGAAGAGAGAGGAGAGGAAGAAAGGGACAAAGAAAACACTGGATAAGGAGAAAAAGAGAGGGAGAGAGAAGAGAGGTTGAAAGAGAACAAGAGAGAGGGGGAGAGAAAGTGTGAAAGGAGGGAGGGAGAAAGAGAAAACAAGAGAGAGGGAATAAAAGATAAGAGAAAAAAGAAAAGGAAGCAAGGAAGGGAGGGAGGGAGGGAGGAAAGTCAGAATAAGGGTTAGAGTTTGCAGAGATATATAGGAAAGACATGAGAATGATGTGTCTGTTAGTTACTAATAATCATTTTCATGGTCACTTTGTCATTTAATAATACAAGAAAGAACAGTGAAAAAGAAATCTTGAAAAAAGCAATTTTCATCCTGCCTACTTTCCTTACAGATTTTTCTCTCAGAATTGTCTTATTTCATGTTCAATTATTAGAATATATGTAGAAATAGAATCATAAAGATCTCTTCTGAGATTCATTTTTTTCATCATTAGCATGGGGCTAAGACATGCCCTTCCTCAAAGGGATATTTTGAGAATCAAATAAGATAATTTTATAATTTAAAGGCCCTGAATAAATGTAACTTAAAAAATTTAAATTTAGGAATAGTAAAAATTCTCTGTCCCCCTTTGTCATGCTTATTTTTTTAAATAAGTCATGTTCTAGACTAATGCTACTGAGATGCCCATAATCCTGAACATGTCAAATCATAGGTTGAAGGGCATTGACACAGTATATACAAACATCTTTTAAATCTTTATTTATAGAGCTATAGTTCTATCTTGCTCATGGATTAAGTCTTCTTTGAGGTTATAAATATTTTCTACTTTTGTTTCACCTAGACTTTCCTTTGAGGTAAGCAGGTCATCAAAGACTCCTGATTTAATCTAAGAAACAAAGGCCAGACTCATCAAGGTCACTTGATTCAATAAGTGCTCCAAAAGAGAAAACAGTAAAAAAAAAATCCCACCTTAATTACTAATACAATTGGTTGTTGTCTTTCATGCTCAAAGAGGACCAAAATGAAGTCACTATGTTGGGTTCAAAATAGAGTGTGTCTGACTGTGGCTGATTAGACAAATGTGAGCTGGGAAGGTTCTACCACAGGTTAGGCACAGAGAGTCCATATAACATTTTAAATGGAGATTTTTGAATTTGTGCATCTCACCATTTTTTTTAATCTACTGCAATTTTGCTTTGCTTATAGAGCAAGGGCCCTTATTTCATGCAGCCACAACATTCTGGGCAGTCCTGTGCAGTTTTTGCCATATTTCACAATCAATTCTGAAGTTCTTCAGAGTGACCAGGAGAGTATCCTTGTATCACATCTTCTAACCTTTGTATGAACACTTGCCTTGTGTGAACTTTCTGAAAAATAGTCTTTTAGGGAAATGTGCATTTGGCAGTCAAACAACATGGTCAGCACATTGGAGTTGCACTCTGTAGAGTTTGAATGCTTGGCAGTCCAGCTTGTAAAAGGACTTGAGTGCCTTATCTTGTTAAGTAATCTTCAGAATTTTTCTAAGACAATTGAAATGCAAGCAATTCAGTTTCCTGGCATGGCTCTGGTATACTGTTTATGTTTCACATGTACACAATAATGAGTTCAGCATAATGCCTCTGTGGACCTTCATTTTGGTAGGCAGCTTAATACCTCTTCTTTCCCCCACTTTCCTTCAGAGCCTCCCAAACACTCATATAGATCTGGCAATGTGTATATCAACTTCATAATCTATGTGTACATCCCTGGAAAGTATACTGCTAAAGTAAGTGAGTTTATCCACATCATTTAAAATTTCTGCATTTACTGTAATGTATGGTTCCATGTACAGATGATGTGGTGCTAGCTGGTGGAGAAACGGTTTTCTTGGTGTTGTCAGACCAAAATGAGCACAGATTATTGGCAGACAGTTGATCCATACTGTTTTCCATTTCAGCTTCAGAGGCTACACTGAGTGGACGATCATCTCTGAACAAAAAGTCATATACTAACTCTCCCTCCACTTTAGTCTTGGCTTGCAACCTTTTCCAGTTAAATAATTTACTGTCAGTGTGGTAGCTGACCTTGGTGCCATTTTTAACCTTGTTGAAGGAGTCTAGCAACATTGTAGAAAACATCATGCAAGCTCACAGCCATCTTCACTCCATTAGTGATTGGGGAAGTATGAGAATATTGTGCATTATCTAGAACCCATGAAGATGTGCCATCATGGAAGAGGCGTACAATATTGCTGAACTTCCCCAGGAACCAAATTTTGCCATGATCTTCCATAAGCCCTCATGACTGACAATATTAAAGACCATGAACAGATTGATAAATATTGTGTACAAACCTCTGTTCTGCTCCTTGAATTTCTTCTGGAGTTTTTCAGTAGCACACAATGTATCAACCATGTCTCAGCCCTTTCTAAAGTCACACTGGTTCTCAGGTAGATAAGCATCTCTCATGTGAAGGATCAACTTATTAAGGAGGGCTCAGGCAAGAATCTTGCCAGAAGTGACTAAGAGAGAGATCCCTGGCCCCCATGTTTATCACAGGACAACATATTTCTCTTTCCTTTATAGTGATGGACAATGGAGGCATCCTTGAATTGCTGGGGGAATAACCTTCTCTTGACACATAACCTGGAAGATTTCAATCGGCTTTTGTATGAGTAGTGGACCCACTGCGTTATAAAACATAGCTGCAATAGAATCAGCCTCAGGTGCTTTGGCACACAAGAAGAGCCTAATGGCTTTCAAAACATCTTTTTTAGTTGGAAGTTTGGCTATAAAGGGATTGCCTTCAAAGTGAGGTAAAGGGTCAGTGACTTCAGCATTAATTGCTGGTGCTCTACTGAGAATGCTATGGAAATGTTCAGCCCATCTCTCCAAGATCATGTTGTTATCACTAATCAATATGGCTCCATTAGAACTGAGTAGTTGAGATGCACCATAGCTCTTTAGCCTATAAGTAGTCATCAGGGCATCATAAAAATGCTTTGGATGGTTTCTATAATCATAAAACTGAATTTACTCTGCCTTCTTACTGAGCCAAGAATCCTACATCTCTCTAAGCTTTGCTTGCACTTTAATTTTGATGGACTTAAATGCTCCCTTCTTAGAAACTGACAAACTATCCTTCTGGTAAACCTTGTGGAGTTCTCATTTTTCATCTAGCAGCTTCTGAATATCCTCATCATTTTTGTCAAACTAATATTGATATTTGTGAGTGTTCTGGCTCAGATGAATAAATGTAGTGCTATATATGAAATCTCTGAAAGCTGCCCACTCCTTTTCTGCTCCACTGTTGTGAAGTGTGCATTGGCTCAGCTTTTCCTCCAAGTTAGTAATAAACTAATCATGCTCAGAGAAGTGCTCTAATCTGTTGACAATAAACTTTCTGGTAGTTGTCTTGTCTTGGGGTTGCCACTTTTTTTTAATGTGAATGTATAGCTTTGAAAGGATGAGTTTATGATCAGTCCAGCATTCTGCACCACACATCACCTTTGTCATTCTCACATCTTGTCTGTCTCTTCTTCTTACAATGACATAATCTATTAAGCACTGTTTGCTACAAGGACTAATCCATTAAGTTTTTTGTGTTTAGATAAACAGACAGTGTTGGTGATGAGAAAGTCACAAGTCACACAAATCTTCAGTAATAAATGACCATTGCTGTTGCTGTTTCCAACTCCATTCCTCCCAAAGACTCTCTATCATATCTAATAGTTTATGCCTACCCTTTGCATTAAAGTCACCCAGAATTACAAGCTTGTCCTCTTTCAATACATTGATGATGAGGGTCTCCAGGTCTTAATATTTTTTTTTTCTTTGACCTCATCAGGGTTCATCACGGTGGAAGTATATGCTACCATTTTTTGATCTCTATGTATAATACAGGAATTTGTCATCTATCATTTTATAAAGATGTCCTTACTCTATAGGTTACTCTATATTTGCTATTTTTTAATCAGAAATGACACATTGCACAGTACTTAACCATTTTGTTGCATAAACTGAATTAATCAAGCTATTGAAAGTCCTTAAGGGTAATCTTTCTCTAATGTCTATTATATAGAGCTAGATGGCACAGAGGATAGAGTGCTAGGCCTGGACTTAGGAAGAATCCTCTTCATAAGTTCAAATTTGGCCTCAGACACTTACTAGCAAGTTACTTAACCCTGTTTGCCTCAGTTCCTCAATTGGCAAAATAAGCTGAAGAAAATAGCAAACCACTAAAGTATCTTTGTGAAGAAATACTCAAAAGGGGTTACAGAGAATCAGACAGGACTGAAAAATGACTGAACGACAGCAAATGCCTATTGTCAACGGCTCAGTCTAATATGGCTATCATAAACCTTATCCAGTTAAAAATACTCATGACTTAATCTAAATTTGCATCACTTGATAATTTTCTAGATAGTTCTTTATCCTCATATCATTGATTGAATTCATGTGGCTACCATGAATGTAGGATATTTTGATTCTATCCTTAGATCTTAGCCATTTCATAGGCTTTCTTAGGGGAAAAAAGCAAAAAAAAAAAGCCTTTTTGTTTACATTCAACAAATCCACTTATAGAAACCTGTTGTTAGCCTTTTACTATTACTCTTTAAAGTGACATCTTTTTCTTCCAAAATTAATTCTATACATATGAAAACAAATCAGCTAGTAAGAAGCAAAGCCAAGAAAGGGTCCTAGATTCTCTGATTCTAAATGCAGTGAATCATGTACTGTACCATTCTGAAGGGAACTTTATAAAGTTACAAATTTAGAGCTAGAAATGATTATAAAGACTATCTAGCCCAACCTCTCATTTTATACTTAAGGAAAGCAAGAATTAGAATGCTTAAGCAACATGCCTATGGTATCAGAAATGAATTTAAGCATGTTGTTTTTACTTTTTTGTTCTATGTATATTACTATTCACTATGCTAGACTAACTCTTTTTGTTGTTAGATTTATATGATTATAGAAGACGGCTGCTGGAAAGCAGGGACTTTTGTGACTCCCCACCCCCCGCCCCAGGTCCCTCCAAACACCTATAAAAATGGCTCCGAACAAATTCTAGAACTGCAGAACCCACAGAATAGCAGAGGGAAGCAGGGCTCCAGCCCCAGACAGTCTGGATGGTCACTGGGTAAGGTCTATCACACAGAACTGGGAGCAGAGTGGAGCAGAGCCCAGCATGAGCCACGCCTGGACCAACCAGACCGCGAGCCAGGCAGAACAGGCCCTAGCACCCTGAATCAGAGAGCTGTGGCAGTTACCAGACTTCTCAACCCACAAGCACCAAAGACAACAGAGAAGGTTAGTGGGAAAAGCTGCAGGGACAGAGTGAAAGGAGTTCGAGGTGCAGCCACTGCCCCAGTGTCAGAGGAGTTGATGCAGCTCTGAGGCTGCTTACAGAGCTACAGCTGCAGTTGCTTCTGGCCCCAGGCCCACCTGGTGGGAGGAATTAAGTGGCAGATCTGAGCAGGAGTGCAAACAGTTGGTTTACTGCAGAGAAGGAACTAGAAGTCAGTATCCTTTTCCTATCTGAAAAACTTCCTTAGGCAGAAACAATATGTAAGTAGAAGTTATGTTGAATATGAAGGCATAGTGTCAAGGCAAAGAAGCAATTATTTTAGTCATGTTCAACTCATTGTGATCCCATTTAGAGTTTTCTTGGCAAAGATACTGGAGTGGTTTGCCATTTTATAGGTGAGGAAAATGAGGCAAACAAAGTTACATGACTTGCCTAGTAAGCTAGTATTTGAGGCTAGATTTGAACTCAGGAACATAAGTCTTCCTGATTCCAAGGCCGGCTCTCTTATCTTTTGTACCTCATGTTTGTTAGTTCAAATATCAGTTTCCTCATCTGTAAAATGAGATGGAGAAGAAAATGGCAAACCACTCCAGTATTTTTGCCAAGACACCCCCAAAGGGGGTTATGAAGAATCATACAGGACTGAAAAACAACTGACAGAGTAAGGGAAGGACTACAAATATATTAAAATCCCATTAAGGTTGTTAGCTTATTCTTCACTAGTACAAAGTATTTGGAATCAGAGGACCAGGATCAAATCTCAGCTCTATTACTTACTATCTGGGAATCCTGAGGCAAATTATTTCAATTCCTTGGGTTTCAAGTTCCTCATGTGTAAATTAAGAATGGACAGATATGATGCTAAGATACCTTAATCTGCCTGCTAGATGCCATAGTGGATAAAACACTGGGTCCAGATTCAAGATCTATGTAGAAACTTCCTACCTGCGTAATCTCAGACTAGTCACTTCCACTCTGTCACAGTTTCCTCAACTGTAGTGAGGATAATAATAGCATTTACATATATATGTATGTATAATTCCTATTTATATTTATATAACGTATGTAAATTATATATATATGTTAATGATAATAGCTCACAAAGTTTTTGTGAGGAGCACATGAGATAATTTTCAAGTGTTTAGAAAAGTGCCTAGCACATAGTACATACTTAACAAATATTTGTTCTTCCCTTCTCATACTCTATAGGTCTAGCCAGAATGTTTTTTTTTGTTTTTACTCACATTCAATTCAATTTCATTTCTTTGAAATTTTATATGGTCTGTACCCAGTACCTGGATTGCACTCTCATCATCCTGTTTCTTAGATTCTCATTTCCTTCAAAACTTGGCTTAAGTGCTACCTTCTTCTGAAGTCTTTCTTGATTACTCTACATCTACTAGCATTCTCCCCACAAAAAGATCATTAAATTCACTTTGAATATATTTTATATCCACTTGTTTATGTATATATTGTTGTCTTCCTGCATAGAATATCAGGTCCTTCAGAGAAGGGCCTGTTTCCTTGGGTCCTTAGTGCTTACTGGCACAGAGTCAGCTATTAAGAAGTCCTTGTTGATTGATCATCCTATGATTGAGTTCAACTTTTCTTGTGATTTCATTTGTGCAGATCACAATCGACCTCAATTCTCTTTTATTACTATGCATTTTCTTCCCACCAACATGATAATTGGCCTACCTCCAGAGGAAGCCTCCCTTTAGGCCTTTTAGGATTATTGTGTGGATACTAGTACAGCATTTAGATGGAATTTTCCCGAAGTATTTCTAATGACAATGAGATGTTTTGGGCATTCAAAAAGTATATGCCTCAGTGACTTATTTCTTATTTCTAAGGAGAGAAACATTTTTCTTCTGATGGACACAGTTAAGTATTAATGCATATGGAAATGAAACAAAACCCATCAATTGGAATGGCCCATGATCAGAAAACAATGGGGCTTAATAAATGCTTATCAATGCTATTATCACTAATAAGAGGCAATCTTAGAAATCTTTTATCTCCAGGGGACCTTAAGAATTATTTAGGAAAAATTCCTAGCTTTTAGATAAGAAATCTAAGGCTCAGAGAATTTTCCTAGAACCTCTGTCTCCTAACTCCAAGGGCAGCGCTCTTTCCAAGATATGTACCTGTCCTATCTTAATTATAATGACACATTACATTTATATAGTGCTGTAGAGTATTTGAAAGGCATTCACATATATTATCTAACTTAGTCTTCACAACAGTCCTGTGAAATGTAGAGAACAATGATCATCATCTTGTATTTTCAGATAAGGAAACCAAGACTCAAAAAATAAATGCGTCAATATAAAAAATGGTTATTAAATGCTTCTTATGAGCCCTTCACTATGATAAGCACTGAAAATAAAAATACAAAAAGCCAGACAGTTTCTGTATTCAAAGAGCTTACTCCAGTGGGAACACAACATAGATAGGGGAGCAAGAGTTGGAAGACAGGGGCAGAGAAAGGGCAATGGCTTAGGGATAGCTGGAACTTCATGGTCCTGAGACTGAGTATGATAAGTTGAAAGTTCACCAATCAGAATCCAAAGTCTGATGGGCAGAATTCTAAGTTCCAGTGGCTAGTGTTTTGTACTACTGACTACTAATCTTTCTGTATGCTCTCTCCTTGCTGTTTTTTCATGTAATTCTCTTCTGGTTCTCTTCATACCTATCTGACTCAACTTTCTCAGGATCATCAGCCACGTTTTGTTTCTTAGAGTAAGACTCTGGGGCCCTAGCCTATATTCTCTTTCCTCTATATTCTCTCTCATCAGCTCCCATGGATTTAAATATAATCTTAATGAAAATAATTATCAAATCTACATAATCAATCTAAGACTTAGTTTTCTATTGAGTTCCAGTCTTGTACCTACAACAATCTGTTATACTAAGAACAATATACTCACTCAAAGGATGTTAGTATATTTTATACTGTTCCCCCAAACCCCAAAGCATCAAAAGCAAAACAAACTTATTCATTCCTCACATTTTAGAGAAAAGCCAATGTTTTTCCTAGGATGAGATTTTGAGACTTCACTTCAGAGACTATACTTTAATCCCATTTTTCCCACTATAGAACTGAAACTAATAAAGATTATGCATTTGTAATCAACGGAGTTGAAGGAAACGTGTTCAAGCTTCAATCAGTCACATTTGGAACATGCAATTATAGAATATTTCAAGTTTTCATTATCTTAGCAAAATTTATCTAGGATACAAATTCAATTACAAATAACAAATTAAAACTGAACAGCTAGCACTCAAATCAAAGTACAATTTGTAAGGTTATTTACTTTGATTTCTCTTGCTGGTTAGGGAAGAAGATTCAAAACCAAAGGCCTTATTTTGGATCTCCATGTATTCATTTCTGTGAACTATCAGTCACAGTACATATTTCTTCTGTCACTCATGTTTTGCGTGTGCAAGAAAATGATACAGAAATATATAAATAAATCCATAAATATGGTGACTTGAGAAAATATCGATAACGTTTCTTTGCTTTAAAAAAATAAAATGTGTGTGCCAGTATTTTAAGATTCAGGGACCTACAAGTACAATACTGTTTATTTTATGCAATAAAAAATCATGTAGGGTCTCCTAGTCTTCTAGTAATTTTGTGGCAAGAATAGAGATAGACTTAGAAATTGATATAGAAGCCCAGGAAAACAAGTTCCACTCCCACCTTACTATCAAAATCCCTTACAGTTATTAGAAAGAGTTTAATTCCATCTTTAAAAGCAACACTGTTATCTTATGCCTCACATAATTAAGTTTAAATATAATAATCCAATAATGTAATAGTAAAATGTATTAAAAATAATATAATTATAACAGCACTTATAGTGAACAGTAATAACAGCATAGCAACAATATTGATAATAATAGAGAACTTACTGGTATCTTGAAATCTAGCCTGGTTATCTCTCTGTTCCTAATACATGACATCCATCTTCTGTTTCTATGCCCTTGCACTAAATGAGTCTCAGGCCTATTATAACTGTCTCTTCACTTCTACCTCCTAGAATCCATTTCTTCCTTCAACATAGAGCTCAAGTACCATCATCTACCTGAAGCATTTCCTGATTCCACCAGCAGCTAATCTCCTCTTTCCCTATTTTGCATTTTTAAACTCATTCTCTTCAAACATTTTTCTGTACATATCTGATTGATTTCTTGCCATTTAAATGTAAGTTCCATGAGATTACATTTGATAGGTCATATCACTCTTTAGGCCTCAGTGTCTTCATCTGTGAAATGAGAGTGTTGGACTGGGTGAGATAAAAAGTTCTTTCCAGTTCTAAATCAAAGTTTGCCTTATCTTTAGGAATAGCCATGTGTAGGGTAGATATTCAGTGTAATACATTGGTGTCCCTAAGAGTGCCCCAGGCAATATGGCTTACTAATTAACCTTATTACAGAATCTTTATTTGAGTTCTTTTGAAATTGATTTACTGTGCATTATTCAGTCAAACCTTAATTAGAGTCAGCTATGTGGCACAAACGTTGAAATGCTGGACCTGGAGTCAGGAAAAACTGAGCTCAAAAATGGCCTCAAATACTTACTAGCTGTGTGACCCTAGCAAGTCACTTAAACTTTATGTCAGGGTCCTCAACTGTAAATTGGTGAAATAATAGCACCTGCCACCCAGAGCTGTGGTCAAGATGAATGAGATAATATTTGTAAAGTGCTTACTTAGCACAGTACCTGACACATAGAAGACACTTAAATGCTGGTTTCCTCCCTCTCTCCTCTCCTCCCTTCCTCCTTTCCTTCTTTCTTTCCTTTCATCTTTCCTTTCTTCCTCCACTCCTTCCTTCCTCTTTTCTTTTCTCCTTCCTCTTTTCCTTCCCTTCCTTCCTTCCCTTCCCTTCCCTTCCCTTCCCTTCCCTTCCCTTCCCTTCCCTTCCCTTCCCTTCCCTTTCTCTTCCTTTCCTCTTCCTTCTCCTTTCCCTTGTTTTCCTTTCCTTCCCTCACTGAGTTTTTGGAGCATCTTTTGGTTTGAACAACATCTGGAGAATTAAGACAAGTTCCTTCCCAGAAATCCAATGATATAACCTGTCTTAAAGTGAATACCTGAGCTCTTTTAGCCAAAATAAAACATTTCTCCCCCTATTGGATTTTGCATAGCCAGTTCAATGACTTTTGTTCCAAGTTTAAAATGAAATTAGGCACTTGTGAACAGTAAAATGCAATAAAAATAATTTTATTAAAAAAACTAGCTTCAAAGTTAAAAGGATATCAAATGCTAGTATTCACTTGTACGTCTATAATCACAATGTCAGGAACTAGGGGAAAATGTATCTTTAGGCTATAGGAGTTTGTGTATTCTTATGCTGGTTCTTATAGGGCTGGATTGACTTTCCTGCCCCCTAAAAGACCAGCCCAGGGTTTCTCTAGAGGAAGAGTGAGGGAGTGAGAATGAAGGAAAAAGGAGGGAGGAAGAGGCCTTGGCTATGACCACAACAGTATAGACATCCTTAGAAGCAACAGACCCAATTCTCCTCCCAGCAATATCCACAATGACTCATTTAACACCTATAAAAACCAGCAGAGCACCTACTACCCTTCCCCATACTCCTCACCATGACCCAAAGCAAAGAACACACTGCTTGTGTTAATATACACCCCCCATTCAACAATCCCCCTCAACCTTCCCCCACCAAGAAAATAAGTCTATACTGTTGCCATATTTCCTTCCCTCCCTTCTTTCCATTATATCAACCCTCCAGGACACAGCAGGAATCCTGTAATTTTGGGACAGGAGACTAAAACAAAGAGCCAATGCCCATCCCAACATTGCTCCACAATTGACACTTGAACAAAGTTTAGATTATAGTCCTCTCTTTGTTTTAGTTTTCTATTCCAACAGGAAAAGGATAAGAACTAATTCTTCTACACCACACCTTTCTCTGTCCCTAGGAGGCCCAGAAGCATAACCTTCCCTTGTCACAACCTTTAGGTTGCTCCTCATGTGGAGCATGAATCTATCTGTACCAATTCCTAACTGTCTAGCAAAGGGACAACATTTCACTGGTCCCCATGGACCTATTTTTCTGCCATTTTAGGATAAATAAGAATCCTGAGGAGAAGATCCTCTCTCTCTCATATAAATCTGAAGCCCCCAGGTTAGAATTTGATGCTGACCACTAGGACTGAGAACTAATCACCTGACCTATTTTTATACTCACTAGTTAATCACTTAATGGTGTTCTCTATTTTCCCTTTTTCCACATAGAATAAATATACAGATATCCAATACAAAGCATTCATGACCTATTGTAGACTTTTATGTGAAATAAAATCATGATAAAGAAACAACATACAGAAACAATGAGGAGGGCAATCATATAGAAACACTTTCTAGCAAAGAGGCATGAGGAAAGGGAGTTAGAGAGAGTAAAACCTTTAGTAGCTTTTCCTCAGATCCTAAAAAGGAGGTTGTAACCAGCAGCTTTGTTCAAATATTATGTTAGAAAATATCTTCAAGCACCTAACAGCCACCTCAATTACCACCTCACCTGTCATCTTCTCACCTTTCTGCCACTAATTCTGTCTTTTTGCCCTTAGATATAACCATCAAAAGAGATTGTCTCTCTGTTTAAAGGTTATTTAAAAAGTAATAGCTCAGTCTTCCTTAGGGTTGGGAGAAAATATTGTCCCTCAAGAACTGGAACTCCTAGGATTGTCAGTAAAGATTCCAAAACTGTTTCCAACACCCCTCAAGAAATCCATTTGAGACATGTTTGAAAAAACTTGTTACACTTGCTTCAGCAGTTCAGGTATTCAGGATTTCATCATCTCATTCATGTAAACATTCTTTCTTTTGATCCGTAGCTTAGTAGAAGTAAGATTTATAAAGAGAAATTCATTCCCTGATGCCCAGCTCTCTGGTAAAGAACTTTTCCAAACTTAACAGGGACAAGAAACATGGTCCATCTCCAGGCCTACATTTGAAAATTTTTGAGATTTGTATGACTGGTCAGACCTTGTTCTCTTCTGATGGCGCTTCAGAAACCAGGATCACTAATGTTCTGTGATGAGATACTGAAATAGGACTTATATAAAGAAGCCAGATATTATTTTTACATGGTTATGATTTCACCTTCTGAATGTATTGTGTTCATGTGGATAAAATAAGGAAAATCTCTAAACTGGTATAAGTAACATTGGCACAAAATTTCTCTAGCATCTCTTTGGGGAATGGAAATCTAAATGTGGCATTACAAAAAAAAAAGTTATTTCTAACAGTCTAGTTAATGACTTTATACTCCTAAATGTTTGGCAACCCCTAATTTATCCTGTTATATTAATAAAGACATTGATTTCTATTAACCCAAATCCCTACGAAATTATTAGTTGATAGGATATAAAATGTTGCATCTGCCAGGAGAATTTGCATTTCTTTAGTGCACTTTTACACTGCAAAATACCTTTAAAAGACAGAAAGCCACTAGTCTCTAATGGTAGAATTTGAAGCACCATTACAGTGACAATTTCAGTAAGAGGCACTTGCCTTAACACTATTGCTGTATAGTAAGACTGGACATGTCCTGAACTAAAAAGACTCAGTAGCTATTACCATTGGCAGTTCTAATAATCCTCAAATTGGCTTGTTCCATAACAGTAGATATGTCATAGGTAGAAAGTTGTAATTGTTGGGTAATCCGCTATCTGAAACAAATGAATGATAGAGAAAGGTAAAAATTAATTTGAGGTACTTTCTTCCCTTCTCTGGAAGGACATAATGTGGCTTCTTAACTGAGAGATTGCCTCTGAATATTTCCCAGACTTTTTAAATTTTCTTTTTAGTTTATGGAATTAAACAAGCATTTCCATAACATAGTACAATAAAAAAGTGATTGCATATGAAACTATACAACTACTATGTACAACTTGCTATTCCTTTCAAATATACAACAAAATTATGTTGTAAATGTTTTAATTCCCTCCCTCCATTTTAGAAATGGCTACCATTAGACAGAAATAGTCATATACAAATATATGTATATACATATATATATAATTATTCTATATATACTTCTATTTATTTGTTTTTTTTTTACTCTGGAGGCAGATAAAGTCTTTCTTTATAGTGAATTTGAGTATTTATAATACTCAAAATAACTTTTTTCACTCCAAGTTGTTCTTAAAGCAATATTGCTGTTACTACATACAACGTTCTCTTGGTTCTTCTCATTTCATTCATCTTTTCATGTAAATCTTTCCATGCTTTTTTCCTAAAGTCACTGAGCTCATCACTTTTTGGGAGTGGTATTCTATCACAACCATATACCACAACTTGTTCAGTCATTCCACAATTAATGGGCATCCCTGCAATTTCCAGTTCTTTGCCACCATAAAGAGAACTGTTATAAACATATTAAAACAGATGGGTTATTTTCCTTTCCGTTAATTATCTTTACAAATAGAACAAGTAGTGGTATTACTGGGTCAAAGGGTATAGGTAGTTTAATAACTCTTTGGGCATAATTCCACATTGCTCTCCAAAATTGTTGGATCAGTTCACAGTTCTACCATCCGCGAATTAATGTCTCAATTTTCCACATCCCTCCAACATCTGTCACTTTCCCTTTCTATCATTTTAGCCAATATGTAAAACTATATAAACTTTTTTTAAAGAAATTCAGTGATATGGTGTGTAGTCCTTTAGGCTGTGGGGTGTATGTTCAAGGAGGACTAGTATTTCTGGTATGAAGACTGACAGTGCCTCTTTCAGGGCTGCCCATCCACCTTTGGTGTATATCTTTTACCCAACTCCCCTTTGGCTCTAAGAAGCTGCCGCACCTCATTACAATTGTCTCAGTAAACTGGCTAAACCAAGTTGAGGCTAACCAACAGGCCTCAAACACATTGGTCAGTTAGGGGGATGTCTACCACAAGCACACGAAGACTCTTTCCGGCAGAATTGGCAGATGAGAACAGTTTGTCCCAATGGCCATAAAGGCAACTCAATCAGGTACTTGGAGTACTTGGAGCTTGATTAGACAGTGAAGATGCCAAGGTCATCCACTGCATCCCAAGCCATTTCCAGTTTTCCTGACTTTTGCTTTGCTCCTAGATTTCAATGACTCTGGAAGAGAGAGTGAGGCTGATGACTTTGTGCAACTGTGCCTCACTTAAATCCAATTCACCTATAAAGTCATTAGTCATTAAAAAAGAAGGCCAAATAACAATGACAACAGTCCCTTAGGCCTCAGCGTTGTTTATTTCTGATTTGCTATTACTATTTCTGTGATATTTATAGGTTGGAAAATATAGTACTGTAATATAGTGTTAGATAATTGTGCTTCTAATTTTCACAGTTCATCTAAACACACACACACACACACACACACCACTTAGCAGAATGCTGCTTTCTCCCTCAAAATTAACAGTTTTTATGATTACTGAGTTTCCCCTGCATAAAATGTATATTGTATATTCCGCTGGTTAGCTCTGATTTTTATCAATCCAGATATTTGTTAATCACCATCACTGGTTATAAGTAAAGATTTTTTGGATGCATGGTGGAATGGTTAAATCTCTGTATTAGGACTCATAGGACCTGCGCTCACATCCCAATTCTGCCAGTAATTGCCTGTGTGACACTGACCAAGTGAATTCTCTTCTCTGAATCTCAATTTCTTCAGCTGTACTATGAGAGAGTTATTCTAGGTGGTTTGTAACCTCCTTTCTGAGGGCCATCTCTGTTATACTTATATCTCGCCACTGGACCCAGAAGGCTGAGGAGGAAAAAGAGAGGCTGGTGACTCCATGCAGCCCTCCTTCACTTCCAATCACCTGTATGTCATGGCATTACCTCCCTAATTTCATGGTTCTCTTCAAGGATTAAGGGCAAACAACAACCTCTGTGAGTAGAGAAGTAGTTGCCCCACTGCAGACCCAACTGGAACTGTCCAGTTGGGTAACATAGCTCGCTCTCTCTCTCTCTCTCTCTCTCTCTCTCTCTCTCTCTTTCCTTCCCTCTGTCCACAAAGGGTATTGTACCCTTACTTGTGATTGCTCTGCTGAAAGGGAATGTAAATTTTGATCATGGAGACATTTTTTTTCTTAAGGACCAAGCCTTAAACCCAAATCACTCTGACTCTCATTAATTGGTCAACATTAGGTTGACCCACTTGGTCATTGTTTGGGCCCTGATTGGCTCAATGTAAATAGTAATTTTTTCTGTTTTGGTCAGAAACCCTGAGGGTCTTCCCCTCTTAGATTTTTTTTTTGCTGTATAAAGAGGCTGTCACACCCCAGTAAAATTGACACTGTAAGAATGGCTAAACCAAGTTGAGGCTAACCAACAGGCCTCAAACCCATTGGTAAGTTAGGGAGATGTCTACCACAACACCTGAAGATTTTCCCCAGTCTAGCCTTAATCCCTGAATGGGTGTTGCCTCAGTCAGACTGAGACCTATTAAAAACCTTAGCTTAAAAAGGCCATAGTCTCCCACTGCATCCAGGGCTATCTCCAGTCATCCTGATCTATATCTTGCCTCTGGATCCAGATGTCTCCAGAGGAAAAAGTGAGACTGGCAACTTTTCATAGCCCTCTCTCACTTAAATCTAATCTACTTGTGTGTTATGGCATCATCTCTCTGATGTTGTAGTCCTCTACAAGAATGAAGGACAAAACAATAACACCAATATCCCTTCTAGCTCTTAATCTGTGATCCTATGGTTTTACTCTTCTGATCTGACACAGCTTGGTGTGTTTGTTTTCACACTTTAACTCAATCAACCAATATGCCCACCTTTGTTTTAATGAGATTCAATATAGTTCATATAGAAGTACAAACATCATGTAAGCTTCATGCTTACTCATGGTGTTTCATATGTATATATGGCTGCAGTATTCATCTTAAAAGTAGTCTAAACAACAGAACATCCTCAGTTCACATAAAACCATGGTGAGCAAAGCAGCAGATGTTTCAAGCTAACACTGTCTGTCAGCTTCTTTTGATTAACTACAAATCAGCTGTTGAGAACAAATCTCAGAAGAACATTAGGACCTAGCACAAGAGTAGGTAATAAAATTTAGAGAGTGAGTAAATGAGATGTTTAAGGCTATACTGTCAACCACTGCCATACTGTCAAAGCACCTGACTCTAGGCTAAGAAACAATGAACAGTGACATTTTAGTTAGAAAGGCTCCTGCAGTCCCTGTGAGCACCAAATGTGTACAAATGCTAATGACAATAAATGTTATTCTTAGACTTCCTCAAGACCTCCTGTCCTGTACCCCTCAGTACTTTCTCAGGTCATTACCCTTGTTTTGATTTTATTTTCCTTCCTCTCCAGTCTCAGCCCAATTATTAACCATTTTAGCTCTACCATATCCTCTGCTCTCAAACCACTTGTTCCCAGGCCATACCTTGGCTCATCTTTTGCCAGACTACAGCCCTGGATTGCTCCCACTATCCACTTCTGCTCCTCCTCATGAGATGGTGAATGTAGTTAGGGGAAGTCTCACAAGCATAGTGATTGGATATATTGCAAATTCTTATTACCCAATTTCAAATGGGCACTTATTGAAGCAATATAGTCCTTTTATTCTTTCCTAATTTATTCTCTCTCATTCAACATACTTTTCCAAAACTTATCTTCCCTCCTTAGGACTCCCACACCTGTCCTTCCTTCCCTTCTCAGATGAGAACCTTTCCTTTTACTTTGATGACAAAACTGAGGCCATTCAGCATGAGCTCCCCTTTCTCTCATTATTTTCATCTCAAAACCTATTGACACTATTTCAAGGTCTCTCTCCTTTGTCCCTTGTATCTTACAAAGAAGTGTCCCTACTACTTGCCAAAGTCAACTCCTCTACATAAGCATTTGAGCTTATCCCCTTCCCTCTTGTATAACATAATATAAATATACATAAATTATGTATAATTTCCTTCTTCCTCAAGACTTCAACCTACTTCCTAGTTACAACCTCCTCCTAGTTCCTTATCCTACTGCCTCCAAATATACTCAAGTCTTCCACATCTAATAAATAATAAACAATTAAATGTGGGAAATGTAAATAAACAAATGAATAAATTAATTAATCAATTAACATGACTAGATTCTTCCCTCCTCTCAAGCTGTCATTCTCGATCTCTTCTTCCTTTCTTAGCTCAATTTATTGAAAAGTTTGTCTATATTCACTGCCTTCTCTTTCTTTCCTACAACCCTCCCACCCTTTTCAATCTAGATTCTGACCTCATCTCTAGGCTTAATCTATTACCTCAAGTAGTGATTGTTTTTTTTTTTTAATTTGCACTTAATCCCCAGTACTTTGTGTGGTGACTGGCACATGGCAGGTGTTTAATAAATGCTAGCGATTAATTGGTTGGCTGATTAATTGAATACCTTCAGGTTAGGTTGCCTTCATGGCACACTGGGAACAAAAGGACCTAGGATTTTCAGCAGTGCCACCTCCCATGTCAGGTGATACAGGAGAGGGTGGGACCCTCTCTTGTACTACACAATTCCTTGGTAGTCAAGTCCTTTGTGGCTACAGCTATTCCCTTTCTCCATCTACCCCTTGCCAAGGGAATGTATTTCTATTTTGATGGCTGTTAGCATTTGTTTTTCTTCCTGAACAGCTACTCCAGATTTCCCAGACTATGCCTCCCTGTAGAAAACAGCAATGTTTCTTGTTCTGGAAAAACTATTATTTATTTTCTCCTTAAAGAAAAGAAAATAAGTACTATCTGAGAGTGCCTCCTCACTCCCAATGTGTTTTTTTATGTTTCATAATGACTTTGCCCATTTGGCTTTGAAATAATCTCATACTTGCTCATTGACTATTCTCAATAATTAAATTCATTCAACAAATATTTATTTAAAGTCTTGCTAATTGCCAATTGGTAAATTTCAAATACATGAGAATCATACAATAAATTCTTCTAATTAAGATTTTTGTAGGTGATCATTAGCATTCCATTAATCTCCCCCCATTCTAATTTGTAGGGCTGATGATTCCCATGTCTTACTCTCCCCTTCCCCTTTTTATTTCTACCTCCTTCTCCTTCTCTTGTCTCTCTTCTCCCCTTCCCTCCCTCCCTTCTCTCCAGGTTACCTGTCCTGATCTGGAATATAGATGGCCTTCCTTTTTCCTTTTTAATTTCATGCAGTTTTTCCTTCAGTTCTTTCCTATATGTCAGCTCCTTTTCCCCAGGACTACTTCACTGTGTGACCTATATCACCTATATCCTACTTGAAAGGTAGCACTATCATACTCACCCAGGTACCACACTGAAGCAGCTATGTACTCTACCTTGTCACCCTAGGACCATAGTCCCATATTTGGGAAATAGTGGATTCCGATTAATAAAATGTGGTCAATGGAGTTACTATATCCGCACTGAAAATTATCACCTTCTTTTACCTAGTATTTGAGCTTTGCATACAAGTGGTTAATAAGAATTTGTTCGATTAATCAAATAGATTAAAAAGTTGTCATACCACAAGATTGATATTTGGCAACTGGAATAATAAAAACATAATGTTACATTAATTCTATTCTCAACTATGCCCTCGCTGCAGAAATTCAGTCTTTTACACTTTACTTCCTTCCACATAATTTATGATCCGATAACATTGGCCTATATCGTTCCTCCCATACAACACTCTATCTTCCAACTCTCCATCTCCTCCCTAGTCATCCTTCATGCCTATATTCACTATTCTCACCTCCAGCCCTTGGCTTCCCTGACATCCTTTGAGAATAAATTCAATCTAACCTTTCGTTGTTGCGGCTGTTGCTGTTGTTGTGGTTGTTTAGTCATTCAGTCATGTATGATTCTTATTGACTCTATGGACCATAGCATGCCACGTCTTTCTATCCTTTACTATCTCCCCAAGCCTATTCAAGCTCATTTTCATTGCTTCTATGATGATATCCAGCTCATCCTTTCTCATCTGTCCTTCTAATGAATACTCTGAATAAATGTCTTTAAGAGCTGACTAATTTGATCTCTTAACAGAGGCCTTTCCCAGTCTCATCGCTAGAGCCCTCCCGCTGATAAGTAGGTACACTGTTCATTCTTGTATATATGTAAATCTTTGCATGTTATTTGCCACATTAGAATACGAGGTTTTGAAGCTGGGGACCATGTTTTTACTTTCCTTTTTAATCCCAGTTCTTAATACAGGGCCTGACACGAAGGCCCATAATTAATGAGACCATAACAAATATTATTAATACTACATAACCTGTAGGGGTTCAGGGTCATCACGAACAGTATAAATTGACATTTATTACAAACACGGGAAAATGCAAGCTCATATTGAAGTCTAATTGATAGAGTTCTTGAAAATAGAATTGATTATAACTTCTGTTGGGATTGGTGAAAATTTTAAGAGACAATTAAATTGGTTTGAAGAAGGGGAGAAAATGATGCCATGGAGCTAAAATACAAATATAAATTCATATTACCATGCATCAAGTACTGAAATTTAATGCTTCTAAATTACTTGAAAGAGAAAAATGATAAAATACATGGAGAGATTCCTTCTGAAGGTCTTTATAACTGTCTAAATCTTATGTATATTTCCTATAGGCCAATCACAAGTGTAAAGCAGCTACAGTGGATAGTGTGGTATGGTGGGAAAAAATAAGGAGTGGTGAAGTTCTGGCCTCAGTTGTGCCACTAAGTATAAATAAACTTGGGTGAATTATTTAAGCTTTATGGGACTTGGTTTCCTTACTTCTGAGACTTAGAATATACAATGAACTTTTATCAAAATAAATGGAGGAGATTGGAATGTGGTTTTGGTTTTGGAATGTGATGCTTAAAGAGAACCAATCCATCATTCACCAAGAATTTATTAAGCACCTACTATGCATTAGCCACTCTGGTAAGCACTGAGAATACCAATACTCTTTGGGAGCATATATGTTGGTATTTTGCAACTAGCAAAGGTGAATTGTGAGTCTACTAATTTTCACACAGCACCAAAATATAAAGAATCACCAAAAAAAAGCCAGTAACGGCTCTCAAAGACCTCACAGTCTATGAGAGTGGGGGTGAGAACATGCAAACAATTATGTACAAAAAAAGGACATATACAGGGTAAGTTCAAGATAACGTGTGAGGAAAGACAATAAAAATATAAAGGAATGGGAAAGGCTTCTTGTAGAAAGTGAGACTTTAGGTGACATGATGGAAGCCAGGGAAGCCAGGAGCAGGAGATAAGGAGGGAAAGCTTTTGAGGCTTGAGAGACAGCCAGTGAAAATGTCCAAAGTTGGGGGATGGAATGCTATGTGCTTGGAATAGTAAGGAAGCCAGGGTCAATGGATTACAGAATAAGTGGAGGAGAGATAGAGGTTGTTGGGGAGGGATAGTGTAAGATATAAGATCAACCAGTACGGCCCACTCTTGACAAACATGTATAGACTGCCTTCTTTGGCTCATTCTTATCTTTGCTATTGCTAAAGGAAATAACCATATCAATCATTTTCAGTTCAAACTTTGTTTTCCTAAATGAAGCTTTTTGTGTGTTCAAGTACGTAACCAAAATGATTTTTTAAATGGATTTAATTGAATTTGCTACTCGTTGTGCATAAGATTAAAAAAAATTCATTATAGCAGCAAAAATATACCTAACATTTGTATTGAAAGATGCAAAATCTGGGTGGTTAAATTCTATCCACATTAATGTAGTGTATCATGGTGTACTATGAAGCTGATTTGTAAAATAATGAAAGACATTCAGCATCTTAAAAACCATCTCCAGGATAAAAGAAATTCTGATTGATTCAGGCAGCTTTCAGAAAAGAAATAAGCAAGTGCTTATTTTAAAACACAGAGGAAGAACATAAGCACTCTTCTGTCAGTATCAGGACTTTTTGTTCTAAGAGTTTATTAAAGAAATGAAAAAGAAGGAGAAAAGTCAGTGTTAAAGGTGTAAATTACAGATAATGTTTTAATTGAAATGCCTTTCATGTACTAGGACTTGAGTGTCAACTCCTTATCATGTTATAAAATAGACAGGAAGAATGACAGAGTACTCCTAAAATATTATTTCCTCAATAATGATGCCTTGAATAGATTTGCCTTCTGAGTCGTTC
Source organism: Trichosurus vulpecula (assembly GCF_011100635.1). Lineage (NCBI taxonomy): Eukaryota > Metazoa > Chordata > Mammalia > Diprotodontia > Phalangeridae > Trichosurus > Trichosurus vulpecula. Next base: position 392,468,199 of record NC_050574.1, read on the forward strand.
TGCTTTGTTGAGAATGAGAAAAGAAAACATTTATTTTTACATATTATACCAAATAGATTATAGATATTTGCCCAAAATATTTTATAAGCCTTAAAAGTTCATGTATTATAATGTTTGTTCAAATATAGGTCATTCTCAAGTGTAAATTTAGGCTCATCCACTAAAATGAGAATTTATTAAGGAATATGTTAGGAAATTCTCTCTCTCCCTCTCTCTCTCTCTCTCTCTCTCTCTCTCTCTCTCTCTCTCTCTCTCTCTGTCCCAGTGTTATTATACATTTTATATATAGGTATAGAATACACATGTATATATAACTATGAATACAATATATATACAAGGCATATTACATTGCATATATACACATACACGTGCATATGTACATCCATATATAGAGACACACAAACACATGAATGTATATGCGTATACACACACAGATATATATTCTAGATACACATTTTATGATTGAGAAAACTGAGGCAAGCAGTTTAAATAACTTTCGCAGGATCATACAACTAGAAAGTGCCTGAGGTCAAATTTATACACTAATCTTTCTGACTAGAGGCCTATTACTCTCTCTATTACACCACTGGAATACTTTTCACCTCCTTCTCCTATTTGAACAAGTGTGGGAAGAGATGCTCCCAAGGCTACTCTACATATCAAATCACCCTTAGATAAATTAGATAGATAGATTGATAGATCGATAGATAGACAGATAGATTGATTGATTGAAATATATCTATAATTTATATATGGTGTCTTTAGTGAATCACAGAATTGAAAGTTAGAAAGCACTTCCATAGTCATCTAATACAACCTGCACCTGAGAGGAATTCTTAATATGATGATGAACCTAACAGACAGCCATTGGATGTGTGTGTGTGTTTGTGTGTGTGTGCACACCCATGTGTGCATGTGCTCCTGTGTGTGCACACCTGTGTTAGTATGTATATGTATATGAGATGAGATGAGGAGAAAGAGTATAATGTGACCTATAAGTTCTCCTGCCACCTCATCTCCTTTTCTAAGATTCTCTATTGTCTATTAGGACTCAGTAAAATTACTATCTTCTACTTGTAGCCTTTCCCGTTTCACCAAATCTAGTGCTTCCCCCCCAGAAAATAAACTTGTATTTACCTTATACAGAGATATAGACATATATATGTGTATATATATACATATATATGTATATATATGTATATGTATATATACACACACACCACACACACACACACATATATATATATACACATGTGTATACACACATATACATGCATCTCTCTCTATATATATATATGTATATACATATATACATACATATATGTGTGTGTGTGTGTGTGTGTGTACACACACACATATACATGCATATATTGTTTCCCCTGGTTCTCCTATAAGTTCCTTGAGAACAGGGTCTATTTACATTTGACTTTATGTCTTGAGGACCTAGCTCAGTGCCTGGTTCGCAGTAAGCACTTAATAAATGCTTGTTGAATGATTGATGGATTGATAAATGTAGTATATAAAAGGAAAGCTGAAATATGAATAATATATATAAATTAAACATTTGTCATCCTTTTAAAAAAGTAATATGGAGTAGCAATTTTTATAGATGATCTTTGAATTTAATTAGTTTACTAGTTAAGAGCCATCAATTTATAGTGTTATGTTTTTTAATAGTTTGATGCTTTTCAAAAAGGCCTTATTATTCACTGGATACTCCAATCGGAGTTTGCTGAGTCTTCAGGATTGAATCATTTTTTTTTTCTGCTACACAATGATGATGATGTTAATAGAAATAAAAGTTAACATTTACATAGCATTTACTATGTGCCAAGCCCTGTGCGAAGCACTTTGCAATTATCATCTCATTTGATCCTCACAACAACCCTAGGACATAAGTACTATTATTATCATCCCCATTTTACAGATGAGGAAACTGAGACAAGCAGAGGTTATATGATGTGTCCAAAGTCGCAGAACTTGTACGTGTCTATGGCCAGATTTAAACTAAGATCCTCCTGATTCTGAGAGCAGCACTCTATCTGCTATGCCACCTATCTGCTGATGATCACTCTAAGACATCAGCCCACTCTTCCTGAACATCAGGCATTTCTCTACATCACCTTTGAGTTGCAGAGCTCGAAAAGGCCCAGGTACCCACCTATTCATATGTACCAGGGAGGTCAAAGGTATACATTTCCTTTGACAAGGCTCACAGTCTACAAGTTACTGTGTCCCTGGGCAGGCTTCAAACCACTCCCATAGATTCTCTAGCTTCCAGAATCTTCTCCCAGAAATTTTTGCCCCAGACCGCAGTGGGTATCTAACAATCCCCAAGGGTTTTCTATACTCTAAGCCAAGGTGAAAATGGCTAGTCTTATTATTCTGGAGGACTCTTTAGTGAACTGCAGAATTTGCAATTGGAAAGGACCTCCAAAGTCATCTAGTCCAAACTGTAATTGAAAGGAATACCTACTGTAATAAACCCAATAGCCATTGTAACTTTGCTTAATGCCCTCCAATGAGGCAGGAAGGTATACTGAAAAGAGACGTTAATGGAGCCAGACTAAAATCTGATTAAAATCTCATCTCTGATTTTTATTACTTGTGCAACCTAGAGCAAGCCATTTAACCTCTCTTGAATCTCAGTTTGCTACTCTGGAAAATGGGTGGTTGGACTAGACTGACTCCAAGGTCCCTTCCAGCTCTGCATCTATTAGCTGGAGTCATCCACTGCATTTTGGACAGTTCTATTGGTTAGGAAGTTACCCAACCCTAACCCATCAGCCTAAATTTGCTTCTTTGAAACTTTCACCCATTGCTTCTGACTCTACCCTTACATAACTTAATGTTGTTCTCTAATTTGAACAACATTCATTATTGTAGAGTGTCTCATATGCACCTGAGTGTAACAACCATGTTGCTAGCAGCTGTTGTGGGGGTGAAAGACCAACAACAAGACCAGCACACAGAAGGGTTGATTGCATGGGTTCTTTCATCTGCTTTTCTAAGGAAAGCAACTTTAAGGGGTTAACAATCTCACTTCAATTAAACACACACATATCATTCACTTAGTTCAGGGGGAAAAGTCAGCACCCTGAACTTCAGAGCAAATACAAACAGAAATTACAAATACAATATAAATACACCAAATCACAATACACAGTTACCAGAGAAGCACCAACATCTGCGTTTTTCAAAGCTGGTTGGCGGGGAGAGGTGCAGGCTGCTTCAGAGGCTACCCAGAGTCTGGTCACCAGCACTCTTGCAATGAGTATGCCCCCAAAGACCAAAAGCCAACATAAGACCTCTTACACCCTGTTCAGGGCCCTGAGGGCTCAGAGCCTACTTAACAAAAAGGTGTGGGACCTGGGACCTCACACCTAGTTAGTGAAAGGATGTGGGCCTGCCTCTAATCAGACTTCCTTTTGTTGTACCCACCTGAGGCCTATTCCATGGGCCAGGAAAGATCTTTCACTTATGGGGAAAGATCTTTCAATTACAGATTGGCTTTACACTGAGGTCCCTAGATTTAAGTGAATTTATTGATGGTTGTACTCAGACTAAAAACCTAATAATAATGAAGATATGAACAATGGTAGTTGGGGGGGGGGCGTGAAACAATACCACCAACAGCAACCTATGTACTCCCACAGACTTGTTTTGAGATAGCTTTTGGAACTACAATTCTGAGATGATCTCCTAGTCCTCAGAAACACAAAAAGGTTGTAGAATTAACCAATTCAGACAAGGGAAATTTGGAAGACAGGGGTATGAGTGTGCATGAATACACACACACACATATGTATATTTATATATGTGTATGTGTGTTTGCATGTATATATATGTGTGCATGTGTGTATATGTATGTGTGTGTGTGTGTGTGTAATGAGAAAATCTATGTATCAGATTTTTCAAATAATGAAAAGATTATAGCGACTAATTTAGAGCTATGCACAAAGGCCAATCAAACTGTGTATACATACCTTTTTGATCCAGCAATACTGTTGTATCCCAACAAGATCATTAAAAAAGAGAAAAGGAGCTATGTGTACAAAATATTTACAGCAGCTCTTTTTGCAGTGGCAAAGAACTGGAAATTGAGTGGACAGCCGTCAATTGGGGAATGGCTGAGCAAGTTGTGGCGTCTGGGTGTAATTGAATACTGTTGTGCTGTATGAAATGACGAGCAGGTAGATTTCAGAAAAACTGACACTCAGTGAAATGAGCAGAATGAGGGAAACATTGTACACGGTAGCAAGGACATTGTGTGAAGATCAGCTGTGATTGGCTTATCTCTTCTCAGCAATACAGTGATCCAAGATAATTTTAAAAGACTCATGCTGGAAAATGCTACCCACATCCAGAGAAAGAACTATGGAGTCTGCATGTAGATCCAGTCATACTATTTTCACTTTTTTGTGGCTTTTCCCTTTTGTTCTGTTTCTTCTATTACAACAGACTAATATGGAAATATGTTTACATGATTGCATGTATATAACCTATATCAGATTGCTTTCAGTCTTGGGGAGGGATAATGGGAGGGAAAGAGGGTGGAAAAGATTGAAGCTCAAGATCTTATTAAAAATGAATGTTTAAAACTATCTTTTTATGTAATTGAAAAAAATACTATTTCCCCAAAAAAAAGAAAGATCATAAACACTATTCTTAAAATTCACTCAGCCCTTAGAATGTCTACCTATCATCAAAGTTCAGTGAGATCATTCCTCATCCCTTCAACTGATAGTTTCCCTACTCTCCCACCTCCAAACCCACATACAAAATTACCACATATTTATTTCTGTATACATTGTTTTATGTGTATGCATATATTATCTCCACTAAGAAAACATAAATTTTTTTGAGGGTAGGGACTCTCATTTTGGTCATTTTATGGTTAATGTCTGGCCCATAATGAACACTTGTTAAAAATGCTTTTTTGATTGACTGAACCACAACAACGACAGCAGAAAATAGCTGTTGCTGGGAAGAATGAAATCTGCCTGGGTAGAGTATAGTATAGTATAGCATAGTATCCTATCGTATCCTCTCGTATACTATCGTATCTTATCGCATAGTATAGCGTAGCATAGTATAGTATATCTTGTTGTATCAAATATTATATTGTACCATGTTATTTCATTTTATGTTATATTATTATATTGTGTTCTATATTATATTACATTATATTACATAATGTTATATATTCTATATTATTGCATCATATTGTATTGTTATTTATTTTGCTATTTATTGTATTTTATGCATCATATCGTATCATATCCCATTCTACTCCATCTCATCATATCATATGATTTTTCATATCATGTTATATCTTATTTTATCAAATACCATATTACATCATATCATGTTATGCTATTTTGTGTCATACTGTTATATGTAGAATGACGTATTATATCATGTTATTATATCACATCTCATATTATATATTACATTACATTATACATATCATGTCATGTTATGTTATGTTATGTTGTGTTGTGTTGTGTTATGTTGTGTTAGATCATGTTATATTGTGTTAATCATACTGCGTTAAGAGTTGGAGGTAATATGGCCTAGTACATAGATAGTTGTTTTTGGAACTGGAAAGAACTTGCTTCCAGTCTCATCCCAACACGTAATGGCTGTGTAACCTTGTGCAAGTCACTTAACATCTTGGTGCCTGAGACAACAAAAGTGTAAATTGCAGAGAAGATGCAAATTTGCTTTAGTGGAACATAATTTTTCTTTCTTTGTGTAGAGTTCCCAGCACAGTTGAAATCACGGGTCCATTCCAGAAGGGGGAAAAATCCTATTATCTTAACTCAATCTGGTGAAAAGATCCAATTAAGATCCTTCTACTACATTTTCTTTAATATGATCAGATGTAGAAACAAGCATGTGAAAAAGAAACACACTGTTTAGTGCAAAGAATGAGGTCATACATTTAAAGTTGGAAAGGACCACAGATAACGTCTAATGTAAGCTCTTCATTTTACAGGTGAAGAAACAGCTTAAGAGAAGTTCTATAATTTACTCAAGGTCACTCAGGTAGAGAAAGTGAAACAATGACGTTGTGAGCATTTCCTGAGGATGCACCCAGATAGCAAGGTGATCTAATGCATGTAATTTCCTAGGCATATACCCCTTTCATGAGAAGAATAAAAAAAGTGTTTTTTCTTGTTAGATGTCAAGAAATTGAATACGTAGCAGGAATAAAACATTTTGACAAGTAGCCTATCACCCAGGGAATCTAGGTGGGTTAAGAAGTTGCTTCCAATTTGGGAGAGAATGTGGATTTTGCCCAGTAATTGGATAAACAAGTTTTAAAATGCACAGATCCAAAGCTGGTATGGGCTTCATATTGTATCATCAAATCTGGTTCCTTCATTTTCCAGATGGTGAAAACAATGTCCAGTGAAGTAAAGTGATAGGCCCAAAGTCATACAGGTACTAAGTGTCAGAGATTGATTTGAAGTCAAGTCTTCTAACTCTAAAGCCAGCATGCGTCATTTGGGGTGCGTGTGTGTGTGTGTGTGTGTGTGTGTGTCTGTGTGTTTTAAAAAAATTATCTCTGGCATTTTTTTGTATTTGTTGTGAAGAATAGGCCAAAATATCATTTATATCTTTTTTTTCAGAAGTAGCATGAATTGTCATGCTGTAGCATGGGTTAAAGAAAGATTAATCTGTATGTCAGATGAGAGAAGCACTCATAAGATGCGGCTGCATGCTGCTTATTTCACTCTTATTTTTCTTTCCCTGGAGTAGACAGATGCCACTTTAATAAAATTGGTTGTAATAAGGATGACACAGAAGACATGATGGAGTGGGAAATAAAACAGAAGTCCATTACTTGAACTTAATAGCTGATAAAACTGTAGAAATAGTAATGCTGATTTTCCTTAGCTTACTTTATCTCTCTTGAAGAAGAGATAAGGAAAAAAGATGACTCCAGCCCTGACATACCAGACCACATAAAAGGCCTGGTCAAAGTGTTAAAAGATAAAAATACAAGGACTCTATCTACTATATAAGCAAAATATAAACATGGACTCTCTTTGGGGAGAAGAGAAATCATTTCAAATACCATTCATTTAATTTGTTTTTGTCTTGTCATGGAATTGATTTTTTAAAAAAATTTCATAGTCTAAAATGAGAGTACCTTAAATGGGGTTTGTGGAGGAATCCATGGATAGATTTCAGGGAATCTGTGAAGTTGGATAAGAAAAAAGTACATCTTTATTTTTGCTAAGCTTTAACTGAAGTCTAGAAGTGTCTTCAATTCTGAAGTTATTTTTTCCAAAATTATTTAATTTTAGCATTCTTTTTAAATTTTGAATTCCAAATTCTTCCTCACCTCTCCCCTACCAACTGTGAAGCAAGCAAAATAATATTAATTACATATATGAAATCATACAAAATATGTTTTCATATTAACCATATCACAAAAGAGTGAATGAAAGAAAAAGGAAAGAAAGAAAAAGGAAAGAAAGAGAAAGAAAGAAAGAAAGAAAGAAAGAAAGAAAGAAAGAAAGAAAGAAAGAAAGAAAGAAAGAAAGAAAGAAAGAAATGAGGGAGGGAAGGAGGGAAGGAAGGAAGGAAGGAAGAGAAAGCAGGAAGGAAAGGAAAACATACTGTGATTTGCACTCAGAGTCCCTCAGTTCTCTCTTTGGATAGCATGATAACATTTTTTTCACAAAAAGTCCTTTGGAATTTTCTTGGATGATTGTATTGATCACAGTAACAAGTCTTTCAAAGTTGATTATCATTACAACATTACTATTACTATATACAATGATATCCCAGTTCCTCACTCTACTTTGCATCAGTTCATATAGGTCTTGTGACATTTTTATGAAGCTACCCCGTAACACAATAGTACTCCATCATTATTATAATCCACAAATTATTCAGCCATTCCCCAACTGATGAGCATCCCCTCAACTTCCAATTCTTTGCCACAATAAAAAAGAACTGCTTTGTGTACATATAGGTCCTTCTTCTTTTTTGTATAACTTTGGGAGTACAGAGCTAGTAGTGGTATTCCTTCATCAAAGCTGTATGCACAGCTTGATAGCCCTTTGGGCACAGTTCCAAAATGTTCTCCAGAATGCTTGGACCAGTTTACAACTCCACCAACAGTTCATTAGTGTACCTGTTTCATCTCCTCTCGTATTTGTCATTTTTGGAGCTCTTTTGCCATTTGAGATAGTCTATTTTTTAAGACATTGTTTTCTTCAGTATATTTTCCCATATGTTTTTGGGTACCCTTTAGCAAGTCATTCACTTGTTTTTCATGGTTTTCTCACATCATCCTCATTTCTCTTCCCAATTTTACCTCTACTTCTTTAACTTGCTTTTCCAAATCCTTTTTGAGCTCCTCCATGGCCTGAGACCAGTTCGTGTTTTTTTCTTGGAGGCTCTTGATATAGGCTCTTTGACTTTGTTGATTTCTTCTTGCTGTATGTTTTGATCTTCTTTGTCACCAAAGAAAGATTCCAAAGTCTGAGTCTGAACCTGAGTACGTTTTTGCTGCCTGGCCATGTTCCCAGCCAACTTACTTGACCCTTGAATTTTTTTGTTGGGGTATGACTGCTTGTAAAGAGTACTTTGTTCCAAGCTTGAGGGGATGCGCTGTTGTTTTCTGAGCTATTTCTATACAGCCATCTCTGCCACACCAGCACCCCTCCTTCCCCAAGAACCATCAACCCGGACCTGACTCAGATCTTAAGCAGGCTCTGCACTTCTGCTCTGATCTGCCACTTAATTCCTCCCACCAGGTGGGCCTGGGGCAGGAAGCAACTGCAGCTATAGTTCTGTAGCTGTACTACCTCAGCTGCCTCCAGGGCAGTGGCTGAACTCCGAACTCCTTTCACTCCCTGCAGCTTTTCCCACTAACCTTCTCTGCTGTCTTTGGTGTTTGTGAGTTGAGAAGTCTGGTAACTGCCACAGCTCACTGATTCAGGGCCTGTTCTGCCTGGCTCCTAGTTTGGTTGGTCTGTGCAGCCCACACTGGGTTCCGCTCCCCTCAGCTCCCAGCTCCATGGGTAATAGACCTCACCCAACGACCCTCCAGGCAGTCCTGGGCTGGAAGCCTGCTTCCCTCTACTGTCTTGTGTGTTCTGCAGTTCTAGAATTTGTTCAGAGCCATTTTTTATAGGTTTTTGGAGGGACCTGGTGGGGAGTTCACACAAGTGCCTGCTTTCCAGCTGCCATCTTGACTCCACCCCTCCATATTTGTCATTTTTGATAGCTCTGAGGTGATACCTCAGAGTATTTTAATCTGTATATCTCTAACCAATAGCGATTTAGAATATTTTCTCATATGAATATAGATAACTTTGATATCTTCTGAAAACTTCATGTTCATATTTTTTGACCATTTATCAGTTGTGGCTATTATTTTATATGTTTCACTCTGTTTCATATATATTTGAAAAATAAGGTCTTTATCAGAGAAATTTGCTATAATTTTTAACATTACTTCATTGTATTTGGTACCTTTTAGCAAAATACAATTTCTTTTATTATTTTTATTTCTTTTTAATTTATGAATAAAACAAACATTTTAATAGCATAGTACAATAAAAAAACAATGATTATACATGGAACTGTAAATATACTATGCACAACTTGCTATTCCTTTCAAATATACAAAAATATTATCATGTAAATTCCTTTTTTCCCTTTTTTTTCTCCCCCCCACCATGGCTACCTTTAGACACAAATACATATACATACTTCTACTGATCAGTTCTTTCTCTGGATGTAAATAACATCTTTCTTCATTTGTCCTTTATAATTAATTTGGGTGTCTATAATAGAAAAAAATAACTAATTTGCTCAGTCATTCTTAAAACAGTACTGCTGTTACTATATACAATGCACTTTTGTTTCCACTTACTTCACTCTTCATTTTTTCATGTAAATCTTAACATGTTTTTTTTTTCCTAAAATCATAGAGCTCATCATTTTTAGGACAGTAGTATTCCCTCACAACCATATACCACAACTTGATCAGCCATTCCACAATGGGTGGGCATCTCTGAAATTTCCAGTTCTTTACCACTACAAAGAGAGCTGCTATAAACATTTTAAAACACATTACTCTGATTTTTTTTAAATTAGGTCTATCTTTGCTTTTGTTTTGACTGAGATGATGATTGCTACCCCTGCCTTTTTTAATTCATCTGAATCATAGCAGACTATTCCATCCGTTTATTTTAACTCTGCGTGTGTCTTTCTGTTTCAAGTGTGTCTCTAATAAACAACTTGTTGCATTCTGGCTTGTAATCTATCATTCTATCCACTTTCAGGCATTTTGCAACCATGACCATGTCCCCATGACCCCATTTAGGGTTTTCTTGGCAAAGATACTGGAATGGTGTGCCATTTCCTTCTCCAGCTCATTTTTTAGGTGAGAAAACTGAGGCGAACAGGGTTAAGTGAATTGGCCAGGGTTACACAGCTAGTAATTATTTGAGGGTGAATTTGAACTCAGTTTTTCCTACATCTAGGTTCTATGCTCTGACCACTGCACCACTTAGCTGCCCAAATTTCATTGGTAGGCTCATCCCATTCACATTCAGAATTATGATTACTAACTATATATATTTCCCTCTATTACATTTTCTTCTGTTTATCCTTCTTTCTCTTTTTTATCCTGTCCCTGTGTTTTTATTCTGGCTACTAGTGCCTTCCTTAACTGATACTCCCCTTTTATAATGCCCCTCAATCGTATCTATCTCCTTCCCTTTCTAGTTTCCTGTGTCTCTATTGGCTAAGAGATTACTGTAGACAATTGAATGTTCATGTATGTGTGTGTGGGGGGGTGTGTGGGTGTGTTTATTCTCTCTGAACCAGTTCCAATGAGAGTGAGAGTCAAGCATTATCTGCTACCACCCCCTCCCCGCATTTACCCCTCCATTGCAAAAGCCTCTTTCCCTTCCCCCAACTCCTAGTATAGTCTTCTTTCTCATCCCTTGTTTTTTTTTTTTTGAGATATCCCATCATAATTGACTCACACTCACGCCTTCTGTCTATGTAGACTCCCTCTAACTCCTCTAATAATGATAAAGTACTTAGGAGTTACATGTATCATCTTCTCATACTGAAATGTAAACAGTTTATCTTTATTGAGTTCCTTATCATTAGTCTTTCATAATTACCTTCTTGTGCTTTTCTTGAGTCTTGTGTTTGAATGTTATATTTGCTATTCAGCTCTGGTCTTTTCATCATGAATGCTTGAGAGTCCCTTGTTTAAGTAAATACCTCTTTTTTTTTCCTTTGAAGGATTATACTTAATTTTTCAGAGTAGGTGATTCTTGGCTGTAATCTTAGCTCGTTTGTCTTCTAATATCATTTTCCAAGTCCTCTACTCCTTTAATGTGGAAGCTGATAAGTCTTGTGTGATTCTGACAATGATTCCATGATATTTGAATTGTTTGCTTCTTGCTGCTTGAAATATTTTCTCCTTGACCTGGGACCTCTGAAATTTGGCTATAATATTCCTGGGAGTTTTGATCTTGGAATCTTCTTCAGGAAGTGATCAGTGAATTCTTTTCATTTCTATTTTACTCTATGGATATAAAATTTGGGGGCAGTTTTCCTTTATAATTTCTGGAAATACAATGTCTAGACTCCTTCTTTGATCATGGATTTTCAGGTAGTCTAGTAATTATTAAATTATCTCTTCTCAATCTTTTTTTTTTCCAGGTCAGTTGTTTTTCCAATGAAATATTTCATGTTTTCTTCTATTTTTCTCATCCTTTTGACTTTGTTCTGTTGTTTCTTGATGCCTCCTGGAGTCATTAGTTTTCCTTGCCCAATTCTAATTTTTAAGGAATATTTTCTTCAATGAGCTTTTCTATCTCTTTTCCAATTTGCTCTATTATGCTTTTTTAAGGAGTTCTTTTCATCAAGTATGTTTTGTGCCTCTTTTACAATTTGGTCATTTCTTTTTTTAAGATATTATTTTCTCCAGTATTTTTCTGCCTTCTTTATCAAACTCTTCGTTCTCTTTTCATAATTTTCTTGTATTACTCTCATTTTTTATGCCACTATTATTTCTTTCTTTAATGCTTCTAAGAATTCTTCTTAGGCTTGGCTCCAAACAACATTTTTCTTTGACGCTTTGTTTGTAGTTGTTTTCACTTATGAATTTAAAAACATTGTGATATGGGATACATAGAGTTTAATAGAGTGTCGAAGGCTCTTTGAGAGAAAAAAGATTAAGAATCCCCACTCTAAGTATAATTTTTTGAAAAAAAAATAAGTAATAAGCATTTTATAAAAACATTTCCTGAATGCCTCAAGGAATTTCCATTCATTGTCAACAATTTGTACATTAGGGTTTTTGTTTTGAGCTTTTGGATATATAGCCCTTCCCTCAAAAGCAATAAAATATATTCTGTCTTTGAAAAGAACAGCTTATTTGAGGAAATTTGTTCTTGTTGGAAATCTAATTTGCATATGACAAGAAATATTAAGGAATGTCCTAGGCAATTTGTGTACTTGGCCAATGTTGAGTCAATAATCAGGAAGTTCTCAATTTTTGGTTGTGTGGCATGAGTTCACTTGTAAGTCAATTATTGCAAAGGAATACATCATCTTTTTATCATTCCTAAAGAAAACCTTTTGGGGGTTTTCTAAGGATTGTATTGACATCTATCATAATAACAAATTCAGAGAAAAATTGGTTGAGAAAAATGCATCCTCCTAATCTCTGGACTTTCCCCATTTCTTCTTTCTCCTTTATCTTTCTTCTTTCTTTTTGCTCCTCGTCATATTTCTTTTTTCATTTAAGAAAGGTAGATTCATCCATAGATGTTAATGAAGTTTTTTGGCATATTATTTGGAGGATAATTCAAAACAGGGAAAGAGGAGGAGATTGCTCTCTCACTGATCATTTGTCATTTCTTCAGAGGGAGAAGCACACACAGTTTCTAGGGACAAAATTAGGACAGGATATGAGACGAAACAGTGAGTCTGGGGGAACAGAAGATATATTTGTAATCTGTGTGCCTATGAGTGTGTGAAAGAAAGACAGGTTTAAACTCTGATGTCCCACCTCATACCTGTCAGATTGGCTAATATGACAAAAAAAGAGGAAAATGATAAATGTTGGAGAAGATGTGGGAAAATTGGAACACTGGTGCATTGTTATTGGAATTGTGAACTGATCCAACCATTCTGGAGAGCAATTTGGAACCATACCCAAAGGACTATAAAACTGTGCATACCATTTGATCTAGTAATGCCACTTCTAGGTTTGTATCCCAAAGAGATCATAAAAATGGGGAAAGGACCTGCATGTGCAAAAATATTTATACTAACTTTTTTTGTGCTGACCAAGAATTAGAAATTGAGGGGATGCCCATCAGTTGGAGAATGGCTGAAATTGTGGTATATGAATGTAATGGAATATTATTGTGCTATAAGAAACGTTGAGCAGGTAGATTTCAGAGAAACCTGGAAAGCCTTATATGAACTGATGCTGAGTGAAGTGAGCAGAACCAGGATAATATGGTACACAGTAACAGCAATGCTACTGTGTGATGATCAACCTTGATAGACTTAGTACTTCTCAGCAGTACAATGATAGAAGACAATTCCAAAAGACTCATGATGGAAAATGCCACCCACATCCAGAGAAATCACAATGGAGTCTGAATGCGGATCGCAACATGCTATTTTCTCTCTTTTGTTCTGTTTTTTTTTTCTTTCTTGTGGTTTTCACCTCTGGTTCTGTTTCTTCTTTCACAACATTACTAATGTGGAAATATATTTACATGATCCCACATGCATAACCTCTATCAGATTGCTTGCTGTCTTGGGGAGGGGAAAAAGGAGGGAGAGGGGGAGAAAAAAATTGGAACTCATAATCTTATAAACGCGAATGTTGAAAACTATCTTTACATGTAATTGGAAAAAATAAAATACTATTTAAAAAAAAAAGGTTTAGGAGGAAAATTAGTGAAACAGACGGAGATACAGAGAAAGACACACAGAGAAAGCAACTCTGGAGTTTACTTTCAGTGTCTTCAGTTCTGCTGTCATAGGTCCTACTTCATATTTTGGTTGAGGTAAAAAGAAGGGCCTAAATGTCAAAGTATAATAAAATCAGAAGGGAAAACCAAACACCCGCAGCTGGACCACCAGACAAGGGCACCTATTTAGCATGGTCATTCACATGGCAAACAGAGAGTCAAAGGCGTTATATGTTGAGCCTCTCTAATGTGCCAGGTACGGTATGCATAGGGTACAGTCTATTCTCAGGAAATGGACTATTCACACTCACAGTATCCAAGTGACACACAATACATATACCAAACTGGTGATATTAAGTGTTGTTTAACTTTGGTACTATAGTTTATCTGTGCAGTGTGGTAGAAGATCTGCCACAGTTTCAGTTGAGGAAACTCTGCCAGAACAGTTCTAGGGTCCCCCAAAAGCCTCTGAATCCTCTACTCCTAAAGTATCATCAGCTGAATTAAAGTGTCAGGCAAAGAAAGAAGTGGCTTGTCCTTGGTAATATAGTAGATGCCAGATACCGGATTTTGGGTTAGGCTTGCCACTAGAGCCAGACTAATTTATATTTCTCCTCCAGCAAGTTTTCAGATTTCATTGGAGAATATAGTAAAATGATCATTTTTAACTTCCCTGATGCAATTACAGATTTCACTTTCTTCCAGTGAATTCTTTGTTTTATGTACCCTGACTTTTATGGGCTATTGATTCCAATCCTTCCAACTGTGTAAAGTCAATCCCTAATAATAAATTGGTAACTTGGGGTTGGTGGTGCTAGTGGGAGGTGTACGCTATATCAAGCTACCAGGATAACATTTAGTACATTAGATCAAGAAGGCACAAGTTCCCTAGAAGCCTGAGGGAATTGATGTGTTCCTTTAAATTTCAGATGCATTAACAATAGTTATATAATTACTTGAGAATCTCTTTCTTTTAATGGAGGAAAAAACTGGAGGAAGGTCATAAAGAAGGCTATACAAGCAAGATAGCTTAGAAAGCTACATGTCGATATTATACACTTAAAGTAAAAAAGCGAGTTGTACATCATAGAGATCTGTACTTGCAATGTATATGCAATCCTCTTTTTCCATATTAATATGCATATGCAAATGTCCATTATATTTGGAGCTAGTCAGGTATAAAAAATTTATTTTTAAAAGGAGTTATGTGTAAAGAGAATGAAACATCACTTCTCAGCTTTAATTCAAGACCCACGTTATGTCCATTGGTGATCTTAAAGAGGGATTATAGAGGCTCGCCAGAAAAGGAAGGAGTACTCAACTTCTTATTGAAATATGGAGCTGGGAGGAGGGCATCCTGTTTGAGGGGAAGGAAGAGGATAGGCAAACTGTGATGGCATTTTAAATGGAAAGTAAACTAGATCCTGGCTCTGCCATGTAATAAATTTGTTTGATCTTAGGAAATTATATTACCTTTAGATTTGTAAACAGCATATAAGCACATAGTGTATGAAGCTTTGTCTCAGAGTACTGATATGATGGCAGTATAATTCATTTCCACAGTGGCCCACAAATGCCTCAAGGTCCTCCTAAGATCACTATTCCCTTCTAGTCTATGCCTGTTCCTCTTATGCCTATTTTCTGGGGCCAGCCTTATCTATTCTAGTAAACTAAACTGGGGGTGAGCTTTCTGTTGTACCTCACAGCCTGGGAACTTTCATTATAAGAGATAAATTGGACCAGTAATAGTTATTATGATAACATGACATCCTCAGCAATAGACTGTACCTCTCAAATTCCCCAACCCTCCCATGAATTTGCCTTAGGTACAAGAATTATTGGGCTTGACTTTGCTCTCTGGGCATCTTTGTCATCACTTAAAAGTTCAGAATTTAGAAAAAAAAAGGATCCCTGAGTTCCCAGCTCTAAATCCACAGAGAAGCCAATACCAACTCTTTCCCCAGTAGTGATGTTAACTGTAGTGGTGTTCATGGTGTTGATTCTCCTCATCAATAAGAACATTGGAAAGATTCACTTCCTCTAGAGATACAGGCAATATCCCTTCTATGTTCACTTTTCCTCCTTGGCTTCAGCAAAAAAAAAAAAAAATGAAACTGGGGAAAGAAGAAGAGTAACCATCCTGGACCCCACTGCTTGCAAAATCTAAATGTCACAAAGCTATTTTTGTATAGGGATAGTAATTCAACAAATGTGTTTGAAATGTCTAATATGTAAAAATAAGATACTATGCTAGGTGTGGGAGGAAAGTAAGGGGAAGAAAAGAAAATATGAATATAATTCTTACAAAATGATGGAAAGAACAGTTTTTGTTGTTGTTGTAGTTATTTTGTGTTTCCCACTGCTGGACAGGGAATAAAGGATTATGGGAGATGGGAGCCACACTGGTTCTGGAAGCCCAGGAAACTTTTGAGTACAGGGGAGAGGAATGGGGCCTGTTGTTGACAGGTGCCAAACAAAGATAAATATTATATTTCTTGCCTTGAAATACCTTGTGATCAATTCACTGGGTTAAATAAGTTCAGGAAACAGATAAGACAAAATTGACTATGGCCAATGTATAAGAAGAATATGCCACAGATGTGGGAGAAGTGTTTTCCAGTAGGAAAAATCAGAAAAGAACTATTTGAGTAAATCATGTTTGAGTTAGGCTTTAAAGGATAAGGGGAGGTGACATTTCCTTAAAACTTATCAGTCTGACAGGAATAATTCATAGAATGCATCCACATCCTCTTACATCTCTACTTAAAATGAGCTAAGTGAAGTTTGCTGTTACAAGTCATTGTTTGATTTGCTGTGGTCACACAGTAAATTTCAGAGATGTGATTTGAAAGCAGCTCTCACCTGACTTCACGTTCCACTAAACCATACTGCCTCCCATAATTCTTATGTTTGGATTTTATGTTTTTCCTTTGTTTTTAAATCATTTTTTCCTTCTTTTCTTCTTCTTTTCTTTGAGTCTTGAATTTGGAGAGTTTCACCATTCAGTGGTGCAAGAAGAAAATGTCAGTGACCACTGGTCTTAGGTAATGTAGTATTCTGTGTATTGCATAAAATTTTAATTAGGATAACTGTGGCAGAGTTACATTGAAGGCAATATAAATCAGGCACTTGGCATGAAAAGCTGATAAGTACAAAAAATATTTGAAATATGCACCTCTTATCCAAAGCACAGTTTGACAGTAGGTTGGGAAAGAGAGGGCACAATTTTCAACTTTTATTTCTAGAGTAAAATTACCTGGTTTAAACTGCAATTTGTTACTCAGAATTCTGCCAGGATTGCATATTAAAGGAAGAAAAGAAATACATTGAAAATAATGAATGAAGGAATTCACCTATAGTTATAATTCTTATAAACTGACCAGACATTAATCTATATTTGTTATTTAATTTTTTTAATATCAAAGAGAGAGAAAGCCTATGAGGACCTTTGAGAGTCTTGTTTTCTAGCAATGTAGCCAGCTGAAAGTGTTATTGTTAGCAAGATGTTTTCCACTCTAAATTTAACAAACATGCTAAAAAACCAAGAAGAAAAATAAGGGGAAAATAGAGTATTTTCCAGGTAATCAATTTCATTTGAAATAATTTAATTTCTTTTGGATAGCATCACATTCTTTGAACAACCTGATATTTTGAGACTGGCCTTGACTGGTTCATGGTATTGATTGTGTCCTGTAGCTAGACATTTTTATAGACAAACTATGTTCCATGCATTGAAATATATTAGAGGTATCTTTATATTTGATTTATTTACTCTTTCCAGCTGTCCTAGAAGTTCCTGATGATCATCTCATCACTTTCTCAACTCTGAATTTTTAATGTCTCACTTTCAGGAACTGAACAGAAGAAGAAATTTGTCTTCAGAGTTTGTCAATATTAGCACTTACTGGACTAGCAATTTGATTCTCTGGTCTGAGTGAGTGAGAAGTAAGACAGACAGACTTCAATTATATGCTGAAAAAACTTTCCTAACTTCCCAAATATCACCCTTTAGTCAAGTTGGAAATTAATTTTAAAGAAATTTTGCAGAAATTCTCAGAAAAGTAGAAGCTAGGTTAATTAAGTGTTAGGACAGCAGGGATTTAGAGCTAAAAGAGATCCTGGAGATAGTTCAGTCAAACCCCACCCTTCTACAGATAAGAAAACCACAATTGCTTAAGGCCTCACAGGTAGTGAGGATCAGAGCCAAGATTTAAACTTCTGTTCATGGTTAAAATACAGAGCATTCAATATACAACACTACCTTGGTCACCATGCTTGGGAATTAGTCAACAAGCATTTATTAAGTACCTGCTAAATGCCAAGTACTGTGCTAAGAGTTGAAAAGACAAAGAAGGACAAAAATCGTCCCTGCATCAAAGAGCTCACAATATAATGGTGGAGACAACACCTTAATGAATAAGCAAATACATAATGATTCTAAAATAGTCTCAAGAGAAATATATTAGTAGCTAACGGGATAAGGGAGGGAAAGAAGGAGTTACACTTCTTGACACTCCTCTTCCTTAGTATTAGGGGATCCTCTTTGCACACTCTCTCTCCCGTCCATATAGGGTGAGGGTCTCCTTGGGAAAGAGATGCACTCTCTCTTTCCTTTCCTCTCTCTCTTTTCTGTATCACTCTCTTCAGCCAATCTCCATCCTCCTGAGAGGGGGCTACCTCTGGAGAGGTATGGTTCTCATGTAATAAACAGACTATGTCTCTCCTAGAAAACATACATGATCTCTCCTCTATCCTTGGAGAGAAGCCTCCAGGTTTACATCTTGGGTTTTTAGAAAATATCCTTGTCAATAAAGTACTTTGGGGTGGAGGCAGAGCCAAGATGGTGGTTGGAAAGCGGGGGCTTTCTTAAGCTCTCCACCAAATCCCTCCAAAACACCTGTGAAAAATGGTTCTGAACAAATTCTAGAGCTTCAGAACCCATGGAACAGCAGAAGGAAGCAGGTCTCCCACCAAGGATGACCTGGATGGTCGCTGGAAAGGGTCTATCACACGGTGCTGGGAGTGTAGCGCAGTCCAGCATGGGCTTTAGGAGCAGGCTTTAGGGCCATGAAAAAATGAGCCATGGCAGTTAACAGACTTCTCAACCCACAAACACCAAAGACAATGGAGCAGGTTAATGGGTAAATTGCTAGATTGGGTTAGAGAATGGTCCGGCTCCAGCCCTGGTGGTGGTGGAGGTGGTGTGGTAGTGGAGCTCCAGGGTCAGCTGTTTCCAGAGTCCCCGGGTCACATGGTGGGCAGAATAAAGTGGCAGACCAGAGCAGGAGTGCAGGGCCTGCTTTGCCCTGATTTGAGCTGAGTCACAATCCTGGTTGGTGATTCTTGGGAGAGGAGGAGCACTGCTATGGCAGAGCTTGTGGTGACAGTGGAGTAGAAGTAGCTCTGAAAACAGCAACGCAGCCCCTAAAGCTTGGGACAAAGCACTGTCTACTCTACAAGCAGTCATACCCTGACAAAAGCTTGAAAGTCAAGTAGTTGGCTGGGAACATGTTCAGGCAGTGAAAAAGTATGCAGACTCAGACTCAGAGTCAGACTCAGACTCTAGAATCGTTTTTTGGTGACAAAGAAGATCAAAACATACAGCCAGAAGAATCAACAAAGTCAAAGAGCCTACATCAAAATCCTCCAAGAGAAATATGAATCAGTCTCAGGCCATGGAAGAGCTCAAAAAGGATTTGGAACAGCAAGTAAGAGAAGTAGAGGAAAAATTGGGAAGAGAAATGAGAGTGATGTAAGAAAACCATGAAAAAAACAAGTCAATGACTTGCTAAAGGAGACCCAAAAAAATTACTGAAAAAATAACACCTTAAAAATAGACTAACCCTAGGTATCAAGGGTGGAGCCAAGATGGCAGCAGGAAAATAGGGACTAGCATGAGCTCCCCTGCCGAGTCCCTCCAAAAACCTATAAAAATGGCTCTGAACCAATTCTAGAACTGCAGAACCCACAAAACAGCAGAGGGAAGCAGGGCTCCAGCCCAGGACAGCCTGGATGGTCTCTGGGTGAGGTCTATCCCACACAGAGCTGGGAACTGGGAACTGGGAGCTGGGAGCTAGGAGCGGTGCAGAGCAGAGCCCAGCATGAGCAGCGTGGACCAATCAGACCAGGAGCCAGGCTGAGATAAATTGCCCTATAGAAACACAACAAGTAGGCCAGGATCTTTGAATACTTTTGTTGCTGGTTGTTGAGTTGTTTCAATCATGCCCAACTCTTTGTGACTACATTTGAGGTTTTCTTGACAAAAATACTGAAGTGGTTTGCCATTTCCTTCTCCAGTTCATTTTACAGATGAGGAACTGAGGCAAACAGGGTTAAGTGACTTTCCCAGTGTCACATAACTAGTAAATGTATGAAGCTGGATTTGAACTCATGAAGATGAGTTTTCCTGACTCCAAGCCCAGGGCTCTATCCATTGTGTCATAGGGAGTAAAGTGTAAGCAAACTATAAAGGTAAGGAGGGGTCTGGTTGTGAGGAATTTTAAATGACAAACAAAGGAGTTTATATTTGATCCTGGAGGTAATAGCGAACCCTTGAAGTTTATTCAATAGAAGCACACATGATCAGACCAGTGCTTTGGAAATCTTTTCTGGCAGCTATGGGGAAGATGGATTGGAATAGAAAGAGGTTTAAGATAGAGAAGAAATAAGAGGCTCATTTAAAGTAGGTCTGAGTCATGATTGTTGCTGTGTGAATGTAGAGTCAGGGAAATATATTAGAGAGTATAAGATGACTTTTCCCATTTATATGTAGCACTTGATGAAAAAACAGAATCTATGGTTTTTAAACATAATTTTGTCATGAATGGGCCATGCAAAAGAAGCTGTTCAAGAAATCTGTTTTCGGAAACCTGGAAAGACTTATGAACTGATGCCGAATGAAGTGAGCAGAACAGGAGAACTTTGTACAAGGTAACAACCACATTGTGCAATGACAGTTTTTGATAAACTTAGCTGTTCTCAGCAATACAAGGACCTAAAACAATTCCAAAAGACTCATGATGGAAAATGCCATCCATGTCCAGAGAAAGAACTGCGGAGTCTGAATGCAGATCGAGGCACAGTATTTGCTCCCTTTTTTCATTTTGTTTTGTTTTGTTTTGTTTTGTTTTGTTTTTTTCTGGTTCCACCCCTTCATTCTAATTCTATGCAACATGACTAATGTGAAAATATGTTTAATAAGCATGTATATGTAGAGCCTATATCAGATTGCATGCTGTCTTGGGGAAGAGGTAGAGAGGGAGGTGGAGAAAATTTAAAACTTATGGAAGTAAATGTTGAAAACTAAATTTAAAATAATTCATTTAAAACAAAAAGAAATAAGTTTTTGGAGATTACAATGAGTGCCATGCCTGCCAGGAGGGACAAAAAGCATATGGTGTCAGCCCCAATGCTCAAAAGTTAATTTGGTGGCATTCTTATCCTGAGAATTCTCATGTCATACTACAGGGATTTTGGTTTTTTGTTTGTTTATCTTATTTGTTTTGATCTTTTATGGAATCAGAGTTTAAAAGAATAATTCTTGTACCTGGAGAAAGTTTAATTGAGTATATTATGAGGTTTTGGTGAGGTGGGATACAAAGGGGGAGAGCAAGGTTTATAGGTACTGTAGTAGTGCAGAGGACAGTTCAGACAGAGGGGTACTTATCCTGGGACAAGAGCTAACCTCCACCTGAGAATCCATCCTGTGACCCCATGAATGTTGGAGGTGAAAGAGAGACAGATCCAAGAGAAGACATAAAAGCAATGGGACCCTAAGAGGGGAGTACCATGAATGCTTTGCACCATGTGGCTGCATGAGCCGGTCCAAGGCTATTAGATGAGGTCTGGGGACAGGGGTCAAGCCAGGAGTGAGTTAACTCCCTAGCACTTTTGTGTATTTATCCCCAGTGCCTAGCACAGTGCTCAATATATAGTGGGCATTTAATAAATGTCTAATGATTGCTTGATTGACTGAGCTTTATGAGAACTCAGCTCCCTTCCTAGCCTGATGCAGCAAGAAATGATCTGGCTTTAGAGTCAGAGAACTTAAGTTTGAATATTGGTTCTACTTCTTAATCCCTGTGGGATCTTAGGGAAGTGACTTCCTTTTTCTGGGCCTTAGTTTCCTTAGCTATAAAATGATGGGGTTGGATTGAATCATCTCTGATTAGAGGGCTAGAAGGTGGAGTCCTAAACTACTCAATATCTCCTCACCAGTCTTGGGGTCCAATCCTATTTTATTTATATTCATTGCATATTTCCAAGTGTAGAGATAATTTTTCTTGTTAGAGAGGTAAAAATAAAATAGACTTTTAGAAGTATTGCTTTCTCTTTGTAATTTTCTAGTAGATTACAAAAGGTCCTACAAGACAGTAGGTCTAACTTTTACTAGTTTTCATTTCGCCTTGCTCATAATAGAAATAGAAGTAATTTCTTGTTATTTGTAGAATTTTTCCCATAAACTTCAGTGAGTTTTTTTTTTTGAACTGTACTGAAGATTTCTGGTACTATTTTTTTCCTTTTAAAAATACATTTATCTCTAGTTTTATTTTCAGTGCTTTCATTTTCAGATATTTTGCTCTCTCTCTCTCTCTCTCTCTCTCACACACACACACACACACACACACATACATACACACACACACATACACACACACACACACACACACACACACAGAGCACTAGAAAGCAAGCAGTAGTATTCTGATAGGCCTATTCCTTTTCTGAATATTCTTCCTGCTTCTGAATTTTATTTGGGTCTTTCAAAAAATCTGAACTTATTGAAGAGCTATTTGTGAAATCACATGCTTATTTTTAAATACATTTTATTCTTTATTGGGGTTACGTGAGATGGAATTTCATTTTTGTAAATGACCTATCCCTCTCAAGCCATGTTCTCTTGTAGAATAACAAGTTATATGCCTTAGTTTTATTTTGTTTTCTTTTTTAACCATGAACTTAGTCTCCTAGTCACAACACTTAGCATAGCGCCTACCACATATTAGAAACTTAATAAATGCTTGCCTACTGACCAAATTCTTAGAATTTTGAAAATTATCTCATTCATAGTTAATGATACTAGTTTTCCCTTCCTTATTTATTATTTTATTGCTGTCTTCAAAAATGTCACATTTATTCATGAAAAATTCCTTCCTCTCACCCAACGAGCCATCCCCTGCAACAAAGATTTAAACTGAAATGTAAAGAAAAGTAATTCAGAAAAAATGATCAGCAGACCCATCCCATGTGATATAAGTGCTATTCCATAACCACCTATCACACTTCCCCAACTCTCTGTGATGAAGGGAGGAAAATTTTTCAATATTATTTAAAGATACTATTTTACCATCTGCTATTTTTTATTGAAATATCATTGGACAAGTCATATGAAAATATTTGGGCCTCATTTCCCATATTTGTAAAATGAAGTGGTTTGTGACCACCAAATTTAAGGTTAAGCTCCCTTCTAGCTCTAAATCTTTGATTTTATAGTATGATTTCACCTTACATTTAATTTCCTTCTTAACGATAGTTGTTTGTCCATTTCAGTTAGAAGATTAATTTTCTTGGTAAGGAAAATATAAATGAAGTAAGAAATGGTAAGAAATTTCCTTGCATACATAGGTATTATGTGGGTCAAGATTATTTCTGCTTATTTTTTTTAAAAATAGCTGGCTTCTCCTTCTCACCTCATTTCTTCTCTGTTCTGGTCCAGATCAGATTAATACTTAAGAAAAACGTTAACAAAAGTACTACCATAAAAGGAGAAAGAAGAGAAAAATCAGACCTGAGTAGATTTTTTAAAAAATGATAGTTCTATAGAATGTATAATAAAGCATAGCACATTACAGGTCTTTTAAGGCAAAATTATTTATACGTTGTTAATTTTGATCATTGTATCAGATATTTTTGCATAGTTGTTTTTATTTATTGAAAGGTTGGGTTGATCTGAGAGTTACCAGTACTTCTGCATTGCTCTTTTCAGAAAACTCCATTATTTCTTCTTCATTGGAATTATCTCCATTTGTGTTGTCAGAAATATATATATGTGTGTGTGTGTGTGTGTGTGTGTGTGTGTGTGTGTGTGTAGCTTGAAAAACAGATCACAAGCCTGGCACAGAGTTCTAGTAGTTGGACAAAGGGAAGGAAGGAAGGAAGGAAGGAAGGAAGGAAGGAAGGAAGGAAGGAAGGAAGCTAGGGAGGGAGGAAGGGAGGGAGGAAAGAAGGGAGGGAGGAACATTTACTAAGTGTCTGCTATGTGCAAGTTACTCTTCTAAGAGCTTAACAAATAATATTTGATTTGATTTTCACAACCATCCTGGGGTGTAGGTGCTATTATCATCCCCATTTTTATATGAAGAACTGAGTCAAATAGAGAAGTATCATTCTAGTAGGTGTCCGAGGCTAGATTTGAACCAAGGTCTCCCTGACTTCATGTCCAGAACTATTCCAATTACTGTACCACCTAGTTGTCCCTACCATAGAGTAGTGATGAGAGACTTCACTGATACAGATAGCTATTAATATTCTCTCTCTGCCAAAAGCAGAACAACTATTAATGTCTTCACTCGCCTTAGTGATAATTTAACCCTTCAAAAAAGTGGAGGAATCAACAACAGGAGATTGTATTCTGAATATTTTTCTTTTCATGGTACAAATGTTCTATTAATTAATTTATTTTTAGTTTTCAACATTCACTTCCACAAGATTTTGAGTTCCAAATTTTCTCCCCATCTCTCCCCTGCCCCCATCAAAAGATGGTGTGCATTCTGATTACCCCTTCCCCCAATCTGGCCTCCCTTCTATCAGCCCCTTCTCTTGTCCCCTTCCCTTCCATTTTCCTATAGAGCAAGATAGATTTCATACCCCATTTTCTGTACATCTTATTTCCTAGTTGCATGTGAAAACAACCTCCAACATTTGTCATTAAAACCATGAGTTCCATACTCTCTCCCCTCCTGCCTCCCCACTCAACCCCACCGAGAAGGCAAGCAGTTCAACACAGGACACACATGTACAGTCATGCCAAACACCTCCACAACAGTCATTTTGTGAAAGACTAACTATATTTCTCTCCATCCTATCCCTCTTCCTATTTATTCTGTTCTCTCCTTTGACCCAGTCCCTCCTCAAAAGTGTTTGCTTCTGATTACCCCCTCCTCCCTTTTTGCTCTCCCTTCTATCATCCCCCCTCTCTTATCTCCTTCTCTCTTACTTTCTTATAGGATAAGATAGATTTCCATATCCAATTGAGTATGTGTTATTCCCTCCTTAAGCCAAATCTGATGAAAGTAAGGTTCACTCATTCCCTCTCACCTCCCCACTTCTTCCCCTCCACTGTAAACGCTTTTTCTTAACTCTTTTATGTGAGATAGTTTACCCCATTCTCCTTCCTTTATCCTTCTCACAGTGCATTCCTCTCTGCTTCCAGTGTGGATGCTGTGCTGTCCCAAGCTTCTGGGGTTTTGTGCAGCTGTTTTCAGAGGTACTTCTAGAGACCTGTACATTTTCAGTTCTTCTAAGGTGGTATGATACAAGGAGAGGTGTTTACTCCTCACCTGGTCTTTGCTCTGGTCTTTGAGTGACCACAAGTACTCTTTTGTACCTTGGACCTGTGAGGAGGATTCCCTCTCCGCTTCTGCCACATGTTCTGCCAAGCCTGTGCTCCTCCTCACCCCAGGACCACAACCCAGGACTGACCTAGATTGAAGCATGAGCAAAACAAGAGAATTCTATCTCAGCACCAGCAAAGAGATCTGTGCAATCCTTCCAGATCAGCCCATCATTCCCTCCACTGTCTGTGGGCTGAGAGTTCTCAGAAACATCCACTGCTGCCTCGGGGCTAGGACTGGACCACTGTGCTCCATTCTCACATAGGTTCGACAGACCTTTCCTACTGACCTTCTACGTTGTCTTTGGCATTTGTGAGTTGAAGTCTGGAAACCACAACAGCTGCGAGTGATTCAGTCCCTTGAGGTCTGCTCTGGGTCTGCCTAGGGCCTGGTCTGTTCTGGTGGGACCTGAGCTGGCCTGTGCTCTTCTCTCAGTCTGGTGCAACAGACCTTTCCTGTTGACCTTCCAGGTTGTCTTGGGCTGGAAATTTGTTTCACTTTGTCATTTTGTGGGTTCTGCTGCTCTAGACTTTGTTTAAAGTCTACTTGGAGGGGTTTGGGGGAGAGCTCAAGCAAGTCCCTGCTTTTACTCCACCATTTTTGCTCCACCCCTGGATATTTTTCTGACTGTAGGGAGAGTTGCTCAAAAAGGTACAATTGATAGTAATCTTGAAGGGAAGTGAACACTTCTTTCTGGAATTTTGTGATAGATAAGTAGATCTAGTCCAACATGCACTCCAGACTTTTCTAATGCAGATTACAATTATTTCAGTGGAAACAGAGGTGGGATCTCATGGACTAACTTTGGGGCTACAGTCTCAAATGGGAAGTGCTGCCCAATCAGATTAAAATAGTTAAGAATAACATAAATATTTTCAATATGTGGGGGGTTTTGTCAGCCTGCAGAGATCTTTATGCATTTGAGTTTGACAGCACTGCTCTGGGATATGTTAGCCCAGGAGGAGTATCATGTCTCAGTGATCCCCATGAGGACACATTTGCTTTCTGGATTGAACATCTCTAATTCCTCTTGTTTGTTACCTAAATTTTAGGTAATTGTGCACAGACTTAAGGCCATGAGTTTTACTGCTGGCTCCTCTCTTGGTCTCTGTCTCCTGTGAATTTCTATTTCAATGACAAGTCTTTTTCCTTCTTTTAGGCTATTTCCTATAGCATCTGACTTTCAGGTTATTTACAGGCAGTCTTCTCCTTACTTCATCCTTTTAAGTTTAAAGTCATTTTGCTTAGATTTGCAAGACACCTAGCAAATATACTCATATCAACTTTTGCAACCAACAGGCATGCATCATGGATAAAGTTCCAATAGGCTCATGAGAGCCAATTGTTAAGTATTCAGTTTGAAAATTTATTGGAACACATATTGGAAATTGGCAAACTACAAATTAGGCCTTCATTTATTTGATAATTGATATATTTATTGGGTTGATTGTCTAGACTTAATAAAGTGATGAAGAAAATATTAATGATAAAGATTAAATTTAAAAGTGCATATCCCTCCCCCAACTCAAAAAAGCTGATAGTTAAACATTTACCAGAATGCCCACTGGATGTACTACATCTTTGGCCAGTGTTCTCTCAATCTATATTGTAAACTGTAACCAGAAGCCCAAATCCCATTCTCAGATACCTTCTTATAATTAGCTAGAACCACCCAGGTTAATATTTCTCTCCTATATCCCTTACCTTCAAGAGGCAACAATCAGGAAAATACAACTTATGTTACTATGACCCTCAGTTTCCTGATTGATACCCTTGAGAGTCCTCTGGTAGTATCATTTGTGTCTACACAGATACCCAGAAATTGGTAGTTGTCATTTATTTTGATAAGGCTTAAGAAGTTCTTTTTTATGTCCCAAATACATAGTCATGAAGAAAATAAACCTCCCCATTGATGTTATCACATCAACAAAATAGTTGTTGCCTAAGAATCCCTGAGCAGGAAATCACTACCAACTGCTACCTTTCTCCTCTTCCACTGTTTCTTGGTTGATGACTGGGACCCATCTCATCATCCTGATCTATATCTTGCCACTAGACCTAAATGGCTCTGGAGGAGAAAATGGGGCCGGTGACTTTGCACAGCCCTCCCTCACTTAAATCCAGTTCACTTGCAAGTCATAGCATCACCTTTCTGATGTCATAGTCATCTCCAAGGAAAAAGGACAAGCAGCAACAAAACAAGTGGATAGCTACTGTGGTTGTTTTTTTTTTTTTGTTTGTTTTTTTGGGAGAATGAACAAGTTATTCCTCTTCAGATCATCCTGTGTGCTTCCTCTTTAGAAAGTGTTTCAGTTTTATTTTTAATCTCTAATGTCCCAGACTGTCTTTTTCCTTCCCTTTCTGTTCTAAAATTCTTCCATGATGACCTCTATTCCCCTTCAGATCCTCTCAGATACAGTGGATAGAATGATTGACCTGGATTCAAAAACTGTGCGATCAAGTCTAGCCTCAGATACTTTCTTGCAGTGTGACCCTGGGCAAGTCACTTTACCTTTAGCTGCCTTAGTTTTCTCATCTATAAAATGGGAATAAGTCACCTCCCTGAACTATTGTGAGGGTAAAGTGAGATGGTATCTGTAACTCTGTAAACATTAAAGCACTATGTGAATGCTAGATATCTCCGCCCCCCCCTCAGGAAACCTTACATCTGTTTTGTTTTGTTTTGTTTTGTTTTCAAAAGGGGCCCTTCATTCTCCCTAACAACTTCAGGTGGGAAGTTATTACTGAAATAAAATGCAGGTTTGGGGGTGTTTGGAGAGCACCATTTTATTATAATGACTGAGGATGGTGCAGGTAGCTAGCAGAGTACTACTAATAAAAATGTGGGACTTAGAATCAAGAAGGATCTGAATTAAAACCTGCTTTAGACAAATTATCTATATGACTGGGCAAGCAATTTAACATTTCTTTGCTTCAATAATACGTTATTCACAAGGAGGACTTAAATAAGTTAACATATATAAAGTACTTTACAAACCTTAAAGCACTTCAAAGCCAATATTTTTATTATGGTCCCAGAAAAAGGTTGAGGCCACATAGGCAGTTGGTGTTGATCACTACATATATCATCATATAAGGTTGATGTGTTGGTTGATTTTCCTGGATTGCTACCCTCTTTCTTTTTTATTTATTTGTTCGTATATGCATTTGCTTATTCATTAATTAACTCATTTTAAAAAAAATTACAGTGCAAGTTGCTAGGGAGGTGTAAAGGAGAGATATGTTAAGAAATGAAAGTGATATAATAATCCAAGATAATAAAATAACATTTAAAAAAGAGGAAAGTTGGCCCAAATCACAATGAATGCACTTTGGGAATGTATATGTTGGCATTTAACACCTAGCAGAGGTGAATCGTGATTCTATTAACTTTCACACAGAACAAGTAATGGCATTTGCTTTTCTTTGTGACTTTCAAGTTCTTCCCCTCTTACAGTCAGCAGAGCCATGACTACTCTGTGTGATTTTGTATGTTTTATAAGAGTGCTGCCCATAAAACTTCTATAACAACAGAATGCAACTTGAAGTACTCATTTTAAGTCAATGAGTAAATTATAGTAGTCATATAAACTACATGCTTATTCTAAAATAAGCTAGTCTCTTCTCCCTTTTGATGTCAAATATAAGGAATTCTCTAGGAAGATAGCATTAGAACTCTAACTGCCAAATCTCTGAGAGAGAGGAAGACACTGAGTGAGCCAAGCAAGTGTTATTTTTTTCTCCGTTATAGACTGTGCTTATTTGTTTTCTATTTTAATGCCCAGGCAAAAATATGGAAAATATTTCTGGCTCATTAGACAGAGTAATAAAACCCAAATCTAATAAGCTGTTCTCTAGTGTAAGTGTTGTGATTACATGCCTTTTTAAAAAAATTTGTGTCTCTATAAGGAGTCTTGTTCATATGAGTGGTTTCAAGCCAGTCTCATCTCACAAAGACAAATGAAAAACAGCCAGGAGTAACAAAAACCAAAAAGTAAAATGAGACCTGATTTAATACAATATGTTATGTTTTAACATCTCAGATTATGAGTGTTATTTTTTCTCA
The DNA here is from genome assembly GCF_011100635.1 of Trichosurus vulpecula. Classification (NCBI taxonomy): domain Eukaryota; kingdom Metazoa; phylum Chordata; class Mammalia; order Diprotodontia; family Phalangeridae; genus Trichosurus; species Trichosurus vulpecula. Next base: position 392,497,865 of record NC_050574.1, read on the forward strand.
AGGAAAATGAGATCTTATTATGAAAAGAAATCTTATGCAGATTGTGGAAATCATCTTCAAGTACAGGGAAACTCAGCTATTCATAAGGGTGATGCTTTGCACTTGGTACTTGTCAGATCTCTTTGATTATTTAGATACTTTTTATTGGTTTCATTCTACTTATTCTGTTTCTATTCAAATTAGGATTTTCTTTGGAACCTAAATTAATGCCCATGTTACTGTTGGAGACAGTATCAAAAATACTATCAAATATAAAGGAATATATGAGGAATATATGAGGAAAAGAAATTCACAAAAGAATTAAAAACTTAATCATTTGAGAAATCACTAATAATAAGAATAATACAAATTTAAATGACCTGAGGTTCCGTCTCATGTCCAGCTAATTGAAAAAGATGGCAAAAAAGTGGGGTTCTTCAAGTTTAGAGGACTTATGGAAATATAGGCACACTAATGCATTACTGGTAATGTTGTGAATTATCATAACCATTTCAAAAAATAAATTAGAACTGCAAATATAGGAGCTAAAATGTACACTGGTTTGGGCTCAGAGAGAGGCCTCTTAGGCCTAGAGCCAATGGGTTCTTTGATAAAAGGAAAGATCTGATAGAGACCAAAATATTTATTGGTATACCTTTTTTTTGGTAGCAAATAACTGAAATTAAAATAAGTATCCATTGATTGAGAAACAGCTAAATCAATTGCAGTACATGAATGTAATGGAATATCACTTTGCTTTATAAGACATTATGATCTAGATGTGGTGGTACACTCCTGTAAGTCATACCACCTGGGTATCGGAGGCTGGTGGATTGCTTGAGCTTGTGAGTTCTGAGCTACTATAGTGTAAGGCAGGGGTAGGGAACCCATGGCTTCAAGGCCACATGTGGCCTTCTAGGTCCTTGGGTGCAGCCTTTTTGACTGAGTCCAAGTTTTACGAAACAAATCCCTTTTAATAAAGGGATTTGTTTTGTGAAGTTTGGATTCAGTCCAAAGACCACACTTGAGGACCTAGAAGGCCACAGGTTCCTCACCCCTGGCCTAAGCTAATAAGGTGTCCATAATAAGTCCATCACCAATATGGTAAACCTTTGTGAGCAGGGGGCAACCAGATTGCCTAAAAGGGGGTAAATTGGTCCAAGTCAGAAAACAGAGCAGGTTAAAGCTTCTGTACCTCTCAATACTGAAATGAAGTCCAGGAGTGGCTACTCCATTCCCAGCCTTGGTAAGATAGAGAGATGAAGAAAAGAAAAACAGAAGGAAGGAAGGAAGGAAGGAAGGGATCACAAATTTGGCAAATACAGAGAAACGTGGAGATACATACATGAACTGTTGTAAAGTGAACTAAGCAGATCCAAAGAAATACTATACGTATGATATAACAATACAAATGGAAAGTTAATAACCACAAAATAAGTGAAAGTGAATATTGCAAAATTAGAAAGAACAGGTTTAGCTCCTCCCCTCCCCCCACCCTTTCTTCATGAGCAAAGAGCTAGTCCCAGTACCAAACACTTAGAGGTTCCTGCCTCTAAGATACCAAACAAAAAATCACTGATTTTACGTGCTTCAACCCACCCATATCCAATTCTATTCCACAGAGACAAAGTGCTGAATGTGAATTTCAGATTTCCTGAATCTTCATCTATAACATGGCCATACTCTGTTGTATAAGTTCAGCATCAACTAGAAAGTATGTTTTAGTTCCCCTAAGGATGACAGTGATTATAGTGTTTATGGGGCCTTCTTGTAGTAGGATTAGCCATAGAGAGCTAATAATCCAATCAAACGGTTCCTATTTCCCAGAACCCTTAAGTTTGTCACAGCCCATGTCCTGTCTACAGTAGAAGTTTCTGCCAACTACATTGAGTCGGCAGCACTAGTGTAGTATGAACCAGATTAAAATGTAATTGATTAATGAAAATGGTAACCCAATAGGATCCTTTCACAAAAGATTTAGTGGTCCCATTTCTGTTTGAGTTTGATATTACTGGTCTAGGGGATACATGAAACTAAAAGAAACTGTGGGCATGAAACTACAAGATAGGGTTTTTTAAAAAAATATATATATATAGATAGATAGTTATTCCTATATTATATTTATATAGTTATTCTAATATTGTATATAGTTAAGCTTGTGGAGCATAACTGTTAATGTCAAGATTATATGTTTGGGGTATAATGTAAATTCAAGGAAGGGGTGATATTTTACCAACATGACATGTGTTTGAAGAGTTTATAACCTAATATAGAAGATAATATGTGAAGAAATCTATACAAAACAAGCCATGTGCAGAATAAATAAGAAAAAATTAACTGAGAAAAAAGCACTAAAATGTAGAGGGGTTGGGAAAGGCTTCCTGTAAAAGATGGGATTTTAGTTGGGACTTAAAGGAAGCCAGGGAAATCAGTAAGCAGAACTGAAGAAAGAAAGCATTCCAGGGATGGGGAGTGGCCAGAGAAAATTCCTGAAGCCTAGATATGGGATATCTTGTCTGTGCAATAGTCAGGAAATCAGTATCACTGAATGGAAGAGTATGAAGTGGGTGTAAGGTATAATAAAATTGCAAATGGAAGGAGGGGCTTGGATCATTGAGTGGTTTTTGTTGCCAAACAGAGGATTTTGTATTTGATCCTGGAGGTGATAAGGAACCACTATAGTTTACTGAGTGAGGGGTGTGAAATGGTCAGACTAAGTTAAGAGTCCCTGTGGGTAACATTAAAACTGAGTGGTCAAAGCCAAATGAATAATCGTTGTTTTGAACTCATCAGTATTTGATCTTTTTCTGGATGCCTCATAGAAGGAACTGTGGTCTAAACTATGGGTTTGGAGTTAGAGAACCCGAGTTCAAATCACACCTCTACCACTTGCTATTTGTCTGATGTTGGGCAAGTCACTTTCTCTATGGGCCTCAGTTTGCTTATGTAGAAAATGAGGGGATTGGACTAAGGCCCCTTGTAGTTGTAAATCCATAATCTGATAGCTGATTTTATCTTCCTCTTCCCATTTGATATTACTGATAAACCTGAATGTTTTCTGGAATTTGGAATTTCTGGGATTATTCTTGTAGAATTATTCCATTTTTGTGTGAGTTAAAATGGTCCTCGGGAAAGTGCTCAAAATTTGGAATAAGAAAGCCTGTGCTGAAAGCCCAGTTCTGCCACTCACTACTGTAAGGTGTTCAGCTAGTCACTTAACCTTTCTTGATCTGTTTACACAAAAGGATAAAGTTGGACCAGATGACTTCTAGGGTTCCCTCCAAATCTATATCTCCATTATTTTAATCATCTCCTAGTGTTTACATCTTCCATAGAAATAGCTAGGGGCTCAGTGAATAGTGTACTGTGCTTGGAATCAAGGAGACCCAAGTTTGGATCCTGCCTAGGACAGTTACTACCTGTACCACTCTGGGCAAATCACTGAAAATCTATTTGCCTCAGTTTCCTTAACTATGAAATGGGAATGGTAATAATGGCACCTCCCCTCAACCCTGTCAGGGTTGTAGTGAGGGTCAAATGAAATAATATTTATAAGTAATATTTATGTGCCTGGTGCATAGTAGATGCTTAATACATGCTTGTTTCCTTCCTTCCTACATAGGAATCTCTAAAGTGTTGACTGGCCGTGAGCTCCACTGTAACCAGATTTAGACTGTTTCTCCTTTTGGTCCAGGGTTATTTATATTTGTCATCCGGATTTTGTCTTTAAGAGTTCTTCAAACCTCTTGAGTCAAGTCCCTTCATAGCATCTTCATCCATGACCTCCTTTTTACCTTTTCTTTGAACTGTTTGAAATCTGCTCTCCTATAGTCCAAATAGTTTTCACCTATCTCCATTTTTTTTATCTCCTTGCTTACATACCACTACCAATGTGACCTGATTTCTATCTTAATGAAGATCTTCTGTATTATCCATCTAAACTTTGGCAGTCTTCAGGGACTTATATTGAGTGAAATCATTTGGCTAGGGAATGACAATATACGTCCCTGTTTATGAGGACATAATACGGAGGGCTCATCCACATGTCAGGGATGAAGACCTCTAGGCTACCTTTGTCTTCAGGTATCCACATCTTTTGAACTATTAAAACTTTCCTTGGAGCCAAGTGTAGCAGCACAAATCACTGGTTATCTCAGAAATGAGTATTAAAAATGAAAAGAAATCAAATTATTTCAAGTCTCTTGTGTGTGTATCTCTCTCCATTTGAGCTTTAGTGTTCCTCTTCCTTTATATCTCCTGTAGCAATATGGATTGGTCACATTCCCTTTGTTCATTTTTATTTAGTAGTTGCTCATAAGTGTTAATTGATGACTTCCTTTGGCTGTCTATAGACCAGAGTCAAAGGAGGCATTCCAGAAGCCGAGGAATGAATTTGTGGTGTCTTCCATAAGAGGCAAATCCCATTATGTCAGTAGAAGAATACATGAAGTTTCATTATCTGGCTCATAAATGGATGCTGGGCTTTCAGAATATTCAGGCAGGAAACCAGATTCCATTAAGTTTAGTTAAATATAAAATTGAGAAGAATCCAATTTTCACTGCAGAATAGCACATTGAAGTTAGTTAGGAAGCACATTAGTGTTATTAATGATATAGGATTGACCTTTGCAGGGAAGGGATGATTTCCCCTGGCAACCTGGTTATCATTTTCACATTTAACATTTTGTGTATTGTGTTGTGTCGATTTTTTTTTTTTGCTCCACTTATTTAGGTATTTAGGGTTGGGAGTCTGCAATGGGAAAAGTACGAAGAAGGAGGAAAAAGGGCAGAAACTAAATTCTTGATGTAGATCCCTAAAAAGGAGATCTGGAATATATTGTTTTAAGGAAGTAATATGTATTATTTTATTCTAATATACTGAAAGTCATGTGCATTATAAATTAACCTACTTTGCCACTTATTATCTAGTCATGAACTATGTAGTCTTACAACATCATACAAGATATTAGTCCAGTTTGCCATGTAAATGGAAATAATAGCTCACATTCATTTAAATTTTCCCATTTGCACAGCACTTTCCTCACAATAACTCTGTAAGATAATCAGTATAAGTATAATTATCCCCATTTTCAGCTGAGGAAACTGAGGCTTAAAGAAATCAAATAACTTACCCAAGAAAGCATGACCAATAAATGAAGGAACATCTGTCTTATATAAACAGCAACCAGGTAGTGTTAGTCCTTCTTTGCTAATATTGCTACTTTAAGTTCCCAGGAGAGGTATTAATAATGCATAAGTTAAAATCACTAAGTAATTACTAGAATTTAATCATTTATTTTGCTGAATCATTGAGAAACAGTAGATGGAGAGCTAGCCTTCAAAGATTGAGAAATCTGTGTTCAGATCCTGCCTCTTGACATGTATTGATTACATTACCCTGGGCAGAGCTCTAGCCCACCTTATAAATTTGCAGAGGAGGTGCCAATCTGCATTATAAAATAAGTACCTTACTGGTTGCTCCCTACATCATTAAAATCTCAAGTTTAATCTTTATCTCTGTATTATAGTGAAAGAAATTTTTATCTGGTATTTAAAAAAAAGGTCTGAGGTCCTGTAGAGATGCTAGAGTTCTGGTGTGATCATGAGGCTTTTCATATTATTTGCATTGCCTTTCTTGAAACTACTTTGTGCACAGGGTGACCCAGAAGCCTCAGTACAGTTTTGAGCTTTTTCATGTTTGTGAAATGCGGTTGTGGAATTGAAATGAGTATTTTAGTTGAATTGAATCCCACAGTTACCCCTTGGCAATTTCTTGGCTTTTAGGGAGGGGCTCATAGTTTAGAGTGGATAAGAAGCATTGAGAGTGAAGTAGAGTGGGAAACTGGAAGTGAAGTCAAGTTAGTTTAACTACTCTGGGCCTCAGCTTTCTCATCTGTGTAAAATGAGTTGTTTGGACTGAATGATCTCTCAAGCCTGTTCCATCTCCAGTTCTTTGATTCTGTAAGGGTTAGCCATCAAGCAAAAGCCCCAAAATTCTAGACAAGGAAGAGAACATGACCCTGCACTGCAGAGAAAAAAAATTGCTACCCCAAGAAAAATTCCAAAGTAACCAAAAGATGCTATTGACAAGCTAGAAAAGTGTGAGTTTATTGCTAACAAAAACAGCATTCATAGTGACTTTAATTTCATTTGTTGTGACATAGTCTATAGCAGTAATATTTCCTGGAGTCAATAATTTGTGGTAGTATAAGTTTTCCTTTCTTTTATTATACTAATATCAGAACATTCCAGTTTACATATATAAATGTCATCTAACATGGTCTATGAGCTGCTTTTTAGCAAATTTGTAATGTTCTTTTAAGTGTAGCCATAAGCTTTTGAGCATACTTAGCAGTAATTCAGAGTAGCTCACAAAATATCATAGACAGAGACTCCAGTTACACAAGGTATCCAAAAAAAGGCTTATTGCAGGTTTAATCTATTAAACCTTGGTACAGCTTATTTTTGGATTGTGGTTTAAATGTATTTAAAGGCAGCTAATAAAAATTTTAGCCTTGTAAGTTGACGGAAAACTTAGGAATACTTCAGAAGTGTAGAATTCTAATACATTTTGTCTCTTTCTGTCACAGATCTTTCACTGTCATGGTGGAGGATAATATTCTACCAACAGATCACAAAACTTCCATCTTTAAAAGATGGTCTTAAAGATTTTCTGTGGTCAACCTGGTCACAATCACTTTCAAAGTTAACTATTCTGGCTTTCATGTGATAGACATATCATACATCACTGGGCCTGTATTTGAAGACATACATTTTAATAAGGACCTTCTAGAATTTGTCTTCAGGTAACAGCCTTCAGGAGCTCTTCAGAACTCTTCCACAATGTGCCCATCAGAATAAGACTTAAGTGGAAGAATGCTAGCATTCTAAGTAAAATAGCTTGAGGGAAAAGACTAGCAATTCATTATTTATTAACTATAGAGGTATAAAAGCTATCCTGGTAATAGTTTCCATTTCAGCCGACATTCCTCAGATGGTCCCATTGAAGGATTTTAAGAGAATACCACAGTCCCTGTCATGAAACCTTTTTGGAAATGAATGGGCTGCTAACTCTGCATATTCTGCCAAGGAGGCAGAAAAGGACTAATAAAAATGACAAAAAGCTAGCTCTAACAGAAAGGAATAGTTCTATCTCTCCTATGTTCATATCTTTGATGAGGGCTTTTAATATTCTTTTCTGCCCCAGGTAATAGAGATCTCTCCTACCTTACAGCCATAGTCCCTTTGCAGTTGGTTAGGCTTTCACAGACATGCTCACTAGAAACGATCACAGATTTATAATTCACTGAGCAACGAGGGATTTGGAGGGAAGGAGGGGGAAAGGAATGTTTAACACCCACTATGTGCCAGAAACTTTGCTAAGTGCTTTCAAATATTATCTCATTGCATCCTCACAACAACTGTGACAGGTACATGCTGTTATTATCCTCATTTTACAATAAACTAGTGGAGAAAACAATTTATAAAAATTAGATTGATATAAATATAGTACCTTTTTGTTTGTTCAGTCATTTTCAGTCGTGTCTGACTCTTCATAACCCCATTTGGGGTTTTCTTGGCAAAGATAATAGAGTGGTTTGTCTTTTTCTTCTCCAGTTCATTTTATAGATGAGGAAATGGAGGCAAATGGAGGTTAAGTGACTTGCCCAGGGTCACTTAGGTAGTAAGTATCTGTGGCTGGATTTAAATCAGATATTCCTCACGCCAGGCCCAGAACTCTGTCTACCGCACCACTAAGCCTGCCTTTACCTGCCTGGTTACCTTTACAGAAGGATTCTGAACATTATATTTTATTTCCAATTTGAAGTATTATTCACCATTTCCATTTGGAATGATATTTCCTGAGTGCTTAGTCTGGTTTATCTAAATGGCTTCAATTTTCTTCCTTAAGAATCTTCAAAGTTATTTGCTCTCGGAGTGATGACAACAAAACTAGATCTCCTCCCAAAGATGGAAAAGGTCAGTGCTGAGTCAGAACTGAAGCACCCTAAGTTTCACTAACATGTTTGATATGTACTACAGAATAAAACAGAATCAGGGCATACAAAAGGCATGAATAATGGGAATAATTGGAATTTTCTTTATCACTCTAGATCTAGAATGTTTTCATAATTCATATGGAGTAATGTAAGCAATTGCTTATTTTGTAATTACTTTCTTATTATCATCATCTCATCAATTATCATCATTATATTACTAATCGGTGTAAGAAATAGGCTTTTCCCAGTGGACTTTGGCCATTGTATTCAATTCTATTGTTGAGTTGAAGAGATGAACTCAATGGTTATGTGATGGTTCTTTTCATAGATCAAGCTCGAAGCTTAGAAAGGGTGACTGCCCCTAACATAAACATAATAAGTACAGGAATATGAAACTGAGACTAGAAATGGGGGACAATGCCTGGGAGGACCTTGTTTTTTTTTTTTGTTTTCTTCTGCATTTTCATTTGTATGGCAGATCAAATAATAAGCATTTATATAGTGCCTACTATGTGCCTGGGGCATCTAGGTGGCACAGTGGATAAAGCGCTGGATGTGAGTCAAGAAGACATCTTCCTGAGTTCAAATTTGACCTCAGATACATTAGCTGTGTTGCCTTGAGCAAGTCACTTAACACTGTTTGCCTCAGTTTCCTCATCTGTAAAGTAAGGTGGAAAAGGAAATGACAAACCACTCCAGTATCTTTTCCAAGAAAACCCTGAATGGAGTCAAAAAGAGTTTGTTGGAGACAACTGAAATAACTGAACCACAATGAATATTATGTGCCAACCACTGTGTTATGAGCTTCTTTTTAAAAACAAATATGAATTTTCAAGAAGAGAAGGAGAAAGGAAACAAGTGTTTATTAAACTCCAACTATGCACCAGGCACTGTGCTAAGCATGTAACAAATGCCCTCTGAGGTAGGTTCTATTCTAATCTTCACTTTACAGTTGAGGAAACTGAGACAAATAAATGTTAAGTAACTGGCCCAGGACAACACAACTAGTTAAGTGTCTGAGGCTAGATTTGAACTCAGGTCTTTCTGACACTAGGCCCAATGCCTTTCTATGCATTGTACTACAAGGCACTAGGGACTTAATCTGTAATTCTTTTGGTACAGGGAATTCATAGATGAGGACTCATCTCTGCAAATGAAGGTTGGCACCTTGTCTTCAACTTATAGTCTTTGTGAAACGCCTAGAGTTTATGATTTGCCCACAGTAACACAGTTAGTCTGCATCAGAATTAAAACTTGAACGCAGATCTTTCTGGCTTCAAGGCCAGTTCTCTATTGACTATCTCACCCTCCTGTTCTGAGACTTAATACTGTGATTATTTGGAGGAGTAGTCACCATGAAATGCAAACTGGGACATAGCAATAACTAGCATTTAATCCATGCAAATGAAACATGGACATTCAGACTAAGATTACAAAGAAGGTGGCAGAGCATTGTAAAAGGAGTGATGAAGAAAAAGTAACAATTTAATTTACCTGACTTTGTATTCTTACTTTGGAGATATGAGATGATTTTTAAGGGGATACTAAGAGTACCTAACATTTCTATTGAGCTTGAAGCTTCTTTAGATGCTTAAAATTTAGGCTTTTCTTGATAATTTCTAAATAAGTAAGTACCAAGCATGAAACCTCTAACCTTTGATAGAGTTTATATAGTTTCCTGATAAACCACACAATTCACAAATACCTGGTGTAATCTCCTTCCCAGACCTGCTACTTTTCTTGGCATAAAATCTCTACATTCCAGCTGCAACTCTGAGCTCCCTGCTGAATCAGAGGGAAGAAAGAATTCTATGAAGTATCTGCCATGTTTTTTCTGATATCTGTAATAAGCAGAGTCCTCAACTTGGCCATGATCATAAACACCAAACATCTGACAATTATTTTAATTCTTGGCCAATGACAAATAATAACATATTCAACAAGCTTAATATGATGAAATGCTAGGCTGTGTTCTCTTTCTGGAAAATTAAGACATTGAATAGGCTCTAGCTTTAGATTTCCCTCTGAAATTCAGAAGAATCTTCTTTGAAACTTTCATATAGCTGAAAATCCACCGTTAGCATCTGGGTCTGTCCTTATAGATTCTAGCTGAAAAGAAAAAGTAGTCAAGTTAAGGATGGACAACTTCCTTATTGAGGGGACAGTAACTTTTGAACACTAGCCTTAGAAATAGAAGCAATACATGGGGCTTGGTTTGAGCTTAACTTCATTTAGTTTTTATTCAATATCAGGAGTAATTTTTTTTTCTTGTGAGACTTTTGAAATTCTTTTGAATCACCCTTTGTAGGTTCTTTTAACACTCTCCTCCTTGTGTTTCCCAATGCACTAGTGGACTAGTAGTGAAAATTCATGGAAATCCTAAAAGAGTTGTATGCTTCTTTCAGGGACAGAATGGGGAGACCACTATGAGACTACATTCTTATTATCCCATCAGTTTGGGTGAAAAACAAATCGGTAATGGCAGCTAAGGTAGGAGTTGGGGTAGAGAACCAAAAAACAGCTCTATCATGTGCACGGGATAAAAAGAGACCATAATGGAAAATCTTGCCTTTTAAAACTACTAAGAGACCTTGAAAGATCCTTCCAACCTTGCCATTCTCTTTTATGATTCGAGAGTTCCTTATGGCATCTCTATTTTGAGAAAAAGCCAGAGCAGCTAGATGGCACAGTGGATAGAATGCTGGGCCAGGAGTCAGGAAGACTCATCTTCATGAGTTCCATTCTGACTTCAGATACTTACTAGCTATGTGACCCTGCGCATGTCATTTAACCCTGATTAGCTCAGTTTCCTCATCTAAGTGAGCTGAGGCAGGATATAGCAAACTACTCTGGTATCTTTGCCAAGAAAACCCCAAATGGGGTCATGAATATTTGGACATGAATGAAAAAGGACTGAGCAAGAATCAGACCAGGTCTGCCCTGCCCATTCTTTCCCTTCTCTCCTGGCCGCATCCTAGGACTTCTCTATCATGTGCAGCAGCCTTCTCACCCTGGAAGATGCCTCTGACCTATAGTTTTCTCACCCAGGAAGATCACTTCAATCCTGAAGCCCCCTTCTCCAATTGTTGAGTTCCTCCCAGAACATCCATTTTGAGGAAGAACGTAGGCCAGCCATGTATAAACCTTTACTCCTTTACTCCTCTAAAAGCTCTGCTTCTGACTCTCAGGACTTCTCCACACTTCCTGTCCTCAATTTTCAGTTCTTTTTTATGTGTCATCTTCCTTTATTAGAATGCAAGCCCCTTGGGTACAGGGAAAGTCTCTCTCTGTGTGTGTGTGTGTGTGTGTGTGTGTGTGTGTGTGGCTGTGCATGCATGTGTGTGTGTGTTTGTATTTGTGTTCCCATTACTTAGCACAGCACCTGGCACATAAGTGCTAAATAAATGTCTGTTGACGTGTTGACTTTGTCTGGTTAGAGTGACAGGAGGCCTCTTGACATAAGCAAAGAAATTGATATGCCTTGGGTTCAAGATCTCATTATTTTGGCTGATACAGTTTGGACAGAGGAAGGAGAATTATTAAATTAGCAGGTTTGACATTAGAATCATATTAAAGCTATTCAATTAGGTCATAATATTTGCAAAGAGTAGAGACTGCCTTCTAATTATTTTGGACTTGCATGCAGTAGGTGCTCAAGAAATGTTTTTAAATAAAGATTGACTTATTAGGATGTTTTGCTTATTAGAGGAAAGGGGATAGCCTCTTTCTGGGACCCTTGGGAAATTAAATGGTAAATTAGAAACTCTCCAGTCAAGTCTAAATATAACAACTATAGTCACCTTCTTGATCCATTGCTCAAATGTTAAAATAATATCAGGTTAAGCTTGGATATTAGTAAGTTGACTAACTAAATTCTATGTTTCAAAATTATTGGATGAAAATTGTCATTGAAATCCTAAAAGGTATTATGGTTATCATTCAAAATTTGAATTTAAATACTAGAATTTCAAGAGTTAAGGAAATCAAAGAAGCATACTGGAAGCAGAAGCAGAAGAAGCAGAAAAAGAAGAGGAAGAAGAAGAAGAAGAAGAAGAAGAAGAAGAAGAAGAAGAAGAAGAAGAAGAAGAAGAAGAAGAAGAAGAAGAAGAAGAAGAAGAAGAAGAAGAAGAAGAAGAAGAGGAGGAGGAGGAGGAGGAGGAGGAGGAGGAGGAGGAGGAGGAGGAGGAGGAGGAGGAGGAGGAGGAGGAGGAGGAGGAGGAGGAGGAGGAGAAAGAAAGAAAAGAAAGAAAGAAAGAAAGATAGAAGGAAGGAAAAGGATGATGTTGATAATGATTCACAATTTAAGGAATCTATGAATGATGCCAAAGAGAATTTCTTCTTCTTTCAACTCTTATTTGTTTTTAGATTTACAAAGAATGTCTCCAGACCATCATCACTAAGACTCATTAATCAATGAAGCATATGTGAAGTGGCAACAGTGTTAGTGGATGTATATGTGTTGGAGGAAAATTAAAAAAAAATTCTCATGCCCATAATAAAATCACACAGTTGACTTCAGTATGTTTTTTCAACTTGACTCCCATTCTACATTCCAGGTTAATGCTTAACAAAATGGATCCATTATCTCATTTTACTGTTAACATTCAGAAACAGGAGAGTCATAAGTCTAGGTGATGCAATTAGATACTAGTCCTCAGTTTCATGCCTGTGTGTTTTAAATAAAAGCTGACAATGTTGAACTATGTCATTTAAAGGCAAAGTTCAATTAGGCCCTTACTGAATATGAGCAATATCAAATATGTCCATTCTCATAAATCACTGTACTTCTCTGAGGTTTACCATGATCTCTTAAATGTGAAATCTGGTGTCCTTTTACAAATCTTCTTGATTTTTACTTTTCTGTAGGATATGACATAAGTGACCCCATTCTGGTGGATATTCTCTCTCCCTTGGGCTTTCTTAGCATGTGGTGCAGGATCTCCTCACTCTCACACTTGATTTCTTCTTGGTTGCTAAAGATTCAGATGCCAGCCCCTAACCAAAGCAATTGATCAAACATCTATCCTGAACTCTCCTCCTCCTCCTCCTCCTCCTCCTCCTCCTCTCTCTCTCTCTCTCTCTCTCTCTCTCTCTCTCTCTCTCTCTCTCTCTCTCTCTGTCTATGCCGTCTCTCTTTATGATCTAATCAAATCTCATGGTTTTAATTATTATCTCTATGCATATATGATGCTGAGAACCAAATATCTGGCTAGAACTTTTCTTCTGGGTTCCAATCCAGCATCACCAATTTCCTCTTGGACACCTCTGATTGTATGCTTCATAGGGATCTCAAATTCAAAATATCCAAAAGGAAATCCATTATCTACTGTCATCCCCCAAAAACCAACCTCCCTTTTGCATTTTTCTATGCCTTTTTATGCCACCACCTAGGTTTACAACCTCAGAACCATCTCCCCAATTCTTTTCTCTGCTTCATCCTCCATGTCCAATTAGTTGCCAAGTCTTATCAATTCTACTTCTACAGGATTTCTTGTATCAGACCCATTTACACCAATCACATTAACTAGACCAGGCTTTCATAATACATTTCCTGGACTATTGAAACTGTCTCTCATTGGTCTCCCTGCTTCCACTGTCTCCCTGGGCCATCTTTTGCAGTTCCCAAAATGATTTTATTGTTCTAGCTGTGCTACTCCCCTACTCAATAAACTCCAGTGGCTCCCAATTACCTCTGGAATAATATATTAACTCTTCTCTTTGATAATTAAAGCCTTTTACAACCTGGCCTCAACCTACCCTGCTAGATTTTTTGTTCATTAATCCTCTTTATGCAATAAAACCAGTGTTCTTTCTGTTCCTCATGAAGGACTCTATCACCTCTCTTGGTATCTTTGAATTGACTGTTCCTCATGTTGGAATCAAGTTACCTCAATCTGTTAGAATCCTTAAGATGGCCTAAGTTTCTTTAAATTAGTTTCCTTTAAGATAACTTGATTCCTTTAAAATAGCTCAAGTTCCACTTTCTGCTTGAAGTCTTTCCCGATCCCCATAGATACTAGTGTTTCTCCCACCCTATTTCCTTGTATTCATTTCATATTTTTATATCTTCTTATCTGGGTAAAATTTTTCCCTTCCAACAAAATGTAAGCTCCTTGAACACAAGAACTGCTTCACTCTTTTCTTTGTAACCCTGTTGCCTACCACAGTAACTACCATAAAGTAGATATATAATAATTGTTGATTGGTTTGTTTCTTGTTTGGAATGAGGGAGACCTGATGCTACTAAATGTAGGTATAAGAGCCAACAGAAAAGGAAATATGGTAGATGAGAGAGTGCTCAATGGAACATGCTCCTATAGAAAACAGGAAAAGATGGACTACAAGTAGATGGCTCATGCTGGACAAAGAGCATGGTTGCCTCCTTCTCCAAAACTCAAATAGTGAAGGAGAGAATAGGTGAGTACAGAGAAATGTTGAGCTACAAAGGAGAGATTAGGGAGGTCATAATGAATGGATATAATTTCTCAATAAAGCTAAGAATTGAAGTTATCTCCTGTGAAGTACATATGGATAAAATTGAAGTCTGAAAAAGAGGGAAAATATTTAATTTATCACTGTAAGGAGTATAATAGGAAGTCAATCAATATGAATAAAATAATATCTGTGCAGAAGTAAGGTACCAGTTGATGTTAGATTGAATGAATGTGGAAGCTTCCAATTTCATGACTTCGTCTGGCTTCGTCAGTTGCTGAGGCAACTCAAGGTTAAAGAATAGCAGAGCAATAGAAAGATAAAGACAAGGTATCAAGGAATTCAAGGCTGAAGGACAGGCCTTGTTGAATTAGTTAACTCTGTTGCCAAGAATATGAAAGGAGGGAAATGAAACCAGTATAGGAGTGATTACCTAAGAGAACAAGATGCATGAAATAGGCATTCAGTAATACTTCTTGGATATACAGATGGATGGATTAATGGACAGATAGATGGATCAGTGGATGGGTGGATAGATCAATGGATTGATCAATGGATGGATGGATAGATGCTGATAAAGTCAGTGTACTTTTGTCATTTTAATGTCTACACATATTAACCATTCCATAAGTTTATTCCAGATACAATCTGATAATGGCAAACTTGACAAAACACACCAAGTCAACTGCAGTCCATGTACAAACTGAATAATTTTAACCTTAGTGTAGTGGTCTATGTTTATGCCTGCCTAAAGAACTAGAATGTTAAACTGAGGCCACCATCAAAAATAAACATCTGTTATTCTAATATATTTCACTTTAATCTCTGCTTTACTGGGCCAATTTTTTCTCAAGTATTTTCAAAGATTGCTGGACTAGGGAGATAAATATTTGAAAACTTAAGGTTTCTGAAAAATTAAAATGCTTGATGATTAAATAAAATAACTGTTTGTAAGTAAAATACTTTCAGAGAACTGTCAAGATGACTAAATAAAGTAACTGTTTATCAGTAAAACACTTTCAAAAAATTGTCTAGATGCCAGAATTGGTGATTAAAATAATAGCATAAATATAAAATGGCATTTCAGTTGATTTTAATTGTTTTCATTTTACAGTACACTTAAATTATACTTTTTGATTTTGTTACTTTTATTTTTCTAATTATAATTTTATTGTTATCTATAAAGGCAGTAGTCTGTGGTGTATAGGGTACTAGTCCTAGAGAGGGGTCCTGTCTTATACAGGCTATATGATCCTGAGCATCCTCTTAAATTCTCAGTGCTTGCACCAACTCCCCAAGGCTATAGGTTGTAGAGAAGTTTCCAGTTTATATTGGCTTGGGGAGTCGCTTCACTAGGAGCTCCCTTCATTGATGAAATGATAGGTGTTGACCACAATCAAAATAAAATATTATAACCTCAACTAGAATTCCATATTTCCTCACTGGGCTCTGGGACTCAACTGTATGCTGTTCAGTTGTTCACCTCATCAGTGTCATCATCACCACTACTGTGATCATCATAACCTTGTGGTTCTGCACTTTACTTTTAAAAAATGAATAGAATCTTGGACCAGGAAGAGTCTTTGGGGAATATCTAGTCCAAAAATTTGTAACTTGAGAATCACAAATGCTTAAAATATTTTGAGAACCCTTTTTTTCTACATAATTTCCCTCTGAAATCCATTATATTTTATCTTAGAGACTTAAAAACATTGTTCTAAGCAGAGATGCTTAGACTTTATCAAGCTTTATCAAGTCCATGTCACTAAAAACAGCTAAGAACTCTTGCTCTAGTCCACCTCCTTAATTGTACAGATAAAGATACTGAGACTCAGATATACTCTGGACTTACCTGGTTAGTAGCTAATACAGGACTAGAACTTGTTTCTCAAGTCAAGTCCACTGTTCTTTCCATGACCTGTCATACTGTATCCTAGCACTCAGAGCATTTTCAAACGTTAGGCATCTTAATAAATAATGTTTTAATGACTGGAGGATTAGTACAGGAGAACATGCAGTTATAGAAATAATAGCCTAAGAAGTGAACTCTCAATTTTGACAGTTTTATAAACCCCCTCAACCGGCACAAATGGCGGGCTCCCAAATACCCTATTTGTTGAAACAGCGCTGATAGTATTCTGCTTCGGTACCAGCTACAGAAAGGTTGTTTTTCTCTTCCATCCTGCAGTTTCTTTTTCTCTAATTGCTTCCTGGCTCTTGTCTGTCAAATATTTGTTTGTTTCACAAAACGGGAAAGCAAATATTCAGATCAAGTGGGTGTAAAATTCTGGAAGCTTGGGAACATTGCATTCCAGTCTAGTTCTTTTAACATGCTGAGTGACCCTTGGTAATGTGCCAATTTTTTTTTCTCCTCATAGAATAGCAAATAATATTTTAAAAGGGAAACATTGTAAAGTCACTCACAGAATATAATGTGCTATACAGATTCTCAAAAAAAGAAAAATGTAAAAAAATTCTCAAAAATCATATATACTTAAAATTATATGAACATGTATCTATAGTATATGTACAAAATTTCTGGAACAAAGATACTTAATAAATATGTCTTTCATTCAGGCAGCCGGTAATTAATACATCATTATGAAACTTCCAACTGCCTTCACTGATGGTGATAAGCAATTATTTTGCAAATTAGTCTTAGAAAGATACATAGCAGACTGAGAAGTGAAGAGATTGACTAAGGTCACATAGGTAATACCTGCCATAGGCAAGATTTGAACACAAGCCTTCTTGACTAATTTCTATGTCACAACTCTATTATATTATATACATACTGTATGCAAGGCAATGTTAATTGCTGAGGGCACAAAGGCAAAATAAAAACAGGTCCTGCTTTCAAGTACATTACATTTTATTAGAAGGATACTATAGGTAAACAAAGAGGTGTGTGTATACATTTAAGCAAGTATGGGTCTATATATGCACGTTAACATATGAATTATAAAGACTACAATTTGATTGTAAGATTTTTCCTATAATATTTCATAAAAATCTTTTGCCCCATTGAACAGATATTTTTAATTGCTCTGATTTTGTTAGTTCAAAAGTTTTTAAATTTTATATTATCAAATCACAAATGTGTTCCTTGGTAATCATCTCTAACCAGTGTTTGGTTGTAGAAACTCCACATTATCATTGTTCTGAAAATATCTCCTTTTTTCATCCTATTCTATTATTGTTTCATATGATACAACAAAAAAGACTTTTAAAATTTGTGTTAGGGGAAAGAGAAAAATCATAGAAGGTACAGGAATACTATGTAGGGTGAATGCAGTGTTAATAACGTGTGATGAAGAGGAGGCTGAACTTCCCAGTGTTTATTGTGTTTCTGTTTTCTCTACCCAAGAAAATTGTCTTCAGATAAAACATAGTTGTTTAACCAAGAAATAAAAGCCATGATATGTGAATAGATCATAAGAGAGCCCCTTACTGCCCTTTTCAACAATTTCATATCCTAGACCTGGTCGAATTGCTTTTTTTCTGAGAGAAATGAAATAATTTGCACATATGACTTGTGAGATACTCACTGGCTGTGATGTCACAGGACTCAATATGAGAGAAATCTAGTTTGACAGTTCATATTAAAAAACAAAAGACCTGAGTATTTTAGTGGACCTCAATATAATCAATATGACTCACCAGTGTGGCAAAGGAAGAAAAATAAAATAAAGTAAAATGAATGTGATCTAAGGTCATATTAGTAGAACC
Source organism: Trichosurus vulpecula (assembly GCF_011100635.1). Classification (NCBI taxonomy): domain Eukaryota; kingdom Metazoa; phylum Chordata; class Mammalia; order Diprotodontia; family Phalangeridae; genus Trichosurus; species Trichosurus vulpecula. The sequence continues at coordinate 392,516,005 of NC_050574.1, forward strand.
ACATTGTTTGAAATGAAAATGATCATCTGACTATCTGGTAGAACTCTTTCCAGATCACTTCATGGCAAGAATACTGCATTCATTGGTATGTGCCATATTTTAGCAAAGACATTATCAAGCTAGAGTACTTCCAAAGTAGGATGACCATAATGATAAGTGGATTTTAATCTTTCTCATAAATGGCTCATCTGTGGCAGATCATAGCAGGTTACCCTGTGGTTCCTCCAAAATGTTTTAATAGTTTTATGATCCCCTTTGAAAATCATATTCCCCCTACTTTATAGATGGAAAAAAACCTGGAAAGGTAAAGCAGATTATGTAAGGTTACACAGTTTTCAAATAGGAGAGCCAGAATTCCAAATCAAATCTTCTGACACCAGATTCAGTACTCTTTTTACCATGATAGAGAGGTATGTTCTCATGTAGGGTGTCTGAGGTCCCTACTTCAAATTCCAAATCATAGTGTACTATATACAGTAAGCACTTTACACAAATTTTAGAATAATTTTAAATGTAATTTAACATAATTAACAATATAATAAAATTTTATTTATTATATGCAGTACCTGGCTTATAGTAGGTACTTAACAAGTACTTATGGACTGATTAACTAGCAAAAACAATGAACTCTACCAGTTTATCACTTATGGCATGTGACATGCTGCCTTATAACTATGTGTACTTATGGCTCTTAGTTCTCCTACTGGATTGTAAGCTTTGAGGATACAATCTATGTTTTCTATATCTTCATATATCTTGCTGCATGTAGTAAATTGTTTTCCATATGGGAGGTTTTCAACCAATATTTCTTGAATGGATGAACTTATGTGAATGAATACATATATTAGTACCTTTCTCCATTCAAGAATTCAGGTAATCGGTGTGTTGCAACACAAAAAGTCCTGCATTTGGTATGAGAATGTGTGGGTTTGAATCTCAGTTATGCTCTTGACTATTAACATGAACAAAACCTAAGACTCAATTTCTTCTTCTGTAAAAACAAGTTTTTGGACTAGGTGATATTTAAAGTCTACATCTAATTCTACAAGCCTTGATTTTATGAATTACTGTCATGTTTCAACAATATAAGATGTGATAGGCAATGATGTTATTTCTAACAAGTATTTACATTATATTTTAAAATATCCAAGATCTTATTTAGGTAACAAAGTCCCCTATATTAGGTGGAAATGTGGATTCCATAGCTTGGACCTCTTTCCAACACACACACACACACACACACACACACACACACCAGAGGAAAACCAACTTTGGGTTTAAATAGATTAAATTTGATCATGAGGCTCCAACCCCAAGAGGAATAGCCTACCTTTTTGGCTTATCTCCTTCACCTGGAAAATTTCAAAAATAAAACTTAAGCATAATTCTTGTTTGGTTCCCCAAATATAAATGTTGTTTCCTCAAATGTGGGTATTACAGTTATTTTCAAAAAAAAAACTGCATATATTAAAGAACAAACTTGGTCACTGTTTAAGTTGGGATGATTAATGACCTCTGGACTATGAATACAAATATCTTTTTAATAAAGAAAAATAAAAATCAATGTCTGTTTATAAAAAACACAAAAATTTGGATCACAATTTGTAAATGCAGAACTCAGCTAACTTTGTAAATGGAGGGCTAAATCCTTCTGATGTTAAATTAGGCTTCATTTGTTTCACTGGTAATTTGTTAAATGAGCCCCTGGGGCCTAAAAAGTTACTGAACTTCTAAAAAGAGCTGTATATACATATGTGTGTGTGTGTGTGTGTATATATATATACACACATAATTGTTCTATAAATGCTTCTGTTTATCAGTTCTTTCTCTGGGTTCAGATAGTGTCTTTCTTTACATGTCCTTTATAGTTAATTTGTGTGTTTATAATAGTCAAAATAACTTATTCCCTCAAAATCTTTCATAAAACAATATTTCTATTACTGTATACAATGTTCTCTTGGTTCTGCTCATTTTACTCTTCGTTATTTATTCATGTCTTTCCTTGTTTTTCTAGCTTTGTAAAAAAGCTCATTGTTAGATTAAAAGATACCCAAAGCCCAAGACTTTCAACTTCTTGTCTCAATGCTAGAAGACCATCATGAGTGTTTATTGAATCCTAGAAGTCAAAACCTAGAAATGAACTTGAAGATTATGTAGTCCAACCATCCAAGATGATTATCAAGATTGGCATATATCCCAGTAAACCCAGCCAATCAGTGGCCAAGCTGGGAATGAAACTCATGTCTTCTGACGCCCCATTCCAGTGCCCTCTCCACTATTTAACTATGTGTTGTGGATAAAATGGATGACTGAAGAGTCATACTGAATGAGAATCCTTAGAAGTTTCTTATAATAAGCATCTGACATCAGTATCTATGTATCTGAATGGTATTTGAATCCTAGGATTTCAGGAGATAACCAATATCCCAGTCAGTAGATGCCTGAAAGATTGAGTGAAAGAGACCATGTCTATATAAACCCTTCTTCCCTCCTCAATCTTCATACATCTTTCTACCACTAGGTGAAGATCATATCTTTATCAAAAAATGAAGTTACTCTATACGAGTCCTCCCTTTTCCATTGTCTTTCAGTTCACAGGTCCTTGATGGCATCCCTCTCTCTCTGCCTTTCCTCTGGTCCCTGAAGACAATATGTCTCTTCTCCTAGCCAATACAATTGGTCTTTCTGCCTAACGTTTCTCACCACCCCAGTCTATCTTACACACTGCTCCTAAAATTATTTTCCTTAAGTGCAAATCTGACCGTATTGCTACTCAATTAACTTCAGTGGCTCCAAGTTGCTTTTAAGATAAAATATAAACTCACCTATTTCACTTTTAAAGTCCTTCATGGAGGGGCAGAGCCAAGATGACTGAGTGAAAACAGACACTTGAGCTTTCCCTCAAATCCACCTAAACACCTGTAAAAAATAACTCTAAAAATCTAGAGCTACGAAACCCACGAAATGACAAAGTGAAACCACTCTCCAGCCCAAGACGGCCTGGATGGTCACTGGGAAGGGTCTATTGCACCTTGCTGGGAGTTTAGCACAGTGAAGCTTGGGCTGCACCAGAAGAGGCCAGACCAGAAGAAACCCTGTTCAGCAGGCCCCAGGGGACTGAATCACTGGCAGCTGTGGTGGTTCACAGATTTCTCAACCCACAAATGCCATAGACAACCTAGCAGGTCATTGGGAAAACTGTTTGACCTGGGTGAAAGAAGAGCACAGTCCAGCCCCAGCCCTGGGGGTGGCGGAGGTGGCTGCAGCTGTGGTGGCAGCAACAGCAGCAGAAGCAGCAGTGGTTCCAAGACCACAGATGGGGGGGGGAGGGATAAAGTGTCTGATCAGTGTGAGAGTGCAGGGATCTCTGTGCTGGTGCTTAGGCTGGGTTCTCTTGCTTCATCTTACTTGGATCTGGGTCGCAGTCCTGGTTGGAAGTCCCTTGGGGAAGAGGAGCATTGGTGTGGTAGAGCTTGTGGTGTCTGTGGAGAGGGAGTTCTCCTGGTAGTTACATGGCAGAAAGGAGTGCTTGCACTCACAGACCAGAGCACAGGCCAGGAGAGGAGTATCATACTACCCCAGAATAGAAGAAGCTCTGAAAACAGTAGCACAAAACCCCTGAAGCTTGGGACAGAGCACTCTCCACTCTGGAAACAGTCATATCCTGACAAAGAGCACAAAAGTCAAAATAATTGGCTGGGGAAATGAGCAACCAGTGTAAAAGGACTCAGGCTAAAGAATCTTACTTTGGTGACAAAGAAGATCAAAACATACAGCCAGAAGAAGTCAACAAAGTTAAAGATCCTACATCAAAAGCCTCCAAGAAAAATATGAATTGGTCTCAGGTCATGGAAGAGCTCAAAAAGGATATAGAAAATCAAGTAAGAGAAGTAGAGGAAAATTGGGAAGAGAAATGAGAGGGGCTAGGTGAAAGGGAATTAGTGAACCTTACTTTCACCAGATTTGGCTTAAGGAGGGAATAACATGCACACTCAGTTGGGTATCTTACCCTACAGTAAAGTACAGGGGAAGGGGATAAATGGAAGGGGATGATAGAAGGGAGGGCAAATTGGGGGAGGAGGTAGTCAAAAGCAGACACTTTTGAAAAGGGACAGGGTCAAAGGAGAAAATAGAATAAATGGAGGGTGGGATAGGATGGAGGGAAATATAGTTAGTCTTTCACAACATGACTATTATGGAAGTGTTTTGCATAATGATACATGTATAACCTATATAAAATTGCTTGCCTTCTCAAGGAGGGTGGGTGGAGAGGGAGGAAGGGAGAGAATTTGGAACTCAAAGTTCTAAAAACAAGTGCTCAAAAAAAAGGTTTTTTCACATACAACTGGGAAATAGAATACACAGGAAATGGGGTATAGAAATCTATCTGGCCCTACAAGGAAGTAAGGGGGAAGGGAAAAGGAGTGGGGGGAAAGTGGAGTGATAGAGGCAGGGCAGACTGGGGAAAGGGGCAATCAGAATACATGCCATCTTGGGGTGGGGGGGAGGGTTGAGATGGGGAGAAAATTTGCAATTCAAAATCTTGTGGAAACGAATGTTGAAAACTAAAATAAATTTTTAAAAAATTGTCCATTGAAAAAAGGCCTTCACAATCTGGCCCTGGTCTATCTGGTCTGAGTGAACATTATCCCCTCTCCTATCCTCTGTGATCCAATCAAATGGGACTTCTCCCTCCCTTATACTCCCTAGAACTCAGTATCTTTTCTCCTCCCTTTGTACTAGACATCCCTGCAGCTTATACTGTACTCTTTTCTCACCTTCCCCTTGCAGAATCCTTCTTTCTTTAAGACATAAGAACACTTTTTACAAGAAGCCTTACCTTATCCCTGCAAAGGCTAGTGTCTTTCCTCCCAGATTACCTTTCACAACTTTGTATTTGGAACATTCATTGTTTTTTATGTATTGTGTGTCTTTATACATTTGTGTATCTTCTCTTTTAGAATGTAATTTGTGAATAGGAATTATTTCATTCATAGTATTTGTGTCTTTAGCATTTAACACACTGTAAAGAGTGGGAACATAGTAAATACTTACTGATGTATTTCTTCTTTTAAAAGTTTTTCCTGGACAAAAGCATAGTCCCTAAAACCAATGGTGTACCATAAAAGAGAGAGTCTTAATTTGGCAGACAATTTTTAAAATAATCTCCTTTACTCCCTTCTCTTCCTCCCCGCAACCCTATAATTGCTCATTAAATATTTGTTTAGTTGAGTTGAACTGAATTGTGCTGAACAAGCAAGTTTCAATCAGAAACTCAGTCATGCCACTTTTTCCAATAATGCCCAGCCATCTCATTCGTTCGCAGTCTTCTACCCACCACTATGACTCATAACTACATCATTAGTTTTTATCCTTTCTCAATGTCTGAACTAAGTCTAGAATCCTCTATCTATCCAGGGTCCTGACTGCATGGTCCTTAGGACTCACATCTCTATTCAGAATAAGGTTCTGTAAGTAAACAGTTGCCTTCACCACCCCACTTTGGTTTCTGTTGCATTCCTTTTCTAAGCTAGGTTTTTTCAAAGAATATTTGATTTCCTCCTTGGCTCTTTTGGAGGAAAAAAAAAAACTTTTGAAAAAAATAGCTTCCACATATATCATTTTATAGTTTTCGAAGTATTTCACAGTTTCAAACCTCAACAGCAGCACTACAAGGTAATTAGTTGAAATATTGCCACCCATCTTTTTCAGATGAGGAATGGCTAGATGATTTGCTTGGGGTTGCAGAGTTAGCAAGTGTGAGAATCAAGACACTAACCCACTTCTTCTGACTTCAAGTTCATCTCTCCATAACAACACTCTATTTATTTTTGTTGGGCAGGTACAAGTTCTGCAAAAAGGAAACATAGCTTTAGAACTCCCTGTTTAGGAGGATTTTTCCTATAGGATTGTCAAGGACTTTAATTAGGTTATTCATTTGGGTTATTGGGCTGTTATTGGACATTAAGTGTCTTGGTAATGGGAGGAGGGAGGAAAATTATAATTTCTGTTCGAAGTATAAAAATCAAGAATCTTCTCTCAGATCAGGGTCTAATGATAAAGTTTAACTATTATACAAAGTGAAATAAACCATTATCCAATCTGTTCTAATAGTCCTATGTGTGCCAGTATAGAATGTATGATCCTTGTGTTAAAAAAATGCTATAGTATCATTAAGGGGATAATGACAGTATTTATTTGCAATATTTGCATATTTAGATGTATCCATTAAATGTTATTTATCATTAAATAACCATCTGTTCTCAACAACAACTTGTTAGTAGAGGATTTGAATTTTCAGCCATGAGGTTTAAGACATTCCATCTCCAGTTCTCCTATACAAGGCATTTAGTGCCCTGGCGATTCAGTAAAACCATCCTTTACCAAACAAACACATAGATTACACACACATATACCTCATATAGACAGACAGACAGACACTCTGTAGCAGCCCAGATGCATCAGCTTACCTGGATACAATTTATATTCTAAAATTTTTTGAATCTCCTCTCTATTCTCCCAATCAAAACTCAGCTGTCCTATTTCTCAATAAAACCCTGCTATGTGTTAGGATAGCTAATTTAATAAATTCTCTTAAGCTAAGGTTTAAATGATTAAGATTGCTGATGCTGCTAGTACTGCTGCTCCTTATGATGCCCCTCCATTATAACTTTTGTGCTGTAATAATGTATTTGAATATTGGCATTTCAATAATTCTATACTTGAGCATGGCCCACAGTGTTGTTCAGTTTATATCCACATTAGATTGTGGGGTCTTTGAGAGCAGGAAATGTCTTTCACTTCTTTTTGTATCCCTAGCACTTAGCACAGTGCTACATAGTGGTCCATAGTAGGCACTTTATAAATGTTTATTGACTGCCTCACTGAATATTGCAAGAGTGATCTTCCTCTCCCTTTGTAACCTGTTTTGGGGATCATGAAACTATGTTAATATAGCATGTGTTTCAGCACTCTGACAGGGCAGGCTTCTGTAGAAATTTGAGAGAGTTGGCTGTTTAGCAACTGGCAATAGGCAGACACTATTTTATTTTTTTTCTCTGTATCTCCTGTGCCTAATCCAGATATCTGGATTGTTTGTAGAGTCTTAGTCTCATAATCCTTAGAGTGTCCATAATGGACAGTTTATTGGGGGGAAAAACATTAGAGTTGGAATCAGAAGATCTGACTTTGAATCCTAGGTCTGCCATTGTATGCCTTTGGGCAAGGCTGAACCTTATTTTAAAATTAAGGGATTACATTTGATCTCTAAATTCCCTCATAGTCCGGAGGTGAGCTGGAGCCAAATCAAACTGGAAAAATTAAATAATGCTACAAATAAGGGCTTGATTTCTTGTTGATTATGTAGAAACTCAAGAAAATGAGGGGAAAAAAGGTAAATGGAGATTAAACTTGAAAGTGTGTCCTGCATTTTCAGAGAGCTGGATAAACAATTTACCAGCACATCCCTGCTTATAGCTAATCCTATGATCTACTTTATGGAAGAAGATTTCTTTCTCTACATGGCTCATGGGTACCACAGGTAACGTCAAAAGATTAATCAATTAATTAAATTTAATCAATTGATTAAAATTTCTTGTTTATTCTTATCCAGCATGACCCCATTTGGGGTTTCTTGGCAAAAATACTGGAGCAGTTAGCCATTTCCTTCTCCACCTCATTTTACAGATGAGGAAACTGAGGCACACAGGTATAAGTGACTTGCCCAGGGTTACATAGCTAAGTATCTGAGGACAGATTAGAATTCAGATATTCCCATCTCCAAACCTGGCACTCTATTCACTATACCATCTAGCTGCCCCTAAAATTTCCCAGTAGGTAAAAAAAGCCACACTTAGGGGACCTACATATCTTATTCTCTGTGGTTTCCTGAGATTTCTGATAAAGATCCCATCCCCAACTTGACTCAGCTACTTTGATCCCACTCTCTTTAACTTTGTTCCTGCATCCTCTTATGTTTGTCCCTTTTCCAATTATCTGAAACCTTCATAGGCATGGAAAGTATGTCACCACGTACACATACACACGTGCACGCACACACGCACAACACACATGCTCACAGAGTTTGGCAATGCTTACCTATGCTGGGTTTTACTACAATATCACTCTCCCTCCTCCTTTGGCTATATTTCTTATCTTTCTATTCTTTGGCAGAAACTGGTATTTTTATTGACAGTGGGAAATATATTCCCACAAACCAACCATGAAATCCATTCCATTATTCGTGTATAGATCAGTCTTTGGAAGAATAGTGAATATAAATTCCATGTAGATCTAGTTTGATTTAGCAAACATTGTAAAGAAAGCTCAGTTATTTGGGGGGAAGGGGAGGGGAGGGATCATTCGACTGGCTATTTGTCACACTGTCACTTGAAGATGCAGCATTATTACAAGAAAAGGGCAAAAGATCTTGTCACAGTTGCTCAACTCACTTTTTCTCACTGTAGCTTCTATTGTATACCATAGAAAGCTTTTTTTTGATGCTTTGAGCTAATTTTCATCTAAAACCCTTAAGCAGCATTTTTTACTCTTTAGCAACTACTGCTTTGTCCTAACTTTGAGTCAGAGTTTCAGTCAGCATTTCCATTACTCCGTTCCTGAGGGTATTTTTACTTTAATCTTCCAGTGCCTAAATTTTTACTTCTTTAATAATCTCTTGATATCCACAGGTTGTTTTGGATACTGACTTACATGTAGTAGGCACTCAATAAATATTGTTGAGTCAATGGATATTAACCCACCCTTTTTCCAGAAGGTAAATATACCTCTTTAACAGAAGTAGGAAATGGAAACAGATTAAATGATGATGCCAAGATTACTGACCAAAGCCTTAGAAAGTTTGGTGTAGTGTAAAGAGCAATGGATCTATCCTAGATCTCTGCTGCTTAGTACATGTGTGATTTTAGGCAATTACAAATTCCGGGTCTTAATTTCCTTATCTGGAAAATTAAGACATTGGATTCTATGATCTCTGAGACTTCTTCATGCTTTTAATCCATAATCTGTGAAAGGTCCCTGTTAAGGACAAAAGAAAGAAAAACCAGATTATGGATGACAAAAAAGGGGGTTCCATATGTCCTAGAGCATGAGTCCTTAGCCTGGTGAAGTAGATAGGCAATCACTACCACCTGTCTCCACATCCCAGAACCTTCTTACTAGAAACATCCTTTCTACCATAAAAATAAGTGGCACAGTAGGTTAAGTGCCAGGCCTGGAGTCAGAAAGACTTGAGTTCAAATCTAATCTCAGACACACTAGGTGACTGTGGGTAAGTCACTTAACTTTTTTGCCTCAGTTTCCTCATATGTAAAGTATGGAAAATAATAGCACCTACCTCTCAAAGTTATTGTGATGATCAAATAAGATGATAACTAGGGCCTGGCACATAGTAGGTACTATATAAATGTTTGCTATTATTGCTATTAGCTATTAGCCTTCCCTGCGGCTCATTAGTAGTTCAGAATAGGGAATCAGAAAGAGAAAGTGTCATAGTTTTTGATCCAGCTATACACTGTTAAGCCTATACCACAGAATCTAAAGCTCATTGTTTAAAATGCCAATGAGCTATGGCAAGCTGTAGGTGATAGCCCTTCTAACCACAGTCAGTTTCCTGGCTCAGACTCAGGATCACCCAATATATACATACATACACATTCTCTCCCATCACCACAGTGAGCTCTGTATTATTTGGAATTTAAAAACAAATCCCTTTGGAAAATGTTGTAGGATTCTTGTCCTAAGGAAAAACAAATTAAGCCAAGCCTGTAAATTTCATGGACATGTGCAGGAGTGAATGAGGATTTAAAAAAGAAGAAGAAGAAAGGGAAAGACAACACTGCTTTATGAGTTAAGAATTACTCTTTCATCTTCAGTTTCCACATCTGTAAAGTAGGATTAATAATGCTTTTTAAAATTTTCAATAAGAGAGTGTTGTGAGGAAATTGCTTTGTAAACACTAAAGTGCTTTATGAGTGTGGGTTGTTATTAAGAGAGAGGACTCAAAAGAATTTATCATGCAGTCTTGTATGTTATATCCATGTGTGTATCTTACACCCCTCTAACCCCACAAGAGTGGTGATCAAATTTTATCTAAACTTTCTATCTATTGGAGTCTAGCAGCATATTCTGTAGACAGTATGATTAATAAACTTTTTGAATTAAAAAAAGGCAAAGAGCTGTGACAAGTAATTTGGGCAATGCAACTCAGAGAAAGTAGCACTAAGCATACTTTCAAATTAACTTTGTAATTCATGATGTGAAAATAATACAAGAAGTAATTAGGATGGATTCTGTTGAATGGAAAGGATAGCCGCTTAGAGGGGTAGGATTTCAGAGTTGGAAGGTTATCTTACAGGTCATTAGTCCAACCCATGAAATAAGAAGTCTCATGTTCTTTCTACTTTACTAAGGAAAGCTTTACCAGGTTCCCTCCTACACAAACACAGGAAGGAAGGAAGCACCAGGATTGGTACTTTTCCTTGGCAGGGGAAAGTGCCAGTGCTTAAGGAGGAAGGCTAAGAGAGAAGCTGATCTATCTGAATAGGACTAAAGGAAGAGACTGAATGAATTAATGAAAAAATTAAAAGCATTTAGTGAGTACTTAATATGTGCTACACACTGTGTTAAGTGTTGAGAATACAAGTACAAAAGAGACAGTCTTTGCTCTTTAAAGATAACAATGCAGAAAGAGGAAATGGGTCCAAGAAAGGGAAAAGGTATATGGGTATAATGGACAATGCTCTCATGCCTTCTCTGTCACCAATGGAGTGAAACAAGGCTGTGTTCTTGCTCCCATGCTTTTTAGCATGATGTTTTCAGCCATGTTGTCAAACACGTTCAATGAGCATGAACACGGCATCAAGATCAGCTACTGCACTGATGGTAAATTCTTCAACTTGAAAAGGCTACAAGCCAAGGCCAAAGTGGAGGGAGTGTTGGTGTATGATTTTCTGTTTGTGGATGATTGTGCACTCAATGCAGCCTCTGAAGCTGAGATGCAACAAAGTATGGATCACTTCTCTACTTCACGTACTAATTTTGGTTTTAGTTCCTCTGTTTCCAACTTGTATTGATTTGATTTGCCTTTCCTTAGGAAATTTGGTGCCCCCATCTTCTCCCAGAAGCTCTTCATATTAATAACAAACTTATTTCAGTCATCTAATCTGCATAACCCGCTACAGTTCTGAACTGAGCTCAAGAGATCCACCAGCCTCGCCCTTAACCTCAACCTCATTGGTAGGGGGCGGATTACAGTTGTATGTCACCATGTCCCTTTGCTATCTTCTTTTCTGAAGAGTCTTCTCTTATGAACAGTATATGTCTTTTGTTGTAAAATTACTAATCCCTAAAATCACTAGTCCTTTTTTAGAAGAATCCCAGTTTCTGTATTATTTTTTTGATATTATCAATTGAATTTTTGATTGCTCTTTTGAGCCATTCTGGAAGTTCTTCTCTCTTCATTGTCTTTTCAGGGGAACTTACAGAATTTGTTGTGATACCCTCACCTTCCCCAGGGGATTCTGACTCAGTTTCCCTTTTGAAGTACTGTCTTTGTAGAAGGTTCTTTTCTTTGAATTCTTCTTCCGCAGTTAGTTTTTGTTCCTTATAATTACCCCATTGATTTTTTCTTTGTTGCCCTTACTATTAATAATTGTAATAGGATCTATACAGTGTGCTTTCAATTTTGTGAGGTGTTTTTCCTAGGATAATTAATTTGATCGCCATGAAAATCCATATGAGATTCTCACTATCATCATCCACATTTTGTAGACAGGGAGTCTTAGAGGAGGTAAAGGACTTTATGACAGTCATGCAGCAAGTGTCTGAATCAAGATTTAAACTCAAGTCTTCCTGAATTCAAGGTCAAGACATTATGCATTGTACCATCTAGTTCTCTCTTATGGTAGTGTTCATCCTTTCCCTCCTTTAGAAAATCTAATACTATTGTGCATTTACCCAAATTCTTGATAACTATAAGAAAATTGGAGAAAGTAGATGGGAAACTGTTGTGTGGAGATTTTAACTGACTACTGTAGTGTGACCTTTTCCACACCTTTATATGTGTCAGTCCTCTGGGGTCCAGTGTGTTCTCTTCAACTGACTGTCTTTAATCTCTTGGAGTTAACATCCCTCAATGTGAGCTTACAGCCATGACTGTGGCTACTACCTGTCCCTTCTTTCATGGATCCTTACTTAATCATCTCTCCTGTGAAGATGGCTGTGGATTAATATCATCATCACTATCCCTTGAAGAACCAGCATCTGCTTTATCCTCAGAGTATCCAGCTCCCCTCCATTTTTAAAAAGACTGTTTTCTAACATTTTACTTCAAGTTTTTTGTCCCCTTTCTCTTCTCCCTTACAATCTTGTGTCCCCCAACCTTCTTATGTATGTAAGGCTCTTGCACCACCCCCTCTCAGGATTATTTTTTTTTGTTTTTATTTTGTAGTACTTCTGGGTAGCTAGGTGTTACAGTGGATAGTGCTGGGCCTGGAGTCAGGAAAACTGATCTTCCTGAGTTCAAATCTGGCCAGAGACACTTACTAGCTATGTCATTTAACCCTGTTTATCTCCATTCCTCATCTGTAAAATGAGATGGAGGAGATGGCAAACAACTCCAGGATTTTTACAAAGAAAACCCCAAAAGGGGTCATAAAGAGTCAGACATGACTAAAAATGAATGAACAACAACAAAAACTTGTGTTGTATTATTTTCTCTGAGAACCTGGAAAGCAGAGAGCTTTTCCTTGGGTTCTGTTACTCACTTTTAGGAGAGTAACTACCTGGTTCTTTGAACAGAGACAATAATAATTACCTGGTCATGACAAAAGATAATAAATATTATGTAATTTGTGAATGTCTAAATAACTGCTGATCTCTATACTTTCTGAAAATAAAGTTCTCTCAGTCCTTTTCTTTCATGCAAATAGCTCTTCTATTTTATTTTAAACAGTTCAACTACTTCTCCATTTTTCTTTTGTATTTATCTTTCTCCTTAAGTTTAATGAAATTTGTATCCTAACTTTTAATTTCCCTAAGATGGCAGTGCCAAATAAATCATCACAAGTCCAAAAAATATCAAAACATCTTTCATAATTCCTGTTCCTTACCCTTTTTCAGCTTAATTCCTGTTCCTGCAACCTGCCCAACTGAGTCTTCTCTTCCCAAATGTCAACATTCATCCTTATTTTAGGTTATAAATATAGTGAAGTATAAATATGATAGTTTTTTTGGTGGGGTGGCAGAGTATTGGCTCAGAGTCATGATTTTTTGTATAAAAGTAGAAAACAGTAAGGAAATTCTTTCTACCAAAGCTCTCTCTTGATAGAGTTTCAGCCCTTTGAAGACAGGAACTATTTCATTTTTTATATTTATATCAGAGCACTCAGCATAGGTCTTGACACATAGAAGGTTCTTAATAGATACCTGTAGATTGATCGATCACTTACAGTCCCAGACAGGAAGAGATTACATCTCTTCAATTGTTTTAACACAGCTCCTGAAATAGTAGACATCATTAGGGGCATGGTAGATAGTTTTGTTTTGTTGTTGTTATTTGTTTAGTTTAGTTTTGTTCTTAAAGGGGTGATGATATTTATTAAATAGTTTTAGCTTGTCAACAGGAAGATCCTCTGAAATTACTAAATGAAAGATGGATGTCTTATTATTAATGGGTACATAGAGTAAATGAATGTTCTAAGCATATAAATCTTAGCCCAGAAGGAGACTGTGAGAGGAAAAATGCTACTCTCTCTAAGCCAATGTACAAGTGAACCAAGTTTTCCAAAAGGATTCTTGGCAGGGTTGTAAAGAAGAATGGAAAATCAGGCAATTCCTTTGAACATTTTGAAAAGATGCTACTTAAAGCGCTAAAACATTTCTGTGTTTGGAGGGAATCAGTAGAAAGAGTGGGAGACAGAAAAAGAAGTAGTAGCCTCAAGGTTATTTCTTCAGGCATCTAAAAGCCTAGTGATTCTTCAGTACTACTTACTTCAGCAACCATTTGTCCCAATGCTCTAAAGGCTTTATATGTCAGGTGTATATTTTGACTTCTGATAATGAGCAAAATACTTGAGTGTTCTCTTTTTGGTATGCGTTATTGTCAATGTAGCCTTGAATGTATGGCTACAAATTGTGAATTTTCTCTTGAAAAAGAAAATCACAATGGAGTAAATATCTGCTTTGTTCTCCATTTGCTGCAACTCAATGTAAAAAGGAATATAGCCAATTAAATTAGTTTTAAATGATTTGCCTTGCATCAATTTAATCTAGACAACACAACCAGGCAAAGACAGGCCCCAGGAAAACTGCATATTCAATGACAAAATAGAAGCAAGTCAGTAAAAAACCTGGGACTCAGATGTAATCAATTAACAAGTATATAATAAGTGCCTTAAGGCACTAGGGGAGCAAAGACAAAAAATTTTAAAAATCAAGATTTCAGGAAACTTATATTCTATTTGAGGGAGAGACAACATGTACATACATCCATGCATCATACGAAATACTTAAAAATAAGTTCTGTGCACTTAGAGCAGGTGATTTGGGGGAGGTACTAGAAGCCTAAATAGAAGGCCTCATATAGAAAGATTCCAAGAGGTAGGGATGAGGTGGGTATGCATTCCAGGCATGTCCAAAATAAACTCTGGCAATAATGGGCCCAAGGTTGGTTGAGCTCTTACTTCAGTTTCTGAATGAGCCATGATATGTCTATGTGGAACACTCCCTCCCTGATGCAGAATTCAACCCTTCTATGACATTAAATAGTCTTTCGGAATTTCAGTGGCAAGAAAAATCCATCACCTGGTGACTAACCTTCTGCTCAAAATCTCTATAAACTTAGCTAAGATGGTCCTTCAGTAGACAATATATTACCAGTGCTTTTACTCAAAGCTTTTCCAACCTGGTAGGACCTGCCAAAAATTGTATTAACCTGCAGCAGCCTTTCAGGATCCATCGTCTCCTCCGTATTACCCAGAAACATAAAAGAAGGATTTTAGTGGAGGAGTGCAACACAGAGTTGCTTTGTAAAGAGAATCCCAAATGTAAAGAGAAGCATTTCTCAGCTGGAATCATTGCAACAAATCTGCTTACATTAATCACAATGATCTCATATTTGTTATGTGCAAGGGGGAGGAAAGAAGCAGGATTAACCCAAACAAATAAGGTATTCTGAAGAAAATTAATTTACATACATTCTGGAGGTATGGATGACATTTTATAATTAATATCTGAAGAATTAATGAAGATTTGGAAGATAAACAGAATTTCTCCTTTTTTAAAGCAATTAACATTCGTGTGCCAACAGTAGAAATGAGCCTTACCTGTGCCTAATGAAGCACTTGGAATTCCTTATTTTCAAGTTGTATTTAGTACTTAAATCAGATTTGAGAAGATAATTTAGATGCATACTTTTATATTTAATTGGGCTCTTATTTAAAAAAATACATTCAGACCAATGAGTATAAATTAAGGTTGATTTTAAGATAAGGGTGAGAATTGCAAAGTGATCTGAGAATGGTTGCCTCCAGCTGCTGGCAACTTGCTGATGGAGTGAAATTATGTTCAACATTCAGTGGTATAATTTTTGCTCTCATGGTTTAACTGAAGCTGTCCTTTCTTCAACTCTTCAGCAACTATTTTTGTTGGGGAAAGGAAAGAAGAAAAAGTTAAACTTGATTTGCCTCCATTTATCAATTACCGGACATGGCATGTTTCCTTTTTTGTGGTTAGGTAAATATTTCTTGGATGCTTATTCCACATAAAGCCCTATTATCCAATACATGTGGGATAAATGAAACAAAGATAAGCCATATCACCCTCACTACAAAAACCGATAGTATACATGAGCAAAGAAAGAAGAAAAAGGCCATGATACATATAGTCCCTGTTTTCACTGATTATAAATGAAAGGTTGGGTCATTTGGCTTTGCTTTATATTCATTGAACCAAGTAGTGTTACAGAGTATATCCAAAACAAAGTCTTGGCTCTCAGAGATGTTGGAATTTTGGATATATGGATATTTTTATAATTGTATTTATTTTACTTTTAAAAATCTTCTGCCTCTCTCCTTTCAAACTTAAAGTTGTTTCTAGCGTCTGGCCCTCTTCTCCCAACTTTACGTGATTTTCGTTCTTCTGATTCCTTTCAAGTGGTCATAGATTTAGAGCTGAAAGGAACTTTACAGATAACTTAGTTCATCTCATTCAGTCATGCAGGAAATCATGGCTTACTCAGAAATTTTTCCATTTTCTTTGTTTGTTTCTGTCCCCTTCTTCACACCTGGAACATCGACCAGACCTCTAAGGATCATTATCTGCCACCCCCTGCCTTGGGAAGTAATGTATTCAACTGCAGAACTTCATCCGGTACCATAATTGTCCTGACTGGTGACTGAGTGTCAACTCATCTAGCCCATTATATAAGGGAGGAGGTAGCTAGGTGGCACACTAGTTAGAGAGCTGGATTTGGACTCAAGAAGATCTGAGTTCAAATCCAGCCTGAAATTTTTACCAGCTGTGTGACTCTGGACAAGTCATTTAGCCTCTCTGTACCTCATCACCTTCATCTGTAAACTGGGGAATAATAGTAGCTCCTACCTCCTAGAGTTATTGTGAGAATAAAAATGAGATAATACTTATAAAGTGTTCTGCAAAACGTAAAGTGCTATATAAATACGATTGTTATTATTATTATTTTTATTATCTAATCAGCCATAGATCATGTTTCCAATCTCATCTAGCCATCTACCAGGAAACCAGAACCTATCTAGACAACTTAGAATTGGCCCTGTTTCTCTCTCTTCCCCTTGATGCCCTGTCCTGCACACTTTTCTACCTCTTGCTCTGGGAATGGTAATCAAATCAATAATATGATGGCTGTTGGAAAGATAGTGACAATCTCATGGCCTATGCCCCTACCCATGATCCCTGTAACTCACTCCCTATACCAAAACTCTTTCCCTGGCCACCATTCCCTATTGTTTATCATCCCCTATTAGAATATGAGCTCTTTGAAGGTAGGGACTATCTCATTTTTTAATTTGTATATCTAGCACTGTTCCTGGAAAATGCAGACACTTATTTTTTTTTCTTTATCTTTTCTTAGAAATGAGGAATCTGAGATTCAGGGACAGTAAATAATTTGTACAAGGTTAGACAGCAAGTTACGACAGTTTGAGACTAGATCTTATATCTTCTGACGCCCAACCATTGTTCTTTTCCCTACACTTCATTTTCTAACTCTCAAGAACTTATCTTTCCATTGTGTTAACATTTATAATTTTATATAACCTTATATTATATAACTTTAGATCTTCTCCTACCTTAGGAAGTACATTGACCTCCCTCCCTCCTCACTTAACATATTTAGTTACTTTCCTTTTTAATCTTTTATCATTTAGTACAAAATATTTGAGAAGAAGGATAGAACTTTCATGTGACTTCACTTCTCTTTCAATGACCACTCAACTTCTTCAATGGGTGGTCCACAGTCACTGCTTCTATTTGCTACTAATATCTAACCCACAGTATAGTTTTGATTCTGGTCATATCATTACAACCACTGCTTTCTTTAAGATTGCTAGTAATCTTCCAAATAAATACATCAGGGGCAGATAGTTGGTACAGTGAGTAGAGCACGGGCTCTAGAGTCAGGAGGACCTGAGTTCAAATCTGAACTCATATACTTGAAACACTAGCTGTATGACCTTGGATAAGTCACTTAACCCCAATTGCCCTGCCTTCCTCCCTCAAAAAACAAATAAATAAATCAAATGATTTCTTATTGTTCTTCAAATTAGGGTAGTTAAGATGGTCATGATTATACTTAGTTTTGAAGGAAAGCATTTTTCATTGTCTTAAGCCTGTTTCCCTTTTATTTTTTGTTATATTACAGGATCCCCTTTTCTTTATTACAATTGAGGTACAGTCTTTGTATGATCGTGACTGTTTCCTTAATACCTGACCTCTTTTTATTTCTGGCCAATTACAATGTTTTTTCTTTGACGTGAAAGATCTGCATTTTGATTATGACGTTTCTAAGTGTATTTAATTTGGGTTTTTGTTCAGAAGATGGGTGACTGCCTGATTCTTTCTATTTTAGTACACTCTCTTGTTCTAATAGTTCTTGGAAGTTTTATTATTTTTTGAAACTTGATACCCAGGTTTTTGTTGTTGTTGTCATAGTCATTATGGTTATTTCATATTCTTTACAGACTCTAGTAATTCATAAGTTATCTCTCCTCTGTCTTCCAGGTTTTGATAGAATTCTCCATCTATTCTGATTTGTAAGTCTTTTGATTGTGAACTAATAATTTTTGTTTTGTTTTCTCCACTCTCTTTTTCATATTATTTACTACTTGTCTTAGATCATGTTTTCCATTCTCTGTTCTAAGCTATTTAGTCTCCTTCTATTTCACCCTCAGGAGTGCTAATTACACTATCAAAAAAATCTTTTTCTTCATTTCTTCCACCAATGCTTGGAATTTTTTTTTTCCTGGCAGTCTACTTTCATTTATCCAGCGTTACTCTTTTCTTCTGAACTTGTCTCTGGAGCTTCCTCTTAACATATAGTAATCTTCACTGTAGTAGGATATTATTTTTTAATCTGTTTATTTTTTACTTTTTTCTTATTCTTTACTTTTTACTTATTTGTTTCCTTATTTCTCCACAATTGTTGGAATTTTGCCCCAGGTTCAGGTTATTGCTCCCTCCTTTTTTGCTGAATATGGTGACTTAGGTCTTGGTCTTGTCCACACTAAAGTGTGGGTGCTGCTGTCATTGCAACTCCTATGGCCCAGTTCTGGAGGGGGTAGATTAGTCCTAGTTCTCATCCCTTCCCTTTCCTGCAAGAATATCTTACAATGGAGGGGAAGCCTATAGTTTGGACCAGGCCATGTCTTTTTTTCTCAATCTTGAATTCCTCACTCTATTGCCTAGTGACCCACTGTAGCCTCTAGCTTCAGTCCCATTTCTATCCTACACAATCCTTCCCACATAAATCACCCAGCAAAAATTCCCTTCAACCTATCTTCATTCACTCATTTATTCTTTGTTCATTCAGCACCTGAACTTCCTCAGCTTAAGGTTCTACTAAATCTGTAATTCACCAATTCAGGAATCTGGTAGATCAGAACTGTGTGTCACTCCCAAACCTCAAGAGAGTGAAATTGAATTGAACTACAAGAATGAAAACAAAAGTGTTAAGAAAAGTTGATGGAGATGGATTTTGGTTCTCTTTTTTTCTGTATCCATCACACCTACTTCATACAAAGCCTTTTCCTTTCTAAATCTTTGGGGAATGACCCTCAGGATGATTGCAATACAAATTGCTTGGTTTTTCAAACAAGTTTTTCTTCAGGATCAGGAACTGACCCTTTCAAAGTCAGAACTTAGCAGTCTGTAGGCAGGAATGTCAATTCTCAGCAAAAAGGTTGTCATAACAACACACAAGGGCTTTGGAGTAACTGTGAGGATCGCAGCACAAGCCAAGTGGGCCCTCACAGGAAGAATTCTGATTAATATGAATTTGAACTTCACAAATGCAGTTTGGATTCTGATATCAAGAGCCTTTGACCACTAATCAGACTGCATCATCTGTGAATATATAATAGGGGCAAGTGTCCTTTTCTAAAATGAGTTGAACTATCTGTCAAAATTGGGTTGTAGATAAATTTTGTGAAAAGATAACTATAGTTGGAATAGACCTTAGAGATCAACTATTTGGACTACTTTATTTTATAGATTTAGAAACTGAGTTTAGGAAAATTTAATGACTTAAATAAATTCACAAATATGGGTACTTTCTGAGACAGTACAAACTCCACTCTTCTTAGGAATTTTCTCACCTGTACTTTCACATTCTTGTGCTGATCCTAGAAAGTATACCTCAGAAGATTTTGGTACTTAAAAGAAAAATCTTGGCAGTGACAAACAAAAACATGATCCATGATGAGATTTCTGACATTGTAGCACATGAGTGGACCATTAAGAATTGGAGGCAGAAAGTAGGAATTCAGGAAGAAGATAGGGCCTGGTACCAACTCCAGGTAGGTTCAGCTCCCTGTCCCAGACCACAGTTGTAGGAGAAAGACAAAGACTCAGCTAACTCTTCCAGAACTGTGATATAATAATGGCAGTGGCAGTAGCAACCATACTACAGAGAGGACAAGACCAGAACCTAGCCACCCCATTGAGGAGAGAAGGAGTGCACTGGATTTTAGTAATGAGCATCAAAACGAAATAACATCATGTCAACTACTCTGTAGTTAATCTACACATATGTTCTAACCCTGTTACAATGTACATTGAAGGAATAGAGGTTAAATTTAAGAAAAAAATGAAAAGAAAGAAAAATCTTATGGGCACAAAGTCTTCTATCCTCCATCGCCTCTTCTAACATAGAAGGGTGGTCAGTGGCTACTGTGACAATGTTTCAGTCACTGTTGCTTCTGTATCCAACTTTCTGGGCTAGTCTTCTGACAGTAGAGTTGGAAATTTACTAAAAATAAATGGAGCATCATAGAATTAAAGAATATTAGTGTTGAGAAGAACTTCAAAAGGAATCTAATTCAACCCCTATTTGAATCATGAGCCCAGTATGCAACACCCCTAACAATTAGTCATCCAACCTGTGTTTAATGAACTCAAATGATGGTAAACTCACAGCAACTCAAGCCACATACTCTGCTTTTGGATGGTTATTGGGAAGTTTGTTTTTTATATTAAGACAAAATCTGACTGCTTATAATTTTTACTTAATTCTACCCTCTTGAGCTAGTAAAAGCAAATCTAATCCTTCTTCTACATGACAGTCTTTTAAAATTTAAAGATTACTATCATGTTTCTCCATAGTTCTTTTCTTTTCTAAGCCACACTTCCTCAAGTCCTCCAGCTGATCCTTAGGTGGTATGGTTGCACACTTCTTCATTGTCCTAGTGGTCTTTTGAATACGCTTCTATTGACCCATGTCCTTTTTAAAACATGGTATCCATGAACAGACACAAGGATTCGGATATAGTCTGACCAGAAGGATTCATTCCGTACGAGTCTTCTAGAGACCCTACTTCTCTTCCCCTCCTCAAAAGGGTTCATAGGCTCATAGATTAAGTGCTAGAAAGAAGCTATCTAGTCCATTCTCTTCATTTTGCAAACGTGGAACTGAGGCTAAGAGAGGTTAAAGTAATGTGCCTAGGATTACACAGTTATTAAGTATCTGAGGCAGAATTTGGACCCAGATCTCTGTGACTACAAGTCCAGTTCTCTTTCCACTAACCTATTGTTGCCTCTTATGGATTTAGTTCACTTAGCTTTGGAAATTCCCTCCTGGAGCTCAGGATTTCTAATTATGAGTAAGCACAAAATCACTTAAGCCACTAAATCAAGCCAGACCAAAACTATGTTTTACTTCTCCTCTAGTTAGCTATACACCCTGGACTTTGTTTCTATCTGCCTTACTATCACAGGTATTATCTTTCCCCCACACCCATTCCACTTTTCTCCTTTCTACACAGGGAACAATAATATTCCTATTATTTCTGGAGAGGACAAGACATTTAGCACTTCTGGTCCCATTAGCCATCCCTGTGACTTCAAATCTAAATTTCCTTCATTGGTCGCTACTCATTTACAGGTGTTATCTCCCCTATTAGAATTTAGACTCCTTGAGGGAAGTGACTGTCTTACTTTTTTATTTGTATCTTCAGCGTCTGGTACATGTTAGGTGCTTAATAAGGTCCTTTATAGTCATTCGTTCATTCAACTAGTACCGACTTTCTCAAGACCAAATACTATTAATGCAGACTAATGCTACTTTTACCTTTTTGACTGCCATCTCACCCGATCTTTCATAGTAAACTTTCATTCTTCTAAGAAGCACATATCTTTTCATATGGATTTCTTTCTGTCTTGTTCTCCTCCATCCTGTACTTATACAGTTGATTTCTCACCCCATGATAGTAAGGACTTGCCTCGTTACAGCAGATAGAGGTGTTTCTAGTTTATGAATGGCTATTTTAACAGAGTACAAGGT
This sequence comes from Trichosurus vulpecula, assembly GCF_011100635.1. Classification (NCBI taxonomy): domain Eukaryota; kingdom Metazoa; phylum Chordata; class Mammalia; order Diprotodontia; family Phalangeridae; genus Trichosurus; species Trichosurus vulpecula. The sequence goes on from NC_050574.1 coordinate 392,538,053, forward strand.
ATGGAGCAGCCTAATAGGCTGAAAAGTGTTCAGTTGTGGATCCAATCACGGACCGTGAGCTGTCTGACTGTCATCCTCTAGTTAAGTTCAGAGGCTTATTGCCAGATTGGCTACCAGTGGATGGATTTTTATGCAACAGCAGTCATCAAAACTATTTACTAAATAAGAGAGATCTTGCATTTTCTATGGCTTCCCATACTAACAAAACGATAATCCTTGAAAGATTAAAATATGAATGTAAGACTTATTCTCATTATATTTCCTAACACTAGCTTCAGCTCACAATTATAACCCTATAGAGATTTTTTTCTTTCTTGATAGACATCTAAGGAACACAAATTTCCCCTAACGTTTGAAGTATTCCAAAGCTATTTGTAAATGTTGTATTCAATTTTTAATTTTACATTCTTGATAATTGCCTATTTATCTTCATACCTCATATAGCATTGAGTTTGAACTATTACTAAAATAATCTCATTCTAATTTATAATATTGTTTATATGTGATTTCCTATACTGAATAGCGAACTCAAACCTGGCAAAATTCATGTTGCACATTTCTTCATAAAGAGTATTAACCTAGAGATGTATGGCTGGAAACAGAGGTAGGTTGGTTATATAGTAAGAAAGAAGAATAACTGAAGAACTGCCTCCACTCCCCATAAGCACCTATGCACTATCAAGAGATCTAAATCAGGGGTTCTTAACTACTTTTTCAATATTTTGATATCTATTTCTCAATATAATTAGTTTCCTTGTATTCCTATTTCAGGGCTGTCCAACCTTGTTATCTTGGGGTCTCATTAAAATAAAATAATTATTCGAGGGCCTCACCCAGAATAAAAAATACAGTACCCTAATAGAAAGTGGAGGAACACATGTCATCAATAGAACAGGTGAAGGCGCGAAGTGCAAAAGCAAATGCAAAACAACAAAGTGACAACACAACAGTATAAAGGTAGATGCATACTGACTAGTCTGCATCGTACAGATGGAATGCATCCCACAGATCAATTGAAAATTTTGTGCGATATGTTCCGTCCATAATACTGCTTAAAAACAGCAAAGAAAATTAACACCAATGAGATTATTTATCAGTGATGGAATTAAAAAATCTAATACACATTCCATGCAAATTATTATTATATTTTTTCACTTGTGAAAATTAAAACACGCAGATGGGCTGCATAAAATCACACTGTGGGCAGCGTGTGGCCCGCAGGCCATATTTTGGACAGCCTCGTGTTATTTTATGCATTTAAAAGCAATATTCTGAAAAGAGATGCATTTTTGTTTGTTGTTCAATTGTTTCAGTTATGTCTGACTCATTGTAAACCCATTTGAGGTTTTCTTGGCAAAGATACTGGAGTGGTTTGCTATTTCCTTCTCCAAGAGGCACATGGGCTTCACCATTCTGACAAAGGGGCTCATAGCTCCCCCAAATGATAAGAACCCCTCCTCTAACTGAATCCCCTGGCTTGCTGAGTAGAGCCATGAAAGGAGGATATGGACAAGAGCTACACAAAATAAAAAGGCACGGATGGGTATTATTTTGCCCATTCTTGTGTTTGTATTGTCCTTATTCTGGTATTATTATTGTCAGTAGTACCACATTGAACAGATCACAGATCCCTTAAAATACTTCCCTACTACCTAGCAAAATCCCTCACATATAGTAGTCACTTCATACATGTTTGTTGAGTTGAATTGAATAGAATTAAAACTGTATTCCAAATTAACCACTACTTGCCACTGCTTACTTTTTTGCAACTTTGCAGCCAACCACCTAAATTTTAAAAGACACAAGAAAGGTCTCTGGAAGTTCTATGTTTCGAAGGGTATATTCTTTTTAAAATTATTAGCAACATTATTCTTTTGCTGACACCTTGAGATCAGGGATGTTTCTCTACTGTAAATAGCTTTTTTTATCCAAGCAGTCAGTCTGTGGGCTGCTTTTTTCAAATTTCCTCTTCAAGAGCATCCAAGCATTCCCCTTCTAAATAGCCTGTCAGCCAAATCTCTCAGGATAAGTGGAAAGATAGGGCCTCTTAAATGATTAAAGATAAGGCGAATCTTATTTTTAAAAGCAGAAATAAATGGAATGTCCAGCTCACCAAATAAATGTCCGATGGGAGCGTAGGAGTGGGAATCGAGGGACTGGCATTTGGAATCTGGATATACTGTTTTTAGAACCCTTCCTATTCTCTTTCCTACTTAGAGTAATTAAGGAGTCTCTTCTAGTCTCCACGATAAAGAGAGACACATTTATTACAAAGCATCGAGAAAGAGACTGAGTACTCTTGTCTATCTCAAATGACAGACTTTCTATAAATGAATAGCTGGCTATAGTAATATAAAGCATAAGCCTTCTTGATTGGATATTCTTAAATAGAAGGAATTACATGTTATTTATCTTTCTATCTTCCTTGATGCCTACCCCAGCACTTTACACAAATAAATGTTTTTGAATTAAAAATTGAATTGAGAAGGAGCTTACTTATGTATGAGGCCATTAATCTTGGTGTGTAAGCCTCAGGACAGGTGTTCTATCTGTCATGTTTTGTCCTTTACGAAGTTAGTGTTTCTCTTCAGTACATAGTCCAATAATAAGCCTTCCATTCTCCTGAACGTAAGTTACTCTTTTGCCCATCCTATGCAAAGTAATCCTGATCTTTGGTTAATTTCTTGGACAGAAGCATTGCTGGAAAATTAGCTTGGTGAAAGCAATTGACAATCAGTCAGTCCTCTGTTCAGTAGCCCAGTAGGGTGTTAAACTGCAGGAGAATAATTAAGGAATTCTTTGAAATATCTAAAGTAATATTAATAATCCTATATAAGCAATGTTGTTGTTGAACTACACAATAAAAGATAAAAATGCCACCCACTTTAGCAAAAAGTGCTTTCTTCCTATACCAGTCATCCTTAGGAGCCATTCTGTACAGGGCTGCAAATCCATAGGTTTTTTTTTTTCCTGGTTGTATTCCATTGCATTCTTTTCTTAAGCAGAATACAATGCATACCAGGCCCATTAAAACAGAAGCCTACATTAAATCAAAGTTCTTTATAGTTCTCACTATATTGCTAACAATGTGTCTAATGTTTGGATAACACCCCAAAGGGCAATGAAATTGGAATATTTCAAATCCTTTTTCTGGGAAGTGATCCAAAATATGTGCTAAGACCTATGTTGCCACTCTACATGATTTATGACAGTTCTTATGAAACAATGTTATTTTATAATTGTGATTGACTCTAAAAAAACATACTTTAAACAGTTAAAACATCAACATCTTCTGGATCGCAAATCTCCAAATTTCTGATTAGTTACTGAAGATCACAAACTCTTCTTGTATGATCCAGACACCATAGAAGGATGATGTTCTTTCCTACCCTTTTCCTTGGCGGGATTTCTTATCTCAACCTTCACACATATACATATGCCAGTGCATCATCACACATTTACATACATATCCTTGACAACAACCTAGGCAGCCTGCCAGAATTCAGCTTTGTTGCACTTTGCAACAACTGAGCCATTAGGCCCTCAAAATAGAAATTTTCATAAGGAGGGAGGTGCATTCTACAAACTATTGTTTTAGAAACATGATTCTGTAAATTTGTGCAATAGCAAGTATGGAAATATATGTATACGGATTATTTAAGCTAATGACATGTTATACTCACAAAAGAGATATTGTCAGTGGGTTAATTTCACACTGGAAAGATTAGCTCTCAATATGGAACCACTTTACAAAAGAACAGCTGATCCTTAGCTCTAGAAGGCTTTTACATAAATACTTAACAAACAGGAAAAAAGAAACAACATATTTGATTATGCACTGTTTTATTCTAATTTGTTGAGTTTGTGTGCCTATGTGCTTAATCTAGGAAAGTAATGTACATAGGAATCTGTCTGGTTGTAATTTTATACATGTCCTCCCTACTATTTAAGATGCTGCTTCCTAATCCTCTCTGCCAGTCAAGGATAAAGCAATCAAATAGAAGTTATGCAAGGAATTCTTTTTTCAATGTATCTCTACCTAATATTGCTTGGGATTTTTAATAGTGTTCACTGAAAAATAAAGAACGTTAAGCGCAGAAAACCAAACCCAAGCAGTTTGTGTTTTGTGTAGGGTTTAAAGATGGATTTCATGAAAACACATATTTGCAAACAGGGACCTTGGCTAAGCCTAGGAATAGATTTGACAATTCAGAGAGGAATTGGGAATAGGGAACTGTGGTGCCTAGCACGTTTGTATGTATCCTCAGAAAATTTTATTATCAAATGGGAATAAAAGTAGAACCTCTGGAAAGACTTTTGGAAAGCTAATGCCAAATGACTTTAGTCTCATAGAGATACACTGTTTGGAATGATATGTACATACATATGTACTTGCTTGTGTTTTTAAAACCATTGTTTTTCTACTGTTCTATGAGCCATTCCTTTACTATCAAATAATCTGTCATAAACATTTCTCAAGTGCCTTTGATGCACTAGGCACTGTGCTAGGCAATGAGCAAAAACTTTCGGCAGCTAAACAGCTCAAACAAAGGTGAATTTGGGAACTAAACCCATCGAGCAAAGGTGAATTTCTTTTCTCTTTTTAAACAGTTTTGGTGCAGATTTAACTGATTTGCCACAGTGTGTGCATTTGATGTAGTCGAGTTGCTCTTTCTGCCTCTGATCTCATCTGTTCTATTTGTCTGTCTTGATATAGCATACCAGGAAGGTCTTGGGTCTCCATGGTGGTGGTTTCTCTGTTGTCGTTGTTATTTTCATACATATTTTATTCCGAACTTAAGAAATAAAACAAGCATTTCCATAACCTAGTAGAATAGAAAATAAAAGATAATTGTACATGAAACAGCAAATCTATTTCAAGAATAGAAAAAAAAGATAATGGTACATGAAACAGCAGATCTTGCTATTCCTTTTAAATATATAATAAAGTTATCATGTAACTTTCTTTTTTTCCTTTTTTTCTTCTTTCTTCCTTCCCACCCTAGAGATGAATATGTCTGTGTGTATATACACATACATACACATATGTGTATATCCATACAGAGTTGTATATGTTTATTTGCACATGCATATGTGCATATATATATGTGTGTGTGTTTACATACATGTATACATATACTCACACATGTAAATCCTTCTAACCATTCTTCTGTTTATCAGTTCTTTCTCTGGATGCAGATAGTGTCTTCCTACCTAATGTGGGGATTTATAATGACTTAGTCACTTAAAGTTATTCTTAAAACAGTATTATTGTTACTGTGCATGATGTCTCTTGGTTCTGCTCATTTTGCTTTTCATTATTTTGTGCAAGCATATCCTTGTTTTTCTAAAATCTTGATGACAATGAAAATAAATCATCATAAAAACTTGCAGATTTGTTCCATTTCATATCTCCCTGTTCTCCTGACAATTTGATCTATGAATGTTTTGGGGCTGATGGGGCTCATTTGAATAGCATACTATGCTGATGGTGATACATCATATCTTAAGGAAAGGATACAAGGAAAATAGAAAAATCAGGGGTTATAAAAACACTCCCCCCAAACAATCAAGAAGACATTAACTACTAACCAATGTGCTTACTTCCTTAGCTTTGCAAGATCTTTATGAGAATAACCTGTGAATATCAAGAGTATACTCAATGTTAATATGAGAAGAAATTGTCTTTTGCAAATGATTCTCTTCGAAAACCCCTGGTTTCATAGTGAAAACAATGAGAAGTTCAGAAAATGCAAAATCCTACTGTGTTTATAGTTTGTTGACTACAAAAAAAAGTTTTGACTTGATAGAACCAAGGGCCTTAAAGGCTCTCCTTCCAAAATGAGTTTCTCATGCATATATTGAGTTAGTAACTAGACTCCTCACTAAACATAACCACAAAGATAATTCTAGTTAAGGACACTCCCGTCATCATACCACATCTTTCTGTTAACTTTCATGAGTAGCATTGCCAAATTTTCAGACAAAATAAAAATACATGTGAAGCATATTGATATATATATATATATATATATATATATATATATATAACCGCGTTGGAAATTAATGGATTCCTTATGGATCACTTATAGAAGAACATGGACAAAGCCAACCAAGATAAGAACTCATGGATAGATTTTGAATCACACTGAATAAGGAGAAGGAGTGGACATGTGATTTTTTTAGGGGGTGGGGTCTTCTTTGAAAGGAAACTTCCCCTACCACAGTAGATCAAAACTTTCTCTATGATGTATAGTCTTAGAGACCTTCCTACCACATAGAGTGGGTAAGGGACTGGCAGAAGATCATATGGGTAATGCATGGAGGAAGAAGGACATAATCTGAGGACTTTCTAGCCTAAAGCTGACTTTCTATTTACTACACCACACTGCTTCTGATATAAGCCACAATCATGTAAGGAATATACACACACACACACACATATGTATATGTAGATATATGTGTATATATATACATACAAATGTATACATGCATGTATACACACATGTCCATGTGTATATTTATACACATGTACATGCATAAAATCACAGACTTATTAAAATATAGACCTGATTACTAAATAAAAGAGCCACCAATTTGACAGATAATTGTGCAACCATTCTTAGTCTTCAGTAAAGAAATGTGCCAAAGCGTGTGTGTGTATACATGATACACCAGAAGAGAACTATCACAATTGGTAATGAAAAAGTTAAAAGAAAAATGGTGAAAATCCCTGAAGAATTTTCTTGTCTTGTCAGTTAAAACATAGCCTATTCCTCTTATCAGCAAAGGCTCTCCATCCTGGAAACTAGGTGACTGTAAATTGACTATATTTCCTCCTGCATAAAAACCATTGTTTAAAAAAAAGTCAGGTTTAAAAGTATTTGCAGCAGGAATCCATTAATTTCCAGCATGATTATATATGTCAATATGCTTCACATGTATTTTTATTTTGTCTGAAAATTTGGCAATGCTATTTGTGGAAAGTTAACAGAAAGATGTGGCAACTGAATTCTAGCTGAGAAAACACACTAATCTTGCCAACTACAAACACTTGGACTTCTGATCAATTTAGCATTTGATAAAGGAGAAAATCATAGGTGGTGAAGAGTGTAGTTTGTTCATTTCAAGAATCTGCTTTCATATATGATGTAGGCATGCAACTATGAGTTCTCAATTCAGTTAAGAGAATTGAAACTTGTTTCCCTGAACCTAAAGAAAAGGAGAATTGGTTCTTGAGCCCTTGCTTTAAGCAGAGTTCAAAGACACCAGGAAATATATATCTTCAGAATAGGACAAATTGTCCTGGTCACAGAGATAAACTGTGTCAGATGCATATGGTTCATATTTCATTTTTTGAGCTTTGTGCTGTTATAATATTTGGTGATGGATTTTTGTTTCTTCCTCCTTTATGGAAACTCGCTTTAAGAAAAGAATGACCCATATTTCTCTAGTGCTTTGAGGTTTGTCAAAGACTTTCATCATAACCACCCTCTAAACCAAGTAGTCCAAATATTATTATGCCCATTTCACATAAAAGAAAACTGAGATTTAGTGAACTACTTCCCCTTGACCATAAAGAGAGATAGAGGAAAAAAACTATCTGCCTCTGTCTCTCTGTGCTTCTGTGTGTGTGTCTCTCTCTGTCTCTGTCTCTGAGTCTCTCTCTCTCTCTCTCTCTCTCTCTCTCCATCCGTCTCTGTCTGTCTCTCTCTGTCTCTGTCCGTGTCTCTGTGTCTCTTTCTCTCTGTCTCTGTCTCTCTGTCTCTGTGTCTCTCTGTCTCTGTCTCTCTCTCTTTCTTTCTCTCTCCCTCCCTCCCTCCTTCCCTCTCTTCATCTTAATTTCAAGTCTTAGTGCTGACTGAGTTAAGCTTTAATCATCTAAATTGGCACTAAGACTTTTGGGACATTCTATACATAATGTTAATTACATTTAGGGCTGGCTTTGATGTGCAAGAAAGATTTGTTGTATCATAATTTAAAAAGAGGTCTCTGTTGACCATTTGCAAATAAGTCATTTGAGAAAGACTCTTAAGAGGATTCTTTATGAAGACACTTATTTTCCATTTGAAAACAATAACATTTTTCTGAGTCCTCCATCAATAATAAGAATAAAAATAATTATAATGATGCGTTTACTTAGCAATTAAAAGCTTACAAAGAACTTTCCTGACAATACCCTCAGATCTAGCTAGTACAATTATTACCATCTCTATTTCATAGAGGAGGAAACTCATGCTCAAGATGCATAAGGGACTTGAGTGAGGGCCTCTACTAAGTATTGGAACATGAATTTAAACTCAGGTCTCCAGTTTTCTTTGTGCCCAATTCCCTTACTATGACTTATTAAAAAGTTTGTTATCAATAAACATTGGTTAGACAAACCCACTGGGATACTGAAATGTAGGTAAATCTGCAAATGCATAAACACAACATATGTCAAGTGTATGGAAAGATGAGGTAGTTAATCCAGCATTGCCAGTGGGGAAAGATTGCTCAGCGGTCAGGGATCTTTGGGATTGTCTGGTCCTTATGGTATATTCTGTATAATTTACTACCGCTCATGAACAGCAGAATACCATGCTCACCCACATCTCCCAATCATACAAAAACTCACCACCCATTACCAGCATGACAACAATCTGAAACATTTTCCCTGAAATTTGGTTTACTAATAGTTCTGCCAACTTCCTTCTCTCACAGTGTGCACACCCTTCCAGTGAGTTGTAGGAATAGTTACTGTTGCAGCACCTGCAGAATATACAAAGAATACAGGAAATAGGTAGAAAAAAGATCAAAACAGGAATGGGCCAAGAAGATGAAAAAATCATTGATCTGTATATGCTGATCACAGTTCTCTTCTGTCTTCCAACCACTGCCATAGCAACAATATGGATCTTGCAGCCAGACCAGGTTAACTCGATTTTATCTTCCTTCACCTTGGTGCCGTGGCTGGAGCTGAGCAGATATGGTGACATCTGAAAACAATGATGGCATCAGATTTTCCCAGATTGTAAACTTCAGCTGTATAAAATACTTGGGTGGGAAACTCCCAGTGGCCAGGAGAAAGTTCAGGGAAAGTAGCTATATTTTCTAGTTAGCAAATAAATATACATTCACAAAAGAATAAAGAGTAACTGACAGTTCCTTTGGGGCCATTTGTGTCCTTGTAATTTGTTGTTGTGGTTCAGTTGTGTTTGACTCTTTGAGACCCCATAGACCATACTCTCCATGGGGTCTTCTTGGCAAAGATATTGGAATGGTTTGTCATTTCCTTCTCCAGTGCATTAAAGTCAACAAAAGCTAAACTTTCCCATGACCACACAGATTCTGAGTGTCTGAGATCAGATTTGAACTCAGATCTTCCTGTTTCTGGAAGTTAGATTGCATGGAGGATAGAGCACTTGGCCTACAATCAGGAAGACTCATCTTCCTGAGTTCCAATCCAGTCTTAGACACTTACTAGCCATTTGACCTTGGGCAAGCCACTTAACCCTGTTTGCCCAGTTCCTCGTCTGTAAAATGACTTGGAGAAGGAAATGGCAAACCACTCCGGTATCTTTGCCAAGAAAATCCCAAACAGGGTCACAAAGAGTCAGACGTGATTAAAATGCCTGGACAATAACTTCTTGACTCAAGACCCAGCATTGGACCCACTGAGCCACCTACCTGCCTCCAATGTAAACAGAGGTCAAGTGACTTACCCATGGTGACACAGCTAGTGTTTGAGGCCATATTTGAACTCAGGTCTTCCTGATACCATGCCAAGTGCTTTATCCACTGAGCCACTTAGCTGCCTCTGTCTGTATTATTACCTATCTCCTATTGATCCACTCTCTGATATTTCTTCTGTGGTTTCCTGTTGCCTCTAGGATAAAATCCAAACTCTTTACCTTGGCATTTCATAGTCTCATTTGTTGAAAAAATTAGCTGAGTATTTCATGTTTCTGGTTTACTCAAAGCATTCTTTAGTCTAACAACTGTAGGAGAAGAGCCCAGTCACAATCACATAAATGGATGCCATAGAGAGGTTCTTGCTGAGTGCTGCTCATTCTATTGTCTTTCCCACTGGTTCTAGAAGATAAAAATAGGTCAGTACAGACTCAGAAAATAAATGAGAATAGTATAGAGTTGAGTCAACAGAGTATAGGGACTGGTTAGTGTATAGAACATATCTAAGAACAAGTAACATTAACAGGATATGGTCAAAGGTAGTGACCTCCATTGTTCTGCCTAGAGATAACAAAGTTTGTGAAGTGAAAACCATTTCTCAGAGCCATTTGCATCAATACCAATCTATATGAAAAATCAGTGGTCTTGGGATCATCTTCCCACATACAAAAGCCTAGTTTTCCATGCAATTATTTCATGTTCTTCCTCTTTACTCTTTACATTCTTAAATAAACTGTTCTTCCGGCTCCCCAATCTTTGTATTGTCTCCTCTTCATCTTTATATATACTGACTCATATAACTAGAATGTGCTCTCCCTTTTCATCCACTTCTCAGAATCTATAAATTCCTTCAACGATCAATTAAGGCACCATCTCCTACAGCGAGCCATCCTTGGTCTTCCTAATTGTTAGTTCAATCTCCTTCCTCTAAGTATTTTGCATTTACCTGTGCATATGTTGCTTCATCTCAGGGAAATTTAGGTTCCCCAAGGACAGGGGCTTCTTCATTTTAAACTTTTTTATGCCTAGCTCTTAGTACAGTATTACAAATAAAAGACCTTTTTTCTGTCTTTTTTTGAGGGGGGAAGTCAGAGCAATTGGGTTTAAGTGACTTACCCAGAGTTACACAATTTGTAAGTGTGTCAAGTGTCTGAGACTGGATTTGACCTCAGGTTCCTCCTGACTCTGGGGCTGGTGCTCTACTCACTGTGTCACTTAGCTGCCCCCACATAAAAGACCTTTAATAAAGTTTTGTTGAGTTGAGCTCTTTTAAGAAAATTGATTTTAAGTTATCAGTATTGCTAATAGCAAAAGTGTTGCAATATTTTGTATAAGAAACGAAAGCCAATGAAGAGCAAACCTCACAATATTATCACTTATTTTTTTTCTTTTCCTAGTAGGAAACATTTTTGTGTTGTTTATTCATTTGTATTTGGTTGAAATCATTGAGTCCATAAGTTAGTGAAACAAAGCCATTTCTTTTACCCAATTGCAATTTAATTCTCCAAACTTTGAATAGCATTATTATTTTAAAAATGATCTCCAACAGTGTTGCTTTGAACTTTGTACTGTCTGTACCATAAGTAGAACTCCAGAGTAAGTGAACTTTCTCTCCCCCTATGTCTTGCTCCACTTTATAGACACCCTTTCTCTCTGACCTCCCTAAGAACTATCACATCCATACACTAAAATTTTTCCACTGTGGGTCAGGAAGCTCCAGTGCACTATCTACCATGTTTTCTCTTCCACTGGACAAAGTAGGCAACACTATGGCCCTTCCTTTGGATCTGAGCTCTTCCCTTGACTAATCTGAAAAACTAATCTGAAAATCCTCCTCCTTACACTGACAAAATCCCAAGTTTGGACAAAACTAATACACAGAGTGATTCTAATACACCATGTGATATATAACCCTTCTAATACACGAAGAAGGTTATCAAGTTCATCCTAAGTCTTTTCTTCTCCAGCCTATACATTCCCAGTTTGATCAACCATTCCTTATATGACACAGTTTAGATCCCCTCATCTATTGCACTTTCCCTCTGGTCAAAGCCCAATTTGATAATATCATTCAAAGTGTGATGCCACAAATCAAATTTCATTTCTATTGGTGTAGAGATATTTGAGAAAAACTTGGGACTTGAAATGCCCCTAAAAATTATATTGTCTAAATACTATCACAATGTGGGTATACAGTCTCAATTAACAAATGCTTACTGTCCAATTTACCACCTACAGTGCCATCCCTGTCAGGAAAGGAGAATAGGCATACTTTAGAAAGGAAGAGGTACACAGGTACTCAGTTCAATACCTGATGATCTATTCAAGACATAAAGCAATGATATTATCCATCTTGCAATCTGTACCTTTTTGTGAATGAAAATATTGTGACATTTTATTCGGAATTGTGTGATAAGTCAATAGGACAACTAAGTGACTCAGTGATGTGCCAGGCCTGGAGTCAGGAAGACTCCTTTTCCTGAGTTCAAATCTGGCCTTGGACACTTTCTAGCTATGTGACCCTGGGCAAGTCACTTAGCCCTGTTTGCTTAATTGGTTCATCTATAAAATGAGCTGGAGAAGGGAATGGCAAATCATTCTGGTAGTGTTGCCAAGAAAACCTGAAATGGGGTCATGAAGAGACAGACATGACTAAAATGACTGAAGAGCAACAATGTGCTATAAGTCAAATACTATCTTGATGTTTGGATTTAAGATATCCTCAGTTTCCTGAGTGTAGTGTAACTGATAGTTTAGGATGACTTGGGTTGAAGTACTAGCTACATGACTCAGGGCAAGTGACTTAACCTCTCTGTGCTTCAGTTTTGGCATCTGTAAATTCAGAGGGGTTGAATCTAGCCTCCAAGCTCCCTTTCTATTGAAATTCTATAATCGTCTTCACTAAATGGAGGGATTTGGACTAACATGCTATGAGTCTTTAAATTTGTTTGCAACTAGGCTGGGTAGCTGCCATCTTGCTTACCTAATGAGAAAATAGAAAATGACATTTATATCAGACTTCACAGGTTATCATCATATCTGTACCACAGACGAACTCTTTGCCATGCTACCAAAAATGGAAACAAGGCTTAGGGTTTATGTGGACTTACTTAAAGCTTATTAAAATGACACTTGAGTTCTAATGAAAAGTGCATTGTAGCCATCAAGTAGAAACATAAAGTCTGAGTTTATATATTGCTGTAAGATGAGGGGATTGGATTAAAGTAACTCTAATCTCCCTTCCAGCTCCGTGATTTGATTACTTGATGCTTTTTTTGGTTCCCATTCAATGATATATTCCACTTGATTTTGCAATTTTGACACCTTAGTTGTCAACACACTGTAGACCTTAGTCCCAAGTTCATCACAAATACAACAGCGTGGCCTGAAAGACTAGTCATTGTTATAAAGCAGAGATGTCAAAAGAATAACAGGTGTGTCTTACCTATTCCGAGCAGTCATTGGAATATATCCCTTTTTGTTTAGCAAACTATGATGTGATCTTTGAAGCTTCAGTGTAATTTCCCTTTTTTAAGAGAAGTAGAGAATTATCTTTACCAAAAATCTTGGAACTCTTAGAAAGTCTGTATTGCTTTCCTAGGATCATAGAATTTTAGAGCTGAAGGGACTTTAGAGAACATCTAGCCAAACCCTCTCATTTTACAGTTGAGGGAACTGAGCAGCATTTTGCAGTCAAATGTTCCACCACTGAGTTATGCCCTTTCTGAGCTACATTGTTCAGTGACAAGAGAATTAGCCTAGAAAAAATTGGGCCTGGGTTCTGGCTGTGAATAACTGTGTGAACTAAACCTGCCAGTATTTTGCACGTGTAGGTTGGTTAACTTCTTTAGGCCTCAGCTACCTCACCTACTCTGGCTTAGCAATTCTTAACATTTTTTATGTCATATACCCACTCATTTGACAGTCTGGTAAAACCTGTAGATGCTTCTTAGAGTAATCGTTTTTTTTAATGCATAAAATAATATATACAGAATTACAAAGAAAACCAATTACATTGAAAGAGAGTTATCAGTTTTGTTTTGTTGTTACAAAAATACAAGTTCACAGATACCAGGTTAAGAATTCCTGCTATAGCCTGACATCTCTTTGCTCATGCTTTTGTTCATTCATTTACCCTGTGTCAGAGAACAGTAAATAGTTCATTGCCTACTCTAGAGACTGGAGGATAGAACACTAGACATCCCATAGACCCACTCACTAAAGGGGCCTGGGGCTCTCTTTTCTTTTCTTGGAGGGGGGAAGGCAGGGCAATTGGGATTAAGTTACTTGACCAAGGTCACACAGCTAGTAATTGTGTCAAGTGTCTGAGACAGGATTTGAACTCAGGTCCTCCTTACTTCAGGGCCAGTGCTCTACTCACTGTGCCACCTAGCTGCCCTGGATCTCTCATTTCTACTATGCAGACCCAGGTTTGGATGCACGCAGACTAGGTTTAGTTTTTAATGAGTCTGAGATCTAAAGAGAGGGGTCAGGATTTTTTTCTCATGATCTCTGGCTCATCAAACACCTATACTCCCCTTCTCTCCCAAAAGAACTCTGGGGAAATCACTTAAAGCTTAGGTTCAACTCACATCTAGGCTATCTCCAAAAGGGATTAACAGAGTCCCTTCTTAAATGGTACTCAAGGTACAAAGTATATCAAGTATAGGGCATATTTATTTTCTTCCAACTCAAAAGAAATGCTTAAAGGGGCAGCTAGGGGAAGTGAATAGAGCAGCAGCCCTGGAGTCAGGAGGACCTGAGTTCAAATTTGGCTTCCGACACTTGACACTTACTAGTTATGTGATCTTGGGTAAGTCACTTAACCCCAATTGCCTTGCCTTTCTCCCTCAAAAAAAAAGAGAGAACCATGACTTACTTGGGGAAGCTAAGTGGTGAAGTGAATAGAGCACCAACCCTGGAGTCAGGAGGACCAAGGTTTAAATCTGGCCTCAGACACTTGACACTTACTAGCTGTGTGACCTTGAGCAAGTCACTTAACCCCAATTGCCTTCCCTTCCCCTCTCCAAAAATAAATAAATAAAAAGAAATGCTTAAAATTTAAAAAAAAAAGTTCATGACAAGGTACTGACAAATATATAAAGCATTAACAAATTTCACCTTCGCTTCAGCTCTAACATTGTCCAAACAACTACCTCAAGTCATATATTGCTTGAAAAGCCAGAGTGTAGTTTAGTGCCATCTTTCTTTGGGTGATTATCTTCCCTGAGAAATGTTATATAGTAGCTGTAGGAAGCACCTCGCACAGAATGACAGGCACCTGTCAAAGAATCTAGGCACTCCCAAGCTCCTAAGATTACCACTAGGCTATCTAGGATAGCTCTTTAGAAACCTGTGTTGAAGGGGAAAATACAAAAAGGCAAACCACCACCACCACCACCACCACCACCACCACCACCACCACCACCACCACCACCACCACCACCATCTCCCAAAAACAGAAAAGACAGCTTTGGCTTTGAGATCCAAACGGAGATTAACCTATTCCCTCGAGTGGGCAGGCAACATTGCTGCAATTTATGGGAGGGTGGGGGTGAGAGAAGACAAAATCACCTTCTCACGCATTAATTCCAAAAGAGTCCCAAGCCTCACATTTAGAAAAGAAAGAGAGAGAGTAGAAATTGTTTCTCTTTTTAAAATCTACTGTGTGATGTATAACCTATATCAAATTGCCTGTCTTCTCAGGGACGTAGGGAGGGAAGACAGGGAGGGAGAAAATTTGGATCTCAAATTTTTTTTTAAATTTGTTTTTACATGTAATTGGGGAAAAGTAAAATATTAAATTCCCCCAAAAATCTATTAGGTGAGTAGCTTTTGCTGCTTAGAAGCTAATATTCTTTGATACAACATCATTATGAAGAGGAAGGGGATGGTGACAGAAAGCAAACAGAACTGAGGAACCAACAAGAAACATTTGATTGTATAGGTCTTTTATAAAGAGGTTTACTTGAAGTGGCCAAGTGTCATTAGAATGGGGCCTAAATCCAGAGATGGTATATGGTGGACTAGAAGAAACCAAAGCCCAGACATGTTCCCCAGAAGGAATGGCCAGTGTTTACAAAAGTAAATCAAATGATCTTTGAAACACACTCAAGGATTCTGTTTTCCTTTCCCCAATTCATGTGGTATACTCTATTAAGCCCAGCAAGGAAATAAACTCTTAGTTGTCACTTAGTGGGTGGAGGGCTCACCAGTACCCAAGGCTCTCACTCCCCAACCCTGTACAGAAACACACTTAACACCATCCACATCTTAAAAAGTTTATGGCATTCCCAGGACTACTCTGGAATCAAGGTAAGGACTAGGTTGGGCCCAGAAGAGCCTCTAGAATCAGTAATCACTAAAATAATCCACATTAGGCCTAGAACAGCTTTGAATGTCCTGTGAGACCCTGAAGAAATAGATTCAGACTGAAGTAGGATTCCTCCTACCTTACTTCTCATGCTGATTATAACATATGCCATCTCCTAATTGTCGCTGAATGTCTGAAATTAGAAACATTTCTTCTTTCCACATGTTTGGTTTCCAGCTTCCAAGGTCAGTTTTCTCAATCCATTTGAACCTCCCTCCCAGAGTTGTTGAATGGATCAAACAAGATAACATATGTAAAGTGTTTTGCAAACCTTATAGTGCTAATATAAATGCTGCTATCACTACTACTACCATTACTATTACTATTATTAGTTCTGTACCAAGTAGTCAATTTGAACAGAAACCTTGAACTAGAGATAGTTGCAAGGCAGACGACCTCTTTACATTTGAGCCTGACAAATGAAGGCATAAGATTCTCTATAAAGCCAAGAGCTTTCCTCCAAGTGACAGGCTGCTAGAGGTCACACTAGTCAAGGGAATGGAGCAAAATGAAGCTGTTCACAAAGGAAAATGAGACAGAACATCAAAGCTCAGGGAAAAATGTGTTCCCTTTCACAAAGCCACATTGTACTTGTCTGTCAGGGGAGACTTCACACTCAGAAGCTCTATTCTAACTCTCTCTCCCCTCCCCACCCCAAAACCTTTCTTTTGGTGAAACTGTGCAGCCACTTAGCTGTACAATGGCTGTGGCTACTTCAAAGTCCCAGGACTTTTAGTAATTCCTCCTTTGCTTCCTTGCAACCTTTTGCTGAGGGAGGAGTGGCTGGTCCAACTTCCCCTCTCTCTTTAAATTTACCTCAAAAATGAAGCTAGTGAAGTAATGTGAAGGGTTCTGATTTTAATATATTTTATGCTTTCTGTGGAACCTTGAAAGAAAAAATATTTACTGTGGCCCCTTTCCTCAAACATAGAAATAGAATTGAAACCATACTAGTGTTAGTGCATAATAAGGAAATTTGAAATCATCTTTAACTAACTGGGTTTGTAGTTTCCATACAATGGGAAAGCCTAGATTTTTTTTTTAGTTTTTCTTCCTAAAGTCCCTATTTGTTCTGCCCAACAGGAGAAAGGACATTGCCATTCAATTCTTGGGGAAAGAGGACATTTCCTCAGCTATTTGTCCTCAAAACAGGTTCTATTTTGGTTTTTAGTGCACACAAGCACAATATGGATGTCAGCCTATTAAAGGAACCGTGAATAACAGCATTAACTTATATAATACCTTAAGGCTAACAAAATATTTTCCCCCAGAACCCCTGGGAAGTTTATAATGCAAGTATCACCATCCTAGTTTTACAGATGGGGAAGTTGATGCCCAAACAATTTACCAATGGCAAGATTTAAACCCCATTATCTTGACTCCAAATCTGTGATTTTCAGTACACCAAACTTATGTAGTGAAGCTTTGTGTTCATTAGAGGCTAATTTACTGGGTGGTTTTATGTTATTTGTTTATTTTGTTGTTGTTGTGGTTCAGTCTTTTTTCAGTCATTTCTGATTCTTCATCATCCCATTTTGGTTTGTTTTTGGGGTTTGGGAGTTTTGAGGGGTAGATACTGGAGGGGTTTACCATTTCCTTCTCCAGCTCATTTTACAGATGAAGAAACTGAAGCAAATTGAGTTAAGTGACTTGCCCAGGATCACATAGCTAGTAAGTGTCTGAGGCCAGAACTGAATTCAGGAAGACGAGTCTTCCTGACTCCAGTCCAACTGCTCTATCTATTGTACCATCTAGCTGCCCATAATTGTTAATTATTTTTTGTAATTAGAAAACAAAATACGATAAATGTGGGTGAAAAGTAGGTCTAAGTTTTCTCAATAAATATGAAATGAAAAGGCTGGGCTAGATGACCTCAATGTTCCTTTCTATCTCTAAACCTATGATCATATGCTTCTCAAAACTTTCTGGCATATCTGAAACCAAACAAAATTTTCCAAGCATTTAATAGCTTTTTTCATATCCCTCTTTTCATGTATATATTTTCCTTGATCCAGAGCCACCATTTTATCAATACAGAGAATTTTATGTAGAAACCTCCTCCACTTAATAGGGATTGGTAATTGGCAGCTCTTTGTTGTTAGGGGTCCTTGACCAGCAAGTTGTCCTATCTCAGTACGCAATGATGAGATGGGAGCCAAGATGGATATAACCCCGATTTATCAGAAGCCATTATCCATTTTTATAGGTTTTTGCACTACATAAGCAGAAGCAGGTGTTCAAGGGGATGAAAGGTTGGGAAAAAAGGGATGCACTTCAGTAATGTATCGTTGCACTTAGATTAGATGTAAGTAGCGATATCTGGTGGGAAGAATCTGGATTGTTGTAAACTATGTTTCCTACAAGCATATGGGAAAAACTAGGGCTGTGGTAAGGTAGTTTCCATGGGAGTATGCAAACAAAGCGGGGTGCTGTCCTACAGTATCTACGGAGGCATGGGAAGGCTCAGGCATGTAGCCAGCTGATATCAGAGCTGTATGAGCTATGTGAGGTATGGGGCAGGATGCCCTTGTAAAGTATCAAAGAAGTTCCCATTAATTAAAGCATGTTTGTGTTAGGCACTGGTTCAAGAGCATTAGGTAGTGGCCAGCTGTGTTCCTCCTACTGGGCTTGTGAGTCCTTGGTGAATGGACTCTACCTGCATGAGAAAGGATGGCTATCAGAGCAGGAGGGGTTGCTGTTAGGGAGGCTGCTAGGGACGAAAGTCTTTCCTCTGGGCGCCTACCGTTCCAACTCCTACTAAGCCTGTCTGGTATTACCCAGGAAACAGGCCAAGCGCTAGGGTCTGAGCAGCCCCGGGGTTGGCACTAACTCCCTACACTTTGTAACTTCCTAACCTCTCAATATCTCTGGCAACTCACGGCCATATGTCATTGTCAGAATTTGGTCCCAAGGCTTTTTCATTCCATGGCCACCTCTCTTTTTAAATTTTTTGTTTATTTACTCTTAATTTATGGAATAAAAGCAACAGTATAATTTTTTTTAAATTGCACATGAAACTACAAATCTATTATGTATAACTTGCTATTCCATTTAAATATATAATAAAGTTATCATGTACATTACTGTTTTTTTTTCCTTTTTTCTCTCCCCCACTCTAGAGATAGCTAACATTAGACACAAAAATGTGTGTGGGGAGGGGGGGAAGGTAGGTGGTACAGTGAGTAGAGCACCAACTCTGGAGTCAGGAGGACCTGAGTTCAAATCTGACCTCTGACACTTACTAGCTGTGTGACCTTAGTCAAGTCACTTAACCCCAATCGCCCTCAAAATTCCCCCTCAAAAAATGTTTGCGTGTGTGTGTGTGTGTGTGTGTGTGTGTATGTGTGTACGTAAAATCATTCTATATAACACTTCTGTTTATCAGTTCTTTCTCTGGATGTAGATAGTGTCTTCTTTCATATGTCCTGTGTAGTTAATTTGGGTATTTATAATAGTCAAAAAGACTTATTTGTTCAAAGTCATTCTTAAAACAATATTGCTGTTACTGTATAAAATGTTCCCTTGGTTCTGCTCATTTTTCTCTTCATTATTTCATGCAAGTCTTTCCATGTTTTCTACAGTCTTTGAGCTCATCATTTCTTATAGCACGGTAGTATTCTATCACAATTGTATACCACAACTTTTTTCAGCCACTCCCCAATTGATGGCTATCTCTGCAATTTCCCGTTCTTTGTCACCACAAAGAGCTGCTATAAACATTTTGGAACATATGGGTTCTTTTCCTTTTTCCCTAATCATCTCTAGCTACCAGACTGAGAATGGCTACAAAGCTGGCTATCTCTTCAGCCCTACATGAAACCTTATGGCACTATCCAGTGTTGTGCTAGGTAACAAATAATTAGAAAGTAATCTTTGACTGATGGTCCTGCAAAATGCTAACACAGGTTAAGGTGTGAACACTATCACTGTGCTTTCTGAGTACCAAACAAAGCTTAGCAACCTTACATTATCTTCTTTTAGTAATTCCTTTATAGCAAGAAAGAGCGCTAGGTTTATGTTTCTCCATAAGAGGCAAAGGATAGTTGTCAGTAAATCTACCCACACCCCTAACAAGTTGCTGTGGTGGGAAGCATCAAATTCAGCCCAATGGAAGATATGTAACCTAGGTCTCTAATTTTGGAAGACTCAAAAGCAGACTAAGCAAAGGAAGATGAGAACAAGGATGGTGGTGGTAATTTGACACCTGTTTAGCAATTCACAGTTTGCAAGTGTTTTCTTCACAATAATCATGTAAGATGAGTAATACTAGAGAAATAGTATGCCTAGAAGTTAAGCACAACAAATACTTATTGAATGAATGGATGAATGACTTGCTCAAGGTCACATAGTGAATAATTATTAGAGATGGGAATGAACCCAGCACTTATAAATCTAAATGTATCATATCCTTTCCTCTACCTTAATAGTTCTCAAACTTTTTGGTCTCACAACTGCTTTACATTCTTAAAAAAAGATAGAGGACCCCAAAGAGCTTTTGTTTATATGGATGATAGCTATCAAAATTTACATAATAAAAAGTAAAACTGATATATTCATAAATATTAATTCACTTACAATAATAACAAGCCTTTTGCATATTATTGCAAATAACATATTTTGTGGAAAATATCTATTTTCCAAAAAAAACTGATGAAATAGTGGCATTCTTTAATGTCTGGCTTAATAGGAGAAAGGCTAGATTCTCATATCTGTTTCTGTATTCAGTCTGTTCTGTTATTGTGTTTTGCTGGAAGTATCTGAGGAAAATCTATTCTTGCACACATGTAGTTGGAAAAAAGGAGTATTTTAATAGGCAAAAGTCTTAATACTATTATGAAAATTATTTTGACCTCACAGATACCATGAAAGGGTATTGGGGACTCCCAGAGATCCTTGGAAAACATTGTGAGAACTAATATCCTTCTCCATCATATGTTCCCTCTATTGTGTCTCTTCATATTCAATAATACCCTTTTAGATCCAAATGAACTGGCAAGACAAAATAGGCAATCATTCTCCATTGATGTTTTCCCCACTGATGTCTCTGTTAGAAAATCAACATTACCCCTCATATTCACCTTACTTGTCCCCTCCTCCATCTCCCACCCCCAATAGTCTCTCCAATAGTCTTCCATTCATTCAGTATGATGGCTAAGAGAGAGCTCTTTTATACTAATAACAGACAAAATATTTGCGTTTCATACAGCTGCTTTTTTTAAAAAAAGAGGAAGGAAAGAAAAAGAGGAAGAAAGAAAAAAGAAAGAAAGAAGCAAAGAGAGAGAAAGAGAAGGAAGGGAGGAAAGAAGAAAGAGAAAGAAAGGAATGAAGAAAGAGAGAGAGAGAAAGAAAAGAAAGAAAGAAAGGGAAGGAAGAAAGAAAGGAAACAAGAAAGTAAGAAAGGAAAGAAAGAAAAAAAAAAGCTTGACTCATAGCTGGCTTTTTAATGCATTTTTTAAAAGCACTGATCTGAATCATACCATTGAATTAGGACTAAAAAAAATTCTGTGATGCTTGGATGCATAATGACACAAAAGGGCAGACAATAAAAATGCCCACTGAAAATTTATAAATGTTGACACTGGTGCTAAAAATGATTAAATCAACCACATATTGTTAGAGTCTAGACAATACACATAGGATTTATGGCTAATTCTCCCTAATGCTAATACTTATCTAAATGAAATGATTCTTAAACACATTACAAAACCCACCCACTATCCCCAACACATTACTCTAGTTAAATATCCAAAACACCAGCTGCCAAAATAGCATGCTTCTATATCAAGAGCTATATAAGAAACTTCACAGATACAATTCACATCAGGCTTGACATCTGATAGATTTCTTAATTGCATTTACATACTTCTAACATCTCCGTACCTGGGAGTCCACAACTGAAAAGTTCTATGAACTAGTTAACCAAATAATAGGTAATGTTTTTGTGTTTTGAGGTTGTAAAATGTATATATCATGTTTTTGGAGCCTCACAATAATCCTACAAGGAATCTAAATCAAGTATAATTATCCTGAACTAAGCTAACGCTTAGAATGGTTAAATGACAACTAACCTATATATTCAATTAGTAAATTTCAGAGGTGGGTTTTGTGAATGCAGATCTTCCTAACACTACACCATGTTGCCTCTTTAGCTAACATTGCCAAATTTTACTTCATAACGTTATTGTTTTTCATAGAAGTTCTATCAGTAATTACAGTTCCTTTATCTAATTTTAAATCCTGAATGTGTATGATTATTGCTAGGCAAGTAAAAGGCATGCTGATTTAATCCATTTTCTTTTGAGCAAACCAATCCATCAATAAGGATTTATTGGAAGTTTATTCTTTGCCAGATCAATACTAAGCATTACAGAGGTAAATAAGAGGAATGCAAAATATTCCTTGAAAAAAAAAGGAGGCGAGGAGAGTGGGATAGTAACATTTAAAGGAAGTTATTTCTTAGGTTATTTAAAGTTCTAAGGGCTCTTACTGCTAGTTAAGACTGATGAAGTTAATTCTATTAGTATCAATCTAATTTTCTTGCTTTTCTAATAACAGAAAGTAGACTGAACCCCAGCAATGATCCCTTCCTATGCTTCTGCTACCTTACATTGCTCTTGAGAATTCTATTACCAAATAGAAAATAACAAAGGAGGAAGTGAATAATATAAAATATTGTAGAACAAAATATCTATTAATTGCAGCCTGATTTTGGAACCATAATTCCCACAAACTATGGAGAATAATGTTGACTCCTCTTCTAGATGGTGAGCTCCTGGAGGGCATGGATTGTCTTTTGCCTTTCTATCCCCATCTTTTAGCATGGTGCCTGGCATATAGTTGTTTCTTTTTTAAAAAAAAATAAGATTTTTTTTTATTTTTAGTTTACAACACTCAATTCTGCCTGTTTTTGAGTTCCAGATTTTCTTCCCTTCCCTTTCTTCTCTCCCCTCCCCCCCAAGACAGCATGAAATCCAATATGTCTTCTACATATACCTTCACATTAAACTTACTTACACAATAGTCAAGTTGTAAAGAAGAATTATGACCAATGGAATGACTTATGAGGAAGAAGAAACAAAACAAAAAAAAAAAGAAAAAAAGAGAGAGCAAATAGTTTGCCTCAATCTGCATTCAGATTCCATAGTTCTTTCTCTGGATGTAGATAGCTCTTTCCATCATGAGTCCTTTGGAGTTGTCTTTGAACCTTGTATTGCTGAGAAGAGCCAAGTCTATGGAAGTTAGTCATCACAGAATCAATATATCTGTGGTTGAGTACATTGTTCTCCTGGTTCTGCCCCACTCACTCAGCATCAGATCATGTAGGTCTTACCAGGTTATTACGAAATACGTATCTTCCTCATTTCTTAAACACAATAGTATTCCATTACGTTCATATACCACAACTTGTTTAGCCATTCCGCAGTTGATGGGCGTCCCTTTGATTTCCAACTCTTTGCTACCGCAAAAAGAGCCGCTATAAATATTTTTGTACATATGGTTCCCTTTCCCACTTGTGCAATCTCTTTGGGATACAGCCCTAGAAGTGGTATTGCTGGGTCAAAGGGTATGCATGTCTTTATAGCCCTTTGGGCATAGATCCAAATTACTCTCCAGATCAGTTCACAACTTCACCAACGATATAAGTGTTCCAATTTTCCCACATGACTGACTGACTCCAACTTCCAGAGGCGTAAGTTCTTAGGCCCATGGATGGAAAACTGGTATACCAATGGAGGAGGGGGATCTTTTGTAAAGTCACTAAAAGTGAAGTGACCTTTTCCCAGGGAAAGTTGTGAAAAAGTACACTCTCACAATTCCCCTATTTCTACCTTTTCTCTTCCCTAGTACTTCCCAGGTACCTGTTTTCTCTCTCTTCCTTGCCTACTTTTCTCTTTTTCTCCTTCTTTCCCTCCATTCCTCCTTCCTTCTTTCCCTCTTTCTTCCCCAAACTTGATATCATTGGTGTGGGAACTCAAGTTGAGGAGACTCCTTCTGCCAGTGCAAATCTGCAACAATCAATTTTAATCTTTGATAATTCCTTCTTCATTTTTTTCCAGACTTTCTCTACCATATGACAGGAACCTCTTCACCTAGGAAAATCACATAACCCATGAACTTCATACATTAGAAGTACCCTCCCTTTGTCCTCTCCCTCTGACTAACTGGTTCCTCTTAGAACCTCCAATTTAAGTAGGATGCCCAAGGTCTTCATTCCTCTCCAAGATACTTCTGACTGTTGGGATTTATTCTGCTATGGCACTTTCTGCCTCTTTCAGCATCCTTTTATATGTTGTCTTTCTCCATTAGAATGTAAGATCCTTGAGGGCAGGGACTGTCTTTCTGCTTATATCTCTATTCCCAATGCTTAACGCAATGCCTGGCATATAGTAAATACTTAATAAATGCTTTTTCTTTTACTTTACTATTAACTACTAATTAAAACTTTATTTGAAAATTGTTTAGTTGAAGCTTAGGATAGGTTGAAGAAGATGGGAAGCAGGGAACTAGTGTCCTCAGGAGAAACTGACTCCTGGAGGAGAGAAGTGAATATGGAGCATGAGAAACATACAACAATAGGTTCCTTATTTAATAAAAACACCACAGGAAAAATCTTGTACCTTCTCTTCTCTCATGTCAAATACTCAAAAAGTGTTGCAGGAAGACAAACCTCCAAATACATGTAATTATGATCCTCAGAGATTAGATCCTCAATATTAGATCCTGTTTATCTTGATGGAACACTCAGTCATGGGTTACAATTTTGTTAAAGAAGAGTTATGCTTAGCTGGTGACAAGGCTCCCTCAGGGCCAATAAATAGTCAGCTAGTAGAGGTAACTGGGACACAGTGCTCTTAGCAGATAGAATAGCCTTTGTAGCTAACATTAACCAGATTTCACCAGTCAAATTTTTTAAAGTTCCCAAATCCCTTGTCTGTCTTGGGCTTGAAAGGCTCTGTATCACCTCTTCTGCCCCAACACCCTCCATCAAAAAAGGAGGGGAAAGAAAGGATATTCATTTTATGACAATAATTTTCTCCTGAAACATATATTTGGTGGATTAGAAAGAAAAAATAAACAAAAGCTAAATAATTCATAATATAGGTAGAAAAAGGAAAAAAGTATAAAATAAAAATAAATAAATCAAATTTCTCTCTTCAAAAAGGGAAGCCTAGTCCCAAGCAACTCCCTAAAGCAATTGGGTCTTGGTATATTTGGAAATCATTCCCTCACCCTCAGGTGAGGAACCAAACTAACATGGATTTTTAAAGAATGTCTACCTGGTATTTTAGAGGTCCTTAAATTGTATGAGACAGCACAAAATGGAGGTCTGGATTAGCTGGGTATGACAAGAAATCAAAAAAAAATCACTGAATTGCAGAATTTCAGCATTGGAAGGGACCTCCATGACCATCTGGTCCAAAACACATACAAAAGGAAATTCCTACTCTAACATATCCAGCAAGTGGTTATTCTATCCCTGCCTAACAACCTCCAAGGAGGGAGAATTCACCAACTCTTGAGCCATTCCATGTCACTTTATATACCTCTAATACTTAGAAATGGTGATAGCTTTGTTGTTTATTTTCCCTAACTTTAGGTCTACATTTCCCTCTTTTCAATTTACACCCATCAACCAGATCAAGTCCAATCCCTCCTTCCTATACTCTGTAGGTTATTTTCTATATATGCTTCAGTTGATATTGGTGATCATAGAGTTATTGAAGACTTTATTAAGGAATGTTGTAATTCAATATATGCAGGGGAGACAACTTATTGGAAGGGAAATTTTAAAACAAGACTCTGTTCTACCCAGTCATTGCTAGAGATACAAAGACGAAAAATTACATAGTCTCTATTCTCAAAAAGTTTATATTCTAATGGAGAGAAGATAGACATAAATAATTGCAATTTAAGCAGAATTAAGTAGAATTTAGATGTAACTAAGTAGAGTATGTGAAGTACAAAAAAAGGCCCAAAGGGTAAATTAAGGAAGGAAAGTTTTCTTTCAGCTGGGGTAATCAGGGAAAGCTTCATAAGAAAGGCAACATATGACCTATTCTTGGAAAGGGGGAAAAATTATATAGATATAGATATGTATAGATAGATATTTCAAAAGGTGCCTACTAGGAGGGAGTATGTTTTCTAATCAATGGCAAATGCCTAACAATAGAAACAGTGGTAGAAAAGAGTGTGATGAGATTGAACAATAGGTCCAACATACCATGAATGAGAGTGGATACAGACTGTAAATGACCTCAAATGACAGACTGATGTATTTATATTTTATTCTGTAGGCAATGGGAAGCATTAAAAAGTATTGGCAAAGGAGAATGGCATGATCAAACATATGCATTAGTAAAATTACTTTGAAAGCAGAGTAAATAAGGGATATGTGCATAAGTATAATATAAATCAGAATATAAGCCAAACTCTTTGTTATCATGTTCTGGAAAATTCTATCCTGAAATATGCACCCCAAACAGGCTTATGCATGGTAGGAATTTTCTCTGATTCAAATATAGTGTATGTGTAATTTTTTTTACAATTTTTCCATTCAACATTCATTCATTTGTTCATTTGTTCATTCTTTCATTTATTCATTCATTTATTTATTTTACTGAATGATAATTATGTGCTTGCCATACAAGCTGACCTCAGTAGAAACTGAAGAGTAGTATAAGATGTTATGAATATCTACCAGAGACTTCTACACTGCTGCAAGCAAAAAAAAAGGGTATTTCTCTCTCATCCTCAAAAAAGTCCCATCTATCCTTGCTAGCTATCATCCTCTCTTTCTCCTCTTTTTTATGGCTAAACTCCTTGAGAAGGACATCAACAAATTGATCTCTTCTCACTTTCTTAGGAGATAGCTAGGGGGCACAGTGGATAGAGTGCTTGGCCTGGAGTCAAGAAGAGCTGAGTTCAAATCCAACCTCAGACACTTAACTAGCCATGTGACTTTGGGCAAGTCATTTAATCTCTGCCTTAATCCACTGGAGAAAGAAATGACAAACCACCCCAGTATCTCTACCAAGAAAACTTCATGGACCATATGGTCTCATGGGGTCACAGAGCTGAACACAATGGAACAACAACAATGAAGAAGAGAAACCCACACTACCTGCCTGCTGTTTGCCTTCTAATAACCAGGTTTTCCATTTGACCAATAAGCAAGTCTATCCCTACTCCTGTTAAAGGTAGACATATATCATCCAAGGAAGTCTTTCCCAATATTGATTTACAATCTTAAAAGATTGTGTCTGAGTATGATAGAAGCTACTGCGGGGAAAGACATCATAAATAGAAATTTAGAGGCAGCTAGGTGGCTCAGTGAATAGAGCACCAAGCCAGGAATTACAAAGACCTGAGTTCAAGTTTGGCCTCAGGTACTCACTAGCTGTGTGACCCTGGGCAAGTCACTTAATGCTGTTTGCCTCTCTTTTCTCCCATAACTGAGCTGGAGAAGGAAACAGCAAACCACTCCACTATCTTTGCCAAGAAAATCTCATGAATAATATGCTCTATGGGGCCACGAAGAGTTGAACATGACCAAACAACTAAAAAATAGTAACAACACTGTCTTAATTCTCTACATCGTGGCTTCCAACCTCATTATTCTTCTGAAACTGCTTTCTCCAGAGTTACCATTAATCTTGTATTTGTCACATATAATGACCCTCTCTCAATCCTCTTCTTTCATCACCCCTTTTAGCCTCTCACAGAATTAGACTTTGATGCTGTTCAGCACCCTCTTCTTCTTGGTATTCTCTTATGAACTAGGTTTCCGTGATTCTACTCTATCCTGGTTCTTGTCCTACCTATCTTACTGCTTCTTCTCAGTGTCCTTTGCTGGAGCTTTATCCAGGTCATGCCTGTCAATGGTGCCTATCCCACAGAAATCTGTCCTGGGACTTCTAATCTTCTCCCTCTAGACTATTCCATTTACTGATCTCATCAGCTCCCATGAATTCAATTATTATCTCTGAGCTGATGGTTCTCAAATCTACTCATCCCGCCTTAACCTCTCTCTTGACTTCCCATCTCACATCTCCATCTGACTCTTGGATATTTCAACTTGAATGTCCCATAAGTATCTTAAACTCCTTAAACTCACATGTCCAAAACTAAACTTATCTTTCCTTCCAAACCCTCAGCTCTTCCTAACTTCTCCATTGCTATTTAGGGTACTGCCATTCTCCCAGCCACCCAGGCTGATAATCTAGGTGTTATCTTTGACTCTTCTCTCTCTCTTAACCACTCCCCCTCCCTCCAAGTTATAGTCAAGTCTTTTGAATTTACTTTCAATCGCTGTTGTATATTCATCCTTCTCTCTTCTGGCACTGCCACCCTACTGGTGTAGGCTGTCACCACCCCATCCTCCTGGAGGAATAGGTGGATGAGAACAATTTGTTCCAATGGCCATGAAGCTGGTTGAAGAAGGTGCTGTGGAATGGCAATGCTTGGTCAGACATCAAAAGAAGCCAAGGTCATGTACTATATCCCAGGCCATTGCCACTCACCCTGATTTTAGTCTTGCCACTAGACCTTCAATGACTCTGAGAGAGACAGAGAGAGAGAGAGAGAGAGAGAGAGAGAGAGAGAGAGAGAGAGAGAGGGAGAGAGAAAGCTGACAATTTTGTGCAACTCTGCCTCACTTAAATCCAATTCATGTGCAAGTCAAGACATCACCCTGATGTTATTGGTCCTTTTCAAAGAGAAGTATAAGCAACATCACTCCATGTATGGAATACTACATTGAATTTGCGTTGCATTTCATCCTCAACTCAGCTGTCAAATTAATCTTTCTAATGTACAATTCTGACCATATTAGTCTCCTTACTCAATAAATTCCAGTGGCTCCCTGTCAACTCCAGAATCAAATATAAAATCCTCTGTTAGGCATTCACAGCCCTTCATAATTTGTCTCTCTTTTAATTTTCCAATCTTTTTACACCTTACTTAGCCCCAAATACTTTGTGATTCATTGATACATGTTCTCCTTGCTGTTCCTCAAACAAAATATTCCATCTCCAAGTATTTTCACTGTCTATCCTCCATGACTAGAATTCTCTCTCTCTTCATTTCTGTCTCCTGTCTTCCCTACCTTCCTTCAAGTTCCAGCTAAAATCTTAACTTTTACACAAAGCCTTTCCTTTTGCCCTTGAATGCTAGTGTCTTACATCTGCTAATTATATCCAGCATATATGTGTATATTTATATACATATGGATATATATATATATATATATATATATATATATATATATATATATATATGATGGGAACTCCTCATTAGTGGAGACTGTCTTTTACCTTCCTTTGTATCCCCAGAGCTTAGCATGGTGCCTGGCACATAGTTGACATTTAATGAATTCATATTAACTGAGTACCTGCTTTTAAGACACTTGTAGCATGACTGAGGAGATAAGGCTTTCACATATGCAGTGGTTAGATATTGAAACAAGAATGTATGAAAGTGTCAATCTAATTACATCAGTCCAGGGGACAGATTTCATTTTTTCAATTAGAGTGAGAGGAGTTCATGGATGAGATGATATTTGAGCTAGGCCTCAATAGATACGTAAGATTTTCTTATTTTCTGACTTAACACTTTTGGGGAAATGACCCTTTTGAAAAAGTGGCCGAGGTTTCATTTTGTTTTACTCTAACCAACCTTCCTTGCCCAAATGTTTTCCTGCCACAGGTGTCATCTTGCCTCAGCAACAGTATGGGAAAGAATGGAAGGGATGGATTCTGGGAGTTGTAGCCTTTCAAACAGAGCTCTGCATGTATATACCTGTATTGGAACACTACAGCTCCCTGAACTTCCTCATGTCACTCCCTGTCTAAGAAACAACCTGCAACGTGATCAGTGTAGGGAAGCTGTGCCCTGCCTTCCTGCATGGCAAGGTTCCATGCAGCTCCCTTGGGAATGTGGGAGAATGGTGACGGAAGACCATAAGCTGAGCATATCCTACTTGAGATGGAAGGCTTTTTTAAAAACTTTTTTTTTCTTTTGTAACTTTTGCCTTGGTTTGGATGATTGAATTTACAAGATCATAGTCACCTTATCTGGTCTATCTGCCCAGATCTTGGGTTCCAAAATATGGAGCTGTGTGTATTTGTAAGCAAAAATGCATGGGGAACTGTTCTTGTTAATTGGAAGATAAGCACAATGAATCAATAGTCATGATGTTTTGAGGCTTCTGACTCTGGTTTTGGCCAAAGTCAGTATCAAAGAAAACTGAAGGGAATGCCAAAAAAAAGAAGAAAATGTCCCCAGTGACACAATAATTGAGGTGTGTGTGTGTGTGAATTGCATTCAGGGAATTGTTACCTTTATTCTCATAGTTTATCCCTACAATTTATGATAATGCTGGACACATGGAAGCATTTTGAAACCAGTCACACAAAAGTCAGTCTTATGTTGCAATTTCTGGGCAATCACAAATTCAGCTAAATTATAATTTACTCTGAAAGGATTTCAGTTGAGACATTTACCAAGTTCTTTCAGAGGTAACTGAGCTATTAACCTGTTAGCATGAGAAAAGTACAACTTTAGAAAAGTTTGGGGCACTTTTAATAGTTGTATATAATTCAGTTTTTCAGAAGCTTTCACACAATGTCAACAAATGTTTTGCAAACTCAGTCTGTTGTCACACTGATTGCAGTTGAAGAAAGTCTAAATGGGCATCTGTTTCAAAAATGGAACACATGGGGAAATAAATCCTGATTTGTGACAAGAACATAGATATCTGGGGTAGAAATACAAATGGGGGGGTGTATTCTTAGCTTTAAAAAATATTTTACAACTTTCCCCAACCTGCTGTTACCCTATCTATTTATAATCCTGGCATACATTTTGTCAGAATGTAAAAAATGCTTAAGCTTTTAATATATAAGAGTAACATTGTTAACTGTTATTAAATCAAAATATATTTGATTAGGAGAGGTAGTATTGCATAGTGGATAGAGAGCTGGTCCCAGACTTGAGAAGACCCGGGATTAATTCCATCATTGGCTATGTGAGTCTTCGCAAGTCAATTTCTCATAAAGTCCACAAACATAAAACAATTATTCATCTGTATTATTAGACTTAGTTTCTTACCAGGAGTTCTCTCCAACCTATAAAATCGTAGCTCCAGATCAGAAAGAAGCAACTCATCCCCCCCACCCCCGATCCCTCTCCACAATACACACACACAACCCAATAATCTCAGACTAGCAAAAATCATCAGAAGGTTTGTGTACAAATGACTCCTAAAGTGAATCTACAAGCCCTTTTTCTACAAATGACTCCTGAAGTGGATCTGCAAGCCCCTTCCTACCTTCCCATTTATTTCCTACTCTGTTGAGCAACCTACAGTTACCCTGGCTTTTTTATTTCACTTCTGTCTTCCCCCAGGCCTTGCTTTCAAAACAACACCCTGTAAGGTTAGCCGCAAGGAGAAGATTGCAATTAATAGTTCAGATTTTCAGAGGAATTATCTGTGGGTAGTTCTAAGGAAAACTCAAAGATTTTTTTTAAATCATTGAGATATATACTTCTGGATAGATTGTGTGTGTGTGTGTGTGTGTGTGTGTGTGTGTGGTGTGGTATGTGTGTGTGGTGTGGTGTGGTGTGGTGTGGTGTGGTGTGGTGTGGTGTGGTGTGTGTCTTACTACAGGGAGAAGATTTAGAGATTTAAGTGGGTGCTTCCACTCATTAAATCCTTTACCTGTGTCTAAATAAGGCAAGATTTGTTTTTTCATTTGTTTATTCTCCTTTTTTGTATTTTAATAAATAAGCATCCATTTCACTAGACATTTCAGAAAACCTATAAAAGAATCAGAATATACATTTTGTATTAAATATGAACCCAGGGAGACTCTAGTGATGTCCTGCCTCTGATACATATTGGCTTTGTGAATCTGGGCAAGGTACTTAATGTCTCACTGTTCTACTTAACTCTCTAAGAAGAGAGAATTTCACTGGAGTATCTATGAGGTGCTAATTTGTATTTAAAAGGGATTTTCCTCAGCCTGTAGTTCCCTGTATCACTGAAATCACAGGGCCAGGGCCAATCCCTATCTCTATCTTTATCCCATTAAATATGTGAATTAAAGTTTATTATACTTATGGCATTGAATTATTATGCTGACCCTGAAATGGAAACCCACATATAATTGAAGAATTAGACAAATTGCTACTTTCCTATGTGTTTTAATTTAATTTAGCATCTTCATGGTTTAGTAATCCTAAAACTTTTTTTTTACAATGAAACTCTAAGAATTCAAACAGAGTCCCTTATTGGTGACTACTCTATTTTTAAAAATTAAATGCATTTGTGATGACTGTGATAAATGTATTTTCAAATGACCCAGCCAAGCACTGCTTGTGTTTTCCACAAGGCAACACCATCTCTGGAGACCTTTAACCATCTAATTATCTGCCTTCATCAGCAAATGCTGTCCACTGATATTTTGCCTGGACTCATTCCTCAATGGTTAACCTTATCTTAACCCCTCTGACTGACTCTCCATATTCCACAATATTACTGAATCCCTGACAGTAAAAGAACATAACCTCCTTTCTGACCCCTGCTGTCTGCTTCCTTATTCCTCTCTTTCCACCCCACACCACAATGTAAAACTCCAAATCTTCCTATACCTTTCATTATGTCATCTGGTACTTCTATTCTATAATAAACAAACTTCCCTTCAGTTGAAACCTTTTCATCTTTTGCTCTGTCCATTTTGTGGAACTTACCAAAACTTCCTAGATCTTCCTAGATGATACTGCATCATTGGTCACATTGTTTCTGATAACTCCTGGCTCAGTGGTCCTGGTGGGGTTTCAGAATACTCCTTTGCTCCCCATCACCACTTTTAAATTCTCCTTCTATTTCTATTATTCAGTAAAATATCCTCTTTTTGAGTTCACTTTCAAAATTGACACTCAATTTGCCTTTTTGTGGTCATTATCTACTGACCCCAAGTACATTCTCTTTCCTTTCTCAGTGAGTTCAGTACCTATCACAATCTCCCTCTTTACTCCAAATATCTTCCGCTTATTAGGGCACTTCAATATATATGATGATGTTCCCCCAAAATCCTAACCTTCCAGTTCCTTAATCTATTCATCTCCAATAACTTACTCCCCAACAATTGCTCAGTCACACATGGAGTAATTATACCATTCATCTTGGAATCATCCACGGTTTTTATATATCCATGTTCATGGATTTCAAAATTCTTCTTTCTGATCATATTCTTCTATATTTTTATCTCTCCCTGTACATTAATTCTTCTAAAATTACTCATCATCCTCCCCATGAGCTCAAATTCCCTTACCTCTGAGTACTTTCCAAGGTAATCACCTCAGCTCTGGCTACATTTTCCTCTCTTTCCAATGTTGGTCATCTAGTAAAGTAGTTCAAATCTACACTGTCATCTACCCTCTTGAATTTCTTGTTCCATTGCTTTGTCAGACAGTAACCTGTTATCATTCCCACCATCTATCTCTGTGACACCTACTCGTGTGTGCTGAACAGAGCTAAGGGGCATCATAAAATAATGCTTGACTGGGTTCCCTACTGATTGATGTTGTCTAATCTCAACTGGGCCACCATTGTAGCAAGACAATACTCCTACTCCTCCCTGATTGTTTCTCTCCTCAAGTTTCCCACAGCATCTTCTTTACCTACCCTTTCAGCTAAGTATCTCACCTTTTACTTTACTGGAAAAAAATAAGGCCATTTAAAATGAGCTCTATCTTCCAATCTCCTGATTTCACATCTCTCTGACATCATCCCCAACTATCTTTTTCACTATAGTTCTGAAAATGAGGTGGCCCTTCTATTTCCCAAACCCAACATCTGTACATATATCCTTGATCCCAACCCTTCCCATATTCTCCAGCAGATCACCTTCACTATCATCTCATTCTCTTTGTCTCTGTCTCCATTTGTCTCTCGTGTATGTGCTGTGTGTGTATGTATGTGTGTGTGTATATATATATACATATATATATATATATATATACATATAAAATATGTTTATGTACACACACACACAGCCCCAGTCTCTTTTCTGAGCTCAGCTCATACATAACAAATTGCCCTATTAGATGGTTCACATTTCAAGCTCAAGATGTACAAAATATAACTCATTATCTTTCTTGACAAACCAATCCATCTACATTTTCCCATTATTCTCAAGGGAGCCACCATACTTCAAGTCACCCAGATTTGCAACTTTGTTATCTGTGACACCTCACTTTCATTCTCTTCATGCCCCCATTGAGAAATCTTGTTTTGATCAGTATGACATCACTCATATATTTCCCCTTCTATCCACTCAACTAGCCACCACCCTAATTCAGACCCTCATCATCATTCACCTGGATTCCTGCCATAGGCTCCTAAATGGTATTCATACCTCAAGTCTCTCCCCACTCCAAACCAACTTTCAGAAAACTCCCAAAGTGATGTTTCTAATCATACTCAGTAAACTTCAGTGGCTGAAAATTACCTCTGGGACCAACTATAAACTCTTTTGTCTGTCAGTTAGAGGTCTTCATGAGCTGGCCCCTTCCTGCCTTTTCTCCACATTACACACTAAGCTATATTGACCTACTTAGCATTCTTCATACATGATACTATTTTCTATGCCTCTGTACTGACTGTCCCCCATTTCTGGAATGCTCTCCTTTCTCACCTTTGCATTTCAGAATCTCTGATTCTCTTCAAGATGCAATGGAAGTGCTCTTCCCCACCTTTTTTAGGATACTTATCCCAATCCCCAAATGCTGGTTTCTTTCACATCTGTCTCTCATATATGTGTTATGTGTATGTGTGTATATATATTACATATATTAAATATGTTTTACATCTAAAGTTACCCTGTATCTAAATTGTATGTATCTTCTCTACACCTATTTATGAACATGGTGTGTCCCCTGCCGAAATACAAGCATCTTGAGAGCAAAGATTATTTTCACTTTCTTTTTGTATGCCCAGCACAGTGCCTAGAACACAGTAAATAAATGCTTAGTAATTTCATCTATCAAGTCGAATAAAGCACTTAACTGAAATTTCTCACTTCAATCATAATCATTCTATGTCTATATATCAATAGAACTCGAACACTAGCATTCCCTTTACACTAGTGGAACAAAATAAGGCTTCCACATATAAATCAAACAAAATTTATTTAGTTACCTGGGATTTTTAAAAATACAAGGACACAATGGTTATTGGGATATGATTTGCCATTCTCATATTTACAGCAGTTTCAATTCCTAGCAAATGATCCTTGCCCATATTGGGAAAATAGTCTTTGCCTCTTGCAAAGAAGTTTCAGCACATACAAGTTGACAAAGTGAAAAACTGTGGGCAGTAATCCCTGAAGGAAGCAATGATGAATTCATCTAATTCAGCACAGAAGCTCATTGCACAAACAATAATATCTGGAAATGTTGTAAGTGGTCATTACTAATCCTTCCACACTAACTTCAGGCACTTACTCCCTGGTGCATTCTATTTGACTTCAAGAAAAATAAGGATCATTTTCATTTAGTGCATCATCTTAGAGTGGTTCACAAAATATTAGCCATTGTCATTTTAATAATGTTCCATCAGAAAGGCTTGAAGTTTTCTACATGAGAAATAAAAAGCTGCAGAGGTTTCCCCTCCCCCCACCAATAGAAGTTTTCTGATTTAACCAAGCATCCTATTTACTTGGTGTATTAGGTAGAGTATTGATCATTTGATCCATATCTTCATCATTCTACCTGTGTAGACAAAGTAAAGAGATGAGGAATTATCCTATGAATTTAATCTGGGTAGACATCCAGGATAAGTACCTTACCTTTCCATTTCACTTTGGTCATGCCAACATGACCTCTATAGAATGATAACTTTCTAATGGCATTGTTGGTGAGGCAATAGATTCACATTACTTCCTTGATGTTGGCCTGATTCATTTTCTTGAATTTGAGGTCTGTTGACAATTTTAGAAATCTCAATGAGGTAATTCCTTCTTGGATCATCTATTCATTCATTTCCTCACTCAATGTTTTTGTTTTTAATTCCCATTTTATGCAAAGCACCACTGGAACAGCAAACATTTTTTTAAAAAATACTTTTTCTGTACTTTGAGGTTCTTATAATACATCAATTTAGATAAGATGTGGCCAAAGATAGATATGGTTTAGAATGTGATGATATTAAAAAGACACAGCATTATGATTGTTGCAAGGGAGAGAAAGATCATTTCCAACTTGGTTCCTTGTCCTGACATCCCTTAAGCTTTTTTTTTAACTGAGACCCCTTTACTAGTAGTTTTGGCTCTGTCCTGGACTTCTGTCCCCAAATGGTACATAGTAGACACTTAATGTTTTTTTTTAATTAACTGACTACTTGACTATGTGACACTGCGTGAGTCCTCTCTGAGACTATATGTTGCAGAACAAGTGCAGATCTCTATAGGAAGAGGGGGAGGGCGTGGTATGGCACAAAGAGCATGCCCTCTGGAGTCTGAGAACCAGAGCTCAATCCTGTCTTTCGTATATACTATCCATGTGACCTTGGCCTTCACTTCACTTCAGTTCCCTGGGCCTTCACTTTCTCATCTGCAGAATGGGTGGGTTGCACTAGCTGGTTTCTGAAGTCTTTTCCAGCTCTAGATATATGATATTATGACCTATTAGAAGTAGGTCAAGATCTCAAGCTCAGTGAGAATTTAGCTCATGTCCAAGTCAAAAATAAAAACAAATAAATAAATAATGGAGTTTCTGACTCATTTCTCTGAGGTCAAGATATTGATGGATATTCTGGTTCCCTAGTACATGGCTTCTCTGCATTGTAACTCAGTTCTTCAATGACAGAATTCTTTCTTTGTTCTATATTATAAGCTCCTTGAAGGGAGGGACTGGACTCAATTATTTTCGTGTCTCCCTCAGTACCTGGTACAGTTTTTTTTTTCTTAAAGTAGGCATAAAGATACATAACCACATATACACATATAGAGCATATGTGTTTATATGTAAATATGTATATAATCATTGACATATATGTGTTTATATATGTACACATACATATATAACTACATATACATATGCACATATACAGAGAGAGTTCCTTTCCTTCTAAAATACCTTGTATCTAATTTGTATGTATCTTCTCTATACCTACTCATATACATGGTGTCTTCCCTAATAAAATACAAGCTTCTTGAAGGCAATAACTATTTTCATTTTCTTTTTACATGCCTAGCACTTAACCACAGGGCCTAGCATATAACACTTGATAAATGCGTAATTCCATCTTTCAAGTTGAGTAAACATCCAAAAACTTTTTGAATGAAGAAAAAAAAATTCCACTCAAAGGAAATAAGAAAATCTATGTGTTACTAGAGCAAGGAGTTAAAGAGGGATTTATGTACTATCAAGATCTATACAAAATATTTTGAATCATCTGTGTACATGCTGACTCCCCAACTGGAATTTATTCTTTGAGAATATGGATGTTAAGTAACTTCACCAAGAAAACGTAAAGAGTAATAGTTAGAGGTGGGATTTGAACCCAGGTCTTCTAACTCCAAACCAGTATGTTATAACAGGTTCCCTGCCTCTCTATTTATAGTGAAGTAGTAAAGATTAAAACTAGTCTATATGCTTCTTTTAGGGTTTCCTGAATAGTAGAAATCCAACAGTCTCAAAACCTTATTACTTAATTGTTTGTTGTTCCCCTCTCCTCCCCACCAGTTCTCTGTGGATACTGTCTGGATTCCTAGAGAGGGATCCCAAGCCCAGGGGTGGGGAACCTGCAGCCTTGAGGTAGCATGTGGCCCTCTAGGTCCTCAGGTGTGGCCCTTTGACTAAATCCAAACTTTACAGAACAAATCCCCTTAATAAAAGGATTTGTTCTGTAAAACTTGGACTCAGTCAAAAAACACACCTGAGGACCCAAAAGACCACATGTGGGCTCTGGGCATCAGATTCTCCATCCCATCCCTAACCTCTAATTTCTAATCCTTAATCTCCTCTTCAGTCCCCAGCCCAGAATTTATACCATAACTAGCTTTTATCTCTGCCTTGCTTCCCCCCCACCAACTTCCCTTTATCAACATCAAAGATTTGGAGAAAGCAGAAGTAGCTTCTTCTTATAAAAAATTTAGAGACCTAAGGTCTAAATAAACCCAAGGAATGTCTATGAAAGATTGGACATTTTGAAATGAATAAAAATCAAATGGATTTTCCTAATATATTTTTGTTCATTCACTCCATGTATCACATCCTATCCCAGCTCCCAGTCCTCTTTGTCATACAATTTCTGTAATAATACAATCATATTGTCATTATACCTTAAAATTATTCCTCTTGTGATAAATGAATAATGTTTCACTTTGTTCCAATATTAGTAGTAATAAATACAATAATACCACTAGTGATCAAACTACATATCCATGTAACATTTAGCCTGTTCCCAAGGATTTCTCCATATATTCTTTCATTCGATATTTTTTTTGCAGTGATCCCATGATGGGGTGCTGACAAAGGAATAGTGTTCCCAGTTTATAGATGAGAAAAGGCCTGCATAAACTGACTTTTCTAAAGTTTGCACATTGATTCTTAAGTAGGACACTTTCCACCACAGGCTTCAAACAATCAATGCAATCTATATTAATTATTGGGTATTAAAACCCAGCAATTCTGATGGCTTAAATGAGCAAAAGTCTTCATCACAGAATATTTTAAAGAGCTTCAAATTCATTACTTTCAAAAATATACTGTGATAGAACAAGATAAAATAGTGAGGCACACTGGGGTTCTACCAGAATGTTTGAATAAGCAGATAAGTAGGATATTTAATTAGCATATCAATCATGGGGATGTAACAGAAGGCTTAAGTGCTTGAAAACCTTACTGACAATGAACAATCTCATTTAAGCTGCCAATTTGCTTAACAAATCATCTTTAAAATATTGTCAAGGAGGTGGAGGACTGCTACATGGAATATTAAATATACTGGAAGATGCCAGGGTTATGTTGGTTAATTTTACTGTTCCTCTCCCTTTTTTTTGTTTTTATTACAAAATGTGGGTCTCTGGTAGAGAAGGAGGAGGCATATACTCAGAATCAATGTGGTTTGAAAACAAGAGACATCAACAAGAATAAAATACATTAATACTGCAGAGGTCATTTAAACCTATAAGTTGTCCTAAATTCTGAATCAATGAAGTAGCTGAATTAATGAAGTTTTACCACATTTATGGGCAGCTATGTGGCACAGTAGACAGAGTTCTGGGCCTGGAGTCAGGAAGACTCACCTTCCTGAGTTCAACTCTGGCCTCAGACACTTTCTACCTGTGTGAAGGCACTTAACTCTGTTTGCCTCAGTTTCCTCATCTGTAAAATGAGCTGGAGAAGGATCACTCCCATGTCTTTGCCGAGAAAACCCCAAATGAGCTCCCAAAGAGTCAGACATGACAAAAAAGTGACTGAACAAATTAAAACCTACTATATTTATGTCCATCTAATTTTTATAAACTGTTTCTACCTACCTACTATATTTATATCGATCTAATTTTTATAAACTATTTCTCCCACTAGTTTATTGTAACCTTTTTTTGGTGTGAATTCTTCATCACTGGGAGTGATGAAGGGCTGAATTATCAATGAGTAATGATATTTCACATGAAATCAATGCTTTATATAGGGATTATATTAGATGAGTCTTACAATTCTGCATTTCCTTGCTTCTATAAGATAATATCTAATCCCTACTATATATTTTCTCTGGTGCTTAATGTGTTACCATGTCAAATGAAGTTTAATGCATTGGGCCTGGTATCGGGAACACCTGGTTTTAAGCACTGCCTCAGATTCTAATTATCTATGTGACCTTGTCCCTTCCTCTCAGCCTTTATCTCACTTCTATCTCATTATCAGGCTCAGAAGCAATCAATGATCTTGTACTCCTAAAGTGACGAGAGACTGGCTGGCACTAAAATACAACTCAGGATGTGGTCCTTGGCAAAGAGCCGTAACCATCAGGACTCACTTTTCTCCTTCTACCTCATAAGAAAATCAGGAAGGAGAATGATACCTATAGGATGATTCCCCAGAAGGCAATTTTGACATTAGCTAAATGGATGTGAATAGCCTTCGTAGAATGTGCTGCTTCATCTAGTGAGTTGAAAAGAAAAAAAATTGTAGAAAGCTTGTATACTAAAAAGAATTCTATTAGATGTGTCTTTGCATGATTTAGCTATTTACTATTGAGATATGTGCATATACCAATATGTATGTTTGTGTATATGTATGTTTTCTAAATCAAGTCACCAAGAAAATTTCAAGATCCAACAGATATTTCCTATTGAATCTTGATCATATGTAACACTGTCCTTATCATCTTTCTTTCATGCCTCTTATTA
This sequence comes from Trichosurus vulpecula, assembly GCF_011100635.1. Lineage (NCBI taxonomy): Eukaryota > Metazoa > Chordata > Mammalia > Diprotodontia > Phalangeridae > Trichosurus > Trichosurus vulpecula. The sequence continues at coordinate 392,578,517 of NC_050574.1, forward strand.
ATTTCCTCCCTTCTCTTTAATTCCATTATTTATTCCACTTTGTCTTCATCCTCTTAGTTTTTTGTTACAAGTGAATCCTTCTCTTACAAGTTTGTCCAATATTTATAAATGTACACACATTTCCATGGATTATAAAGGAAACAGAACTAAAGAAAAGAAAAAGCTCATCCCTAGGCTCCTAGGCCTCGCTTTCTCTTCAGATGACCTCAAGAAACTATTTTTGATACTTAGAAAAGTGTATTATTATTTCCAGAGACTGTCATATTCCCATTAGGAGGCAAAAGACTTTTACAACTCTCCTCAAAAAGTTAAAAAAATTAAAAAAAATAAACAGGTACAAATGAGGAATCAAAACCTGCTCTTGTTTTCTGAAAGATGAGGTGAAAGTGAGAATTAACAGAATGAATACTAAGTGAACAGCCTCATTGTAAACACATGAGACAACTCCAAACCCTAGCCTTTTACGTCTCTGAGCCTAGTCACTAGTAAGCCCCAAGGGGTAACTCATAGAAATATAAGTTTCCTATGGGGCCCTAGTGACCAACTGCCGTGAAAGGTTGCATTTCCCTAACAAGAATTGGGGGGTCTGAAGCACCAAGGGGGAAAAAAAGAGAATTGTAAAGGAATAAGAACTGAAAAAATAAAGCGGTGAATGACCCAGCCTGAGTGAGAGAAAAATCAATTTATAGCCTTAATAGAGTAATTACAACATAGGACATGGCAGCCCCATAGAAGCAACTGAAGAACAGTCACCAAAAAATAAAAACAAAGACAAGCTAGATAAAGCTTCAAGGAGGAAGAATCCACTGAAAAATGTAATGCAGTTATCCCTTTCATGTCATGACTTTCCCCATCGCAGTTTAGATATTTTGCAAGTTGGTATAGGAAATTAAACGGGAATTTTTGAGTAGTTTTGCAGAAGCCACTGATGACACAAGAAGGCTAGCAGATGACACAGAAGAAAGTTTAGAAACTCAGACAGGCATAAAATATATGTATAGTATCATATAATAACACATTGTATCTTTTAATGCCATAATAATTCAGACTTCTCTGGTACAAAGAGAGGACCAAAACATTTTACAAGGATTTTCAAGATCATAGCGGTGCCAGGCCCCTAACCCCGTGGGGTGGAAGGGATAACTGTAGAAGATGCCTGAGGAAGATGTGGCTATAAAGTAGACATTTACACTTTGTTATTGTCAGGTACAGGTAATTCATCTATTTCATGGGCTTACTTAAATGGTTGTATGAAAAGGCAGGACTTCTCCTTAGTCAATGATTTCATCTGACTCCTTAACAATGCTTCAGGATAGTTTGTATAAGTATTATTATCCCTATTTTTACAAAGAAAGAAACTCAGGCTTAAAGAGCTCAAGGTAGTAACAGCTCCATAGAGCTACATAGAAGAGGCAGAACATTGAACTTCAAATCTTTTTCATTACACCATGCCATCATTAATGAAGTATCATTTTCTGAAGTCATTGAGGAGTATACATACATGGATTCTAGTTTACCTTTTCAAGCACCAAACATTTTTGAAAACTACAAACATTTTTAATATGAATTGTTCTGAAATGCATTATATACTTCATTGCTTTCTTTATTGAGTTACCCAGAATGTAACATAAATTTTTCTTGAAGAATAATCATTAACAGGCAATATTGTACGGTTTGACAATCAAGTGAAATGTTCAAATGAAATTGAGATTTGTAGACCTGGATTAAATGGTCTTTTAGTTCTTGCACTCATTATTTTGTAGTTTTTCTTTCTCCCCTTTCCTTGTCAGCTTTCATTTCTTTCTACTATTAAGTAGTATCCACTATTTCAGCATCTGAGAGTCTGAATTTGTAGTTTCCAATCTATGGTGTGCTGCAAAAATGGACAGATAGGCATGTTAAAATTTAATGTATGAAAGAAGTAGGCTCTGAGCAAGGCCCTCTGACTATTCTAAAATAAAATGGGTTTCATAACAGCCTCTTTCACTGATCACAGGTGTATTACAGAGGAATGAAATTTCCAAGATTTTGATATCTGGCAAAGTGAAGGCATAACCATAAGCCTAAATAGAAGCTTTACAAACAAATTCTATTGAATTGTAATTGATTTTTATTCATACACCTTAAAATTTCTGAAATAGAAAGTTCTATTCTTTAGTTTGGATTCCCATTTAAATGCCATTCTTTCAGGTAGATAGCCCAAAATTGCTATTTTCAATTTCCTTTCCCTTTTCTGTGACTTGTACTTTAATTATTTATCTTTCTCTAAGATTCTCACTTTTTAAAAAAAATCATCACTGAGTGAATTAAAGTGTATTTTTAAAATATAAATATAAAACAATGGCCACACTGAAACAAATATATTCTCATTTTACTAATCCCTGCTACACTCTACTATCTCTCCCTAAGGACGACAGGGCAAGGGCCATCTGAACATGTCTAAAAGTCCATATAAGTTTAAGCATTTAAGAGCTCTAAGCTTTCCACCAGTGTTCAAAATCTACTGTAGGGTGTGCTGCCCTCTATTGGAGGCAGTGAGGACTACAAACTGAGATGATTCCCCAGTGGCATCTGTTCTCCTTCTCCCCTTGTGAGTAGTCATAAAGTTTTGTTAATTGCTATGTCTGTGCACTCCCCCTGCTCATCATCCAAATGCTCCTACACTAGAAAGCCCATGAACAAAAGACATGCATAGAGGTCTTGTTTTCTGCTGTACCCTTCATGAATCTGGGGTCATCACCAGGTACTAATGGAGCATCAGAATAGGACTTCAGGGGAAGAAGTCATATATAATAGATACTTGTGATTTCCATTTGAATCACCTCATACAACTATGTGATTCAGAGTAAGCCAGCCAGATGCTCTGCTTCCCTTTGATATGGGTTATTTAATTTATTACATTTAAATCTCCAGGTAATGATCATCAGAGATAGCATTTGAACCCAGAACTCCAGAATCAGTCCTCTTTCTTCTTTACTTGTTGAAAGAGTCGCATTTTGATTTTGTCTTTTGGATTCAGACGTGGAATATACACAAAGAATAATTGCTATCACCCTGTTAAAAACTGTTTAAATTGCTTACTATGAAGAAATTATGGGGCTTTTTGTGACCAAATAACTCACATAAATTTCACCTTTCTTTGCTGCTCATTTCTGCATTGCACTAAATCCAAAACAGAAAAAACATAAGTTAAAACAGTATGAGAGTTGAATGGAATTAAATTTATTTAAGTTTTTCATACAAGATAATATCTTTATCTTATTGGTTACTTTATTTCCCTTGCTAGCCCAAGCAATTGAGCACAGACATCAGTTGGATTGAAATTATAACACAGTGAGTTTTGATTCATCCTAAGTAAGATTCATCTGTTCATCTGTTTTAGCCCCTTGAATTCCAGACATTTAGGAGTCTCATATAAAAATTGTTTTTACATTTCAAAAAACAAATATTTGTTCTGACATCACCAGCATGTCAGAAGAACTAGCTAGTTATTCTTTATTTGATTTTTTAAATTTTATGGAATAAAACAAGCATTTCCATAACATAGTATAACATGACAATGCAAATCTGTTATGTACAACTTGCTATTCCTTTTAAATACATAATGAAGTTACGATGTAAATTTTTTTTTCTTCTCTCCCCCCCACCCTAGAAATAGCTACCATTAGACACAAATGTGTGTGTATGTTTGTGTGTGTGTGTGTGTGTGTAAAATCATTCTCTAAATATTTTTTAATCAGTTCTTTCTCCAGATGCAGGCAGCATCTTCCTTCACTTTTTCAGTACAGTAGCAGACTTCAGGTAAAGGGTCATATAACTGCCATGAAATTTTGGTTTAGGTTCCAAAAAAAAGTTAAAACAAAACATCTTTGGGAGCCAAGTCTAAGGGGAGTTAAAATAAAAACCTTTAGAGTGGGATTTGACAGATCCTAGTTAAAGGTTAGCTCTGTTGAAATGCTTGGATGCTCTCCCATGACCCCAGAATATAGTTGAATTTCAGGTATTATAAATAAACCCACACGTCCTCCTGGTGACAAGGAATTTAGATTTGTAGCATGCTTTTCAACATTATAAATGCACTATTACTCATCGCTCAGCCCACAGAACCATTGCCGTACACATTAGAATACATTAAGAACATTAAACCCTAGTACTGTGAATGGAATATATTTAAATTTTGCCTTTACTTTTTTTGTTCCTTTTTTGACTTTTCTGTTATACAAAAGGAACACAAAATTTAAAATTCATGAATGGTCATCCATTTCCGAGCTACTTAATTATCTGGACTAGGTGAATGAGATTAAAAATACTCAAGCATGTAAGTACACACACACACACACACACACACACAAAGAGAGAGAGAGAAAGAGAGAAAGAGAGAGAGAGAGAGAGAGAGAGAGAGAGAGAAGAGAGAGAGAGAGAGAGAGAGAGAGGGAGAGGGAGAGAGAGAGAGAGAGAATATGAGAACATTACTTTTTTGGTCTCCTAGACACTGTACAGTAAGGGAGTTACCCCAGACTCAGCATTAAATGTCAGGTTTTATAGTATTAGCAATTAAGTATTTTCAACTTCAGAAACATTTTCTGGGGTCCTTTACTTTAACATATAGTACTACTCATATCCCTTGTTCATGAATGTTGCTAAAATTAATGAAGATAATGATAAAAGTATTTTTTTTTCCTTAGCTTAGGTAGAGGGAAGCAGGGATTATTTCAGACTTGTGATTTTATAGGCATGGGAACTAGATCTACCAGGGAAGCTCTGTGAATTGCTGTCTTATAGAGTCACTTAGCCCAATAAGAGGTTTAATAACTTGACCAAAGAAAGTTATAAAGTCAATATAGGCCAAAGGTAAGTCTAAAACTCAGGTCTTTCATACTCTAAAACTGGCCCACTGTCTACTACTGAATTCATAAAAATAACAATGACAACAAACCAATGCTATTCAATGATGTTCAACACTTCATGATCCCATTGGGGATCTTCTTTGCAAAGATACTGGAGTGGTTTGCTGTTTCCTTCTCCAACTCATTTTCCAGATGTGGAAACTGAGGCAAACAAGATTAAGTGACTTTCTAAGGGTCACACAGCTAGTAAGCGTCTGAGGTCATATTTGAACTCAGGTCTTCCTGACTCCAAACCCAGTGCCCTATCCAATATATTACCTAGCTGCGCTTGCAAAATAAAAATAATAAATATTTCACATTTGCCATATTATCTTATACTTTACAAAGCAGTCTTTCACACATTATCTAATTTGTTCCATATAACAGCCATGAATGAAGAAATAATGGAATTTCCTTCTATTTCATAAATTGAAAACTGTATCTATTATTGAAGTAATCATTTTTTGTGCTTTAAATGAACTAATTTTCCCTAGTTTTTTTTTTAGTTCTTAATTTGAATTTTTGTTTTGTTTTTCTGTTAGACATTGGTATTGTTTTTGAGCAGTCTGGCTTGAGATTCTATTAAAGAAATTCATAAAATTATATAGAGACCACTAAATATATGGTTAAAGGTACGTGATCATTATGATTTACTTGGATAGAAAAATTGGAAACTCTCCAGGTTGTAACTAACCCTGGTAGTACCTCAAAGGTGCTACTGATTACTTGCCTCAGCAGTATTTCAGCAGCAAGTGGAAAACTGATGGTCTTGTCACTGGAAGATCTTGTCTAGTATTTGAGCCAGGTAGTGGTAAAGGAAGTTTCTTTGAAGTCAGCCGAGTATAATTGTTGATATGGCATACATCACCAGTGACAGGAGAAAAAGTGATTGTGATGGATTAGGAAGGCAGCATTCCATTTTTATTCCTGCACAGAAATGAAATGAGATGCTGAAAAAAGCTTCCTTATGTATCTTTCAAAATGAGTTTTACCCTCTTTGCCCTCTATGCATTTCTGAAAGTAGGTCAGATCTTATAACCAAGGACACTACCATTTAACTCCCATCACTCAAAACAAACGTTGCTTCTTTCCAGACAAAAGACTGCTAAGCAACATAATTCTCCTCAAAGTAGTACTGGCTCTTGACCTGTTGACCTGTACATAAAGGCAGCAGAGTGAAAAAGAAATGGCCCAGAAATAGATAAATGGATGCCTGGAAGTGAACCCTTCAAAGGTTATCTACATGGACATAAGCGTAACTGCCAAGCAGGTAGTTCCTCTATTATTCACAGGGACATTGTAGGAGAGAGCACTGAGGTGCATGGTGACAGAAGGCTTTTAGGAGGAGTGGAAGGAAGGGAGTCAATCTATTTTCAGTATTTTGCTTGAAGGGCTGGAATTTTAATAATGGCTCTGTCTATGGGAAAGAAAATTCAGAGCTGTGGTTATGCTAAAGGAGAAATGGTATTTTTATCTCAAAGGGTGAGGGTTAACATCTGCAGATTTCTGTACAAGAAAAAATGCTGAATAAGTATGGAATATTTATGCCACTGGTTCTGATTTTTTGGGTCAAATGAAGATCTTGAATTGAAGATGAGATGGATGGACAAGGAAGACAGAGAAATATTCAGGTTTTTAACAAATCATGCTAGCTATGGTGGGGATGGTTTGACAACATCTGGAATATTGTATTTAGTTTGAGGTACCACATTTTAGGAAGGGTGTTAATAACTTAGGGTGTCCAGAGAAATATAATAACAATTATAGAAAACCTTGCATTATGTTGTATGAAGGATAGGTTGAAGAAAATAGGGATGTTTAACTTACAGAAGAGAAGACAGAGGGACATGATACTTGTCTTCAAGTATTTGATGGTATATCATGTGGAGGAAGATTAGACTTGGCTGAAGAAAGGTAGACTAATAGAAACTGATGGAAGTTGCAGTCAAATTTTGACTTGATGTGAAAAACTTTGAATGAGTAGAGTTCTAAAAAACACTGAATGGTGTGCTTCAGAAGGTAGTGGATTCTTCTTCTTTCTAGATCTTCAAGTAAAGTCTAGATGACCATTTACCATGGACATTGTAGAGGGTTTTCTTGTTCAGGGAAAGGTTGGACAAGATGACCTCTGCAGTCCCCTCAAATTTTGATAATCTATGATTCTCTGGTGTTCTATAATGGTAATTAAGGTGGACCTTTTTTTTTTTTTTTACTGTTTTCTCTTTTAACATGCTAAAATAATCAGGTGCCTTTGATTAAGTCTTGCTAGGTGTGAAGCCCCAGGCCCACACCCTTTTGCTGACTAGGTGTGAAGCCCGAGGCCCACACCTTTTTGCTGATTAGGTGTGAAGCTTTCAGGCCCTAAGAAGGGTACGTAAATTCAGAGGTTAGCATTTTCTTGGGGCTCTTATTCATTGGAAGAGTGTTGTGTGGTTTGACCAGATGAGACTCTGGGTAGCGGTTGTTAAGGAGCTCCCCGGCTTTGAAAACCCAGGTATTGGTGCCTCTCTCTCTGGTAACTACTGTGTTTTGGTCAGACAAATAAGAGGCCTGTCTGTTGATCTCAGTGGCTTATTTGCTCTGTTTATGTAATTTATGCTTGTAATTTCTGTTTGTATTCTCTCTAAAGTAAGTGAAACATATATATATATATACACATATATGTGTGTATATATGTGTATATACATATATATATATGTATGTATACACACACGCACACATGTATGTTTGATTAAAGTGAGATTGTAAGCCCTTAAAGTTGCTTTCCTTAGAAAAGCAGATCAAAGAACCTGTGCTAACAGCCTTCTTGTGTGCTGGTATTATTGGTCTTACATCCCCACAGCAGCTGCTAGCCACATTGTCGTTACATATTCATGGTTAGCAAATATGAGTTTGGCCATTAATTGTTTCTATTAGTCAGCAATGTTCTGTGGCTGGCTGTAGAAAGACAAACACTGGTCTTGGAGTCAGATTCACGCTATGGTTATACCTCCTTACCACCATTTACCACCTGTATGACCTTGGAGAAATCATCGAACCTCTTTGATAAATTTCTCATCTAAAAAAGGGTATAACAGTGTTTCTCTAATGAGGTTATTTGGGGGGAAAAACATTGAAAACTACAAGGCATTACCTTAATTTAAACCATAATAATAATATCAATGAGTTAATAATAAGTGATAAGGATTGCAAGATGCTTTAAATATACTATCTCACTCAATCCCCACAACGATCCTGGGAATTAGATAGTACAAATTATAGTAATTGTTTCCGATGGTCACAAATTTAATCTAATTCATATTTATGAAGGATGAAAAAAAGGGAAACTCAAAAAAAATAATTTTCACCATGCTGACAATGATATAAAGCAATAGTCCTAGGCTCAATTGCAACATAATTTAGTTGCCCCACAGACACATACTGCACTCAAAGCTATTTCTATTTGTAAGTATCTTTAAAGTTTTCCTTCTGAATCTTCTGAATTCCATGTTCTCCCAATGGACTGTCAAACCAGGTTACAAACAAAAACAAAAAATTGAGCTTCAGTAATTTCAAAGACAGATCTCTCACATTTATACATATATATGCATATATATGTATATATACATATGTGTGTATGCATGTGTACATATTATATATAATGCACACATATATCACATATCTACATATACATGTATGTATGTATTTACATGAGGGATAAAAGAAAGAGAAAGGTTAACAAAGGCTTAAATAGTATGACAAATCATTGTCTTCATTTTGCAGATATGGAAACAGGTGCAAAGAAGTGAAATTATTTGTGCAAGGTGAAGTATTCATAAATTTTTAGGAGTTTAAGAGAGCTGTAAGGTCATCTAGTCCAATCCCTTTTTTTATTGATGAGAGAGCTGAAATCCAAAAAAATAAAATGTCTGAGAAATAAAATGACCTCTGCAGTTCCTTCAAGTTCTGATAATGTATGATTCTCTGGTTAGCAAATCCGAATTTGGCCATTAATTATTTCTATTAGCAGTGTTCCAAGACTGACTGTAGAAAATAAATACTGGTCTTGGAGTCAGATTCATGCTATGGTTATACCTCCTTACCCCCATTTACCAGATGTATAACCCTGGGCAAATAATCTAACCTCTCTGATAAATTCCTTATCTATAAAATGGGGTGACAGCTATTCATGACAAAGCTGTATTGAGAACCCTATTGAGAGCCCTACTAGTCAGTAAGCTGACAGAAGGCTGGGATTTTGTTTCTATGGTTTGTTCCCACATTACTCTGCAGAATGAAGTAAACACCGTACAATTTTGAGGCTAAGGAAGGCAGCACATTATAGTGGAACAGGTATGAACTTGAAATCAAGGGACCTGTTTTCTCACATCAGTTCTGACACTTACTCCTTATGTGGCAATTGGTCAAGTTTCATAACCTCTCTGAGACTAGGTTTCTTCCTGTGTTAAATGAGAATCATAATAATACAGCACCAACTCACAGCGTTGTGGTGGAAAAGGTGCCTAGCAAACCATAAAGTGCCATATAAATATAAATAGTTGCTGTTATTTTAAGAAGGAAACTAGGCAGAAGGGATAGAAGAAACCATGAAGTCTCAGAGACACTTTTCAATGAACTCCCTTCTTCCATCTCACTCCCTGCTCTTTGTCCCACTTGCTGTAAATATCTAAGGGACTAGGTGGAAGGAAACGAGGACATGATTCCTGCTGCAGGTATAGAGATAATACTTACTCACTTGCCTTATTCATAAATGTTTGTGTACATTTAAGGAATAAGAACTACGCTAGCACTTTTATTGTTGGTATAGGGATCTCTTTGGTGAAAAGACTTCTACCAATGCTGATTGGTACTTTCTAGGAAATTTATGTGTTTCTTGTTATGCTATCTAGTCTTTTTTCAGTGGTGTTTGATTCTTCGTGACACCTTTGGGCTTGGGGGGATTTTTTTTTTAATTTTTGTTTTTGTTTTGCAAAGATACTAGAGTGGTTTACCAATATTTTTTTTCCATTTTATGGATAAGAAAACTGGGGCACACAGGTTTAAGTGGCTTGCCCAAGGTCACATAGCTAGTAAGTGCTTGAAACTGGATTTGAACTTAGGGCCTTCCTGACTCTAGACCCAGAGCTCTATCCACCATGACACCCAGCTGCCCAGGGAATTTATAGTCTTTAAGAACTGCCTAGAGTACTAACATGCTAAGTGCCTTACCCAGGGTGATGCAGAGAATCTTTGTAAGGGGGATACTTGAACCCAGGTCTTCCTGGCTTTGATGCCAGCGCCCTACCTACTTCACAACACTACTTCCCATGTGTAGATTTAAAAACCTTAAAATAACAAATTATTGCTTGCACTTTGGTGCACAGAATTAAAACTATGTATAACAATCTACCTGATACAGACAGTGGTCTTTGTTCTAAGATTTTACTTCCTCCAAATTTAAATGTTTCCTCTTTCAAGAAGAAAACAAAGAGTTTAGGTTATAGAGAAAATGGAGTGACTGCAACACCTTTCCTCACAATGAGGGACAGAATAATATATAATAAAGTGCCATATCTCCAGTGGCTATAATTGAACCTTAATGAAAATTATGAAATTCTATTATCCCCTCATTACCTTATTATGATATTCTAAATAGAATTTTAAATGCTAATGGCAACTTTAACAGGAAGCATTTTGATGTTTAATGAGGCTTGACTGGCTTAAGATCAGGAAGGCCTGGTTTTCAGTCCACTTCTGACACATATGTGCCTTCTGAATAACCCTGGGCAAGTCACTTAAACACTCAGCTCCCCCAGACGACTCTAAGACTATTAAGTTACAAAGAAGTGGCAGATCTACGTTGGTGCAGAGAATTTCCTGCTTTTAGTTGAATCTCTGTAAGAAGCCACTGGTAAAAGGCACCTCAAGAGTTTAAATTCTCATCAATGGTCAGAAAACACAAATGTATGGTTTATGAAATCTCCCCACTAAGTTTCATGGTTGTCCTGCATTTTCAGATGGCTACCCCAAAGAAGAAATGATTTATAGATGGAGGAAAAATTCAGTGGAGGCTGCTGATCAGAAATCATGGCGACTTTATCAATTTGACTTCATGGGTCTCAGGAACACGTCTGAAATTGTGAAAACTTCTGCAGGTAAGTACTAGATACAGCACTAAATAACTCAAAACCAAGGTCTTTTTATTTCCATGGTTAACTATTCACTAACACACCCTTGTCCTGACACTTTGGAGACATTTTACTAACTGTGCAAGGAAAAGTATGACAACTACCTTGTTTTATGTTGTATCATACAAAAATCACAGTCATAAAAGTAAAAAAAAGTAAATATATCAACCATTTGTCTATGCTATACCAAATATTTTGTGTTATGCATGTGTGTATTTAGATGTGCATTGCCCATGGGACCAATTTTTGCACTGAATTTATTGATTTATTTTTATTCAGCATTGTGTGGGCAGAGCCCTAATCTAGGATTACCCTTGAACAGTCTTGCGAAACATTCTTATGTATAGAAATTGTCATCACTATAGATGTCATGTACACACATTTCTACATGCAATATAAGGAACATATCATAGTTTTTCAGTACTAAGTGAACATTAGTTTCAGATTACTGGGAAGGAGGAAGACAAGCATTTAGGTTTCACTTCCAAGTTCTAGAATCAGCTTTTCCTTTACTCTGAAGTGTGTGTTTCTCCTTGAATTTCTTTCCTTAAGTTTTTGAAACATACCCATGTTTTTTATTGAACTGTTAAATAAGGCATATAATGAGATGAACAGGAAGTCACAGGCATTCATGTTATTTGCCACTTTGTCTTGCAGTCACTATCATCCATTCCTCAAGCGATTCTGAGTTTTGTCAAGTATGAAGATAACTCCAGAATATTAAAGAGTTTAATACATACCCATGACAGTAATTAGTATCAAGTGACTGAGGAAAGTCATGGTGACCAAAAATTACTCTGAATTTAAAAAATACTTTTAAATGATTTTGTATTGTATTCATCACAACAACATCTACACATATAAATGTGAAAAATAGTAATGATTTTTTTTGTGAGGCATTATTTAGTCACTTTAAAGAAAATATGATTGCTAATTTATTATACAGAGTCATGTCACATATTTTGTTGGAGTAATGTAAGGATAAATTTGGTACTTGGGAAGTTTTAGGAGCTCATAAGATTTTGGAATTATGAGTAACTGTGAAAAAAGCTTTCTTAACGGTAATAGACAATACTAGAAGGTCTGATAACTATATCATCATGGCAGTGGTAAGAGGCACGATGTGTGCTTTAATGTTAAACAGTGACGAATTTTAAAGAATGGAAGTGGAGGAATTTACTGAAATTTACATTTCAATTTTGATAAATGTATAGAAATTCTGTGGATACCAAATAAAATTTCTTCCTTTGTGGAGGCCTACTGCCAGATATGAACCTGAATTTATAATGAATGTTATAATATTTGAAAGACAACTTTTTCCCTAAAATATTTTTGTTATATTAACAAACTTTGGGGCACATGGTCTTGGAAAGAGTGTTATAAAACAAGAAATCTTGCTTCTATTAAACTATGAACTACAACTCTGAGTTTCCTTGCTAGTGTTCCTTAGTCAAGTTAATATCAAGCAATGGTAAATGTTGTTTGATCAAGGACAAATCTAAGTTTAATAAGTAGTCAACTAATAAGGATGACAAGAATAAAAAGGTGGAAATTCATGTAATCTACTGATACAGGTCTTTGCAGGTAACCAATAACTAAGATTTTGTTTGTTTGTTGTTTTTGGAGCAGCATGCTAAGTAAAGATGGGAGGCAAAACATACCATGGTGACTGCCCACAAAGCTTGTAAAGCCTAGTGAAACAAGGGTAGACATAGGTGAAACAGTTAGAGAGGGAGAGACAGTTTGGTGGCACAGAGTGCTGGATCAGATCTCAGTTTGAAACCTGCCTCAGGCAGGTTATTAGCCATGAGACCCTGGACACATCATTTGACTTCTATCTGCCTCACTTTTTACATCTTTAAAATGTCTACCTCCCATGTTAAATGCTACCATTATATGTGGACACTGGTGTCATATGTCCCTAAATAGGGTGAGGCAGACATAAGTTGTACAGGGTAACTTCTTGTTCTTATTTGTCCTTCTGTCTTGAAGAGGACCATTAGGGAGGTGATGCCATGACATGCAAGTGAATTGGATTTAAGTGAGGGAGAGCTGTACAAAGTTGCCAGCCTCACTTCCTCTTCTGGAGCCATCTGGATCCGGTGATGAGATATAGATGAGGATGACTGGAGATGGCCCTAGAGGCAGTGGGAGACCTTGGCCATTTTAAGCTAAGGTCTTTAACAGGTCTCAGTTTGACTGAGTCAACACCAATTCAGTGATTAAAGGCTATGTAATAAATAAAGCAGAGAATGGCCTCTATTACCTATTCAAAAAAAAAATCAATCTGGAAGATCCTTAGGGTTGTTGACCAAAACAGAAACAATTGCTGTTTACATTCATTCTGATCTAATCAAAACCCAAACAATGATCAAGTGGGGCTTTCCCTGGAATGCACTGCTGGCCACTCAATGAGAGTCAGAGTGATTTGGGTTTAAGGCACGGTCCTTAAGAAAAATATCTAGTCCATAAGTGCCAACCTATCTTACAAGAAATGTAAAGCCCAAATAATTTTCTGAAAAATGCCAAGCCACAGGCCAGAGTAAGGGTTTTATAGAGTCAATAAATATAAAATCATGACAGGTAACAACTACTCCTTTTATTTCCTTTACCTGGTGCCTGTTCTATTTTACCTTTACTCCCTAGAATCCCTATTTCTCTTCATAGGTCAGCTTTGGGGCCACTTTCTTCCTGAGGCCTTTCCTTATACCCCAATCATTAGTGCCTATATGCCCCCAGAAAACAATTTGTATTTTATACTTAAATCTAGAAAATGTACATTTTGCTCTTCTCCAGCACTTTTCCCCTAGAATGTAAGCTCATCAAAGGCAGGGACCATTTGTTTCACTTTTGTCTTTGTATCACCAGTACCCAAGTCAGTACTTAAGATCTAGTAAGTGTTTAATACAGGTTTATGAATTGATTTATTAATTGGTTGAGCCAATTTTTTCCAATTTTGCTTTATATTCAATCCTGTAATCAGCCTCAAATAATTTTGGAAATGATGGTCACATGAATTTACAAATGGTACCATCGCACATGCTTTACACATAGGTCTTGTCATAGACATCTTTTACTCTAAAAGAGAACTGAGGAAATACTAGGGATGGGTTTTCAGTGTCTAGCTTTAATGTTGAAGGAGATTCTTGTTGGTGTTTTTTTTATTGCCTTATCATAAGATATCACCTCTTTCAGGAAATGAACATTCTTTCTACCTGTCCCAATCCTACACATCCTTCAGTGTCCAGCTTATCATGACCACTATCTTTATGAAGCTTTCCTTAACCATTCCACTCCTCGATGACCACTCCCTCCTTGGGTCTCGCATTAACATTTATTCTTTTCCTTTTTGGGTATCATAATATAGTTCTTTGTTATAGCCCATCTGTTGCTGTGAGATCTTTTCTTTATTAATTTAATTTTTATTTATAGAATAAAATGAGCATTCCATAACATAGTATAATAAAAAGAAGATTGCATATGAAACTGTAAATCTATTATTTACAACATGCTATTTCTTTTAAATATGTAATAAAATTATCTTATAATTTTTCCCTTTAGTGTACGTCTTCTACTTTCCAACCAGATTGAAAACCTCATAAAATAGGAAAACGCATCTTGCATTTCTTTACACTCCACACAGGCACCTAACACAGAGATGCACATAAAGCTAGCAGCAGCATTTTTCTGCTACCTACTCTCCCCAGTCACTGAGAACTGGTCTATCGAGTGTTAACAGTAAAGAAAACATGTCCCAGCTTTCTGTAGGACTTGTCCCAACCTTCATATAGGTCAAATATGGTGATGAGTGATATGGTGATGGGTCAAACTCATACAAGGAAATATATATATATATATATATATATGCATATGTATATGTATATGTATATGTATATACACACATTCTCACATATGCACACTCCACTTCTCCTTCCCTAGACTCACTGACCTTCCTGACAACATCACAGATGTTTTTTCTATAGTTTAGGGTTTTTTTTGGTGTCTGTGTACTTTACTCAAATGTTGCAATATTCCCTTCCTCACACATGGCAACAACATTATAGACCCATGTTTCTTCTTACCATTCTGTCTTCCTAACCTCGTGAAAAAATGTAAATTCTGCCTTTGGCTTCTCTATTGTCTGACACTAAATGCTCTTTTAGAGATAAGGACCATAAGTAAACAAGAAATAAAGATGTAGAGCTGAGCCAGAAAGAACCTTAGAAACAATCTAGTCCAATCCCCTCATTTCTTTCAGATTAGGAATTATTTTGGAGGCTCAGATAGTGGAAGTGACTTGCCCAAGGTCACACATCCAGTAATTGCTGCAGATAGAATTTGAACCTCGATCTTCCTAACTTCAAAGCCAGTAATCAATCTATTCTGCCTCCAGAGTTGTGCATCTGGATTCTTGCCAATGGGCTTCAAGCTTGCTTCTGTACCCTCCCTGTGGGCTTGAGGGTGTGAGACTCAGATTATGAGGTAAACTTTCAGATTTCTTTTTGACATTTGGCATTTGACAGATGAATGAATTAGCTTCAATTTCCCTTTGTTGTTTCCATCTTGGTCACCTAAATCATAGATTCTCAAGCTTCATTTTAAAGTCATGGACCCATTTAACAGTCTAGTGAAGCCTGTGCACCCCTTCTCAGAATAATATTTTCAAGTGCATAAATCAAAATTAAGAGGATTAACAAGGAAATCGATGATATTAAAATTGTTGTTGTTGAGTCAATTTGTCGTGTTTGACCCTTCATGACCCCATTTGGGGTTTTTTTGACAGAGATACTAGAGGGGTTTGCCATTTCCTTCTCTAGCTTATTTTACAGAGGAGGAACTGAGCCAAAAAGGGTTAAGTGACTTGCCCAGGGTCTAAGGCCAAATTTGAACTCAGGCTCCCCTGACTCCAGGACTGGCACTCTATCCACTGTGCCATCTAGCTCTATTCAAATACAATTATCGAAATGAAAAAAAATGTGGAGATGGGGGTCAGAATGGGTGACATGCCCATACTTATGCTTTAGGAAGATCAGTCTGACATGGATGAGTGGGGACTGCTGCTATAGTCCAGAAATGAGAGTTTGAGGGCCTGGAGCAGGGTGGTAGCCGCAGAGGAAAAAAAGTAGTGTATAGGAGAGATGTTCCAAAGGTAGAATTCAAAGGACTTGGCAGCAGATTAGATATGGGGGAGGAACGTGACGGAGTTACTTAGCAGTTTGCCTGTCTAGGCCCATTTCCTAATCTATAAAATTAAGAGTTGTACTAGGTGGCCTTTAAGGTCTTTTTCAGGTTTAGCTCTATGGTCCTACGATGATTATTTTGGCAATTATGGTCTGGATTGGGTAGGAGAGAGCTTGGAATGAGAAAAGACAGTAAGGAGCTTATTGTAATATTCAAGGTGAAAGGTGAATAATCAACCAACGAACAAGCACTTATCAAGTCAGGAAGACCTGAATTTGAATCCAGCCTCAGATATTTATTTCCTTTTGATATGTGTCAGGCACTGTGTTAGGCACTGAGGCTAGGAAGATATAAATAAAACATTCTCTTCCCTAGAGGAGTTTACATTGTGAAAAGGGAGACAGAATGTACACATACGTGGATATGTGAGATAGATGCAAAACAGATGCAAGGCAGTTTTGAAGGGAGAGGTAGGGATGGACTAGCAGTTGGGGAAGATCAAGAAAGGTTGCATGTAGGAGAAAGCACTAGCTGACCCGCAAAGAAAATCAAAGATTGCAGAAACAAGAAGAGAGAACTTTTCTTAGATAAGAATTGATGTTTGTCCTTCATTCTCAAAGAGGATCATGACATCATGGAGGTGATGCCATGACATGAAAGTGAATTGGATTTAAGTGAGGGAGGGCTGTGCAAAGTCACCAGCCTCACTTTCTCCTCCAGAGCCATCTGGGTCCAGTGGCAAGATACAGATCAGGGTGATGAGATGGCCCTGCATGCAGTGGGAGCTCACATGAGAGAAAGACTACCCAAAGGCACAAAGATGGAAGATGGAATGTTCTGGTCAAGGAAAAGCCAGAAGGCTGACTTAACTAAACTGAAGAATATATGAGGTAGTATCATGTATAAAAAGGCAGGAAAGGTAGGCTGGACCTAGGTTGTTTCAAATTTGAAATGACAAAAAGGAATTTGTATTTGATCCTAGAGGTAGATGGGAACCAATGTGGTTTTTTGAGTATATGTAAGGGGGTGACATGGGCAGACCTGTGGTTTAGGATTAATTCATTGGTAAGTGTCTAGAACAGGGGTGGGCAGCCTGAAGCCTCCAGGCCACATGCAGCCTCTTGGTACTCAAGTGTGAGCCTTTGACTGAATCCATATCTACTAATTGTTTCAAACCTTTAAGTTTGGATTCAGTAAAAGGGCTGCACTTGAGGACCTAGAGGGCCACATTTGCCCAAGGCCCTGGTGTAGAGGCTCCTTAGAGAAACAAGGAATTTGAAACAGGGAGACCAACTAGGAGTTTAATTAAGTTATTCAGGATAAAGGTGAAGAGGGCTTGAACTTGGGTTGGAGCAGTGTTAGTAGAAAGCAGGGACAGATGGAAGAGATGTTGGAGAGGTAGAATTTGTAAGGCTTAGTCAGTGACTAGCTTCATAGACTGGAGGAGAATGATGAGAGAAAGATGATTGCAATTATGAACATAGGAAACTAGAACAATTGTAGTGCTCTGCACAAGGCAGCTCTGTGATGTACTTGGCTTGAAGTACGATGACGAGTTCAAAATTAGCTTCAGACACTTACTTCATGACCCTAGGTAAGCTCTTTAACTTCTGCCTCAGTTTCTTCAACTATGAAAAGAATTGTAGATCTGTCTGGAAGTGAGACCAAACTGATCTGTCCTAAGTATGACAAATGATAACCATTTGTAGCAGTGGAGATAGAAACAATGACACTTCAGCAATTCATCATTATAGAAGAATGAGATTTTCCACATTGAATCATTAGACCCCAAACTAGAACATACATTGAAAATACCAACCAATATTTTACTTCTAAACTGGGAATATTTTGACTGGAAATCTGTCTCAAAGGGGTTTATATTTCCCTGCCTCCTTAAATATGAAATATTGAACACAGTCTTTTCATGATCACTCAGGATCGTCCCTGTGGATCATACGGATCTATAGGACAAACAATATCATATTATACTGTGCTGAATACAGTCAAGCCTTCATGGAATATTGTGATTTGTAGAGCTGTTTACCATTGCACTATATCGTCCCCGCCCCCCAACACATACACACACTTCAGTGATTCTACACTTCTTCTGTCTGCTTCTTAGAGCTCTTCTAAGCTGACTTTTCTCACTGCTGTCAGTATATCTTGGTTGCTTCTAACCTGCTACAGAATTATTTTGCACGAAATTGTTTGAGTGATAACCCAAAGGGCGGTTTGGGCTTCTCTTACAAATTAAAGTACGTGGGCTCTGAAGCAGTTATTTTAGTTGTGCAGGGGCCTTTTATTTTTTTCACATCTAGGTTTCTGGCTGAATTCCAGGAATTCAGCAAAGTGGGCAAAGTGGGAAGTTAGGACTCTGACTACAAGGAAGCTTTAAGGGAATTTAGCACATGATGATAATAAACTTCCTATATATAAAACACTGCAGTACTGCTAGCGAATCAAAACATAAGTGAGATAGCATATTGTCAAAAGGAGGCTAAAATGATTAGAATCCCTACAGTGTCTGAATAATGTGATGTGATGTGTTCTTTATCAGTGGCCAGCCACACCCAGCATAAAAATCAGGTGTCAATTGTGAAGACATTTATTTAATGAATATGCATGAAACACGATTGTTTACTAAATGTCTCTAGCTTTTTCAGAGTTTTGGAGGCTGTCTCCCACTGAGTTCTGATGACACATCAGAGAATGGTTGTCAGATGATTTTTTTTTTGAGATAAATGTTTTCATTGTTTTTCATCTCCTAACTCATAATGATGATAATATGTACTTAATCTTTTTCTTTGGAATAGTTTAAAACATTTCACTGCCATCATGCAATTGATCCTTACAACCCATCTGTGGTTAATAGAGGGTGGCCATGATTATACCATACATATATACATATATATGCATATATATTTCTATTTAAATATGACTGTTGTGTTTATCTGTCTCTCAGATAAAATATTACACATGTTCAGAATCAAAATTTCATACTTCTAGTTTCAGAATCCTCTACCAGTTTCAGATCTTATGGACCAGACAGGAAGATGCTTTGGAAGGTGGATTTGCAACTTTAAGGCACTAGGGCATCAATGTATTTATGTAAATCAAGATAGGTCCAGGATCAATTTAAAAAACAGAAGGTACCTAAAGGAAGTCAGAACTTCAAATAAAATGGAAAATGCAAGATGTAGCTTATCCTGTGAAATATTGTTAGGTTAATGATGCTTAATTACATTAGCGACATTATCTCTATGCTTGCCCAAATAATTTCTTTCATTACTTGGGTGACACAGTGGATAGAACCCTGAGTTCAAATATGACTTTAGACACATATTGGTTGTACGGTCCTGGGTAAGTATAACAACAATGTTACTTGTGGCTGCTGTGGCTGTGTAAGACCAACAACACTGGTACACAGTAAGGCTTCTAGCACAGGTTCTTTGATCTGCTTCTCTAAGGAAAGAAACTTTAAGGGGTTTACAATCTCACTTTAATTAAACATACATATATCATTCAATTAGTTCAGGGAAAAAGTCAGCACCCTGAACTTCAGAGAAAACATGAACAGAAACTGCAAGCAGAAATTATGTAAACAGAGCAAATAACACAAATTGGCAGACAGGACTTCTAGCTGTCTGTCCATAGCAATACATACACAGTTACCAGAGAGAGAAGCATTAACATCTGGGTTTTCAAAGCTGGGGAGGGGTGAGCTCCTTAACGGGTACTGACAGTCTCCACAGCAATACTCTTCTAACGAGTGAGCCCCCAAGCAAAATGCTAAGCTCAGAGTATATATACACTTCTTCAGGGTCAGAGGGCGTCACAACCATGCAACTCAAACTCATGTGACCTAGGCCTTCCTGTGACTTAAGTAGGTCATCAAAGACTCTGGATTCAATCAAAGACTCTTGATTGAAACAAAGGCAAAACTCAAAGGCGCTTGATTGCCTTAGTGCTGAGAAGCACTCCCAAACAAAAAACAGCAAAACGTCCCACTCTGTTTGCCATTACATCAAGCCATGTTACTTTCCTTAACCTCAGTTTCTTTAATTGTAATTACCCGGCAGAGGATAAAATGAGACAATATATAAAGCACTTTGCAAATCTTACAGTACCATATAAACCTTAAAGCACTAAGCACAAATGCTGGATATCATTGCTATTGTTACTTTGATGAATCTATTATCTCATCAAACTGGATTTTCTCTCCAGTTCCATATCATTCAGTCCTTCTTACACAAGGTGACTTACCCATGTTCTCCAGAAGTTTGCTGATTATGCAAGGGGGTCTTTCTCTAATCCTTTTAACATTTGTCTGTATCAGGGGAGCACATGGGCTATCCACTAGTCATCATCCGCTCTTTGAATTTGACTTGCTCACCTTCTTTTCCAATCACACATCATATCTGACTCATTGCTGTCTTGCCTTCTAGTAAGTCATAGTGACTCAAATAGTGCTTTTAATATCCTTATTTTGTGTGACTTAATGAAAAGAGAAATGTATTTGCAGTGAGAAGACCTGGATTTGAATCTTGGCTCTTCTAAATGCTAACTGTGTAAGAAAATTTGTCATCCCCACCCTACTCTACCCTAGCCCAGGTCTCATTTATTCATAAAATAACAGAATTGGACTAAATGATATCGATACATCCAGATATGAATCCTATAATTCTAAAATACTCTGAAATAAAATTATTTCCTTAGGAAGATGAAGAAACATATTGACTAGGCCCAGCTATACATACATACATACATAATGCATGTATATATGTGTGTATGTATGTGTGTGTGTGTGCGCGCATGCGTGTGTGTGTGTGTGTGTGTGTGTGTGTGTGTGTGTGTATATATATATACATACAGAGAAAGAGAGAGAAAGAGAGAGAGAGAAAGGAAATGGTTTCCTCTATATTTTATGATGTGAAACATCCTAGAAAGGCATCCATTGTCCAAAAACCTTTTCCATCTATGTACCCATAATGTACAACACTACTCGGTAATTCATTCCCTTCAGCTGAGCATTCCGATCCTCAGCCTTTTAATTTAAAATAGAAATATCCCACTTTTCCACACCTTAGTGTGAATTAATATCTCAGAACACTTTTTTACCCCTGAGAAGAGCCTGAAGATGTATTTTTCCAGTCCACAGTTTTGCCTTACACTGACTTTGACAGAAATTTACAATGGCTATAGAGTATTTAATGACCTCATTTTAATCACTAATCCTTACATTCTAAAGAGACAGGTGAAAGTTTAAAAAGTAGAGAATGTGATATGGTAACTATCCCCTATAGTAGGGAGTATTGGACCAATCACTCCTAGCCCTATTCTGAAAAGCCCTTTTATGTTCCTGGATGGAACTCCAGGCCTCTGGAATGATTTAGGAAATTAGCAGGTAGGGGACAAGATTGTACAACCAGCTGCTGTTAAGATAACAGAGTCATGTATAAATACAGTGCTTGAGCTCACTTCTGGCCTCCACTGCCAGATTCCTCTCAAACTACAGTTTCCCTTATATACCATCTCTTTCCCTTCTTTTTCCTCTCTGGAGCTACTCTTAATAATTAATCTTGATCTAATTTTCTCTGCATAAATATTCGGGAGCAGAGAGCAAATAGTGTTACTGCCCCTTAGTGTTACTGCATCTTGTGTTTCCTACCTCTATGGAACCAGGAGTATGACAAAGGAGCCTCCTATAATTGTTTCATAGTGGAATAGATTTGGGTGGCTAGATGGCACACTGGATAACTAGTGCCAAGCCTGGAGACATGAAGAGTCATCTTCGTGAGTTCAAATCTGGCCTCAGACACTTACTAGCTGTGTGACCTGGAGAAAGTCACATAACCCTGTTTGCCTCAGTTTCTCAACTATAAAATGAGCTAGAGAAGGAAATGGCAAGCCACTCCAGTATCTTTGCCAAGAAAATACCAAATGTTCTCGTGAAGATTCAAATATGACTGAAACTACTGAACGGCAAAAGGGATGGCCTTGCCCCATGAACCCGAATGCTTCCACTTGGCACTAAGTACCAGTACCTCATACTAGGCTTTTTACCTCAAAAAGACTTACACATTTCCCCACGTGAAATCAAGGTGATATTTTCCATCACACTTTACAAATAATTTGCCTAGATCAGCGTTATGAGTTATATAATGTCATCCTTCCTTCCATTCCATAGATGAAAAAACTGAGGCTGAGAGAGGTAAAACAATTCGCTCATATGGCTAGTAACACAAATAGCATTTGTATCCAAGACTTCTGATTTCAAGTCCAGTTATCTTTTAGGCTAAGATTACTGGCCATTAGCCAATAACTAAGATATATGACGTAACTGCTGGAAATATGTAGTTGCTCTCCTTCCATGGCCCTGAACAGAGCTACTCTGTTTGTTACAGCTGTATTCATAGTCATATTTTCTCTAGCACTTCACTTTTCACATTCTAGGCACTGAAGAAATAGTAGGTGAATTACATTGAAACTCCCAGATTTTGAGCATTTTTTTTGGTTCTCTCCCATCTCTAAAATTTGAAAGACATGTATGTAAGTCAACAATTTGTTTCCATTCAATCTTGAGCATTTTAAGATTTCCCCTAATAGAACTGAACAAAAAGAAATGGTAACACTATCTCCCACAAGCTTCCTGTAATATATTGGAAAACTGTGAAGTCACACATTGACTTCCCTTAATAAATGGCCTGGCCCATCAGATGAGCAGACATCACTTCATTTAATGAGGAGGACTGTAGCAAGGGACTCTTCAGAGATTTCTATCTTGAAGACAAATAGTAATACATCACAAAAGATGGTTAAAATAGTTCCATTAGCAAGAGATCTGAAAATAGTTCATTTGGCTTTCATCATATCAGTCTGGAAAGCAATCTGGGTAATAAATCAAAATTCTGTCTTCCAGTTTATAGGGAAGAAAATAGCAACAGTATCTTGGTTCAAAGAAGCTATGAAAAATCAATCTGCTTTAATTTCTCTAGTTAAGTCAGTCCCCTTTAATTTTCAAAGAGGAATTTGATGAAACATATACCCAAATATCCAATATCTGGGCAATCCTACATATTCTGAGACAAATGTTTACCCCTGGTGCTAAGAACATTCAAAGAGTCTATGGTTTAGAGACTGTGTTCCATTAATGCAATGGACAGATATTGGTTAACCACCTATGAAATACTGCATTAGGTGCAATGAGAGATAGCACCTAGTTTACATAAGATGGGCACTGATCTCTTGCAGTTGATTGTGTGGAGGAGACATAAAACTGAAATTCAGGTAACTGAAGTCACAGGCTTTTATTATCGGCTTTTGAGAGTTACAAAACAAAATACTGTATGAGAGAAAAGATTGTTACTGATGGAGATAGGAGACGGATTAGGGAAGGCTTCTTGGAAGAGATGGGATTTGTGTTGGCTTTTAAAGGATGGATGGGGGCCATCCCATCATCCTGACCTGTGTCTTACCACTGGACTCTAAATAACTCTAGAGGAGAAAGTGAGGCTGATGACTTCGCACAGCCCTACCTCACTTAAATCCAATTCACTCGCAAGCCAAGACATCACCTACCCCACCCCATGTCATTGGTCCTCTTCTAGAATAAGGATGGAAAAAAAACTACAGCAAAGGATGGATAGGAATTCAGTAGGTGAAAAGACAGGGAGGGAGATTATTCTAAAGACTGAGAATAACATGAAAAAAGCATAGAGCAGAAAAAAAAAACATGACGTGTACTAGGAGAGGGGTATTATGGAGGGAAAGAGCAGCTCAGTTTGTCTGGAACATATAGTGGGGGAGACTAATATGAAATAATATTGAAAAGGTAGCAGATGTTTAATGGCCTTGAGTGCCAAGCCAAAGCGTTTGACCTCCAGGGACTATTGGAACTACTGAAGTGTTTGGGTTTTTTTTTTGTAAATTTTTAAAATTTATTTGTAACTTAAATACAGAATGAGAAAAGAAAAAAAAAGACACATTGCCATGTACACAAAGGAACATAAGAAAGGATTCAATATAAAACAGTAAATTTCCATTTCAAGAAAACCTATATAATAAATATTACACATTGTTCTCAAAGCTGCCCAGCTTTTCCTCGCTTCCTTGAAGGTTTTCTTACTGAAGATTTTTAAAAGATAATTAACAGGACCAGATCTAGGCATGAGAAAAATTTATTCTGGCAGTTGTTTTGAACGATTGTTCAAGGTAGACAGAGAATAGAGATAGGAAGAAGTATAAGAAAACCATAGCAATAAGATAGGTCAATGGTAATGAGATTCTATACTAAAGTGGTGACAGCAGCAATAGATAGGAGGGGACTGATTTGACAGATGTTGTAGAGATAGAGTTGACAGGACCTGATAACTGGTTATATATGAAATATTAGCAAAAAAGAAGAGTGAAAGTTTATGCCAAGATTTTGAACATGAGTTGCTGGATATATGGTAGTACCACTGAGAGAAATAATGAAATAGAAAGTAATAGTAAATAGGGGAAAAGATTATAAGGTGAATTTGTGACATTTTTACTTTGAGTGACCTGTAGGTTATTCAAGTGGATATATCCTGTAGGCAGAAAGACTTCCAAATAGAGGTCAGAGATAGAGGAATATACTTTTGGAAGTCATTGTCATAGAGGTGATGCTTGAAGCTGTTAACAAGACACAGTATGCGACAAGTTCATTTCCATGAAAACGAATTGGCACCTTTTTGTTTTGTTTTGTGCCAAAAACTCAGGCTGCCTACAACTTTGCCCATCATTCAAAACATCCCCAGGGATATATACAATACAGTGCAATGCTGAGACACATGGAGAAAGTCGCACAGGAACTGTAGACTATCTAATATGACCTGTTCCTCCTTCACAAAAAGGTTGTATCTACCTCATTGTTCTTTCAAAAAACAAACAAATCTATATAACAGCTATAAGATGAGGCAGTTCAACAAACACCAGCACAGAAGTTGACTGTAACTTTTATATGTTTAAAGGTGGTTTCAAGATAGAAGGGAGATTACTGCCTTTTCCAATATTTTCTGCCTCTACTGCTTGCTGCTTCATAATCTTATTGCCCTGGATTGGACTTGGATTACTGCAGCCTCACTCTTTCCCTGTTTTACATATTCCTGTTGAGCTAATACTCTATAAGGTTCACATGATGCATATTAATTCAACCTCTTTAACCCTACATGCAAAAGAAATTCAGCTAGGACTAAAGAAGCCATATTGTGTGAAGTACAAGCTTTAAAAAACCAAAAACTCAAAATACTGTAATGTGATGTCTATGCTGACCAGATCTCACTGCTAGGTCTAAATCAGGAACAGTGAATAGTCATTCACCCATAAGTGGATTGACCTGTTTCCTGAATCAACCAACCCCTAATCCCATCTTTTTACATTCCACTCAAAAACTAAGAGCAGTTTTATGATCTGGAAGCATTGTACAATACTATTACAAAGGGCTGTCCAGTTCACATGTAATCAATCTTGACACTGGCTAAATCAAGTCATTCCTAAAAGTTTTGCTATGTGAGTACTGTATCTGTGGATAATTATGCAGCAAAAAAAGAATCCTTATCAGGCTTACTGTGGAAGTAGAATTGAAGATTCTGTTCCTTTTACTGAAAATAGCCTTATCTCCCCAACATGCAATGTTATCTTTCTCAGACCAAAACAAAGAATGGTACATGGCTGTGCTTTTCAAAGAGTTGACATCCATTGAGAAATTACTTGTTTTTAAACTATAAATCATCCCCCCCATCCTTCAAAAGCCAATTTATACTCATGCCTGGTGTTAACTGTCTGAAGGTATTTCACCTTTATTAAATGTGAGCTCCCTCCCCATTTTTCAGAACTGTGATAGCAGTGATAGAGCTAGCTTGTTTGTGGATTCTACTTCATTGTCAATTGTGTCACTTGATTTTTCTTTCCCTTGATTCCTTAATTTCTCCTTATAGATTATATATGGTCCTTTGGTTCTTAATCTTTCTTGTGTCATGGAACCATTGTCAGGATAGAGCCCCCTCTCAGAAAAAATGTTTTTAAATTCATAAAATGAAACCGATTATAACCAATTATTATTGGAAGAAAACCAATTATATTGAAATACAGTTATTTTTTTTTAATTTCATAGATCCCAGGGTAGGAAATCTAGTTCTTACTAGATTTAAATTTACCTCTGATCCCAAACTTTTCTAGTTATTGTTGCCTTCAGCTAACTAGAACCTTTATTATATACTCCTTTGGGTTAAGCACTTTTGCAAATGCAGTTCGCTTAAAATTTCCTCCTAAAATTAAGCCCCTCCTTTGTCACTCATAACTAAGTCACTTTCCCCCTGATGGATCTGTTTCTATTCCCCTTCATCTATGTGTTAATTGTATACATTTACATTAAATCTCACAATTATCATCTACTGCTCCACTAAGGTATTCAGCTAAATTGGTATACTGGATTTGGATCCAAAGGGTTTTGATGAGTCGATTCAAATCAACAAGCATTTTGTGTATGTGGAATAATTTGCAAACCTTAAACAGCTCTATAAATGTCAGGAAAATTTTCCTGTTATTATTTATAAAGTATTGACCATTTCAAAATCATTAGGGGAAAGAAATACTAAAGGCATCATGCAGTACCCAGATTTAACATTCTGTTTGCCTTGGTGATTTATATATTTGCTACAGGAAGATCGCCCACAATAGAACATGCAAAGGCATCATTGCAGTGATGCTTTGAGAACACTAAGTTAGGACTATGTCCAGGATTTTGGATTTGCAATAGCATTTCACAGTGGCAGGTTCCATTGTGCCTTTATTTGAATTTGGTCACTCCCTGTGGGTTCTTTTGATGGGACAGGAACCACATGAAGTGGTGATAGATAGATAGATAGATAGATAGATAGATAGATAGATAGATAGATAGATGTGTTTATGTGGTGGGGAGAAAGGGAGGAGAGGGGCATGGGGAGCAATAGAGAAAAAATATGCAGAGAGAGAAACATGGACAGAGCCTTGGGAGACTCCTTTCCCTGAGGAACGATGATGAAAGAACAGAATAACCAGCAAAGCTGGGCAGAGAAAGAGTGTACAGAGATGTAGGAGAACCAAGAGACATTAACTTAAAGAGAACACACAAAGAAGGAAGATTTTTAGCAGTTCTAAATATTACTCAATTACCAAATATGTACTAAGTAAATAAACTCAAAGTTAGATAAAGACTGAAAAGAGGCCATTAGATTTGTCAATTTGGAAGTTACTACTGAATTCTGAAGAAGTTTCAGTGGAGAGGCCAATACTGCAAGAAACAAAGGATTAGGTATATGAAGGAACAGTGGGAGTGTAGCAAAAGTAATATGTTATTGTAAAAATTTGGCAGTAAAATAAGAGAAATGAGATAGGACTGTTGCTTGAATGGAATGTAGAAATGAAAAGGTACTTTTTCTTTCATTTGAGGGGGTGGGGCAGGGCAGGAGAAATCTGAATAGATTTCTAGGCAGAGGAGAAAGATTTTTTGGAAGGAAAGAGACTGAAAAGATATGGGGGGAGGGAAGACCGCTGGACCAAAATTCCTAAGGAAATAGGAAAGGATAAGATCACTGAGGTTAATCTTGACCTGTGGATCTACCTCAAATGAAAAAGAAAGCAGACGTGTGAATGAAAACAAGGAATTTCTGAAGTATGAGGGTTGGAGGGAAAGAAAGTACTCAGGCATATGGCCTCAAAGTTGGTGGTAGTATCATCTGTCAGGGGAGGAGATAGGAGAATGAGGAGAATGGAAAAGGTTGGAAATAGTCATTGTAAGAACTGTGATAGGTGGTCAGTTAGAGATGAATATGTGGATAACTAAGCACAGGAAAGGGCACAACAGAGGTTAGAGATTATGAATTTGCAGTGAACCTAATTAGCACAATTTTGTGAATTTTTACCAGCAGTTCTCATTGGTTAATGAATAGAAGTAGAATGTCACAATTTTGTGATTTCACAGTGTTTCTTATTTTGTTTTGTTTGATTGTTCGTTTTTGCCACATGGGATAGAGATTTTGATGTAAATAGAGGACCTACTTAAAATTATGAAAAAAGTCAGAAAAGTAGGTGAAAATCCTAACGCCATCATTAACTAGGTGTGTCACTATGGAAAAATCGATCATTAAGAATGTATTAAGTGCCCACTATGTGCCAAGCACTAGGTTAGGCACTGGAAATACAAAGACAAAAAAGTAAAACAGTACTGGTGATGTACTTAGCTTATATTTTATCGGTGGGGGAGAAAAAGGGATCTACAAAGATTTT
This sequence comes from Trichosurus vulpecula, assembly GCF_011100635.1. Taxonomy (NCBI): domain Eukaryota; kingdom Metazoa; phylum Chordata; class Mammalia; order Diprotodontia; family Phalangeridae; genus Trichosurus; species Trichosurus vulpecula. The sequence continues at coordinate 392,607,039 of NC_050574.1, forward strand.
ACTGAATAGACACAAAATAGAGAGAGAGGGTGTTAACATTTTACCTCAGCTGGTGGTAATGTGACTACTAAGATAGGGATGAGTGTGAGAGACGGGGGCATAGATATGGCAAGATTTGCAAAATGATTGGATGTGGGAGATGAAGTAGAATGAGGAGTTGAGAACAAGACCAAGGTCATGAACTTGGGAAACTTAAAGAATCATGGGAAGATCATTTATCCTCTGAGATTCAGTTGAAAAAATAGGCAAACTGTACTTGTATTACTTACCTCCCAGCTTATCATGAGGAAAATACTTTGTCAACCATTAAATGTTATATAAATGTGAGATCTCTATTCTTGAAGAGACCATATCTGTAGTAATTTGATTATTTTCTTCTTTTTAAGAAATGGTGCTAATTCAATTCTATCCCAAATCCATATTCTTATTTCAGTTCAGAACGTGGAGCTTTCTGCTGTCATGAACTTATAAGTTCTATTATATGTCATTTTTGTATGAATATTATTTGAATAACAGAACTTGATATTTTCTTTTCGTATCTTGGAGTCAGATGACCTGGGTTTGAGTCTTGACCCTGGCACTTCCTAGTTCTCTGATCCTGGGCAAGTCTTTAAGCTCTGGTTTCCTAATCTGTAAAACATGGGTAATGATTTTTTTATCACCTACTTCCCACATACTTTTGCACTTCTACACTTCCCACACACTTCTACTATTTCTGCACTTTAAAAGCCTTCAAGGATATGGTGAGTCCCAAAAGTCTTAGGGCAGTTTTAAGTCCTGTTAAAATGCTATTTTTAAGTCATCAAAAATAATCATATGGCCCTTGATATATTGTCCTATTATTTTTATTTTTAAAAATAGTTTTTTGAGTAGTCATAGGGAGCTTTATTAGAGGTAAAAGAAAAACTTGTTCAACCCAAGTTCCAATTAGCTTCCACCAGAATGTTATTCCTAATAGTGTCTTATTATGGAACAGTCATTGTGACATAATACTAGACTTTTTTTTGTTTCTTTTTCCTTTAAATAGATTAGAGGAGGGCTCTCTCATCTAAAGCAAAACTTCATTATTTTGATGAAGAAATGATGCATTATAGATTTAAGCTTAAAGAAAACAATCAACAAGTTGGTTTTGTTTTTTGTTTTTTATTAAGCACCTGCCATGTACCAGGCACTGATAGGGGCTAGAGATTCAAATACATGTATATATATATATATATATATATATATATATATATATATACACACACACACACATACATATATACACACATATATATACACACATATATATACACATATATACACTATATATATATATTTATATATATAATACCTATATTTATTTTTTTTTAAAGAAAAGGAAAGGAAAACAATTTCTACTCTTAGGGAGTTATAACAAAAACCATATATATACACACATATATATACATATATACACACATATATATACATTATATATACACACACATATATATACACATATATATACACTATATATATATTTATATATAATACTTATATTTATTTTTTTTTTAAAGAAAAGGAAAGGAAAACAATTTCTACTCTTAGGGAGTTATAACAAAAACCATATATATACACACATATATATACATATATACACACATATATATACATTATATATACACACACATATATATACACATATATATACACTATATATATATTTATATATAATACTTATATTTATTTTTTTTTTAAAGAAAAGGAAAGGAAAACAATTTCTACTCTTAGGGAGTTATAACAAAAACCATATATATACACACATATATATACATATATACACACATATATATACATTATATATACACACACATATATATACACATATATATACACTATATATATATATATTTATATATATAATACTTATATTTATTTTTTTTAAAGAAAAGGAAAGGAAAACAATTTCTACTCTTAGGGAGTTATAACAAAAACCAGGACATAATAGCTTTGCTCTTAGTCATTTTTATTGCAATTGTATTCTATCTAGAACTGGATATTCTATTCTATTCCATTCCATTCTATCTATTATGATCTATTCAATTATATTCTATATTCTATTCTATAGAGTTATTCTATAGAATAGATCCAATCAAATCATGCCAATCAAAAATGCATGTTCCTTTATCAGGTAATGGAAGTACAAAGTGGAAAACAATCATCTCTGCCTTCAAGATCCTTTTAATTTTGTGGGAGAAAATTATAGCATTTATGCAAGTTAAGTATGAGTGGGACAAAGGATCTATCAAAACAAAGTTCTCTAAGAAAATTGGAGGGCAGTGGGAATATGTTATTTTGACCAACCAAGGAAGACTTTTCAGAGGAGGTAGAAGTTCAGCTGGACAGAAAGATTTAAATTGGTGGGGTTGATTTTTTTTTTCCAGTAGGGTTGCATTTCATTTTACTTTTCAGCCAGAGGACAAATTTAGTTGAAAGCAAAGGCTTTAAGACATAGAAAAAGGGAAAAAGTAGCAATAAAATATTTTCCCATGTGAGAAATGATTATTTCTCTAACATAGTAATAGCCAATTATTAAAACTGAGGAGATCCCAGCTTTTTTCCCCTGTCCTATTTCCTTACCCGATGTCTCAAGGACAGGCCTGATGGAAGATCAAATTAACATTTTCCTCATTTATCTGGGTATTGCTACTGTTCCCAACTATATCAGACTTCTAATCTAAGGTGAAACTCACTTCTGCTCAGACTTGGGTGGAAGATGAATTCTTTGAACAGATTGCCTGAAGCTGGGGGTAACTTAGAAGTAAATGACATAAGCAAAGTTCAGGTCCAGGCCCCCATTGTGATATCCATTCTTTTATTAATTGTTAACCAATCAGAGTTGATTGTCCCCCTCAGGAACACCCCTCTTCCAATGGGCATATAAGCCACGAGTCTGCTGCCATGATTGTCTTTGGTCCAAGAGAGAGATGGACAAATGGCCATCCTCTTATTAAAATACTGGCCTTATTTTTTAATATATTTTCCCCCAACTACATATTAAAATAATTTTTAACATTTTTTTAAAGTTTTGGGTTCCAAATTCTATCCTTCCCTCCCTCCCTCTCCCCCTCCCCATCCATGATATGGTAAGCAAGCAATCAGATGTAGGTTATACATGGGCAATCATGTAAAATATTTCCATATTAGTATTTTTGTACAAGGAGACTCAAATAAAAAAAAAGAAAACAAAGAAAGTGAAAAATTGCATGCTTCAGCCTGTATTCAAATATTATCAGTTCTTTCTCTGGAGGCAGATAGTATGCTTCATCATTAGTCCTTGGGATTGTCTTAGATAATTTGTATTGCTTAGAATAGCTGTTATTCACAGTTCTTCACTGAACAATATTGCTGTTACTGTGTATAAGTTCTCCTGGTCCTGTTAGCTTTACTTTGTATTAGTTCATATAAGTCTTTCCAGGTTTTTCTGAAATCATCTTTCCTATCATTTCTTATAGCACAATAATATTCCATTACAATCATATACCATAGCTTGTTTAGCCATTCCCCAGTTGATGGGAGTCCCTTTGATTTCCAGCTTTTAGCCACTACAAAAAGAGCTGCTATAAATATTTTTTGTACAAATAGGTCCTTTCCTTTCTTTATGTCTTTGAGATATAGAACCAGATGTGGTATCACTCAATCAAAAGGTATGCACAGTATTATAAAATGCTGGCATTATTAATAAAATGATTAAATTACCCAGAAAGTATGTATCTCAAACCTTTTTAAACACCTCACCCATAAGACTTGAGTATACTCTCTCACAAATACACACACTATCAGTGGGGAGAGAAGACACATTCAGGGGATAAACATTGAGGGTGGGGCACACACATAGGGAAGATGTGCAGCTAGGGTACACTTGTAGAGAGGCAAATGCATAGAGAATATGTGTTGTTGAAACACTCGCAGGGAAGGGAACACATGGCCAGGAAACACACAAGCCAAGGTAAATAATGTGCCTTAAATTTCAGGGCCACTGATGCTTTCTGATGATTATGTTGCACTTAAGCATGGGACTTATGGTAAGTCCTAGACAAAGCTTCCATTTTCCAGCTTCAGACAAAATACTTAGCTCTAAAGAGCTATATCTTTTCCATTAGAGGAAGAGTAAATTGTACCCACTTTCTTTTCGCTTAGAGACTGGAGGAGGAAATGGTAAACCACTCCAGCATCTTTGCGAAGAAAATGCCATATGGGGTCCTGAAGAGCTGGACATGACTAAAACAACTGAACAACAACTAGCAACTTAAGCTTCTACTATTTTAGGGAAACACGGTTTTCACACACTCAGTTTAAAACTAGGGAAAATCCCTTATGGTTGTTCTTGACATAATGAGAGGCTATCAAAGCTTTTGCTGTTATCTGTTTTTTTTCCTCTACCAGAAGGAAAGCCTTCAATTCCAGATCCCAAGCTTTTGAAACATAAAGCACACAGCCAGCTAATTTCAGAAGGCATTTGGTCTATCTTCGACCCTACCCTTCCTGCTCACTAGGAAAAAGGTCTCTGTCCCAAATCTTTTTGGTTTATAGTTAGAAAATTCTCATAATCCCTGCTTGATTCCCTTATAGGAATCACCAAAATATAATTTAGAGGATAGGAGGATGTGCCAAATGTGCCCCACAACAATTACATGGATATCAGGTACCTCATCCCCCCCACCTGAAGTCTTAGGAATGAAACTTCCTTCATTAAGTATCCTCTCCTCCTGAGTTTTCTGTTCTGTCTTCCTTACATGCATAAGGCCAGCGATAAGTCTCCCAGCTTGATCCGTGCTACATGTGGGAGGGTTTTGAGTTGCCCTCTTCAGAGGCCATGTAGTTCAACTGGAGCAATAATTCCTAATAAATGACCATCCAGTTTTTTGGAGAAAGGCTCAAGTAAGATCCAGCTTGTCAGTGTCAGAATATGAGGAAGGGGTCGGAGAAAGACTGGTACTCTAGTTCTAGACACTAAATGTTTATCAAAGCAGCCTGAAATTGGATTGGCATTTTTTTGGTTATGTTATCTTATTGATGCACATTGAGGTTGCAGCCTACTCAAATTCCTAGATCTCTTTTATGTGGACTGTCCTCCTTTTTCTATCTTGTCCCTGAGTACAGTTGCCACAGAGATGAAGACGGCAGCTGTGTCACTGTGTAATTCAGCTTCCTACTTAGACATTCATAATCTTAGAGATTGTTCAGTGTTCCTTCTGGATATTTCATCAGTCCCTGACATGAATCCCATGAATCTAAGATCAGAAGGTAGGTTTAAGGCCTTCCTCTGCTTCCTATTAGTCATGTGATTATGGGAAAGTCATTTAGTTCATCTGAACCTCAATTTCCTCATCTTTAACATGAGAGAAATAATGTTTTAACTACATATCTCGTAAGGTTGTCATGAGGAAATTATACTATAAGCTTTCAAAATGTTAAAATGTGAACTTTTATTATTATTTTACTATAGCATAGAAATTCAATATGCTCCTCTTGATTTTCAAAGAGCAGTAGTTACATGGGTGTATTTATCAGTGACAGAATTTAATTCTGTTTCTATGAGTACCTCAAAAATCATCATTCCATTTGATAGAGACAACTAGGTGGTACAATGCATAGGGAGCTGCTCCTGGAGTCAGGAAGACCTGAGTTCAAATGTGGCCTCAGACATTTATAAGCTGTGTGACCCTGGTCAAGTCACTTAACCTCAGTCTGCCTTGCCTCCTCGGTTATAAAATGAGCATAATACTAGTACCTATATCACAGGGTTGTTGTGAAATTTAAGTGAGATAATGTTTCTTGAGTGTTCAGCATAGTGGCTGGCACTGTGTAGATACTTAATAAATGTTTTTTTTTTCTTTCCTTCTGATTCTGGATATCCACTCCCCAAAGAGAAAAGAGGAGAGGTCAATGCCCTTGTCATAGAGTATGGAGCTGCTAAGGAGATTTTAGAATCAAGGTATAGTAACAGATGAAATATAAAAAGAACCTTAGATTTTTCCCTTTATAAACACATAATCACATGCTCACAAGAACACACACACACACACACACACACACACACCCCAAAAACTTCCCCATCCTAGATAAGCCTTACATTAGAATCTAGATATATCTTCTGTTTTTTTTTTAAACTCCTAGTCATTTAAAAAAAATAAGACTCATTTGTTCTTTCTGATAAAATATTCTGTCATCTGTTAACAAGCATTGACGGCTAGACATAGATTTACAGCCACAATGGATCCATTGATTTCAACCTCTTCGTTTTATGAATGAGGAAATTGAGCCTCAAGTGACTTATCCAAGGTGATAGAAGGAGGAAATGGGAGATCAGGATTCAAATTTAGGTCCTCTGACTCTAAACCCTGCACTGTTTCCACTGTGCCAAACAAAGGCAAAAGAAAATCTGGAAACCACTGTTTTGCGATGTGTCCATCTACCTGGAACATTTGAAAATTAGACTGGATTTTACAAGGGAGTTTCTCTGTCCAGTAATAACTGTTTAGTTTTACCACAGAGTTACAACCAGTCTGATTGGTCCAGGTTCTGTGTGAATTATCCCAATCAGTTAATCGACAATTATTGACTGCCCGCTTTAGTGTGTGCCTAGCACTCCTCAAGGGCTCAGGCAGGTTGCATTCTTTGCAGTCAGGAATAGCTTGTTCCTCAGTCTGACATCACTCTTCTCTTGGAGAATACTTACAGTTGACTGAGGACAATAGTTTCTATTTCACTGGAAAAAAACAAAACTGAATAAACTTTTCATTTCTGGAGGAGCTTTCATTGAGTTCAGAATAGTAAACCTGTAGAATTTATGCTATTACTATCTACGCAGACATCCTTGGCAACTGGAAGCCTGGCAAATCCTCAGCTTTATTATCACCGTTCAATGGAGCCTACTCTCATTTGAATTTACAGCAATTTTTTTTTAGGTAGTTGCTCGTATCACCAAGATAATTTTTGTAATAAAACCTGTGTTATCTAATTATGGTAGTGATCACTTACAGCTCGTTCGATCATTGTTCTATCTATGAGTAAAGCACTGGAGAGGTTTGGGCTTTATCCAGAGAGATCTCAATGTCATGGCCAGCCTTTTCTTTGATCAGGTATAGCTAGGCTAAATTTAGAATCAAGCTTTTTTTATGGAAAGACATTTGTCTTCTAAATCAAAGAGCAACTGTTTCAATTCACTATTGAACCTGAAGTTTTAATTAGAAATTAAAGATACAAAATTGACAAAGAATTAGTCCTATTTCAACAAAATGTTTTAGCTGAATGTAGTATGCTTTCCAATAGTGTTTAATTTTCCTTGAATAAAGCTAAATAGAAAATATACATTAAAGGAAGACTTATTGAACTGTCTTCCATTTTTTGGTTTTAGTTCTTTTTCTAAAGGAAAAGTAAGGGGCTTTAATATTTGTATAGATGCACACCTTGAGTAAGTACTTTGTTTTCACCTTATTTATTCATCTTCCAGGTGCTATGTGCAGTGCAAGCATCTCTCTTTCTCTCTCCTCTCTCTCTGTCTCTCTCTTTCTCCTTCTGTGTGTGTGTCTGCTTCTATGTCTCTATATAAACATATACATATATAGAATATATAATTTATATACATACTTGTATATTACATATATACACAATTTAGAGAAAAAAGGGAGATTGAGGGGAGAGACAGGCAGAGAAAAGGTAGAGTTGACTTAACCTTTCACCTGTAGTTTCATCAGCTTAGAGGGAAGTCTGGGTGTAGAAACTCCCTCCCATGATGCAGATTCTATAATTTAAGGTCTTAGAGAGTTGTCTGACCCCCAAGAGATCAAGTATCCTGTCCACATTTGCAAAACTAATATGTGTTAGAGGCAGGATATGAGGTCCATTGTTCTTGACTCTAAGAACAGTCTTCTTTCTCTCTCTCTACTAAACTACACTGCCCTGTTTTGGGGGTATCATTATCATAATCAAATTGAGATAGTACCAATATACGTACATTATTGTTTTTTAACAACTTCGTTCAAGGTAGTCCAAAAGAGACAGGAGTTCTTGTATGAGAAACACAGGAAACCATTAAGGGAAGATTTACAATGATTTTAAAAGACAGAGAGAGACTGAAAGACAGAGAAAGACTGAGAGAGAAACAGAGATGGAAAGACAGAGAGACTGAGAGAGAAGTAGAGAAAGAAGAGACAGAGGCAGAGAAAGATTGTGCATGTGTATGAGAGAGAGACACAGAGAGAGATAGAGTGAGAAACCCAGAGAAAATATGTCAGTGGCCTTCCTGTTAGGTAGATGAGAGCCTTGTATTATTTTTTCAGCAGTGGTTTTGAATTTATGCTGATGCATTCATATGTTTCTGCCCAACTGTCCTTTCTCCATCCTCATTGCTGTCAGGTGACTCCATATCTGATTCTTGACCAACAGCATGGTTGGCATAGGTTAGAGTGGCCGTATAACAAATAAAAACTAATGGACTCAAAGAGATGAACCTTGAGACCTTGTTCTCATTAGCTCTGTCTTCTAAACCAGTTAAGATAGTTAATCATGGTACTTAAATCATTGCAGATTAAACATTAATGTATAGACTCCAATTAACTATAGTCGTTCCATCTTCAGAAAACCATTTCCATTCAAGACAGACTGAAATTGTTTATATCAATTATTGTGCATTATACAAATCCCGTATACCACTGGACTATGCTGTGATATGATAAAAAGAGAGATTTTCAGTTCTAACAGCTTGCAAGTGCGACTTATGAGGCAGTGGCTGATTTTTAACTATCAATGGTATCAATTGGGCTCAAATGGAGCTTTCTCCTTACAGTCTGAAACACAAGGATATAGAGGATGGGGTAGATTGGATTATCCTTTAGTAATGTCCATTATCCAATTAGATCCCTCCCCATCACTTAACCTTGTTATTTAGAACATAATTCCAAATAATAGACAATAAAGGCTCTAGTCAATGGTGACTGAAACTCATATTTTTCATGTTTAACTACTATCATTTCCACAAATTAATTCCACCCTTCATCTGATACAAAGTTACCATCTTAATGGAAATGTTTACTTCCAAGTAGGGCTGTGAGCAGATTTGAAAAGCAAGGAGCATTAGCATCAATTAAACTGATAATTCCTCTATTGAAGAAATCAACAACAAAATTATACATCTTTTCTGTGGCTCTATGATTCTCAAACCCCTCTGGGTATAATCATAAAGATAAGAAAAACAACAGCCATGGAATAATTAGATGAATATAAAAGGAATCAATCTATTCAGCAGAAACTGTAACATCTATTAGCAGGACCAAAAAAAAAAGCCTGTTGTAGTAGGAAAAAGTTGAGCCAGAAGACCTGGGTTCTGGTTCTGTCCTGCCTAAGCCTCAGTTTCCTCATTCTTTAAAATAAGTATTATAATAATAAGGCATAGTAAAGTGGATTTGGAGTCAGAGGACCTGGGTAGAAATCCCAGCTCTACTATTTACTCTCTGTGATTTGGGGTAAATAATTAAACTTCTCTGAACAACCAGTTTTTCATCAGTAAAATAAGCAACTTGGGCTTCCAAGGTTCCTCCTTCCAGTTCTAAATCATGGGTCTTCTGACCTGCACTATGTATCTTTCAAGATTGTTAGAAGGAAGGTAATTTGTAAAACTGAAAGCTGTAGCTTTAAGGCAAACCTGTAAAAGCTTAAGTAACTTTAAAGCTTGCAGTTAGGTGACACGGTGGATAGAGTGCTGACCTGGAGTCAGAAAGACTCATCTGCCTGAGTTCAAATTTGGCCCCAGACACTTCCCAGCTGTGTGATCCTGAGCAAGTCCCTTAGCCCTGTTTGCCTCAGTTTCCTCATCTGTAAAATGAACTGGTTTGATACTTCGTAAAATGTCATTTTCATAAAATGAAGTTTGCCAAGAAAACTTCAGATGGAGTCACAAAGAGTCAGACAAGACTGAAAGGTGACTAAACAACAAAAGGTTCTAGAAATGTGAACTATTGTTATCTACTGATTGCATAGAACTGGCATTAAAAACTAGAGGAGATCATATTTATAAAATGCAGCGTAACTATAAATTGCTACACGTATGCAAACCACTGCTGCTGTTGTGACTTATTGTTGTGATTGTCATTATTATAAGTAAAGTTAGGGCAAATGTGAATCCTGCATGGGAAGGATTTCTAATAAGGATATACAACTGTGTGGTTAGAAATCGCCATCTGCAAGAAGCTTGGCCAGTGCAGCAACATTTTAACTCAACAGGTATGCATTCCATTCATGTCTAAGTCAAGCACTGAGCTACACACATGAAGGAATAGAGATAAATGAAACAGTCCTCCTGTACTCAGGGAGTTTATGACCCTAATAGGAAGACAAACATTTGATTTCTGAAAGACCTTGTTATTCTCTAATGGCATAAATTATCAGGTTTTATAACTTCAGTATCACATTACAGATCTGTAGATGGAAGGAAACTCAGAAGCCAACTCATCTCATTTTTCAGATGGACAACATAAGTCCCAAAAAGCCTAAGTGTTTTGAAGGTTTTGCAGGTAGTAAGGGGGAAACCCTGATTTTGAAATCACCCTCTCTGACTCAACACCCTTTTCACTGTCCCTGTATGCATAGGGGTTAAGGAAGAGGAGTAGAAAAAAAGAGTGAGAAATGGAGGTTCTCTTCTTTCCTTCTCCTCATTCTCTATAGTGAAAATAAAGCAGAAATGAAACCAAAGGGAGGTCTTTGCCAAATAATACCCACCTAATCACAATAGTGGAAGAAAATTAAAGCATCTAAACAAAAACCAGAATCATCTTTCCTTCATTTCCTCCATCTTGTTTTTTGCTATTGTCAAATATAGAATGAAATTTCTTTTTCCCATTAATAACATGCTCTAAAGGAATTTAAGATTTGGTAAAATTTTGGTGGGAACAGGTCTAGGAACATTATTGAGTAAGGAACTAGGCACAGAATATATTAGTATTGTTATTTTTTTGATCCATATGTGTGAGTATGGCCAGTAGCATACTCCATACTCTCTTTATCAATGCAGAATGGCAACTCTTCTGTAATAATCTTAGAGGTTCCTGCACCATTGAGAGACTAGTGGCTTGCTCAGGATCATCTAGATTGCATGAGTCAGAGACCTATGTCTTTCTAACTCTGAGAAGCTACCATATCATATTGCTATCATTACCGTCACCACCATCATCATCATCATCATCAATTATATGGGAGCCAGTAGGGAGTGATGAAACAATTGGAGTCAAGGAAGCTGGCTGGATGGCCAAGGCAAGTTACAGAATCACAACATCTCACCATTGGAAAGGACCCGAGAAGTCATACACTTCACCCCCATACCTCAATGACAATCCTCTCTACAATATCCCCCAGTGCTAGGTGTTTATGTATGTGATCATTTCTTCTGTTCCAAATCCAGTTCTCCTTCCCATATATGACACCATCTCTCTGAGCCTTAGTTCCCTTACCTGTAAGATGGGGATAATAACAGTACACTATCCACCTCACAAGGTGGCTACGAAGAAAGAGTTTCTTTGCAAACCAAACATTGTTATATAAATGTGTTTATGTATGCTTATGTGTAATTTTCCCTAAACTAAGTAATCATTCTTGAAAAATAATCTGCAGATACTTTCATGATTTGATTAGCCAAATTCCTTGCTTGTTTTTTGACTAATAAAAGTTTTAATTCTATTAGGCAGAAACTACAACTTGATCTCTAATATGACTTGGGGGGAAATACAGCAACTTCCACTTAATTTCTTGCTCATTTCTTCATTAAACTAATTGAACCTTTCACACAAAATAAACATTGGATTAAGTATATATTTTTACAGTAAATGCAAAATTTGCTTTTTTTATTTGACATTTTGCTCATAGAAAAGATAATTAACGGGCCCCTTGCTTCCTAACTTGTATGGAACTAGCTGAGACAACAAAGAGTTAGGCATTCATTTCATATACTGCTAGCAACATCTTCAAAGATGGAGGCTAGCTTCAGGCATCTGACCTTAAAATAATTAAACAGCTCATTATATGTTTCCCTGAGGTGTTTCTGGGAAGGAAGTGTGTGGTTGTGATTCCAAGTTATAAAAGTGTTTTCCAGGAGTAAAGGAAATGCCCTTTCTACACAGCTCCTGCCAAACAGAGCAGATAATCAGAAGTATATAAAGGTACTCTTAAGTATTTTGTGGAGGGACTAAAAAACAACCTATTTCAATCTATTCACCAGCATTTATTAAGCACCTAATATATGCCAGTCAGTGGGCTAGACTCTAAGAATATGGAGACAAGAGTGAAACAATCTGGTCAGAAAAATTTATTCATATGTCAAATCCATTCCTTCATTCATTTAATGACTATCTAGTAAATGCTTTCTAGGTGTGAAGTACTGGGCTAGGCACTATGACATAATAACCTAAGAGGAAAAACACTGAACATAGTTTTGCACTAATGCTTCACCCTTTGGCAAGACACCTGACCTCTCTGTACCTGTTTCTTCATCTATAAAATGATCAAAATGATAACAATACCTTCCTCAAAGGAACATCAAGTGGAAGGTACATACAGAACTGTTCTGAGAGGTAGAAAACACTACAAATATTAACTGCTCTTATATTAGAAAGTTAAGCCATTCATTAAATTAGTGCAGGTGAATGCAATCTAGCTTCTCATAAGGCAACTAGAACAATGTTCACATGTTCATAGATACAGATATATGATAACTTGTTCATCCATATACATTTATTTGTTGTATATTTTATATGTGTTATACATTCTGTCTTTGCTATATACAAATATGGAATCTAATTGTGTATATCATAAATGTTACGTGTGTATGATGTGTGCCTATATGTCCATGCATGCCCTTGCACATGTCACCTCACTCTTATGTATATAAGCCAATATTGCAATATTGTCGTTGGGAGAGGACTGGTTCTCGTACTCAAAAACTTTAGTTTAGATACCAGCTATATGAGCTTGTACATATTCAGAAAAAAAAGTTTCCGAACTATTAATACTGGGAACACAGAGCTAACATGGAAGAGTAGAGGCAGCCAACTAGCTGAACTCTCCCAACCTCTGTCATTAAATAACTTTAAAATGATACTTCAAATCAACTTTTTCAGTGGCAGAACCAACAAAAGGTCAGAGAAAGACATTTTTCCAGCCTAAGACAACTTAGGAGGGCATCAGGAGAGCTCTGTGACACTGCAGTTGTGGACCAGACTGGAGGACTCACAGCAGCAACACTAGCTTGAGGCTTAAGGAAACTGCATCAGCAAAAACAGTAGCTTCCGCAAACTCTCAGCCCAGAGTTGGAAACAATGGTCAGAGAACTGGTCAGAACGAGATATAGGGGACCATTTTCTATCACTGGGTGCAAGGTCTGATACTGTTGGGCACCTGTATTGCCCATGTACAGTTCTGGTTCACAACTCAAGGTCACAGTGCTTGTGGTTGATCACAAAGGAACAAGGGCCCTTGTCTCAGTCTCAAGGAAGAGAGGAGTACTAGCACCTGTAGCTACAGGAGAACAAGGGACCTGGTCATAATCCTAGAGGAGCATTAGCCCTTGAAGCTACATGGGGAACAATGGCCCTTCTTGGATAAATACCTAAGCACAGGCAAAACGTACAGTGCCCACACCTCTCCTCTGATCACACCACCTGGGAAACACACAAACTTATAGAGCCCCTAGAATTAATTCTAAAAACAGCAGCATGAAAACGCCTGAAATTTGGGACAGTGCTTCCCCACCTGCTAGTTTGAAGTGAAGAAATAGGCTGGGAAAATGAACAAACAAGAAAAAAAGAACTTGACCATAAAAAACAGTTATGGTGGCAAGGTAGACCAAGACATAAACTCAAAAGAAGACAGCATTGTGAAAACAGCTACAACCAAAGCCTCAAAGAAAAATAAAGCTAATTGGACAGAAGCCCAACAAAAATTCCTGGAGGAGTTAAAGAGACATATAAAGGTGTTAAGGATAAAAATGGGAAAAGAAATGAGAGCAATGCAAGAAAATTCTGGGGAAAAGTTTAATTAATTAAACAGGCCCCCAAAATACTAAAGACAATAATACCTTAAAAAAACAGAATTGGCCTAATAGCATAAGAGGCCCAAAAGTTCACTGAAGAAAAGAATGCCCCAAAAAGCAGAATGGACCAAATGGGAAGGGGAGGTATAAAAGCTCACTGAAGAAAATAATTCCTTAAAAATTAGAATTGGGCAAGTGGAAACATGATTCCATGAAACACAAGGAAACAAAACAAAATTGAAAGGATGAAAAAATAGAAGAATATGTGGAATATCTCACTGGAAGAAATAACTGACCTGGAAAATAGATCAAGGAGAGATTATTTAAAAATTGCTGGACTGCCTGAAAGCCTTAATAAAAAAGAGCCTAGATATCACATTTCAAGAAATTATCAAGGAAAACTACCCCCAAAATCTTAGGTCCAGAAAGTAAAATAGAAATGGGAAGAATCCGTTGATCGCATACTGAAAGGAATCCCCAAATTAAAACTCCCAGGAATATTATTGCCAAATCCCAGAGCTCCCAGACCTAGGAGAACATATTGCAAGCATCAAGAAAGAAACAATTTCAATATCATGAAGCCATAGTGACAGTCACACAAAATTTATCAGCTTCCACATTAGAGGAGCTTAAGTGTTTAAAATATGATATTACAGAGAGCAAAGGAGCTAGGATTACAAGCAAGAATAGCACACCCAGCAAAACTGAATATAATTCTTTTTGGGGGGTAGGGGGACTGTTGAGAGGGTGAAGAGGATGGATATTTAATGAAATAGAAGACTTTTAAGAACTCCTGATGAAAAGATCATAAGTGAAGAGAAAATCTGACACTCAAACACAAGATTCAAGAGAAACATAAGGGACTCAATAAGGTTAAACTATTCAAATTTCTTTATAGGAAGATGATACATGTAGCTCCTAAGAACTTTATCGTTATTAGGGGAGTGACAAGGATTCTATACAGACAGAAGGCATGGGATGATGTTTAAAATAAATGTATGGATTAGAAAGAGGGATGCTCTGAAAGAAGGGGGAAGGGAGAGGGAGAATGGCATATGATATTACACATAAAAGAGGCATGCAAGGAAGAGCTTTTACAGTGGAGGGGGAAATAGTGGAGATTTGGCAAGACTTGAACCTCATTCTCATCTTAGTTGATTCAAAAAATGAAAAAAATATATATATACACACTCATTTGGGTAGAAAAAGCTCTCTCACTCAATAAAGAAATAGGAGGGAAAAGGAATAAAAAAAAGAAGTGGCAAAAGCAAGAGTGAATTAACAGAGGCCGTTTTGTCAAAAGCAAAATGGAATCTTGAGAAAGGACAGAGTAAAAGGATAGAGAGAAGAATTAACAGAAGAAAATAACATGAAAGAAAGTACATACTAATCATAATTGTGAATGTGAATGTGATGAACCCACCTATAAAACAGAAGTGGATTCCAGAATGGATTAAAAACCAGAATCCAACAATATGCTTTTTACAAGTGACATATTTGAGACAGAAGGACACACAGAGTTAAAATGAGAGGTTAAAGCAGAATCTACTGTTTCAGACAAAGTAAAAGAGGCAGAAAGTAGCAATCATGATCTAAGACAAATCAAAAGCAGAAATAGACCCAATTAAAAAAGATAATCAGGGAAACTACACTTTGATAAAAGGTCCCATAGACAATCAGAATTTTTACAGCAAATTTCTCTCATAAATGCGTCATTTCTCAAGTATGTACAAAGCTGAGTCAAATTTATAAAAATAAGAGCCATTCCACAACTGATAAATGGTCAAGGGATATGAGCAGGAAATTTTCAGATGAAGAAATCAAAGCTATCTATAGTGATATAAAAAAATCAAATCAGTATTGATTAGAGAAATCAAAATTAAAATAACTCTGAGCTACCACCTCACACCTATCAGAACTAACAAATGGTGGAGAAAATGTGAGGTACATTAATGAATTCTGGTGGAGTAGTGAACTACTCCAACCATTTAGGACAACAATTTGGAACTATGTCCCCAAACGCTTTAAAACTATGCCTATTCTTTGACCCAGAAATATCAGTACTGGGACCAAAAAAGATAAAGAAGAAAAAGAAAGAAAGAAAGAATGTATAAATACAAAAATATTTATAGCAGCTCATTGTGTGGTAGTAAAGAATTGAAAATTGAAAGGATGCTCATTAAATAGGGAATGTCTGAACAAGGTTTGATATATGATTGTGATGAAACACTGTTGTGCTATAAGAAATGACAAGGAAGATGGTTTCAGAAAAACTGAAAGATCTATATGAATTAATGCAAAATGAAGCAAGAAGAACAAGGAGAACATTTTACACAGTGACAGTACTAATTTGTATAATCTTTTCCCCAATTGTATGTAAAAACAATTTTTAACATTCATTTTTTTTGAAAAATTTTGAGTTCCAAATTGTGTCCCTCCCTCCCATCTCTGCTCCCTCTCTGAGATGGTAAGTAATTTGATATAGGTCATACATGTGTGATTATGTAAAACATGATTAATTAGTAATGCTGTGAAAGAAAACAATAAGAAAAACCCACCTTGAAAAAGCTAAAGTGAAAAAACAGTATGCTTCAATCTGCATTCTTACTCCATCAGTTCTTTCTCTGGAGATATATAGCATTTTTCATGAGTCATTTTGAATTGTCTTGGATCATTGTATTACTGAGAATAACGAATTCATTCACAGTTAATCATCTATACAATATGGCTGACTAACAGCAATATTGTATGGATGACAAATTGTAAAAGACTTAACCATTGATCTGATCTGATCAATAAAATGACCACAAAAAAACTGTAAAGAAAAAAACATTGAAAGACTTTAGAACTCTCTTCAGTGCAATGACCAATTGCAACCTCAGAGGAATAATACTCAAACATGCTTTCTGTTTCTCAGCAAAGGGGTGATGGACTACAAAGGTCAATGGAGACATGCATTTTCTTTTTGTGGTTTTGTTTTCAAATTTCCTGAAAAGTTAGTTTGTGGATTAAAGGAAATAAGCATGTGCCCTTTAACTTTAGGTATCATTCATCATTGTATTCAATTAGAGTTTTGTTCCTTTTCAACGTTAACATTTTTATTTACATTGTCATAACCATGACGGATATTACTCCTTTGGTGCTGCTTCATTCAACACCTATAACTTCATGGAAGTTTTCTCATGCTTCTCTGAATTCTTCATATTCACCCTTTTTGGAAGATTATGCACCAAAATTTGTTCAGTCATATCTCAATTTTTGTGCACATATTTTGTTTCTACCTCTGTTATCCCTACAATTTTATGAGTTTTATACATGTGATTTTTTTTTCTTTGTGCAAATTTTTACCAGGATATTGGGTGTATAACAGTGAAATCCCTATATCAAAGCATATTATCAAATTAGTAACTAAATCCATTCCCAAGTATCATAAATTCTACCTTCACATTTGTCCAATCCATCCTCTTCTGCTCACCCTTCTTGCTAAAACCCTATTTCAGGCGTTCCTTAACTCTTATTGGGACTATTGCAAAAGCTTACTAATTGTCTTCCACATACAATGTGTCCCTTCTGCAATCCATCCTCCACAGAGATGCCAAGATGATATCCTAAAACACAAGTCTGACCACAAGTCTTCAACAAACTCCCTACTGCCTCTGAGGAAACTCTTCTGTTTGGCCTTTGACTCCCTTCACAGCCTACCTCCTACCTACCTTTCCGTACTTACTTATAGTCTCCTATCATTCACATGATCTATAATCCAGCCAAACTACTTGAGTTTCCTTACGATAAAATACATTTCCTGACTCCAATCGTGCATGTTCAGATATGGCCAGAGTACATTCATTTTACTTAATTGTCCTTATTTGTCACAAAGCAGGTGTCCCTTTTGGGGGGGGGAAGAATTATTGGGATGTAACAGTGATATAAAAAGAGCATCAACAAAACTTTCAAGGGTTAAAGCTTGGCAGATAGGTTATTTACTGGGGAAATCATATTTGTCACTAAAAGGCACTTAAAACTAAACATTACAGTGTGTCAGAAACACAGATTTATTCTTATTAGCGAATGTATCCAAAATCTTCATAGAATATTCCCTATAGAAGATTTATGGAACAGTCATCAGAAAAAGCCTTAAGGCTATCTTTTAGAGTTTCAAAATCAACTGGCATTAAACCATGCGAAATCCTCATCCCAGAAGCAATGAGTTCTAGCCCACAAGAGACTTATCATTCTGCTTTCTAGTTAAGTTGTATTTTTAACTGACAGCTCATCTATGATGATGTCAACTAGATCTATCAACTATTTAATCTTCCCAAATCCTAGGACAGAAGATTTAACCAAAAAAATTAAAGGAAAACAGTCACAGACAAAGAATGGAAGAAGCCCCCACTCACTAGCAGTTCATGTCATAATGAAGGAGACAACAAAGACATATGTAAATAGAATAAATGCAAAGAGAATAAATGCCAAATAGTTAAACACAGGATGAGTTGGGGGTGTGTGGTTAACCAGCTATGTAGAATCAGAAAAAATTTCATGTATGGCATGGATTCTTAACCTGGAGTTCTTGGATAGCTCTCAGAAGGTCTTGACCTTGGTCCATCACCATCCATAGGAAAAAAAAACTGCATTTATTTTCACTGCAACTTAACTGCAACTTATCATTTCCCTTAATTATTAAACATATACATACATACACACATTCTGAGAAGGGGTCCATCACACATGAAAAGGTTAAGAGCTCCTTTTGTCAAAGGTGTTTCTTGACCTGCCAAACAGGCAGAAAGTAGGAGGCAAAGGAAATTGCTGGCTCAGTAGAATGATAGACCTGAAAAAGAATAAATGAAAATCACAGGAATGATAATTGTCCAATACTACATGGCCCATCTTTGCTCTTTATAACAACAATAAAAACAGCAGATGTAGGAGCAACAAAAGCAATACATTTCTAAATCTCTTTAAAGCTCACACCGTACTTTTCCCTCGACAACCTTGTCAGGTGTTCTTTTATATTTACTTGTTTTGATGAAGTTCCCTTCTCTTTCTCTCCACCTTTTGCAACATTAAAGCACAATAAACTAATTAGGGCTGGGCATACCCAGCAAGGAGCTATAAGCCTAATTTGCTCCTTCTTTACCTGCAAATCTCTGCATGCTCTGACTAAATCTTAACCAGAATGCTTTGGTATAAGTCCAATCACCTATCTTATAAGAAAATGCTAGTCATGCCCAGCCTGCTGCTGGGCCCTGTTCTGTCCAGTGACTTTCAGAAATTATGTCTTGGCCTTACCTGAACAGAGATTAATAAAAGCAAGTGTCAGAGATGCTTCTCTGAAAACTTTCAGGTACCATCTAATCCTGTGCCTGAAAATTTATTCTGTTTCATTTTGTTTTAAGAACATGGCATCATAGTATCATCAGTTGAAAGCTGCAAAGAACCTTGGAGGACATCAAGTATAACTTCTAATTTTATAGATAAAGAAACTGAGGCCTAGAAATGTCATGTCTTCCTGACAGTCATTCAGTTAATATCATTATTTTCCATTCTTTTCAACAAGTTTCTAGTTACTCTTTTCCAAGAAAAAAAAAAAGGATTTTAGTGAATCAACACCTAAACAATCTATATTTAATGAAAAAAGTGAAACATGCCCATATATTAACCCTATATATTTTGTTTCTTTGCTGCATTTTTTCATTACCCAGGGTTTCAGAAGTTATAGACATCTTTCACTGAATTTGAGACTTCATTTGAGACTAAAATGTTGCATAGATAAATGTCAGATACTACAATGATTGCATTTCACTAAGTATTATGGTGCTAGGAATGGGGGAGTAGAGAATGATGTGGATAGATATTGAAAAGTTAAACCTAGCCAACTGACCCTGAAACTCTGTGATTAGAAAAGACCGAGGCTGGAAATCAAGGCTTATGCTCCCTCAAAGACCTAAAAGTAGACAGGAAGCTCAACTTTGGACAATTTAAAATATTAAAAAGCAATCCATAATAAAAGCACTAAGAGCCAATGTTCATTGGCTAAAGCAACCCAAGTCATGAAACATTAAAAACAATTTTCTAATCAGACAAATGAGATTCATTGGATTACAAACACAAAACCTTCAGATCAATTTCACAATATTACTTCAGTCAATCAATGCATCTATGATCTCATCAATTTGGATAACCCCTCCATCAGTACACCTTATAACCTATCGCTGCTTTGCTATCCTATGTCACATACCAGGTTTTCCATTTGGCTTCCAAAGTCCTTAATAACCTGGCCCCTTCCTACCCTTGGCATGTGAGACCACTTATAGTAAAGCAGTTCCATTTTTGTCAGTAAATCTCCAGTGCTCAGGGCAAAGCCTTCTTTTCCCTTTGTAGGCACTTCAGTTAACAAATGTTTGCTGGACTGAACTGGATTGAAAATGGGCTGTAGGGTGGCAGAGCCCAGATGGTGGCTGGAAAGCAGGGACTTGTGTGAGCTCCCCACCACATCCCTCCAAAAACCTATAAAAATGGCTCTGAACAAATTCTAGAACTGCACAACCGAGGAAATAGCAGAGAGAAGCAGGGCTCCAGCCCAGGACAGCCTGGATGGTCACTGGGTAAGGTCTATCCCATGGAGCTGGGAGTAGAGTGGAGCAGAGCCCAGCATGGGCTGTGCCTGGACCAACCAGACTGGGAGCTAGCCGCAACAGACCCTAGTGCCCTGAATCACTGAGCTATGGCAGTTACCAGACTTCTCAACCCAAACACCAAAGACAACAGAGAAGGTTAGTGGGAAAAGCTGCTGGGACAGAGTGAAAGGAGTTCATGGTTCAGCCACCACTCTGTGGGCAGCAGAGGTGGTGCAGCTCTGAGGACAGAACTACAGCTGCAGTTGCTTCTGGCCTCAGGACCACCTGGTGGGAGGAACTAAGTGGCAGGTCAGAGTGGGAGTGCAGAGCCTGCTCAGACCTGAGTCACGGTCCAGGTTTGTGGCTCTCGGGGGAGGAGAAGTGCTACTGTGGCAGAGCTTGCTGTGTAGAAATAGCTGTGAAAACAATACAGCAAACGCTCAAGCTTGGGACAAAGTACTCTCTACTCTACAAGGAGTCATACCCCCACGAAAAGCTCAAGGGTCAAGTAGTTGGCTGGGAACATGGCCAGGCAGAGAAAACGGACCCAGATTCAGACTCAGACTTTGGAATCTTTCTTTGGTGACAAAGAAGAGCAAAACACACAGCCGGAAGAAGTCAACAAAGTCAAAGAGCCAATATCAAAAGCCTACAAGAAAAACATGAACTCGTCTCAGGCCATGCAAGAGCTCAAAAAGAATTTGGAAAAGCAACTTAGAGAAGTAGAGGAAAAAATGGGAAGAGAAAGGAGAGTGATGCGAGAAAACCATGAAAAACAAGTCAATGACTTACTAAAGGAGACCCAAAAAAATACTGAAGAAAATAACACCTTAAACAATAGACTAACACAAATGACAAAAGAGCTCCAAAAAGCCAATGAGGAGAAGAATGCCTTGAAAGGCAGAATTAGCCAATGGAAAAGGAGGTCCAACAGACCACCGAAGAAAATACTACCTTAAAAATTAGATTGGAGCAAGTGGAAGCTAGTGACTTTATGAGAAATCAAGACATTATAAAACAGAACCAAAGGAATGAAAAAATGGAAGACAGTGTAAAATATCTCATTGGAAAAACCACTGACCTGAAAAATAGATCCAGGAGAGATAATCTAAAAATTATTGGACTACCTGAAAGCCATGATCAAAGAGCCTAGAAATATATATATACCTATATATATATATATATATATATATATATATATATATATATATATATATATATGGACATGGACAGAGGGCACAGAGTGAGTTGAATATGAAGGGATGATACCTAAAAATTAAAATAAAATTAAGGGATGAGAGAGGAATATATTGAGAGAGGGAGAAAGGGAGAGTTAGAATGGGGTAAATTATCTCACATAAAAGTGGCAAGAAAAAGCAGTTCTGTTGGAAAGGAAGAGGGGACAGGTGAGGGGGAATGAGTGAATCTTGCTCTCATCGGATTTGACCTGAGTAGGAAATAACATACACACTCAATTGGGTATCTTACCCCACAGGAAAAAAGGAGGAAGAAGATAAAAAGGGGGGACAATAGAAGGGAGGGCAGATATGGAGAGGAGGTAATCAAAAGCAAACACTTTTGAAAAGGGACAGGGTCAAGGGAGAAAATTGGATAAAGGGAGATAGGATTGGAAGGAGCAAAATATAGTCTTTCACAACATGAGAATTTTGGAAGCATTTTGCATAATGCTACAGATGTGGACTATGTTGAATTTCTTGCCTTCTTAGGGAGGGTGGGTCGGGAGGGAACAGGGGAGAGAATTTGGAACTCAAAGTTTTAAAAAGAGATGTTCAAAAAAATGTTTTTCATGCAACTAGGAAGCAAGATATACAGGCAACGGGGCATGAAAATCTATCTTGCCCTACAAGAAAGTAAGGGAAATGGGAATGGGGGGACTGGGGTGACAGAAGGGAGGGCTGACTGGGGAAAGGGATAATCAGAATATATGCCATCTTGGAGTGTGGGGAAGGGTAGAAATGGGGAGAAAATTTGTAATTCAAACTCTTGTGAAAATTAATGCTGAAAACGAAAAATATTAAATAAATAAATAATGACTTTTAAAAAAAATAGATTTTGACATCTTTCCAGTGCTAATCTATGTGTATATGACATGAGATGGAACTGGGAAAATGTGTGATTGGTAATAAAACAGTAGGGGGAATGAGGGTATAACCATATGGGAACCACCTTTACACAGACTCCCGCACAGCCTTGAACTCTCATCCCCAGACCCCTTTGACTATTGAAATCCTTCCTTTTCTTCAAGATCCAATTTTAAGTAGCTACTTTGATAAATACATTGATACAAGATAGTTAAAAAAAACCCAATGAAAAATACTATCCACATACAGAGAGAGAAGTAATGAACTCTAAGTGCAGATTGAAGCATACTTTTTTCACTTTTTTTTCCCTGCTTTTTTGTAACATAGCTAATATGAAAATATTCTTTGAATGAATTCAAATGTATAATTGACATAAATCATATTGTTCCCCTTCTCAATGGGTGGGGCAGTGCCTGCATGGAGGGAGAGAATTTGGAACTTTTCAAAATTAAAATTTTTTTTGTTAAAATACATGAAATACATAGTTTTAACAGTCCCAATTCAGGTTCCATATTTTCCGTGAAACCATCCAACTTAATTTTTTTCATAGTACTTTGTTTAACCTTCTGCTTTGCCATCCTGACATTCTGCTATGACTTTTAGTTTGTGTGTATGTCTTATTAAATCACAAACTCTTTGCTTCCCAGCACTTATCAAAATGTTTTGCATTTAATAAGAAGTATGGTACAAAAGCCACAGTAATCCCTTGTATCTATGCTGATTGGCACCTACTTGGCCACTTAGCCTCTTAGAGGGTAGTCTAGGAGAGGTTACTTACTTAAGGTCACACAGCTGGTATAGGTCAGTGTCAGGGTATGACACCAGGTTTTTCTGACTCTTGGGTTGCTTCAGCATAAAACTGAAACTTTAATTAAATATTTACTGAATATAATGGAATTTCTCCTCTTCTTCCCCCCCCCCATTCACTCCTCTCTTTTCATTTCTTCTGTTTCTCTTCTCTTCTTTTTTTCCCTTTCCTCTATCTTCTCCCCCTTCCTCTTCTTTATTTTTTCCTCTTATGACTTCAATTATTTCTGCCTTTCTTTTCTTCCCTTGTTTTCCATTACCTCATTTTATTTCCTTCTCTTATACCCTCTTTCTTTCACCATTTTTGTTCTCCCCTTCAGATTCACAGTCTCCGTTCTCCTATTCCTTCTTTACATATTCATCACTACAGTCAAATGTGTATTTCTCAAAATGCTGACGTTCCTATCTCCCAACAAAATCTGTCAATTAACATGTTCTTCTAGAATCTTCCATACACCACATTTGGTATGTCTGAAAAATTTAAGAACAATGTCACAGATTTAAAAAAAAAAGTAAAAATATGCATTGATAGGTGTATATTGATTAACATGTAGGATTTGTCACTATGTGTATTCATCTATATAACTGCTTGGTAAATTGTATTCAATAACTGCGATAATCAGAATATATGGCCTATTGCAAAAATAAACATTTTTTTTAGAATTAGTCTTATTCATCAATACAACAGGAGTTTTGGGGGGAAAATTGCCCCAATCTGATTTTCCATCACAGACATTCAAAAGAGTTGACCTGCTCCTAGAGAGAATACCAAATAGTTCACAGTACATTGTTGTTTATTAAATAGAGACTAGTGGAAACCTACATAATTCCAAACAAGAAAGGCAAACATTACTTTGCTTATAAGAACTGTTTGAAAGAGCTCCATTTGACCGCAAGTGACCAGAAGGCCTTTGTTGAAAATGTTCAGACTCTGGTATAAGAGCATAAAATTTTCCTTATTTTGGAATTTGATCTTAAATGTTATTGTAGTTATGTTATTATGTTTCAATTAGCATGGTTTGAAATGCTTAAAGCAATTATGGGAAGGATTTGAGATTTCTTTAGCCTCATGCAAGGGAATTCTGGGTATCCTGATATTGGGTGATAAGTCCTAAGAAATTGCTTGAGGACAAGAACAAAGATTAACTGATCTGTCCAGGTCACATAGCCAATAAGTATCAAAGGCTGGATTTGAACTTTGCTAGGAATCCGAACTGAAAACTCTATCAACTATGGTATCGTGCCTCTATCTGTGCACATAGACATGTGACTTTGATTGTTTACTTCATAATGAACCCTACAAAAGAAATCAAAACAGATTTGAGTTTTATAAAGTATCTTAAAGAAAAATAATTGCATAAAATAAAAACTAATTCTGCATCTAACAATAGGAATTAGAATACAAATATATTCCTTTAATCTGAATCATTAACACATAAATTTAGGTGTATTTGTGTTTCTAGTACATTAATTTGGATTTATATGCTCTTTAGATGGGTTTATTCTTAACAAAAAATAAACTCCTTGTATTTTTAACACCTCTCAAACCATAAAAAAGGAACTTAAATTGCTATCATGTTTACTCACATACCTTTCTTTGGCTTAATTTATTTTCCACTCCATTAATTATCACATTTATTCTAGATCAATCCAATGACATAAGCAAATAAACAAACAAACATGATCTATGGAAGTAACAAATGTTTCTTCATCTCCTATTTCTTCTTTGTTGTTAACATTTTCCAAATCCTATTATAAATGGCTCCTCAAGAGTCTTCCACTGAAGAGTCCTTTTTCTTGTTGAATTAGCAACTTTAAGTTTTCAGAGGACATGCCAGTCAAATACAAATTCTGACTGGATCTTCCAAGATGGAGAAGCTTTGATTATGATCTTCACAGATTGAGACCAGTTTCTCTAAGCCAGAGACTCATTTTCAGAAGAGTAGCCAGGAGGTAATAATTTCTTAGAGTCTGATCACCCAAGAGCTGAATGACATGTGAAGAAGAATTTGTTCTATTTGACCCCAAAAGGAAAAACTAATCACAAAGCTTGAAAGATACAATAAAAAGAGAATTTATGCTTCATTTAAAGGAAAGTGTCTTAATAGTTATAGCATACAAAATTAGAAGGATCTCTCAAGAGAGTTCTCCCTCAATGAAGATCTTTAAGCAAAGGTTTAATGTCAATTTGGCGGGTAATTTATAGACTTTACTATCATCCTCCCAAGTCAAAGCATTTGAGTTATCTTACTAAGGAATGGGTTGGACTAAATGGCCTCTGAGGTCCTTTACAATGGGAAGAGGAAATATAAGTTAGCATATGCGATTCAGGTATATGAAATAAAACAACGAAAGAGTTGCTGATTCCGCAGAATATAAATATTTAACTATCATGAAAACTTTCAATATCATGAAATACTGGATTAACTGTATGTGAACATGAAAGAAGTGACTGGTTTTGGATGTGGAATTCATTTCAGAGTGAGGGATCTGTTTATAAACAAATCATTATGGGGTTATGCAGAGGTCAAAATCAATAACAAGTTAAGAGAGAAGATAAAGATGAGAAGATACTTCATATAGCTATGGCAAGTCAAACTTGACCTGTACTAAAAAAACTATTGACTCTGAGTAATGGGAATTAGATAAAAGTAAAGATATTGATTCATCATCATCATCAGTTCTCAAAGAAGTATACCCAATGTAAAATAGTCACACACACACACACACACCCATGCACACACACACACACACTCACACATGCACACACACATGCACCAAGGATGCTAGGGGACTCTAGGAAACTACTCAACAAATATTATCAATTATTCATTTCAAGCCAAACTATATTGCAGCCAAACTTAACATTGCTTGATTTAAAAGAAAACAACTCATTTGAAAAACATCATATAGAAGGAAAATGAAAGATAAGAAGCAATATTACCCTTCCTCCTCCCCCCACAAAAAAGCAGCAGTGGAAAGCAAAATAAACCTGCAGGGAGTTTGGCAGGAAATATAAGTAAGCCAGTTGTTCTTGTGATCATTCATAGGTAAGACTGTAGGAAGGACAATAGATACATACAAAATGAAACAAATCATTCAACATTTCTATAAAATTGATTTTCAACATTGATCACAGCAGGGTTACTTCATTTAACTGCACTACCTCTATACCCAGTGTGGAAAAGAAAATGACACTTAAGGAAATTCATGTAGGAAAGGATATTTGAATTTCAGCCAATAATTGAAAAAATTGGTGCTGGAGTTGATGAAGTTTTATAGGCACTTAGTAATCAATTTAAATAATTAAGTAATAATTTCAAAATATATCATAGGAACAAGGACTCCAAAAGAATGGGAAAATATTGTAGATAGTCGTATTAATCATGAAAAGTTAGGAAAAAAAAAACATCAGCACCTACCAAACCATATTTATTTTCTGTTCTCTATAATTTGTTTATGAGAAGAGTCTATGTAAATATCAAGGCTATATTCTTGTGGAATTATGAGATTGAGGAATTAAGGCTTCCTCAGAGACATGATTTTCCGCATAGGAGCACACAATATCATACAACAATTTCCTAAGATCACAGAATCATATCTTCACAGTCACCCAGTTGACTAAGCAGTAGAGAAAATGTTTCCATAACTATCATTTGTTGATTACAAAAAATATATTTTATTCACTAGAGCATTATAGATAGCCCTTAAACCAGCCCTGTGACCACTGGTAAGACAAAAAATCATAAGTTGGCAGGGGAGGATTTTGGAGGTCATCTAGTCCATCTCCTCATCTTACATATGTGTGAACTAAGTATTAGTGTTCGTATTTGAAATCAGTTCCTCTGACTCCAGATCCAGTCACAGTTCCTCTGAACCTTAATTTCAGGATCCATAAAATAGACATAATGCTACCTTATCTAAATCACAAATTTACTTTGAAGAAAGCACTTTGTAAAAACAACTAAAGTGAAATTATGAATGTGTGCTCTTATTTTTCTGAAACACAGCTAGAATGAATCTGAATTTTTAAATTAATTTTATTTGAATGAAATCCTTTATTTTAAGAATGTTATTCAAGCTGCAAAAATAAAATCAAAAAATGAATTCATTTGTATTCTTTTCTTCATGGGTCACAATCATGAATATACCTTTACTGTGTCTCTGATTTTTGTTATGGATCAAAAAATAGTGATTCTAGAGTTCTAAGATGAGACTTTGCCAAATCTGAATGTTTGAATATATTTTCAGGTTGATATTTTGGGATTTTTATATCCTGAGAAAGCATAAATATGCTTTTTAAATAAAGTCACAGCCATCATCTCAAAGTTACTTTGGAAAAACTATTCTATGTAAGTAAAATATAGATTAACAAATAATAAATCAATAGACAACTAAGCAGAAGTAGCATGATGTAATGGATAGCAAACTATATTTGGACCTAGCTCCGACACATTCTCAATGTGTAACCCCAGACAAATCACTGAATGGCTTAGGTTCATTAGACAACTTTCTTTAAGACTATAATTTGCAGAGAAGGTGCTCAACAACATTGGTAGAGAGGGATACATATTTCATACTCCAGTGAAATCATAAAGTTTAGATTATATTATGATCCTAAGCAGTACCTACATGGAAGCCATCAGTAAGACCAAGCCTTTGTACAAACTCTGCTAAAATAGCAATGGAAAGCAACTTATAAGCATCAGACTCTTCCTGAGCATCTCCAAATGCTTCCCAACAGCAACTGTTGCTTTTATAACTCCTTATTTCAAGTAAACTTTGATACTAGGGCCATAGTACCTTCTCAGTAAGATATCTAGGCTTGCCCCTAACAAATAAAATTAGTTCTAAATGAAGACAGACTAGCACTTCTGAGAAACATGGTATAGTGAAAAGAGCACTGGCTCTATAGTCAGAGGCCCTAAGTTTAAAATACTACCTTCATGAGCAAGGCAAACTTCCCAAATCTCACTTTCCTCATCTACAGAAAATGAAGGGGTTGGATTAACTGGCTTCTGAGGTCCCTTTCAGCTCTAGATGTATGATAGTATTGTAAAGTATTGCCCTTTTCACATTTGGAAAATTTTATTCGTGGAAAAAGGCAGAAAACACAGACTTTCTTAAAGAACCTCTGAAATATCAACCCCTCCAAGAAAAAGAATTTAGGAAAAAAACAGTTACATCAAGATTTTAAAGAAAACAACATATTTTGAAGATTTCAAGGTTGGAAAACTTTGATAACTAGAAATTGTTTAAAAATAAAACAATTGGATATCGCCTATTTGTAGCATGTCTAATAGAAACACAAACTGTGTTTTCTAGCCCTGCTTTGAGGCAGGAGCAGTTGGTGACCAAAGAAGCAAAATGAAGATGGATACAGAGGAAATGGAACTTAGTCTGATCTCTTCTTATTGAAGAGAACTGACTCCATTTGAGCTGAGCGATGCTTCTTTGAAAAGCAAAGAATTTAAAGAATAGTCTAGAGCCTGTTTTTTCACTCTGCTGCGCTGACTAGAAGGCAGGTTTTGCCTGTACTGCTGAGAGCTGAAATAATTACAGAAAAATTGTTGCTTCTGAGACCTGAGTGGAAGGAGAAGCATTCTCTACTTAATAGTGCTGCCTAGGAAAAGGAGAGACTTAGGTGTTTGCTTTTTACTGCCACCAATATGGATTAGAAACAGGGGGAACTCATCAATGGTTTCTCTTTACTGCCACCTACAGCTTTAGAGGAAGAAAATCCTCACAGCCCAGTCAAGAGAACAAAACTGAATAGCAGTGTAGATCCCAGGCTTAGGGAAATTTCTTTTGCTAAGGGTTTAGCCAGACTAGTTCAGTTTAAATGAAATGATTGCAAGAAGGTTGAAAACTAAGAGTTATTTTTTTTCCTATTGTAACAATTCACAAAGACTGTTTACTAAGCCACAGAAGACTTGCAACCTGCATGAATAGAAGGAGTACCCACACTGACAAAATTATGGATTCTTTTAGTAGGAAGAATGTTTTGTGTTGCCCATTTTAAATCCTGCTAGTTGTTTTAGTGAACATATGACTCATTTGTACTTGGCACATTAATTGTTTATACTCAAATGAATGGTGTTCATGTTTGAAAACATTTATCTTAAGTAGGTTAAGTAATACCTCCTGTAATTTTCGTTACACAATCAGTTTTCTTAGTCAAACTCTCTCGACAATTTTTTTTTTGAAAGGAAACTTCTTGGTCTTGTTCCAATTCCCACAAATTTCAAATTAATAGAATTTGAATTAATGTGATTCTACTGCACCACTGTATTATATTCTTTATTTCTCTCTCAGGTGTTAACCATCACTCAGACAACTCATCTGACCAGTATGAATAGGAAAGACTTTGCTTAAGTGACCCCATGTTAAATGAGAATATTTCCACTTAGGCATGGGGAGCACTGAGGAATGTGAGAGTATTTGCATGTAAAAAAAATAGTCATGGTAACCTTATTTATAGAGTTAGTGTGGGATTATGATAGAGTGTTGGACTTGGATTCAGGAAGACCTAGGATTATTTCTTGCCTCTGACACTGACTATTGTATTGTCACAGGCAAATCCACAGACAATGCTCTAAGACAGTCATAGTTGTTTGCAATTTGACAGAATGAATTCATGGAATTGTTTATTTAGAACAGAGAGGCCAATTGATTCATTTTACTCATTTTATAGTTGAGAAAAATGTAATGAATCAATGTGCCTAAGAATACACAGATAGCAGAATACCCACTGGAGGGGAATGAAAAACAGTTTTCATAAAGGGAGTTTCCATACCTAGAGTTTCCTCATGGAAACACCACAGGTCTTTGAAGCATTGACATAATGATATTTATAAAACTAAGACTACATTAAAGTCCTACCAAAATGCCTCATCATAATTTGACTATGACCCTTGGTTCTTAGAAGTTCTGTCACTGAAGTTCAAATTCCAGCAGGTCTTACCAAGTTAAAAAGACTTTAGGTAATGACAATAATACCTAATGAGGCAGTTAGCATTTAAAGGCTTGTTTTTAAGGTTTGCAAAGCACTTACAACTATTGTTATGGATTGACAACAGATTCTCTGTCTACAATTCTAAAACTGGATTTGCTAAGATTGGAGAGATTCATCATGAGAAGCTGGTCACCAGAGGACAAATGTTAACTCACATCAAGAAAATCAGAGATCTTTCAACTATTGGCAAAATAGGAACCTGATCTTGTAGTTGGCAAACTTTTCCTTGGGGCAAAATCAATCAATTAACTCTTTCAGAAAATATTCATAATTTGATGTCTTGGAGTCATAAAATCGTGGGAGTGGGGGGAGTCCTTCAGTTTTCTGTAGATAGGATGAGCATTTCAAGTATCAATAGTCCTAGGACACGGGTGGAAACCTGTGGCCTCAAGGCCACATGTGGCACTCTCGATCCTTGAATGCAGCCCTTTGACTGAATCCAAACTTCACAGAACAAATCCCCTTAATAAAAGAATTTGTTCAATAAAACTTGGAATTAGTCAAATGGCCATACCCAAGGCCCTAGAAAGCCACATGTGGTCTCCAAACCCTAGGTTCTCCATCCCTGCCCTAGGAGTTAAGCCTCCATATGGATTCTCCAAATGTTTTATATGTGCAGAAGCCACTAGGCAACATTCTAGTCTTGAGCTGTCTCAGATCACTCACTATTGGAAATAGACCAGCTTGGGTTCCCTGTGGTACCTTATAAATGAGCCTATGACCTCTCTTGAGGGCAAGGTTTCTTAGCCTTCTTTGTATCATGAACCTGTTTTAGCAGTTTGGTGAAGCCTGTGAACTTCTCTCAGAATAATACATTTTTTTAAAGCATAAATATGTAGAATTACAAAGGAAACCAATTACATTAAAATGCAGTTATTGAAATATATATATTTTAATTTTGTGCATCCCAAGTTAAGAACCCATCACAATGGTGGAGGGTGGGGAGAAACTGTTGCCTTGAGGCCACATGTGACCCTCTAGATCCTCAAGTACTGCCCTTTGACTGAATCCAAATTTCACAGAACAAATCCCTTTAGTAAAAGGATTTATTCTGGAAAACATGAACATGGTCAAAAGTCCTTACCCAAGGACCTAGAAGACTACATGTGGGTATTGGCAGCTAGGTGACACAGTGGATAGAGTGCCGGGCCTGAAGTCAAGAAGACTCATCTTCCTGACTTCAAATCTGGCCTCAGACACTTATTAGCTATGTGACCCTGGGAAAATCACTTGACCCTACTTGCCTCAGTTTCCTCATCTGCAAAATGAGCTAGAGAAGGAAGGAAATGGCAAAGCACTCCAGTACCTTTGCCAAAAGAGCTGGACATGACTGAAAAATGTCTAAACAACATGCTAGGGTATGGAAATTCCCAACAGGCCAGAACTTATCAAAATGTACGGAATATGCAAACTTGTTCCCACTGATTTTATTCATCTTTTTGTCTTCACTAAAATTTACTAGAACTACAAACCTACAGTATATATTAGTGTATTGCTGAATGAAGAAGAAAGAGTAAGGCCCCCAGTTGAGTAGGGCTGCAGGAGGGGAGTAGATCCTCTGTGCAGGGGTTGGGAAAACTCCAAAGGGAAAAATAAGTTTGGGATAGCTTTGGTGGGAAGTAAGATTGGAGTCAATCCCTTGCCATATTTGAGATTTTAACAAACATGTAAACTGAGGCAGATCTCCAAGCTAGATAACATTTATTAGCAGGGGCATGCTACCTATCAATAAATGGGCCCATGGCTAGCCTCCATTAATGCCAAAGACACCAAACAAAAGGACAGTTCCCCTTATATAGGTTTTGAGGAAGTGCAGAACAAAGAACAGACCGGCGTAGATAACATTATGGGGTTGAAGGCAGCATGATTGGTTACAGAGCTGAGGCTCAGGAAACAATATGATTGGTTGGGAATTTGGCATTAGGGGCTAGCAACAACTTCTGTTCTTCGAGACTAAAAAGTGCTCTTTGTTTGAGTCCAGGTGATAGATAGTGGCCCAGACTTTTGGACAGCCAACCAGACATATTAGGCCCAAACTTGTCTCCATTCACACACATTCCCCAAGGTCAGTAAGATTCCTTAAGGCTGGAGAGCTGGATTTTTAAATTTAAGTCATTACAAACCAGCTGAATTCAGAATTATGTTCAGACACAAAGAACCATGACTTAAGAAGTTATAGGACAAAAGTAGTTGCAGGACAAAATCAATTACTTGTAAGTAGAATCAATAAGATAAATGATACAGGATTAATTTTAATCTTCTCATACTAAGGGGAGAAATAAAAGTACTGCCTAGCAACTCTGGGTGCCTAAGAGGTTGGATCAGATGAATCTGTAATTCGTGCACTCATCAGAGTCATGAAATTTTCCTCAGCTGCCTTTAGCGGCCTGTGAGTGGAAGCAGAAAGAGTTGATGGTGGGAACGATCCAGGACTAAAGTTTGGCTAGTGACAGGACAAGACTGCAAGGTATAGAGTTAAAACTACTATTGGATGGAGTTGGGGAGGGAGGAGTGTAAAGTCAGAGCAGGGGCAATGGCCAGAGAAAAGGCTGCAGAGTGAAGGAAATGGGTGTGTCAGTGAAGGTGAATATCAGGTGCGGGAGACTGGCCCTAGAAAATATCAAAATCACTCCATGTGGAAGGTGGTAATTCTCTACCCTGACCCCTAAAGGAACAGGATTCACTTCCTGACTATTCATCAAACAAAACTTCTTTGCTAGTAATAATTCAAAATGGTAGCCATAGGAACTCTTTATGATATATGCAACATCACTTGGTGCTACTCCCAAGTCCAGTTCTCCACCAACTTTTGACATACCCACACTGTCCTTGCTCTCTGTTTCTTGCTGGCCTACACTATTTTCTGTGTCATCCCCACTGGCCTCTGGCAGACTCCCCATGAAGTATAAAGCCTCTCATTTCTTTGTCCAATGGCCTGCTACAGTATGACATTGATGTTTAAGGATTGCTTACAATCCTTAGCAACTCCCTTTATATTCAAAGTCCTGGGCAATTAATTCTTCACCACTGTCTTTCCCATCCTTTTCTGGCAGCTAAATGATCCAGGGAAATTTCAGAGAATGAGGGGAGAAGCAACCAACAAGCTGTTTCAAATATGGGTCAACATAAAAGACTTAATGATGAATGAGTCCCTATAGATCATTTTGCGGAAGGCTAGCGTTGAGTTGTCTAAGTCTAAACAGTGATTTTGTGTTGGTGTATGGACATGGAGAGAGGTGATGGATGCTATTCAATAATCTAATGATATTTTTTAAAATGCAGTACCTTATTCTGCTACAAGAGTAACTCTCCCTCCTCTCCCACGTACTTACTATGTACAATCTAAAGAGTAGTAGAATGAGAGTTGTAAGACTTTAGATTCATTCATCTCTTTAAATGGTGGTTATACAAATACCAGAAGTATAGCTAGCAATATCTGAGCCTTGGATAGCATAAACTGTGCCGTGGGCAAGTGACCTTAAATCCATCTACTTTTAAATGGGGTTCTATGATCCCATGATCCTACATGAGGCTAAGACCACACAGTGATTTTTCCTTCTTCTTGTGGGGTTGCGGGGGTGGAGGGACATGACAGAGACATTGACCATTAGTGGTATCAGGGAAGGTGATTTCCTCATACTGGGTCTGTGCCTGTTCTCAGCCTTTTGACACACTCTGCCTAGGGTTGGACTTCATCTGCTCTCAGAGGGAAAAATATGAATCCTGGGCTTGGATACATGAATAGATACTCAGAGAAGAGAAAAGTGAGTAGGTATAAAGAAAGTGTTGGACCTCCCTGACTCTCAATTCCTGAACATGTTGCCCCACGTATAACAATGTATAACTCCTGGAGTCCTG
Source organism: Trichosurus vulpecula (assembly GCF_011100635.1). Taxonomy (NCBI): domain Eukaryota; kingdom Metazoa; phylum Chordata; class Mammalia; order Diprotodontia; family Phalangeridae; genus Trichosurus; species Trichosurus vulpecula. Next base: position 392,641,482 of record NC_050574.1, read on the forward strand.
GAGACTTCCGAGGTCTCACCAATTCCCTCATGTTATGGGGCATATACCATGTGAGCAAACAGAAATTCCTTGTCCTGGGGGAGGTGTTCCTTGCCTTATGCTTTTTTTGTTTGCTTTTGTTTTTGTTTATTTCTTTTGGTGAAATCTCCAGGTAATGGAAACTCTAAAATTCCAACTTTAGAATTCTGAGTGAGTCAATGATTCTGTAATAATCATATTCTACAATATATGTTCCAGGAGACCTTAGTGCCTTTCCAATGCTAGGAATTAACATGTCTTTTTACCATAGTTCTACAACTGGAAGGGACCTTAGAAGACTCTCTAATTTCACTGAAAAGGTCCCAGAAATGTTCATTGATGAACCCAAGATCTCTTGTTTCTATGATACTGAAGGACTACAAGTGTTTTAGCATTTTCCAAATTTGTTTCCCTGGGAAAAAGTACTGATTGGCCTAGCCTAGTTACCATTCTAGTGCTAAATTAATAGTTTTCAGAAAGAAAATGAGTAAATTTTAATGAGCTGATTAATCTGTAATAGAAATTTCCATATCCAGGTAGTTACTGAATGAAATATGTGTTCAAGATACCTCTGGTTCCTGGCCCAGGGTGTTTTGGGTAATAAAGTCTAATTCTATACCTCACAAAAATTTGGAGGCCATCCCATCCACCTGAGGCCTCTGAGGCCTAGATCTTGCTTCTCTTTTCCTGATAATCTCCCTGTCACTCTGAAGAAAAGCAAATTACCTCACATCTTGCCCTCATCCTTGGTTCCCATCTGGACCAAACCTGCAGATACAAGGAATCCTCTAGGCCCTAAGAATTCTACCCAAGAGATTATAAGAATCTTTAGGAAAAAAATGACTTACTTTTTGTAGTAAGGATGCAACACCTTTAACATAATAAACTTAAACTTAATGTTGAAGTGACGAATTATGATAATGCAATAAAATTTTGGGAAGCTTTTGATTTAGAATTTATTGCACATAAACTTTTATTCTGTTGAATGTATTTTAAATCATTCCAGAAATTCCTTGAGGGCAATTATAACAACTATTTCTCAAGAAAATTTCAAAAAAGTTGGTCCTTTAGGGTCTGACACAGACAAAGTAAAACTTTTAAATCTCTTTTTGTACTTGTTTATTCTAAAAGCAAGCAAAAGTAACTTTCAGCATTGTAGTTAAATGGTCACAATGACACACATTTGATTGTCCCTTTTTGTTAAACTGACCCTGAAGTGTTATACATTCTCATTCTTAAAAGGTTACTCCAATTCAGCTACATCTTGAATTTTATAACTTACTACGAGGTTCACAATGAGACTTTTTTCTTTTTGGTCTGGCAGTTTTACAGTACCCTTTGGCTAAAAACGATAAAGTTCAGAACTGAAAAATCATGGAAGTTAAGTACACTCTCAGAGTACAAGCTGAAGTCTGCCAAGATGGTGCCGATGTAATTTACTTGAATTCTCAGTCAAATGAGGAAAACTAGAGCAAATGCCCTGACATATTGTGCTATTATAATATCCTGTAAAATGATTCATTCCTGGTACCCTTTGGCTGTAATAACATAACTTTACATGTGTATAGCACACGGAAAAATGGTAATTATCCCAATCTTCATTCACTATTTATGCAGATTTGTTGTTTTTCTAAGGAAATTTTTATTTCTATGCCCTCCATAGATTATTCTCTTTGTAGATTATCCAGACCTCTTCCTTCTTCTTTATTTGGCAATCCTGTATTGGAGCATTTCTTCAAATCAAAGAATTGTCTGAGAGGGAAGGCATTTTAGGCCTCACTAGCCAAAAATCTTTCATTTTAAAGATAAAGAAATTGAGTTCCAGAGAGCTAAAGTACCCAAAGTCACAAAATTAATAGCACAACAGGCATTAGAACCTGAATCTTCTGTCTCCTAGTCTTAGCACCATCCCATTCAGCCTGTTATATTTCTGGCATTTCATAAAACAATGAACACAGTAAGTTCATCTTTATGATTATTTATAATTTTCTTTACGTTATCCTTGTATAATTTCTATTGAACAGTTGTATAGATAGGTAATATACGTTCAGTTTCTTTTGTATGGCAATTTAAGATGAGAATTTGTTTTTGTCATTGTTGGTGTTGTTGATAAAGATAACATTAAAGAATACATTCATTTAGCAGTACTATGGAGGATGCTTAACAAGCAAATTTTCTTCAAATTAAGTGTTCCCTTAATGGGGAATCTTGGGCTATAACTACACAAAAGAAATTATTTCCTATGACTAGTGCAGCTATCTTTAGCTCAGTTTATCATCTCATTTCCCAGAATTCTGACAAAGATTCTGTGTCAGTATTTCCACTTCCCCACCTTGAAAAAGCATAGCACAGCAGAAAGAAAAGAGAGGGGGATCGGTCAGGCCAATAGCAATCTGCGTTTGCAGAATGTGGTTCCAAAATGGCTTAAGCCCACATATATCCACTCTAGTGAATTTGGGAGTACTATCCCAGTTGTGAGATATATGTGTGTGTGTGTATATATATATATATATATATATATATATATATATATATATATATATATATATACACATATATATATATACACACATATATATATACATACATATATATATACGTGTGTGTGTACACATATGTGTGTGTGAGTGTAGGTACATATGTGCATATACATATATACATATACATGCATATATGTGTGTATATGTGCATTATATACATGTGTATGTATGTATGTGATTTCTTGAGACTATCTATTGAAATACATTCTAGAGGACAGGGAGAAAATTGGCCTCCTCAAACTGCCCTGACATACAACCACTCAGTTGGCTAATTTGTTGATTTCCTCAACAAATACTCAATAAGTACATGTTCAAACCACTGTATCCAATGACTAGCCACATTGTTTTAACTAGGGGTGGTGCAGATTGGACCTATAGAACTAGCTTACTTATGGGAACCAGCTGAAACTATATTGTCATTAATTGGCCAGGGGACAAAGAATAATTCCTTTGAACATTTCTCATATCTCTTTTATCTCAGATCATATGAGACAACCCTAGGTAGAGAGATCAAAGCATACCTCATATATCAGTAATACCAACTTTAAAGTATCAGTAATATCACTTGCCCAGCCATGGTGCTAACAGGACTTCTCATATAATTCTTTGTAACATAGACCCTTCCACCAAAATGATTAGGTAGTAGTTAAATAGTGTACAGAATTTTTTTTTCCTTTCAGGACTGTATTGTTAATATTGGTCATCAGAATAGCCCTATAATTATTTCAGCCATCCCAAGAGTGTCTTTTCTACTATTAGGGATGACTAAGCTAAAACACAATGACATGACATAGCTAGATCCAATCTTCAGTCATAGTAAGTCAATTGCAAGGTGGGACATCATATTAGTCATACTTTTCATTCTTTTCAGACAAAATATCTGCAAAGATACCTTCCAATTCTAAAATTCTTAAAGCGTCTATGAGTGTGTAACAATAATCTATTTCTTCACCATGTTGTCCAGAAGAGTTGTGTTTTTTAAATAGTAATAATCAATATAGAAGTATAAAGAATATCAGCCATAAGGAACAGATCTGATAATGAACTCGTTTTCTATTACTCTAAGTTTGAAAATTGTTCCACTGGGTCATGCTACCACTAGTGCATAGCATACATAGCACCTTGCACAAATAAGGTGCTTTATAAATGTTGACTTCATTTTTGAACATCCTAAATTCCTACCTGGAAAGAAACCATGATGCAATGGAAAAATGCATCAGAAGATATCAGTTTGAATCATAATTCTTCTGCTTATTAACTGTGTAAGCTTAGGCAAGTAATAACTTTTCTGGACCTCACTTTCTTCATCTAGAAAACCAGAAGGGGTTATGTTAGATAAGCTCCAGGTTCCCTTCCACCTTAGTTTGTAAGCATTTGGAGAAGAAACTAGATTTATAGCATCCTGGACCTATGAAGGGGTTGTAGAACTCATCTGGCCCAACTCATCTACAACATCCTAACACAGCGTCCTAAAGAAGCAATCACCCATTTTCTACTTGAATACTTCAAGTGAATGGATAGCTAGGTGGTGCAGTGGATAGAGTCCTGGGCCTGGAGTCAGGAAGACTCATCTTCCTGGGTTCAAATCTGGTCTAAAGATTGTGTGACCCTGGGCAAGTCACTTAACCCCATTTGCCTCAGTTCCTCATCCATAAAAGGAGCTAGAGAAGAAATGCCAAACCACTCCAGTTTATTTGCCAAGAAAACCCCAAGTGAGATCCCACAACTAAAAGACCAAATGACAACAACAATACTTCTAGTGAAGAATTCACCATAACCTGAAATCACCCATTCCATTTCAGTAAGCTGACCATTGAGCTGAAATCTTAAATCATACAATTATACCCATCAGCCTGTCTGTTCTTTGAGGCAAAGCCTCAATCGTAAGTCACAATCTAAACTCTCTACAACATATTAGTCCTTCATATATTTTAGAATGACAATGAGATCACCTTCAAGTGACAAAATTAGTATTTTACTAATTATTATTATATGATAATATATAATATTATCATATAATATTATTATATTATATACAATATTACTAAGAATTATTATTTTACTATTAGTCCTAAATTTTAGTAAAGAGAAATAGCTATTCTCCTACCATGAATACTTGTAACATGTTCTTCCAGTTAGTAGATTTAGCTCATAGACAAGGCAACTGATACTGCCAGAAGGAATGAAGAAAACTGCTAAGAATTATGAAGTCTAAGGAAAGAAACTGAAGACCTTAGGGGTAGAGGTACTATTTTCATCAGAATTGCTGATCAAAAGCAAGGGCTTTGGATCAAAGAGGAAGATTTTTCAAAGGAGGCAATTGCATAAAGGATGGAGCTTCAAAACGGGGAATAGTATTTCTAGAGTGTGGCTTGAAATAAAAGAAATATAGCCTTTGGAGCTGGGATAGAATGCACAGAACAAATCCTAGTAAAAATACATTTGCCTGAAGTCTTGCAAAACCATTCTTTAAGATGAAACAAGAGGGACAAAATGAAGTACATTTCCCAAGCTATACATCATAAAGAAATAATTACAGTACAGGAAGATGAATAGCAGAACTGATAGTAATTCAAAAAAGACAAAATGTAATAAATGAGCCATAAGTGCTTATGGAAATACCCAAAATATGGATAATAAACATGGTGGGCTAGAAATCCTAAATCTAGAAAACAACATGGACTTCACTGGAATACTTGAGATTTGGAATGGGAATCTTGAGTGGAATATGGCTCTGAAAAGTTATACATTATTTAAAAGAATGAACTAATTAGAAAAGGAGTGGAAGAATAGAACTATATACAAATTACTCTCTGTAGAAATATGGCAGCAAAAAAAGAGAATAAGAAGAGGAGGATTTAGATGAAAGGAAAAACAGAAGAAATGCTGTCTTTGAGGATACTATAAGCTAAAAGGATACAGGAATTCAGGAAACAAATCACAAGCCTGGCACAGAGGCATGATACTAGTGATTGAGACATCAGTTTTTATTTCTTTAGAAGCACCTCGGTTGTGCATTAAGTAGCGTGCCAAACCTGAAGCAAGAAAGATGAATTCAAATCCTACTGAGACACTTTCCAGCTGTGTGACCTTAGGCAAGACATTTAAACTTTCTCAGCCTCAGTTTCCCAATTTATAAAATAGAGATAGCATCTACTTTCCAGCATTGTGAGAAACAAGAAATTTGTAAAGTATTTTATAAACCTTAAATTGATACTAATTAATATGTAATTAAATTTTTTATTATAATTATAATTGATTTGCCTTAAAGATAATTTTATCCTTCAGGAAGTAAAAGAAGTGATGTTTCCTACAAACAAAGAGGAATTAGTTACTGAAGTAGAAATCATATAAACTCTGGGGAAGAGATAGCACTCCATATTAGAATTCATGATAAAGGGGAAGATGTCTGGACATAGTTGACATGTACCCTAGATTTTCTGAGCTCTGATTTCAGAGAAATAACAGATGTGACCCCATGGCCAAAAATATTTAAAAAGGAGTTAGCTCAAGAAGGAGAGGATGCTCTCAAGAATGAAATTTTAAAGACTTAGAAAGAAATGATTGTGATATAAAGGATAAGTTTTCTGAAGAGACTAATGTTGAAGTACAACTCACAAAACATTTTTGAGCACATATTATATGAATGGTGCTGAGGATACGAATGAACGAATGAAAGAAAGAAAAAGAAACAAAGAGAGAGAGAGAGGGAGGGAGGGAGAGGGAGAGGGAGAGAGGGAGAGAAAGGGTTTATACCCTCAAGGAGATTGAAAACCCACCTGCAGAAGACAGAACTGAGAGCAGATAACTGAGGAAGAATTCAAAATTGTTGCATAATACTATAAAAAAATAATTTCAGAACATTAAAACTGAGAATGAGCTAAGGCTGAAAAGTACAAGGGAAAATATATGTTTGTTTTATTTGTTTTTATTTCATTAGCTATAATGGGGAAAATAAAAGAATGACTGCTTGAGGTAAATGGAATGTTCATAATGAGTAGTGCAGAGAAGTTGGAAGCACTCAAATTTTTTTTCAGTTTTCTGTCAAGAAGAAAAGTCTTTGAATAGGAAAAGACTGTGTAAAAATAATGCAGGCAGTTACAACTCAAGGGAAGTAGAGAGCTATCAAGAAAGCACCTCACTACCTTCTGTGAGGTCAAATCACAAGATCAAGACAGAATATTAAACCCAGAATATTAGAACTGTTGAGTGTGATTGGTTAGTGCCTGATTGGTCAGTGATTGAAAGATTGGGGATCTGAGAGACACTAATTTTACCTAACATTTATATAGTGGTTTAAGGTTTGCAAAGATCATTTACATAGTTTTTCATAAGTGCCTTTCACAGCCATAGCCAGAATAGATGAAATTACAGAAGATTAAAAGAATAATTATGATTACATTAATTTTTTACATTTACATAAACAAATTAATGCAACCAGTGTAGGAAAGGAAGCTGTCAACTACAGGAGAAAACCAAAACATTGTATCAGATGTCTCTGTTAAGGGTATGAAATCCAAGAAACATAACCAATTAACAGAAATATATGAGCGAAAGCAATTCCCCAATACATAAGCGGTCAGTGGATGTGAACAATTTTCAGAAGAATTGCAAATGATTAACAAATGCGTGGCATGCTGTTGCTGGTGATGAATATAAGAGAAATACAAATCAAAACAAGTCATGTTTTATCTCACACAGGGAAAATTAACAAAGATGACATGAGATGCGGTTGTGGAACATTAGACACATTAATGCACTTTAGGTAGAGCTAAATAGCAACCCAAGTATTCTGAAAAGCAATTTGGAATTATACAACGAAAGGAACTAAAGCCTTTGATCCAGAGATACTAGTGGTAGACACAGACCCCAAGAATGCCAGTTTTAAAAAGAAAGTTCCTATATAGACCACAGTATTAATAGCAGCATTTCTTGTAGTATCAAAGAACTGAATGTAATGTTGATGACTCAGCTGAGAAGTGGCTAGAAAAGTTGTAAGTGAGTGTAATAGATGACTACTAAATTGTAAGAAATAAAGAATATGAAGGTTATGAAAAGAAGCATAGCAAAACTTAGTGAAATGATACAAAGGGAAATAAGAGGATCTGAGAAAATATTATATACAACGATTCTAATAGTATAACTAGAAGAATAATAAAAATTCAATGTTGTGAAGTTATAATGTTGAAGCTTGATAGAGCTTAGAAGGAGACATGAGAAGGGACCTTCCCCTTAGCACTTCTTTGCAGAGGTAGAGGCTTAAGAGTTTTGAACAATGCATATTATTTCAAACTTTTCCTATATGTTGGTTAGTTTAGATGAACTATTTTTCTCTCACTTTTCTTCTCCATTATAAGGGATGGCTTTCTAGTCGGGGGTGGGTACAAGGATACATTGTGAAATGTCAATGAAATTAAAACAAAAAATCCACAAAATTCATTTTAAAAATTGGAGTTGTTCTGAAACATTAAAATGGACAGATTTCTTGATTCTCAAAAATAGTTTTAAAAAAGAAGAAGAAAAAGCTATCTCCAAGATATAGCCCAGGCAGCTAAACTTTGACTCCTAGAAAAAATTCTAGAATACAGTATTAAGGGAATGGTAGCGAATATCTAGACAAGGCATTGTTTATCACAAAGCAGCTTCATAAAAATAAGCCATGCTGAACAAACCAAATTTCCTTCAGTGATGATAGTGATGATGGTGGTGATGACGAGGATGATGATGATGATGATGATAGCTACCACTTATATAGTGCTTTAAAGTTTGCAAAGGACTTTACATATGTTTTTTTTTTTCATTTGGTCCTCACAACAATCCTATGAGGTAGGTGGCATTATTATCCCCATTTCTTACAGGTGAGGACATTGAGGCTAAGAAAGGTTAGGTGAATATGTACAAAAAATATTTGTAGCTGCTCTTTTTGGTGGCAAAAAATTGGAAATTGTGGGGGATGCCCATAAATTGTGGAACAATTTGTGGTATATGAATGTAATGAAATACTATTGAGATAGCTGAGGACAAGTCAAACATCCTCCTGCCTAAATTACCTGAACTGGCAGGAAAAAAAAAAACTATAGCACCACTGCAAACATTTTAATGAAGAAAAAACAGATGAATTCATAATCCCATGGTTAGGGGCAAGAGCCTGTATGATGATCCAGCAAAAGATAATGAGAAAGCATAATTAGACTAGCTGGCTTCCTTTCTGTGAAGTGAAAATTCTATATTGATGTATCTTAATGAGGATCTTATTTCTACATAGATCACAGAATCATTCACTTCTGTATGATGGTATTGGAGATGTCAGAGGCATATATGTGCAGGGCATATATTTATAGAGTGGAATTTTGTTCCTCATCTTTTCTTTAGGCTACTCTTATATGAGACCAAAACCAGTAAAACTGATTTTACTAAACCCTATGCTAGAAAGTATTAAGGGAACTGAGAGATCTGGGGGTATGTCATTAGGTGCTCAACATAGAGCTTAAATGGTTTTGTTGCTAGGTTGACTGATGATTCTTCAAGAGGGTTGAACCTCATTCTGAGTTCAGATTTATTTTCTCTTTCCACCCCTCTTCTCCCCAGCAATCACAAGTAGCCTTAGTTGCTCAGGTATTACCAACTTTTGCCTGTAGAGAACAAAGGATAATAGATTTAGGACTGAAAGTGACTTTAGAGATAATCTAATCCAAGTGCCATATTTTCACATAAGAATACTGAAGCCAGAGAAATTGTGATTATATTCTCATAGGCAGTAATAAAGAGAACCAAAAATTGAACTCTTACTCTCCTACTCTGAATCTAGCATATTTTCAGCATGACAGGGATATGAATGAATGGATGGATTAAAAAAATGATGCATTAAAAAAAATATTAAATGCTTTCTATATGCCTGACACTATGCTATGCACTCAGGATACAGATTTAAAAAGATACACAATCCATAGTCTCAAGAAGTTTCAATATAATAGTAGAACATATGTGTGTGTGTGTGTATATATATATATTTATGTACATATGTATATATGTATATATGTATGTATATATGGTTGTATGTATACATACACTTCTATACGTATATTCATACATGCACATATATGAACACATACCTGTGTACACTTGCATATGCAGACATTTGTGTATATGTATAGATATGCAAGTATACACATATGTAAGTTTCATACATACGCATGTTTGTACATGTGTGAACTTATATAAATATGATGTAAATATGCACATATATGTATGTGTGTATGAACATGCATGTTAGAATATTGTTTTCTTCAGTTAATTTCATATTGGACAGAATAGGCATATACAAGAAATAGGCATATCCGCTAAAGGAAAAAAAGAGCACAAGCTTTCAGGTTTTTCAGCATCATATAAAATAACTTTGTTGGTGTCAGCAAGACTAAAGATCAAATTTTTCCATGGCCTCCAAGTCAAAAATATTACTTCTTTTCCTATATTTTCATTTGGTGGTGAAGTCCCAACTTGCTGAAGTTTTGCTGGATGAAATAAAGTATCTCCAACTTTTTTGGCTAAATCAATGAGGTCCCTGTTGAGATACCAGATAATAACAATGGTCCCTTGGGGTAATTGCTTCTCTTCCACCTTCTAGAAGACCTTCCCTGAGCCCTCTGTCCTGAACCCTTTCCTCTTCCCTCTCTGTGTTATCCTTTAGTGATCTCTTTAGCTCATGGCTTCAGTTATCAAAATTTATCTCTGAACAAATGCCTCTCAGATCTAAATATCTATCTCCAGTCTTTCTTCTAACCTCCTATTCCATATTACCAATAGCCTGTCACAATCCTCTTTGAGGATGAAGGACAAACCACATACATAACAACAACAGCCTGACAGATATCTACAAAAGAAAAACCCCAGGTGTCTAAAACTCAACACGTCTGAAATGGAACTTGTTATCTTGCTTCCCAAATCCACCAAATTTCCCCATTTGTATTATGAGCACTACCACCTTTATTCTGGTATATACCACATTTATCCTGGTTGGCACCATAGTCAATAAATTCATTCTTTATTCTTCTTTTCACTTTATCCCTGTTATACAATCAGTTCCCAAGTCTTCACATCACTCCTGTTTTCCCCTTTCTCTCCACACACATGACTATTACATGATAACTTGTACAAACTCTTTGCAAAATTTAAAGTACTATATAAATGCTAGTCACTATTATTATAATTAGCGTTATCATTATTATTGTGTTATTAGTATTTTTTGACCCTAATTCAGGCCCTCATCACTTTCCATGAGTTAGTGGAAACGAGATGTTTCTTTTGTTTGTTTTTCTATCTCTAGCATGTAATATAAAGCCTATCAGGCAGAAGATATTTAATAAATTCTTGTTGATGCATTGGTTGGCATTAATTATTACAAGAGTCACATGACTAGACACCTGGCTTCTCCTCTCTACAGCTATCAAAATAATCTCCCTAAATCATAAGTCCAACCACATTACTACCTCTCCTAAGATCCTCCAGTGGCTCCTAGTTGCCTACGGAATATACAAGTCTTACTTGGCAGTTAAGGCCCCACTCAGTCTGGTCCTACCTGACCTTTTCAGCCTCATGACACATTATTCCTTTTAATGCACTACAGTTTGCAGAAAAACTCATCTACTTGATTCCTAAAGTCAATTTCTTGAATCTAATCCCTTACACAGGCTGTCCCCCATGTCTGGCATCCATTCCCTCTCTACTCCAAGTTCTTAGCTTCTCTATCTTCCTTCAAGGGTTTGGTTTATGGCACTTCAATTGCCATTTACTATGGGAATCCTCTTCTAATGCCATTAATTGTCAGTGCTTTCTTCTTTCCCTTAAAATTATCCTATATATACTTGTGTTTGCATCTTGCTTCCCCCATCTCCAGTAGAATGTAAGCTCCTTGAGGGTAAGGATTATTTTTTGTGTTTGACTTTGGTTCTGCAAGGACCAGCACCTATCATGCAATTTGTACCCTTTCTGGGTACAGGAGAACATTGGTGCAGAATTGAGATTTTTCTAACCAGACGCTGAATTGAACAAATCCATCAAATTCCTGCCTGTAATATTGTGAGTTTTTTTTTTATTATTATTGATAAGCTGGTGGATTTCATGAGCTTCCAACTTTTATGAGGACTGTTCTATATCTTCCAACAATCAAGTGGAAGCTCCATCATTTTCATTCATAGAACATTTGGAATCCCACGGCATGTGTTAGTTTCTGTACCAAAGTGAAAATTCTGCCTGAGGGAACTCAGTGCTAAAAGTAATCCTGAGATCATAAGCAGAGAATTCATAATCAGTGAATGCATTTGCATGGATTGATTTGATTATATTCTTTAAAATGTGAGTGGAATATAAATAATCTGACCATGCCATTAGGTAAGTTATAAGGGGAATTATGCAGAAGGAATAATGAAAGTTTAATTCCCTCTGTGAAGCAAAAGTTGAGTCACACAAGTTGAGACATCTCTTAACTTATTTCTCAAAATCTCCGGGTCAGTGGTAATGTAACAGTGAGTTCTGTAAGGAATTGCTCCCTGAAGAGCGTTCCTCTTGAAATAGGCATGACGTTGGAAGGTGTCTAAAGATAAATTATATGCTTAGTTCATTAGATGCATTAGAAAGCAAACAAGCTTATTACATTCAACTTTCTAAGATTATAGATCTTCTATCTATTGATTTTCTAAACATAAAATATTTACAGAACTTTGCTTAATATAGCAAAGTTTTATGAATTAGCCCCATCCAGAATGTATGGGTGCCTATTTTTTTTCTGGAAAAGGCCCTGGAAATGGGTAATGAGTTGGGCCCGCAATCCAGTAGGGACATGAAAGCGTGGAGCAGGATATATTTATATTAAATTATGCAGTGCTTTTAATAATACCAAGTTGCTCCCTGGTGTAAAAGTAGGTCATTCTTGTTGCTGCCGTCTTGTTTGGTTTTAACACAAGTATCGTGCTGACTACATGGTCATAAATCTTGGAAAAGGATAATTCCTTAGGTGAGTATTTTTATAGTTTACTTGAGGTTTAGTTCCTATATCTACAAAATGAGATTAGACTGAATGATCTCTAGTCTCCTCTATGTCTAAAACTATGATAATATGAATTCAGTCTCATCGTTGATTCCAAGATAAAATAGTATGAGATAGCTATAAAGCATTATGACTGAATTCCCAAAAACATATTCAAATTTATACACTGGAAAGTACAGCATGTGGTGCTCTTCTAACAAATTATTTTGAATGAGCTTATAGACTTTACAGTCATGGTGTGCTTACTGAGATCATTTTCAGAGTCTCTCTTTGGAAATCTCCTTCAGTTCCCACTGCATCTACTTCAAAGTATATTCAGTGGCAGTAAATAGACGCCTTTGAATGTGGATTTGCATTTTTAAAAAAGTCAGAAGACATTTAGAGTCTAATCTTATAAAGAATGTGAATGGCAATAGCCAGGTGAATCTATTTCTTTAGTTTAAAACAAGTATTGACTATGTGTCTCCTAAACTGACCCTGAAAGCCATTCCAAAAATAAGGTCCAAAAAATGGTTTGAGATCATTAGAACAAGTGAACAGTCTCCAAGGGGACGACTTTAAAAGAAATTATTCCTTTGGATGAATAAGTTTTTATATATTTATTTTAAAACAATTCATATTATTTCATAGTCACATCCCTCATTTTGTGTAACATACTACCCCTTAAAATACTCATTTCATATGAACTTCAACACTTTTATGATCTATGCTCTCATTTATTGGATATCCTTCATCTGCCCTACTGCTAATACCTTCCTTCTGAGCTTGCCTTCTAGTTGTACTTTATGTATTTTGTATAATGGCAGGGGGTACTATTTGTGGCTTTCTTTGCATCCCTAACACCTAGCACAGTGCCTGGCACATAGTAGATGCTTAATAAATATTTGTTGACTAAAAGTCTTGTTAACCTACCCATGCTCATGTCACATTTCCTATCTGCTGTCAAATCTTATGATTTTTAACTTTACAATATCTCTCATGTATGTTTCCTATCCACTTACACAGATATTGCCCCAGTTCAGGCTCTCATCACTTCTTGCTTAGACTTTTGTGATAGCCTTTTAATTAGTCTAATTACATGAAGTGTCTCCCCACTCCTATCCATCCTCCACTGGAGACTTTCTTAAAGCGCAAGTCAGAATATGTCACCCCTTCCCCACTTAATAAACTCCAGTGGCTCCTTATTCCCTCATATCAAATATTAAATCCTTTAAAACCTTTTTAGTCTTCTTAGTTTTATATCCCTTCCATGAACTTTATACTAGCCTACTCACTGTCCTTACACACCACATTAAACTTCCTGACTCCATGAATTTGCAATGGCTGCCACTATCCTTGGAATGTTCTCTTTCCTCACTTCTGGCTCCTGGCTTCCCACTTTCTGAAGGGGACCTCTCTTCCCATCTCTACCCTTCCCCAGGATCCCATTACTATTATCACAATTACTATTCCTACTCAATTCCAGGCCAAATTAATTCACTGCCCACTTTCCATGCCCACACCAAATATATGTGCTTATGGACTAATTCAATTGACTAGCCAGGTAATTGCATGTCATAGTGTGACCAATAGGCATTTTCATCCATTTAGATTTTTCTGTATGGGGAAGGGAGAGAAAGAATAAGCATTTATTAAACAACTACTATGTGCCAGGCATCATGCTAAGATCTTTACAAACCTTACCTCATCTGAGCCTTACAAACCTCTTTAAGTTGGGTGATATCATTCTCCTCCTTTTACAACTGAGGAATCTTAGGCAGATTATATATTGTATAATATATATATATATATATATAATATATTACATATATTTTATATAATATATAACTATAAAATTTAAGGCATATAAAAACTAAGGCAATCTGAGGCTAGATTTGAACTCAGGTCCAGATCCTTCATGACTCCAAGCCCAGTGGTCTTTCCACTATACCTCCTAGTTGCAGCTAATAAAGATTATTATATGTAAAGTATTAGGTTTCTCCTTTTAAAAATACAAATGAAAAGACCTTGGTATATTCTTTATCTTGATATTACAGTTATCACAATATCATTCACAAGCAGGAGTATCTGGAATTAGATCAAAGAAAATTTTGGAGTTGAAAGTTTAAATCTCAACGCTCACTTTTATTTGCTGTGTGACCCTGAGAAAGTCACTTGACTTTCAGAAGTTCTATGACTCGTAGTTTTTGATAGGCAGCATTATGGGGAAATTCCAGGACTTTTAGTCAGGGATTTTGGATTCAAACCGTAGCTGTGCCATTTTCTCCCAGTGTGGCCTGGGACAAGTCACTTATTCTCACTGGGCCCGTTTCCTTACCTGTAAAATGAAAATTTAGATTAAATGACCTCTAAGATCTCTTCCAGTTCTAAATATAAAATCCTGTTGATGCTTTGACCTTAACAACTATAGAGAATTCCTCTACTTTTTGAAACTTGCATGAGACAACATCTATTACCACGGCAAACACTTTTGGCAAGTATAAATTCTCTGTTTAAAATTATTGAACATAGTTTTCTCTTCTTGAGCATAGTTATCTTTGTGGTTGTATTTGTCAAGAATCTTAACATATGCATGAGAAAGTCTCACTAGAGGAGGAACCTTGAGGCTGATTTTTGCTCTGAATCAAATGTGACTTTGTCGTCCACAAAAAATAAATGCAGTAGGATCCTATATTTTCTGCCTCTTTAAGGCAAATTTGTGACTGTAAAGTCAGTCTGTAATAGAGAATAATTTCCCAAACATAGCCTTCCTAGTTTCTTTTCATATTTTTATCAAAGTTGCTCTAGAAACATGAATACAGATCCTGGTTGCAAAGATTTTGCAGAGGTAATAAAATGGGTATATGACTTGACAGATATTGATATCCTTGGTTACTTTTGTTAATATTATCTATGATGATGATGCTGATGCTGATGATGTTATCTTCCTTTCCCCGTGTTATTTTGTAAACTGTTCCCTCCATATATTCAGGATTATGTTACTCCTAGCATGGCTTTCCTCACTGTGTACTTCACCTGATCTACATTATTAGCCTCAACCTCTGCTTCTATTCTTTTATTTTAATTACTTTTCCCTGACTATCCAGTGTTTATTTTTCTTATTCTTACTTCCCCCACCACACTAGAAAAATAAAAATGAAAGCAAAACTTTTGCAGCAAATTGGGATATCAAAACAAAGAAAATTCTCTTATTGCCTCTTAATTTATAGTTAATTTATGAAATTATGAAATGGGGGCAAATACTCCCAGTTCTTTGGGTATTGGCTGGGTAAGGCCACGACTGGCACTAGGAAATGGAGCAACAATGAAACTTTAATGAGGTGCAGAGGGTGCAAAGAAAAGCACTGAAAGGGACACAGAGGCAGATAGCAAATGGGGGGATAGAATGATAAAGGGAGGCAGGTAGCATTGGGAGGGTGGAGAGCTACAGATAATCACTGAAGTAACCATGGATTACAGTTTGGAGCACTAGGCAGCATGGACCTGAAGGAGATGGAAGAGTGCTGGGTTGGGGGGGGGGAGGGATTTGAGGTCTCATTTTTATAGGGTTTTTTGGAGCAACAGACCAACTTCCATCTGGGCCACCTAGTGATTAGCTCATTAGCATATCCAAACCATCTCAAAGTTATTGATAAAACTTCAATCAATGTTAACATATCCATGTCATCCCTAAATTATCGGCACATTTTGATGTTCTGCTGGTCTGGAACTTTGAAAGTCCAGAATTTGTCAGTAATTCATATATCATACAGCCAAAATACCTTAACAGAAACATCTAGATGGCATCTGCTTATTCAGAACATATTACCAGAATGGGAATTTTGGCTAATATATGACACAATTTGTAAATTATGCTCCTTTGATCTTTGGGACAGTTTGTGCTTGACTTTCAGGGTCCTGTTTACAATCTTACTTTCTGCTATTATCCCTTTATACTGACTACATGTAAGCTTACTTACTATACTGATTAGAAGGGGTGAGGGGGAAGGAGCAGTAAGAGGAACTAGAACAAGATACAATTTTCATACAACCTCTATCCAAAATTGTGTGTTTGATTTTGCAATTAGTCCATCACCATTCTACCAGGAGGTGGATAGCATTCTTCATAATCATTCCTCTGGCATCATGATTGACCATTTCCTTGATCAGGGTTATCCATAAAAAACATTCATTTTGCCATATCATTATCATGAAATGAATTGTTCTAATTTTTTTCATTTTCCTCTACCTCAGATCAGACAAGTCTTCTCAGGTTTTTCTGAAACTGCCTCCTGCATAATATTTTATAGCACAATAGCATTCCATTCTATTCATTTACCAGAACTTGTTCATCCATTTGCTAATTGATGGGCACTCCTTTAGTTTAAAGTTCTTTTCTATTACAAAAAGAGCTGATATAAATATTCTTCTATCAATTGGAGCTCTTCCTCTTTCTTTGTTCTCTCCAGAGCCCTTTTCTGGCTTCTCTGACATTTCACCACCTAGGAGGCCAAACTACTGTTTATAAGTCTCATTGTATATAGATAAGGTGATCCTCAGAAAGTAGACACAAGATATTGTTGGACTATAATTCAGGCTTTTCAGTATGGCAGATCCTGCCAAAGTTTAAAATCTACTGATGTCACATTTGAGAAACCAGGTTAACTTCATGTGCTGATGAGGCATCAGAACAAGATTTCTGAAGGATACAAAACAGATATTTTTAGCAAAAGTAAAAGACATAATCATGTAATGAGAATGAACTGTGCAGTATACTCTATAATAAATTAAAATTATATGATAATTAAATTTGCTGGCCTGAATTAAACTCATTGTTGATGCATGAAATTTAATTTACTCCACCTTATCCAATATGTATTTTTCTTGCAGGTGATTATGTAGTCATGACTATATACTTTGATTTGAGCAGAAGAATGGGCTACTTCACTATTCAGACATATATTCCCTGTATACTAACAGTCGTTTTATCCTGGGTGTCCTTTTGGATTAAAAAAGATGCCACACCAGCAAGAACAGCCTTAGGTAAGATTATAAACAATTTTTTGCATCATTTTATGTTATTTGAATAGGGAAAAAAGTGTGGAAAATCTTCCTATTGAAGGGAAATAAAAATAAGTTAGGTCAATTTTGTAGACTGTGATTTACAATTAATATTTTTTTTATATCTAGGCCAATAATTAGTGTTTACAGAATACATAGTCCCTTTGTGTGCTTGGAATATACAATACCTCCATTAAGAAAGAACATGAATTCGTGGGTGAAATACCCAAAAGATTCTTAGAATGAATGCCATTAGTTTCACCTCTTGATCTGAAATTGATGTGCTTATGTGGACTGAAGTATGTTGCTTAATTTACCAAGTTCCAATTTCTCCATTTGTTCATTTGGGCACATTGGACTAGATGCAAAGCTTTGATGATTAAAGAGTTAATATATTTTAAGCTAATTTTAATAAAGAAAATTATTCATTTAATGTACTAATTCCAGGAAAGAAATAATGGCCATTATTTTTAAGTACAACCAGAATGTCAAAGATAAAGCATTAATCAGCTTTCAACTATAGAAAGGAACCCTAACATCCAACATGAAGCTTTGTCTATTCAATTGTAGGATTATATAACATTATACTTATAAATTAAATTGGGTATTACATATATATATATATATATATATATATGTATACACACACACACACACATATATATACATATATATATATATATATATATATATACATACATACATTGATTCTATCAAAACATGAGAAAGAAAGAACTGTTCCTCTTAAATTTTACCAAATTAACTTCTCTATGTTTTATCAAAGGAACACAATTTTAATTCATTGATGTGTATTATAAATAGAAGGTTCAATTAAAATGTGTGCATTTAATAGAATAGTCTTATATTATGTAACTGAAAATATTAACAGATTTTTTTTCATATTAAGTTAATAGTAACCAAACACTCATCCAGAGAGTTTTTTTTTTCTCTCTTCAACTTGGGACAGTCTTACTAATAAGCAATAATCATATGATAAACAGTCATGTGATCCAAGAAGAAAACACACACACACACATATAACTTTGCAAACTTTATAGTGCTGTATAAATGCTAGCTCTTATTATTATACCATTTTTCTGTCTATCAATTTGTTTATAAGTAACAAAGTCATTTTCAATAATTTTCAGTTGAGGTTTAAACATTTGGATCTCTTAACTATGACCTTCAAATAACTGTGCTTAGTGAACTGTGATTTTATGATGTCCACAAATATTCCTCAGACACTGAACAAAGCTGTTAAGCTCCTATAAAACATGGATGGAATTTTCCAGAGATGAAGGTTGATGGAAATGATCCATAGCTTACCATCCTGCCTTGGATCTTCATTTAATATTATTTATGTTCCCAAGTGGGCAGCTGGGTGACACAGTGAATAGTGCTGGGTCCCAAGTCAGGAAAACTCATCTCCATGAGTTCAAATCTGGTCTCAGATATTTACTAACTGTGTGATCCTTGGCAAATAACTTAACCCTGTTTGCCTCAGTTTCTCACCTGTGAAAATGAGCTAGAGAAGGAAATTGCAAACCACCCCATTATCTCTGCCAAGAAAACCCTAAATGAAGTCATAGGGAGTCAGTCACAACTGAAAAATTATTTGACAACAAATTATCCCAAATTCACAGTGGAACCTAAGACTGGACAGAGTAGTTTTTGAAGTAAAAACATAGTAGAGCTAAAGATTTCAGACATTGGTTTTAGAAATAAAAGCAGGGCACGCTGAAATACAATGAAATTCAGGGTAGATTCATTCTTCTTATGCATTCTATATAAACTCCACAAATCCTTCTCTTTTTTGGGGGTGGAAGAGATGTGATTTCATCTGTGCGGCCAACTCCCTATGTGGAAATTCCTTCCACTGATTCAGATCATCAACCTATGCATTTTATATAGTCTTAGAGAGTTCAGTAATTAGCACAGTACCTACATGTACATAATAGGCATTTAACAAATATGGACTCAACTTTTTTTGAATTGAAGAAGGAATTAACTGGGGAACATAGTTGTGGTAAAGAGCTAGTAGGTGTTGTGAGTCAGGTCAGTATAGTGTAGTTAAAAGAACACTGGCTCTGGAAGTTCTTAATCTAGGTTCAAATTGCACCTTTGATGTTCTTTACTAGTGTGACCTTGGACAAATCTTTAACTTTCTTTGGGTCTCAATTCTCTCATCTATAAAATGAGGGGTATGGTCTGGATGTATTCTGCAATTCTTTCTAACTTTAACTCTATAATTCTATAACAGTCTTCTTGACTACAAGATCATCACTATCTCTATGAATGAATGAATGAATAAAAAACATTTATTACACGTGATGTCATGAATAAATTCAATAAAGGTAAACTGAGGTAATACTCTGAGCAAAATAAGTTCATTGACAGTGACATATAATTTAACAGAGTGGATCAGACTGGCTACTGCAGTAAGGTCAGACAACTCATTGAGAGGTGGAGGTGGGGGGGGAGTGGGTCTGTGTAGTTGAGGAACATTCCAATTGATTGGTTGGCATTTAGATTTGACTAATCATGCCCCTCTCTGACAATTAAGGAATGTTAATTGTTTTATGGGACTCATCTGCCTCTTGTAATCTTGGCTAGGAGATCAGTAACACAAGGTTTGCTTGTGATCCCCTTGGGGGCCATCAAACCTTCCCCAATTGTACAAGGACAGATGACATGTGTATGTGAGTGTGTGTGTGTGTGTGTGTGTGTGTGTGTTGGGAGTGGGAATCAACTTAAGTTGGTTACAGAAAATAAGCAGATGTCCTAGAGACTAATTATATGAATGATAAATTTTCCTTTCAACCACACCTTTAAAATAATTTCAAGGGAAAATTGAATTCTTGAGTTTAAATCAAGAATGGAGCAGTACAGAATAGTCAATTACAGAAAAGAATCAATTATTAAATAATACAGAATAATTTTAATTTCCTCAGTGACAAGCACTACATTAAGTACCAGAGATATAAGAAGAGTAAAGAAAACATAGTCCCTGCTCTCAGAACTCACATTTTAATTGGGGGAGACAACATATATAAAATAATTTAACTGCATGATGGACATAAGGGTCAAGAAGTCCTAAGGTTGCAGTGGCAGGGTGGATGGCAAAGTCACAGAGTCTTTGGGGTATACTAGGGCCCTCCATCTCATTACAAGGCTTGTAGCTGAGTAACTCCTATCTTAGTCAAGTGGTATGAATAATCATAATGCTGTCACTGCCTGATCTATCTGATAAGATATTGAGGAAAGGCAAAAGGAAAGGCAAAAGGGAAGGGTATCCCCACTGATGCTTCTTCTAAACATTTTTGTTTAGACTGCCTTTTTGCATTAGTAAAATATATACAGAGAGAGAGAGAGCACATCTGGATAAACTCACTCATAGGGTTTCTCTGAGGAAAGGGTTTTATAGGCTTTAAAGTACAACACCAATGGGAACCATTATTCTATTCCCAACATTGTGTCCTCAGATCAATATCGTCTCCAAAGAACAGCTCTTTGTGTTGAAACTCCTGACTTATCTTCTGATTGGTATAATGTGTGCCTTCCTAAATGAGGCTAATAGCCTTACTAGCTTCCAGGCTAGGTAGGGCCAATGAGTTATGCATTTGAGCAAGAGTATCAAAAGTAGATAATTCAACAAATTCTGGACTTGATGATTCATCAATGTAAATCAGTCCAAGTGACCTAGAAATATACTTAACTTGAATAATTTGTTCAATTCTAGGAAACTCCATTTGATCTCAAAATATAGTAAAACAATGGCAAACAATTAGGAAGTTATATTGAATTAAATTGTTGTGGTTTGTTCTTCGTTCACGAAAAAAAACCATGACATTAGGAAGATGATGCCTGACTTGAAAGTGAATTGGATTTAAGGGAGGGAGATCTGTGCAAAGTCACCAGCCTCAATTTCTCCTCCAGAGCCATCTGAGTCTAGTGGCCAGATGCAAATCGGGACAACTGTAATGTTCCAGGATGCAGTGGGAGACATTGGCCTTCTCAAGATAAGGTCTTTGTGAATTCTCACTTTGACTTATGTAATGCCCATTCAGTGACTAGGGATGTTTAAGTGAGTCAAGGGATAGCCCCTTTAATCAAAACAAAACAAACAAATGACCCAAGAGGGAAAGACCCTCAGGATTTCTGGCCAGAAGAAAAACAATTACTATTTACATTCAATCTGAGCCATCTGGGCCCAAAAAATAACCATGAAGTGATGCTTGGGTAAGGACCTATTCTTGGTCATTCAATGAGAACCAGAGAAAATTGGGTTTAAGGCACAGTCTTTAAGAAAGAAATCTAGCCAGTAAGCCCAAGAAATTTAGGTAGGGTTTAGCCATCAACATTTACCTTCCTTTGGGCAGAGCACCCTTATATAAGGGCATGATTTCCCCATGTGAGGAGTTGAGATGCTCACCTGGAACTGGTCAGTTGGGTGCCCTGTGGGGCAGCTTGGACTATTCAAAATTTGTGATTTGTCCTTCTTCTCAAAGAGAATTGTTACATCAGGAAGATGATGCCATGACTTGCAATTGAATTGGATTTAGTGAGGGAGGGCTATGCAAAGTCACCAGCCTCATTTTCTTCTCCAGAGCCATCTAGGTCCAGTGGCCAGATATAGATCAGAACAATTGGAGATGGGCCAGCTGTTGAAATAAAGTCTAATATAAGGTGTATATTTTGCTCTGTAGTATGGCCAGCTTGAGCAACAAAATACCATCACCCAAGCACAATTGAAAAACACTATTAGGTCACAAAAACAAAACAAACAAAAATGAAAAACAGACAAGTAAGAGAAATCCTATCACATTTCTGGTTTGTTGCTCAGATAGGCTCATGGATTTAATACTGGAAAAGACCTTAGAGGCCATCAAGTCCAACACCCTCTTTTTTACAGATGAGGAAACTAAGCATGAGAGGTTAAGTGAATTTTCGGAGGTTATAGTGCTAATAATTGTCTGAGACAGAATTTGATCTCAGGTCTTTATGATCCTAAATTCAACACCCTGTCAATTATCTATGAGCCCAAAGATGCAAACTCTAAAACTAAAACTAAAACAGATGAAAATATAATTGGGAAATGTTTAAAAAAATAAGTAAAAATTCAATACAATCCAGATAATATTAATTAGTGTTTTTCTAAGTCAATAAGTGACTGGAGGGATCCTTCTATTTGATTTTGACAGCACTGTCTGCGATGCTGCACCTAAAATCATAGGGCAAACATTAGGCCATCTACCTAGACTTGTATACTTGTCTTGTGCATAGGTAGATTCTCAAGAAATTTTGCTTGAATCCACATCATATTGCCAAAGTGTTAATTGAAGCTCAAAAAAACAAATTTATAGATGATATTCAATGTAGCTTATATGTATTTATTACTTTATGTCTAACAGGTAATTGTGTCACAACCAGTGTTATAAGCCAGAAAATGAATGATGGTATTTGAGATAGGTTGGAGAAAGTGTGGAGAATGCAATTGTTATTAGCCACAGGAGGGGGATTTAAGTAATGTCAAGAGTGATCTCTGGTTTCAAGATAAGGAAAAATAAGTGATTCAGAGAGACTGAGTCACTTAGCCCTAAACACATAACAAATTACTAATGGAACCAATACTCCAACTCCAGTCTTCAAATTCAGTCCCAGAACACTGCCTGATTATTTTTTATACATTCTAAATAAACTTCATTTAAACCATTTACACTTTGCCTTCTTGTGAGGAAACACAGGCAATTAGGTAATTCAGAAATAAATAGATTAAAATATAGGCCCATATTAGAAGAAATGAGAATCAGTCCAGTTTAGTGGGGCAACAGCTGATTTATCAGTACATATTCCCCAGGTTGGCAATCAATTCTGATTGACCAGCAACTAATGAGATGTGAACTTTACAAAGAGAAATGGGCTTACTCCAATGAGAGACTGAGAGTGACATAATATCACTCTTGGACAAAGAGACTTTCTCTATACCCAGACCACTCACAGTCTTGGGCAATTTAGACAAAAGGGTCTGTCTCCACCCAAGCTTGAATGAATGGGATTCACCTTAGACTAGAGATTACTGGAAAGGTTGGGTGGGGTCAGATAGAGAAAAAAGTTAGCTTTAGAGGGAGGTCTTGAAAGGAGCGTAGAGAAGAGGGGAACTCTGAATCTCCCCAAATCGTTAATTATTAATGATCACTTCTCTCAAGGTGATAATTCTACATGGCCTCTGAGGTCCCTTCTGGCTCTAAATCTATGATCTCAGAAGCACGTCACTGCAGGGGATAGACTGTGAGGCTTGGAGTCAAGAAAACCGAATTCAAATGTGGCCTCAAACATTTATTAGCCATGTGACCCTAAGTCAGTGTATTTCACCCTAATAAGAGAAGATACCTTTAGGAACCAGAGCTGGATCTGAGTACCTCCTTAGAGTAAGTTTTGTAAATATTTATGTAGCTTATTCCATCATATAAAAGCCCAAAATGTTTAGTTGTTTTTTGAATTAGTCAAGGTACAAGGTAGAATAGGAAGTGTGTGTGTGTGTGTGTGTGTGTGTGTGTGTGTGTGTGGTGTGTGGTGTGTGTATGAAATCTAAATTGATTACCTTTCAAAGTTTGGAGCAATTATTTCCTGCAGAATATGAACACAAATACAATTTAAGTTTGTTTTAAAATATGCAAATATTTTCACTAAACTTATAAAGTTTATGTTACTTAATATAACAACAAAGGGACAGAAAAGTACAATAGATCTCATAATAGAATCTACTGTTTTACCATGGGCAAGTCATTTAACTTCTGTGAATCAGCTTCCTAAGGTTTGAAATAGAAATCATAATATTTACATCTGGGTTCAAGTCTTGCTTCTGGCAAAAACCCAGCTTTGTAATCATTCGCAGTTCACTTTACTTCTTGGTGCCCATCAACCTCTCCCACTGCATAACTCTCTAAAACTATGAGTTACAGGAGAGTTAGCAATTTATATTGGAAAAATGATTTTTTTTCACACAAGGAATTCACCACATAGAGAAAATAACTTGC
This sequence comes from Trichosurus vulpecula, assembly GCF_011100635.1. Lineage (NCBI taxonomy): Eukaryota > Metazoa > Chordata > Mammalia > Diprotodontia > Phalangeridae > Trichosurus > Trichosurus vulpecula. The sequence continues at coordinate 392,666,159 of NC_050574.1, forward strand.
ATTTCCTCCTCCCTTCTTTCCAATATAATATATGACTCACAGGACTATTGCAAGGAAAGAAAACTACTTTAAAAAACTTAGTCACACACATATATAGATTGTATAAATATATATGTATACATGCACATGTAAATGTGCAATTGTTATTAAATAATTATTTTTAAATGCTCATTTTAAAAGAAATATAGCTCAACAATAAGATACTAGTCTTCCAAGTAAATTTCCTTTGCATGCATTCACTTGGTAGATATCAAACCAATTTGTCTATTGACAAGCAAAATCACTTAGCAAACATTAATAGAACAATTTTAATTCTCCGTCCAAAAATTGTTCAAAATACTCTGTGGCAAGGCATATTATCTTTTCTTCACTTTCTGAAGTAGTTTGTAAAGAATTCAGTCTAAGGGCAATTGCTGAGGGGAATGGATGGTTGGGTGGATGAATGAATGAACATTTATTAAGCAATTATTCTGTGCCAAGCAGTGTTAAAAGTTGGTCATGCAGAAAGGAAAGCAAGATAGCCACTGCTTTCAAAGAGTTCACAATCTACCAGAAGGAAATAATACATGTAGGATGATTAGTCTTTAAGGTGGAAGGAAAGCCCTATTGATCCTTGGTGTGTGGAAATGAAAGAACCAGAGATAAGAATGAATAAATGTCCATCTTCCATTCTCATTTAAATAAGAAAGAGAAGGGTTCAGGAATGGCTACTTCTTAGAATTTGTTTTTTCAGTAAAAAAGTAATATAAGGCAGAAAAGCATCCAATGGATGAACAGAGAGACCTATTGGAGATTGGGGGTCCCAGAAAGAAGACTGCATCACTCTCTATTTCTTTTCCTTGTGTAAGAAGCCTGAGAAGTGGAAACATTTAAATGAAGATAAAATCCCCTGGTGAAATCCTTTCAGAAATATACTATGCAAGTGGGCATCTCAGAGGAAATAAGATTATTCCTTAAGTCATGGTATCCATAACTGAAGCCAAATGACAAGTTGTCAGCAGGGACTTTCCATACAAAGTGAAATAGATTAGGGCAAGTATCGTAGCATCTCAAGTTGAATCTAAAAAAAAATGGATAAAGGATACTAAAGAGAGAAAAAAATGCCTAATTATATCTTTACATGGTTTCTTTATATATTGACTTTGGAGCCATTAGATGTTTTGGTGTTTATGTAACGTTTGTAACAGTTTAAATAACTATTTTTTTTTCTGTTTGAAAGTGATTATTTCTGCTATAAGACTTCGACATTTATGTTTTCAAGTCTGTTGAAATCTGAGCAAATAGTAGCCTTCTGAAACTCAGGGGAAAAAATGGGTTCATAATTTCATAGGCCTAGAGTTTGAAGAGACCCCCAACATCCTCTAGTTCAACCTTTTTCTTTTGTAGATGGGGAAACTCAGGCCCAGAGAGATAAAGTGACTTGTAGGAAGGAGGTCATACACACAATAGATTATAGAGATGAGATTTGAGTTCCGGCTCTCTAATCCGAAAGTGTTTAAAAGTGCCCTCATTGTCACCATATCACTTACTGATTGTCACCCCTGAGGTACCTTAATGTCACCTGGGAGCATTGCATTTAAATTTAAGGTACAGATTTTTGAATAGGACCTAAGAGGCCTCTGAAAACTGAATCTGTGTAACTAAACTCTGATAACATTTCCCTTGGGTTCTTTTAGCTACTGAATTTCTTCTTCAGTCGTTAGGTTAGAAAGACTTCTTGAAGCTAATTCACTCATACTCAAACATACAACTGAAATTTCTCAAGTATAATAATACCTTAATTTATATCACGGAAACTTGACACTGAGAGTTGTAAGGGTTGCAATCTGCACTGGTGGAAAGATTATCCATCCCTGATGAAAGCATAGACCATTTGAAATACCAAAAAAAAAAAAAATTTAAAATTGAACTTCATTGTTTTTTACATTGCTTTGATATACATCATTTCATTTCTTTATCTCAGCAAATCCTAGGAGGTCCTCAGAGCAGGTGGTAGGTAGGGTGGTATTATGGTGAACAGAGCACTTTCATTACATTCTTCCTATATCCATAACCTTAGACAAATTTTCTAAATTCATTGGGTCTCAACCCCCTTGACTATAAAATGAGGAGAGTTTACTAGATAACCTCCAAGCTTCTTTCTAGTTCAAAATTCTGTAATCAGTATAACAAAACAGAAGCCTACAGAATTTACTTGCCGAAGGACACAGAAAGCTATGGAGCTAAAACTAGAACCTCCCAGGTCTTTTGTCTCCTAGAATTTGGTTCACTTTACTATGCTGCTTATATAACCAGGACTACCCAACACCACCTCCCACCCCTGCCTAAAGGCCAGGTGTGTTACATTTTTCCCTCCACCAGAGCTCTCCAACACCCTTTAGGGTACTAGGGGATGTCTAGTCTTTCTATCACTCACTCAGATCCCAACCGTGTTCCCTCAATTTACGGATCTCAAGTACTTCATTTCCTTTTAACCACTTAACAGTCAGATTAGTTTTATGAAAGAATATTTGTTTCAAAGATACAGCAAGAGCAAACATCCTCCCCAGCATGTGGAGGTACAATCCCCCCTTACAGCATCTCAGTGTCTGGAGAAAAGTGACGGATTATTAGGTTCATGTTTTAACTCAGTTCTTATATAGTCTAGTCCTACCAAGTTCCAAGGTGAAGGTTACCTTGAGCTTATAACTGGCACCTTGGCTTCTCAGGGATCTTCCAGGCTGGCAAAAATATCCAGCCTGAAATCTTGTCTCCAAGGTTACCATGTTTTTAACTCCTAGGTTCAAAATCTCCATCACCTGTTCCTATAACTGAAAAGGACAAACAAAACAGACCAACACCCAAACCTGATTCTCAGAGGCATGAGGCCTAAAAGAGGGTAGGGGGGAGTGGAAAGTAGTCCTTTACCTCACTCTTCATAATTCATGGTGCCCATAATGGGCATGAACAGGACCTTCATCTCCTTTGGGTTCAGCCAGAAAGAGAAAGTTAGACTGTCCCAGTCTGGTAGTTTTTAATGATACAGCCTGCTCAGCCTATGAAGCTAATGGAAGGAAACTATTGCCACCCACATTGTAGGTCTTCTCTCAGAAGTAGGTCCTATGGTATCTCTCACTTGAATGCCTCATATTAGATGATCTGAGCATGCCAAGCCAAAAATCCCATTGTGTTTACATTTGTACCGGTTTATTGATCCAAAGACCAACTTTTTTTTTTTTCTGTTTGTGCTAGTGCTATTTTATTTTCATCCCAAAATATACTGTGCAGTAATGTGATAAAAAGTGCTTAAATGGAAGCATGAGATTCTGGGTTTGAATACAGAATCCATACTTTGCCCTTTACTACCTATGGACAGGTAGGTGGCATAGTGGATAAAGTGCTGGGCCTGGAATCAGGAGGACCTGAGTTCAAATCTGGCCTTGGATACTAACTAGTCATGTTAGTCTGGGCAAGTTACTTAACCCTCTTTGCCTCAGTTCCTCTTCTATAAAATGAGCTAGAGAAGGAAATGGCAAACTACTCCAGTATCTTTGCAAAGAAAACTCCAAATGGAGTCATGAAGAGTAGAACAGATTGAAAAATGACTGAAAACCTGTGTCACCTCAGGCAAATTGCCTTTTCTGTACCTCAGTTTTCTAATCTGTAAAGTAATAGAATTGGACCAAAAGATCTCTAGGCCACTCTCCAATTAGCACTCTTACTAATCTTTACTTATTATTAGTCTAAAACCGTAATTCACTGGAGTAGGGAACTCCCATTAAGGAAACCTCTATCACTGTAGACCAGCAGCCACTCTTCAATTTAAAGTCTTAGCATTAGGTGCTAACTTGGAGCATTGAGATAACTTGTATAAGGTTACAAAGCCAGAATGCTTCAAAAGCAGGACTTGAGGACATATCATCCTGACTACAAAGACTGTTCTCACAAGAAGAGGCCACCCCACGCTGCCTCTTCTTGTTTTTTAACTGAATATTCTTTTGTTTATTTGTTCTGTTTCTGATGTACCTCCTCTATCCATAATTCTGTTTCCATGTCTTCAGTGACTATTTTCATATACTAAACTTCCTTAATTGATTAAAAAATTACACCCTAAAAATGAAATAAAATATCTCCATGCAGGGATCACTACAGTATTGACTATGACAACTCTGAGTACCATAGCACGGAAATCCTTACCTCGAGTGTCCTACGTCACTGCCATGGACCTGTTCGTGACTGTGTGCTTTTTATTTGTCTTCGCTGCTCTGATGGAATATGCTACTCTTAACTATTATTCAAGCTGCAGAAAGCCAAACTGCGCCAAGAAGAAAAAGTCGGTATGTTGCCTTTACTGTATTTACTAAAACAACCAAATACATTTTTTAGAGGAAAAATTGCCTTGAATTAGTATGCTACATGTACATATGACTTAGAATTAGTAATTTTATGTATAACTATCTTTTTGGGATGGGAAGATGAAGATTAAGACCTGCAATTTCATCAGTGTAGGCAGTTCCCAGTGAAGAAACATCCTCTGGATACAGAACAGCAATTGGTTTGTAACTTATAGTCTTAAAGAGCTGCCTAGAGCAGTTAATCCATTGAGTGACTTGCCATCAGTCACACAGCCATTGGACTTTAAAGGCAAGAGTTGAACCCAGATCTTAATGATCTCAAGGCATTCCATCTGCTATTACACAAATTATCTAAAAATTATCTTTCCTGACCTTAGGTAAATACTTAATACTTTCAGGTTTTTAATTAAGTAACTAAGAAGTCCTCATTTGGGACTTCTCAGCCACAGAAATGAAGGCTACCTTCCCACCAGCAGTATTCAATTATTCAGTAGCCTTGCAAAACATTTTATTCATTTCTAACCTTTAATTTTATGGCTTTTCCCTAATGGGACATGGATTAATTTAATAATGGAGGAGTTGGATTTTAGCAAATGAAAATGGCATGCTAATTGTTTTTTTTTTCCCCTTTTGTTCTAGTTAATGCACTCAGAGACAACTGAATGGGTCCATGAAAGAATACGCACACACACCCATAGCGTATGTATTGCTCCCTGCCAGGTGTCAATAATTCCTGAGCATCTCTATTTCAATAAGCTTTCATTTGAAAATAAGCTATGTACATGCTATCTGTGCCTAATTGACACAACTCTTATATTTATCACTTTAGGGATACAATAAATGTCTCTTGTCAACCTGTATACTAGACATGTTGGCCAAAATTGCTGTTGAGTTTTCCATTTAGTACTTTTTAAATCTTCTCATGGGAAGTCTCAATGAGGTGCCATCTTTTTAAATATGTTTCTTTTCATTGGGAGTGGCATCAGGCTTAAAGAATAGCCCATTTCAGACTCAATGAAAAATCACAATAAGAAAGTACAGGTTTTGACAACATCTGCTTTCCTGAATAGTCACATGGCAGAATGCAGGGTACTTAAAAACAGCTACCAAACCAGAATAAATCACTTGGGTCTTAAAGAGGCAGAAAAATATTAACTAACTTAGCCAAAGATCAGAAAGTCAAGTTGAGCACACAGGACAGTTACAGACACATATGAATGTTTGTTGATTGATTTGGCTGCAGGGAATGGAGAAAAAGTAAAGTAAAAACAGAAAAGAGCCAAATTATCTCCCCCCCCCCTTTTTTGTATAGAAGTAATGCAGCTAAGAGCATGTAGAGAATCCCTTGATCAAAGAGAACAGAAAATCTCCTGTGACTAGAGAGCAAAACAACAGAGGGGAAAGTCTAGTGCCCTAGGAAAAAGAATAAAATTAATTAATTCAAAATCATAAAAGGTATCAATCAAGTGGGAGAGAGAAAAAGACTCAGACAACCCTTCAGCAAATAGTTTATACTTTTAACAAAACAGTCTAAGAACTTCAAAACTGAAATTTTATCAAGATCCTATACTCCTGTTCTATAAGATACTCCAGCTTGTGCCATTTTCAACCATTGCCACCACAATTAAAATTAAACAGTGACATGAATCAACTTCAAAAGTACAGGGAAGATGTTGTAGGATCCTTTTAGGGTAAGTGTAAAGACACATATCCAGAGGGATTAAAAGAATGAATAACTCAGGATGCAACTAGTGGATGAAATTAAAGAACTACTCAAGTAACATTAGAAATTATTTCTTAGAACCAGCTAATAGCCTCCTTAGGAAGTATTTCAAGACTTTGCAGCACAGTTGGGATAAGACATTTGTGATCCCTATGTAAGGCTGGAAAACCGGGCAATCTGACATTCGCAAATTGAGCCCATCTACATTTGAAGTTTGTTTCCTGGAGATGCACCTAGCTGAGACTTTGAACCTACTATAATCCATATGATTTGGCTAATCACAAAACAACTTCCTATATAACATAGAGCTTTTCTGGAATACATGTGTGTATATGTATGTGCATGTATGTATTGTATTTGTAACTTTTTTTCCTTAGTCCTGGATCTCCTGAAAGTAAGTGAAGGAAAACTATAAGTATTAGTATAACTTATGGGACATATGTAGAATTTTAGATCTCAAAATTTTAATTTGATACAAAATTTAAACTAAAAGAACTAGTAAATATTTAAGTTGTACATCCTAAATCATAGGGTCACAGCTTCAGTACTTGAAGGGACCTTAGAGGTCATGTAGCCTAATATCTACCTTATGCGCTAAACAAAATTTGGCTTAGTCCGAATGATTCAAGTTTTTGTTTGGATTTTGTTGTTGCTATTTTAAGGTGATAGGTACTTGTGAACCATAAAATCCAATTAAAACATGTGTGTGTTTGTGTGTATATATATGTGTGTGTGCATAACATAGATACACATGTATACATATATGTGTATATATGTATATGTGTGTATATGTACATACATACTATATATGTGTGTATATTATATACATATATATGTGTGTATATGTGTGTGTGTGTATATATATATATAATTTTTTTTTAAAACCTGATAGCCGGGAGCAGCACCAGGAACATCAAATTCACTGATTGGCTGATATCCCCAACCTGATATTAGTGGACATGATTGCTATCTCTGCCATTGTTACTGGTTCCCATCACTGGTCCAGGTCTGGATCAATTGAATTAGAGAGACGGGGCAGAGGGAGAAAGAGAGAGAGAGAGAGAGAGAGAGAGAGAGAGAGAGAGATTGCATGCTGCCTCTGGCATGTAACCTATTTCAGATCTTGAGTTGGTGCTGGAATTCACCTTGCATTGGTACCCATATAGTGCTCTTAGGCCCACTAGCTGAAAGCTCTTCCTGACTAAATTGTGGATACTTTAGAGACCTTGGCCAAGGGCCTACCATCTTCTTTGATAAGAGTTGAATAAAGACTCCCATTCATCTCCATCTAAGGACTTAAAATTACTATTAAATAAGCTAAAGGATATGCTTACCCTTCAGTAAACTTAAATCAAGTGCCTTCTCTCTGTTGATCATTTCAAATTTAACCTATATATAGCTTATTTGTTTTTAGCTGTTTTCATGTTAAAATGAAAAATAACGTTAAAATAAAAATTTTGTCTTCTCTTTTCCTCAATCTTCCTCAAAGACCATCCATGAAGCTCATAGCTTAGGTCACTGGGGACACTTGCCAGAACACCCATTCTTTAAGATATCCCCCATTGCTAGTTTAACAACAGCTGAATTTCCATTACATATACCTATATCATAATAGGCAGGAAACAATAAACTAAGCAAAACAAGAGTTAGGTCGTCATAAGCAAAGATCCATTGGTATATCAGAGTGGGTAAAATATCAAGGATGTGATTAGAAATCTCAGCTTCCAGCAATATCACAATTTTTTCAGGAAGTGCATTAATTCATGAGGGATGTGCTATTTCCATCTGACAATGGAAACCTCTTCTTACCTAACTCTTTTGGTAGAGAACCCATCTTGTATTATCTAATTCTTCCTAGGCAATGACGGAGGAAAGATGATCATTTAGCCCATGCCATCTATTCAGTACCAACCAGGACAAAAAAATGAAAGGAATTGCTTTTGGAGCATGGATGAGTGACTTCCTCAGGGAGTTTATGGCTCCAGAAGCCTAATAGTCATTTAATCTTCATGTCTCTTAGTCCCATCCAAAGGCTTCCTTCATCCTAGTCCTTATAACCAGAAATGTCTAGAAACACACTCACACACACACACACACACACACACACGCACACATATACACGCCAGGATCATAAAAGCTCAAGGGAAGAGCTAGCTAGACAACCTTCTTTAAGTCTTAGATGGCCAAAGCTTGTTTAAGTACCCACTCATAAGGAGATTTAATATTAATTTGGTAGAAGCCATTAAAATATCTAGACATGGAATAAGTATTCTCCGAAACCTAAAGAGCCCAATAAGCCTTTGACCTTTCTTCCTAGGCTGTGGGGAAGCAAGTATCAATAACATGTTGTTAAAAGCATCTGGCATCATCTGAGTTCTCTCTATCTAATATAGCTTTAAAAGCATAACTGAATAGACTCCACTCAAAGTAAATGGCATAGAAGTTACTATAAGTGACTTTACAGAGGCTGATTCCCAAGAATTTATATCTAAGATCACACTATATTTCTCCTGATCATGCACAGAAACTGAGGACTAAGAAGAAGATATTTTTCCCAACTCCATCTAAATAAAGGTATTCCTTCCATAGAAGGTTTTGTCCCTCAAGTCCCCAACAGAACCTGAGATATCCCTACAAAGTCATTGAAGATCCTCTAGTATAATTGTAACCTAAATGCCAATGCATAACAGCCCAATGTAAGTTTGGCACTCCCCCCACCACAGTGTTTGAGCATATTGCCTCTGTTTTCTGCCCCCTACAAGCTTCTATAGTTAAAATACTCTGTGCACATTTCAACAATCCCTCTAGTCTGGACACAAAGACTTGTGTGTCCTGTGAGCGTCCAAGTGGAGTGAGAAACCAGCTATGTGTAACTGGGATATAAGCAGATAAATTGCTTGCTTTGAGGAATGTCCTACATTTGGTGGGGAAGAATGACCTTACTACCCTAGTCTCAAGTCAATTTTACTAACAATTTTGTTTTATTTATACACACACACACACACACACACACACACACACACACGTGTGTGTGTATATATATATATACACACATGTGTGTATTTGTGTGTGTACATGTGTTTATGTATATATGCATGTATATGTATATGTATGCATGTATGTGTCTTAGCAGGGCAATAATCACAATATAGACGATAATTGTCAATTTGCGTATGTAGTTCTGTATAACAAAATATAAGAGACTCTCCATATAGAAGGTAGAAGTGAACCATTTATTCAGACACCAGAGAACCAGATTCCAAAACCAATGAGTCCAATCCATCACAGCAGCAAAGAAATCAATACACAGTATCACAGCAGAGAAAGACTCCATTCCATAACCTTCCTGCCCCCTGCTGGGGCCTTGCCACCAACACACACTCACAGAACAGCTAGGACATGGCTGTTCTCTCCTTCAGCTCTAACTGCTCTGAGAATTTCCTGCCTCACCCTTCCAGTTCCTCTCATTCAGCAAGCTCCTCCCACCACATGTGACTTGGGCTTCCTGTGACATAAGCAGGTCACATGGGCCTATTAATGGGTGGGAAAGATTTTCTAATTTAAGTTACCATTACCTTCATCCCCAAGATCTTTCTTTATCATTACATAGGTCAATGGGGCAATCAGTAGGAGTTTTGGGATAACTGGTGTCAATAGAACTTTACAACAATATAACAGGGATAACACAAAAAAAGCACATAAACCAATATCATCATTCCCCCCTAGAATGAATGGAGCTCAAAATCTTGGGGTAAGGGGCAAAGGTCTTGTCCTCCATAGCTTCTTCCTGCTGAAATTGGACATAGAGCTGTCCCTGCCCCAAGAGGTAGATTCCCATTCGAGAGGTCAGTTCTTTAGCGGCATCCAGAACTCAGTTGACGCCCAGCCCAGAAGTGACACATCACAGCCATCAGGTCCAGGGTGACATCAGGGGATGACATCCAGCTTAAGCAATCAGTCATCTGCAGGTGGATGGTACTAAGCCTGCAGGAAACAAATCTATCAAATTTAACAGACAAAAGTCCAAAAGAAACAAGGAGACTATCATAGTCTAATTCGCAGTAGAATACATGAGCCAAAGGTACAGTTGGGAAATCATCTTCTCCTGAATAAACAATAGTTACAGTATTATCTTTCTCACGTGCTATAATTTCTGCAGCCTTTGGAACATCATCTGGTTTCCATTTTACCCATACTTTAGCTTCCAATTTTATTCTATCAGTATAACCAAACCCTTCATTTCCTCTGACAGTTATTTCAGAAGGAGGGTCAGTTTTCACAAGAGATATTGTTTCACAAGGAATAATAATCACTTGAAATATTTTATCATTTTTACAATACTGTATGAGTTCTTCACCTGAATTTTGGAATGTCATAATAATTTCTCCTTGATAATTAGAATCGATCACTCCAGCCAATACATGCATTCCTTGAGCTGCTAATCCTGATTTAGGTAATATCTGTCCAAAGTGATTCCTAGGAATTTTCATACATATTCCAGTAGAGATTTTTCTTATCTCTTTTCTATCCAACCAAAAGTCCTCTAAACAATGTAGGTCATATCCTGCCAAACCAGGTATTCTCTGCTGACTCGCTTCTCCATCACTATGGCAACAAGACTAGAAGCTAGACTCAATCTGGGCTGAATTCAAATGCACTTTTGACCTCCTTGGCTTCCTCTTTCTTCTAGCCAAATTAACAGCAAAATCACTTGATTCCTAAATAATAATCTGTTCTTCTGCCACCTCAGATTCCCCATCTTGCTGTGGTATAGAAATATTACCATTCAGGCTAGATAATTCTCTTTCCATCTGCATTTTCTCTTTTAACAATCTGTCCATTCTTTGATAAATCAAATGATAAACTGACAACAGAATGCAGCCTTGCCTAGAGAACACTGTTGGCAATTCTCTCCCTATGTTAACTTCAATTTCTTGCAAACAGCTTTCCAAATTATTAGGTTGTCCCCTCTGCAGCCTGTTTCCAGTCTTCATAGAGTCCTGCTCCAATAGACCACTTCCTGCAAGGGAGGAATAAGGTATATCATCCCATCCTGGGATAACCATTTCTTGCTCTAAAGCCCTTCTACCTTGAAATAGATATTTTATACCTTGTGATCCCATCCTTGTCACCAAATGTATTAGCAAGACGATAATCACAATATAGATGATAATTGTCAATATACCTATGTAGTTCTGTATAAGTGTCGATTCTGTGGCATTCAACTTTCCTTATAATCCAACTCTCACAACTGCACATTAGTACCAGAAAAACCATAACTTTGACTATACAGACCTTTGTAGGCAAGGTGATATATCTGCTTTTTAGTATACTATCCAGATTTGCCATAGCTTTCCTTCCAAGAAGCAAGTGTCTTAATTTTGTGTCTGAAGTCACCATCTGCAGTGATTTTTGAGCCCAAGAAAATGAAATCTTATACTGGTTCCATTTCTTCTCCCTCTATTTGCCAGGAAGTGATGGGACCAGTTGCCAAGATATTAGCATTTTTTATGTTAAGTTTCAAGCCAGTTTTTATTCTCTCCTCTTTCATCCTTATTAAAAGAATTCTTAATTCTTCATGTTCTGCCATTGCAGTGTTATTGTCCGCGTGTCTGAGGTTGTTGATGTTTCTCCTAGGAAGCTAATTCTGGCTTTTGATTCATCCAGCCTGGCATTTTGCAAGATGTAGTCTACATAACAAATTAGGTGACAATGTATGTCCTTGTAGTACTCCTTTTCCAATCTTAAAACAATTAGTTGTTCCATGTCTGATTCTAACTGTTGATTCTTGGCCTGCATAAAGGTTTCTCAGGAGACAAGAAGGATGACCTCTTTGAGAATCTGCCACATTTTGTTGTGATCCACACTGTTAAAAGTAGCCAATGATGCAAAAGTAGATTTTTTTCCTGGAATTCCCTTGCTTTCATCATGATCCAGTGAATGTTGGTGATTTGGTCTCTATTTCCTCTACTTCTTTGAAAACCAACCTGTTCTTCTGGTAATTCTAGGTTCACATCTTGCTGAAGCTTAGCTTGCAGAATATTATGCATAACCTTGCAGGCATGTGAAATTAGAGCAGTTGTTTGATCATTTGAACATTCTTTGGCGTTGCCCTTCTTTAAGATTGGAATGTAAACTGATCTTTTCCAATCCAGTGGCCATTGTTTGGTTTTCCAAATTTGCTAACATATTGAGCGCAACTCATTAACAGCACCATATTTTCAGATTTTAAATGACTCAGCTGGAATTCCATCACCTCCACTAGCCTTATTGTTAGCAACGCATCCTGAAGCTGTTTTGCTCTAGATCAGCAACCACATCAGAGCAGGTATCACTGATGTTAAGATCTTTCTATTATAGTTCTTCTGTATATTCTTTCCACCACTTCTTTATCTCTTATATTTTTGTTAAGTCCCTGCCATTTTTGTCTTTTACCATGTCCATTTTTGAATGAAACATCCCCTCAATATCTCTAATTTTCTTGAAGATATCTTTTGTCTTTCCCATTTTATTATTTTCTATTTCTTTGCACTGTTCATTTAAGAAAAGCTTCTTATCTCTCCTCCCTAATCTCTGGAAGTCTTCATTCAGTTGGGTATATCTTTCCCTTTCTCTTTTGCCTTTTGTTTTCCTTCTTTACTCAGCTATTTGTAAAGCCTTATCAGACAGCTATTTTGCTATCTTGTTCTTCATTTGCTTTGAATTTTTTTTTCTTGCTGCCTCCTGTACAATATTGTGAACCCCTGTTCATAGTACTTCAGGAACTCTATTTACCAAATCTAATTCTTTAAATCTATTCATCATTTCCATTTCATATTCATGAGGGATATTTATTTATTTCTTAAATATGCAGTCTGATGGTTTTCCCTAATTTCTTTAATATAAGTCTGAATTTTGTGATAAGAAACTCATGACCTGAGCCACAGTCAGCTCCAGGATCATTGCCTTGTCATGGCAGAGGAACTTCTGCATTTCAATGAAACTTTGGGCTATGCTGTGCAAAGTTACCCAAGACAGATATGTCATAGTGGAGTGTTCTAACAAAAGGTAATCCACTGGACAAGGAAATGACAAACCACTCTAGTATCTTTGCCAAGAGAACCCCATGGACAATACTAGAATGATGAAAGGTATGACGCTGGAAGATGAGCCCCCTCAGGCAGAAGGTGTTCAACACACTACTGGGGAAGAACAGGGGACAGCTACAAGTAGTTCCAGTACCAATTTGGTTGGGCCAAAACCAAAAGGAAGCTCAGCTACAAATGTGTCTGGTGACAAAAGGAAAGTCTGATGTGGTAAAGATCAATATTGCATGGAAACCTGGAATGTAAGATCTATGAACCAAGGCAAGTTGGATGTGACCAAATAGGAGGAGAAAAGATTAAACACCCACATCATGGAATGTCAGTGAATTTAAACAGACAGGAATGAGTGAATTTTATTCAGATTATAATTACATATACTACTATAAGCAAGAATACATTAAAAGAAATAGAGTAGCCCTCATAGCTAATGAAAGGGTGGAAAAATCAGTACTGGGATATAATCTCAAAAAGAACAGAATTGTATCTGTTCAAATCCAAAGCTAATTGTTCAACATCACAGTAATATAAGTCTATGTTCCAACCACTGGTGCCATAGAAACTAAAGCTGATGAGTTCTGTGAAGACCTATAACATCTTTTTGAAATAACACCCCCCCCAAAAAAATAAAAAGGTCACATCATAGGGATTGGAATGATAAAATAGGGAATCAAACATAATTGGAATAACAAGGAAGTTTGACCTTGGAGTACAAGAAGTGGAGCAAAGACTAGTAGAGTTTTATCAAGATAACTCACTGATGATAGTCAACACCCTTTTTCAACAACCCAAAAGGTTGTGGACATGGTCATCACTAGACGGTTAATATTGGAACAAAATCATAAGACCTGTCAAAAGAAATATTAAAACTAGAGAAAAAAAACTTAAATGATTGATTTAATTCCCTAAGTACAGCTTTGTAAAATAAATTCTAAATGACCTCTCACCCTACTTCTGCCTTGTTCCAGGGATGAAAATTCCTGTCATCTGATTTCATTATACTTCCTGCCTGTTTACATATTTTTTTTCCTTTATGACAAGCCCCTAAGCTTTTCAGTTCAAGCAGCCCCAAATAAACCACATTACATTGTTTTAATGTCAGGAGAAGATCAAAATATGATTTCATTATTTCTGGTTTATTATGGCAAATAAAAATTAAAAGCCATTTTCTCAATAAAAGTCAGTTTAACATTTATTTTCTAGTTATTATTTATTTTACAAATTTGAAGTATTATCTAGAGCATTCTAAACAATTCTTTGGAGAGTCAAGTTCTCAATTCTAGAAGTGATTTTTTCCTATGTGCTGATAATTTAGGCCTTTTGCTTCTTCTTACTGTTTGTCTGTTTTGACTTTAGGTAATGGATAGGCAGATAAAAGAAGGAATCTGACTCCATTCCAGTTCCATAACCACTGGACTTACAATGGCACCATGCCAAAAAGTTGTTATTATTTTTTTTAATAAGCTACTTGGCCTACAATAGACTATGACTGACTGAAAGGCAATAAATAAATAAATAGATTGTGTTGTTTTTTTTTAATATTGCTTCCCTGGTTATATAATTTTCTGCCAGACTATGTAGTTTTGGAAAGATTTTATACAAATATAAATTTTTATACTTTGAAAATATGTAACACTGCTTAGTTAGTACCCCAGCTGAAGATGTGTAAGTCCTGCACATGCATGCATAATTTTTAATTTTCACATCCCAGCTTTTAATGCCTCTTACAGAATTCTATGGGCTATGCTGAATTCATTTAAATTTCAGATTTTTTTGATATTGCAAAATGAAGAAAATAAAAGATTTTCCTACAGTTCAAATTTTAGATAAGTTGTTAATACTTTGATTGGCGTATAGAGTTTTTGACCAGATCCTTAGAATGCTCTAAAGTGTCTGAACGCTGCCTGGATTTCAAGGCGGTAGCACTTGTGTATGACTCTCCTTATTCGTAGAGGGAAAGATGGTTTAATACTGTGTGTCCATTTGAGGAGCACAGCTGGTGTAACAGCTTTGAAAAAGAGAGATGATCTTCATTATTTCTTTGAGAAACTCAACTGTTTCCAGGCATTCTATATGAAGAGACCTGTGGGAAAAGAAGGGAAAAAAAGACTCTGGGAAATAGCAAACATGTAGAGGAACTGGCACCTCAATATGTCCCTGATCTCTAACCTGCCTCTCTAGAAACTTCACAGAATTTCCTTTTGAGTAAGCTTCCAGAAACAGACACTTGGAATCACTTTTTTGAGTCCTAAATTCTGGCACCAATTTGGTCCCTTAGGCACGTAGCCTTGAGATATCATCCTCTTGACCAAAGTGGGGAGCATTTTATGAATGTTCCAGGACTGAAATTTATGTTACATAGACAGACAGATCAACAGAAAGGATAACAGATGAATAGCTGCATCCAGTTAAAGGATGGGAAAATCTGACAAACTACTAAGGGTTCAAAGTATTAGATTTTATTTTCTAAAAATCTACTTTTTAGGCCATTTCTACATGTGTAACAGGACAGTGCAATTTTAACAATTTTTTTGTCAATCTCTGAAGGATTATTAATAGGCTTGACAAACAGTTGCTTAGAAATTTACTATGATGATCCTACCACTTAACTTCTATAGAAATACCTAAAACTCCTTGTCCAATCTGTCTATAATTAATTGTGAAATAAGCATTAGATAAATATTTTATTTTCCATCAACTATCACTGAAACAGTTTGTCATGTTGTAGCAGGTACTTCCCAACAAATATTTTTAAGCAAACCCTGACAAAGCACATTGCTCCAAAAGAATTAAGCATAACCTTACTAGAGAAATTGTCACTGATATAGATGCCATTTTCTCATTGTGTAGCTTATATTTATTTTTATCAGAAAGGAAAAATTTATACTTTAATGATAATTTGTTCTTTTTTTGGAGGGGGGGGCAATTGGGGTTAAGTGATTTGCCCAACATCACACAACTAGTAAGTGTGTCAAGTGTCTGAGGCCAGATTTGAACTCAGGTCCTCCTGACTCCAGGGCCAGTGCTCTACTCACTAAGCCACCTAGCTGCCCCTGATAATTTGTTCTGAACAATATTTGTTTGTTGTCCTAAATTATGTTGCTCTTTCATGCTTGTTTATAACATTGTAGTTATTGTGTGGATGTCTTGTTGTCTTTGCTTTCTTTATTATGTATCATTTCATACCAATCTTCTCATCTTGTTCAAAATTCTTCATATTTATTCTTCATTATGATGTAATCATATTCCATTATATTCATACACTAACAGTTACTAAGCCATCCCCCAATTGTTGGGTATATATTGTATTTCTAGTTTTAGTCATATTGAAAAAACCATTTTTGTTTTATGAATAACTGGGAATTATTTAAATGTATTAGTCATGTCACCGTATCATTGCCTAGACGCGGGATCTCTGGTCAAAGGATATGAACAATTTAGTAATATTTCTCATGATTCCAAATTGTTTTCTTGATCAATTGGACTAATTCACAATTCCACCAGCAGTGAATTTGAATAAACAAAAACCAACTGACATGTTGACAATCACAAAGTAAAGATTTGACAGTAACAAATATTGTTTCATCACTGAATAATTTCGTCACATTTTCAGTCAAATTCCTATGTTTGGCTTTTACTCTTTTTTGCTCAGAGTGATCGTACATGCTTTTCCACAAACTGAGATTCATGCTTTTTTTTTTGAATGTCCTTTAGCTGTTGTTTTATTTTGTAGTTACTTTTATTAAATTAAAAGATAATATACTCACAAGGCAACATATATGCTCTGGCAATAATAATATTCATTGGTCAGTTGTGAACCATTGTGTGGTTTATGAATACCAAATGAATTAATACTGAATTCAGTTCAATAAGCATTCATTAAGCACCTATTCTGTGCCAGACTCTGTGCAAGTCATTGGTGAGATAAAGACAAAAACAAGACCCTACCTTCAAGGAGCATAATTATATTCTAATGAAAGCCATCTTTCTCTCCAAAGATCATCAAAAAATGTGTCAATGTTATTTTTTTTTGTTTTTCCAAAAATTATTTAATACCTCATTCAGGTGTTGTACACACAGATATTACATAAATTGACTCAACATACATGCCTGTGAGACATTGTAGGGGGATTTCTGACAGTTGAATATTTTCATGCTGATTTGACCTCTTATTTGTTGTTTTATTTTATTTTGAAACCATTTGGAGGTATGCAATTTCTAAAAATAAAGGTGCTTAATAGAAGTTCAGAATCAGAAAAAATAAGTGAGTTGTGGGTTCCTCACTCTCGTTTTAAGGGATCTGTGAAGACATTTTAAAAATGGATGTCAGTACGTAAATTCATTGTAGAAAGGCAACTCATTTAATGGGGAAGTTCCCACTACTAATAGCAACCAGCAACCTTTGAGCAACTTAAAGTCTTACAGAGTTGTCTGGGGGCACTGAGATGTTAATACATTTTGGGAGTCACACAGCCTACAGTGACACAGTAGGTCAGAGGAGAGACTTGAACCCAAGGCTTCCTGATTCCAAGGTAACCTCTCTACACTATGCTGGACTACCTCTTGTATATCATCCTACACATAACAATCCCGTGGACATAACAGATTTAGATATTTGTTCTCCAGATGATTTGTTCTCCAGACTATTACTACATAAATATTTTCCAAACATCTGATCAATCTGAACATATGTCTACAAGCCACAAGCATGTGAATTTCCATGTTTAACCTGTCTCTCTGGTCATTCTGCAACATATACACAGATTACTTGATTCACCTAATGTTGTTCACACTGTGTCTAATGTTGGCTCTTTTGTGTCAATTGTTTCTAGAACTATTCTGTCCTGGATATGAGACCACCTCCTACAGTGATCCCTCTGAATAATTCCATGTACTGGCAGGAATTTGAAGATACTTGTGTCTATGAGTGTCTGGATGGCAAAGACTGTCAAAGCTTCTTCTGTTGCTATGAAGAATGTAAATCGGGCTCCTGGCGGAAAGGACGGATTCACATAGATATCTCAGAGCTGGACTCATATTCTCGAGTCTTTTTCCCAACCTCTTTCCTGCTCTTTAACCTGGTCTACTGGGTTGGATACCTCTATCTTTAAATGTAACCAGTAGTGGTGAAGACTGAAAGGTTTTCACGCTTTTTCTTTCCTTCAGCATTGACAAATATTCAGTAGCAAAGGAGGACACTGGTCAGTTTCATCCCTAATTACAAAGAGCTCATTATCTATGATTATTATAGAACCTCACCAAGGTTTTATTATGTATGTGCCTGGGGTGTGTGTGTGTGTGTTGGAGAATACCTAATTGCTTTTCAATATCCAATTCTCACTAAATTCCACTCAGTTTGGTATCATTTTTAGAGATTGGGATAGCTGTTGATTCACCTCAACAGAGAAATCTATAAGACCTGCAGGCAGATACATTTGTAGATTCCTCCAGAGTTTCCTTATCTATCTTTTCTCCTTTCATCTCCAAACACTAGCACCCACCAGTGCTAAGTCACATTTCTGGATTGGGAGTGTTTGAAAAGCTGGAAGGACCAACTCTGCAGTTGGACCTTCATTGTGAGTTGCAGTGTGGTAGAAGGCCTAGGATTTCTCCTTATAACCATTAAAAAAGCCAACCAAGCTTCTGTAATCCTAATAGCTGCTCAATAAATGAAACGTCAAGCAGGTGGCAAAGCTGGGAAGGGTATATGTATGTGAATGTTTGTGTGTGTATGTGTCTGCCCTGGTGTACATCGGCTGGTGATATTATTTTGAGAAGGAAAAAATTTAATTTTCTAAATCCTTCATTTGTTGAAATCAAAGAAATAGATAATCTAAAGTATTACTTAAAATGTGTTTTAAAGGCTTTGTCTTTCCTTTTTGAACTAGAGGAAGACCAGTTCACCACAAAGATAAAGAACAGGAGATTGCAGCTAACAAGTTTCATTGAAACTGGCCTGTGCTCTTCCGTGGAGCAAAGGTCTGAATCACTATCACAAGTTAGCACAAGGTACCTTCTTCATCTTGCTAAAACAGGGCTAATATGCATGTGCACACACACACACACGCACACACACACACATACACCTTTCAAATTTCATTTTACAGTGGGTGAGAAATGAGGGTTCCATCTCCAAAATATGGCTTAATCACTACTGAATATGTTTTTTAATTAAAACTAGTACCAATTAAAAAAAACAAAGATGTGTAGTTGCTAAGTATCAAACAATTATATTCTTTGGCTGAGAAAAAGTATTTTATACTTTTGAAATAGTCAAGCAGCAACATCCCAAAGAGAACTTTAGTATTTATAACTGTTTTGTACAAGATAAACCCAACTTTATTTTGGCATTGTTATCTAACTCTTTCTTTGTTTCTGACTACCAGTATTCCTCAAGATACTTTTCAAGTTCTCCCTTTTTAAAAAGAAAGTCCTGTCAGTTGGTAACGATCTCCTAAATAAAAGGGCATATCCCGAAAACACTGTGGGCCTCCCCTAATCACATGAGATGTGAATTAAAACCAATGTAAAAGCATAAGATATTTTAAGACAAACTGATATAGTCCCTACCGCAGAGCCTGCTAATAGTTTACATTGGCTGAGGAGGGAAATAGCTGTCAACAGAATAAATCTCATCGGTAAAATAGCCAAGGTGGCACAGGTTAGTAGAAATAAAATGTCTGGGCTGGTAAAAGTTTCATTCTTATTTGCATGGCTGCTTAAAAACGTCAAAGATATTCCTAGTATAATGAAAAGTGCGTATGTAGATAAAGTACAAACGTTTTTCAGGTATTGGTTAACTAGTTTGAAGAATTTTCAGGAATATTGTTTTTCTTCTCTTTTCCAGTTTCTTTCCTTATGGTTTTCTAGTTGTTTGTAAGCAAAGCATACAATTTGTAATTTACTTGCTATCCTAACAAAACATTTGGTGGAAAGTAGGCTAAATTTATTGGTTTAAGTGAAGTTTATTAATTATCTGCAAATTTCTTTATCTATATTATCACTCCTTCCTGGAATCAAGAATTGTAGAGAGGTAATTCTGCATAAAGTACAGTGCTAATTTGATTTTAGAGTATTATGATTCAAGATTTGCTTTATTACATCAACACAGACTATCATAAAGTAAGTGGTTCCTGCTTACCAACTGGACAAAAGCCACTATTTCCACAGATGAGAGCTCACTCTTAATAATGATAAGAGAAACACCTAGCCAGCTCTAGTTGAAATGGAGTTTTGTGATGGTGGGGTTCAGAGGTGGAGTTCTCCACTGTGCAAAAAAAATTCACCTTACAACTCTTTAACCTAGAAATCAAGGAATCTTTCCCAGCATCCTACCCCATCACAAAAATGGTTTGAATAATGGCCACCTTGCATAATATGAAGTAGTTTTGTGGAATAGTATAAAATGGGACTAAAGAGGAAGGGATGCCAAGAAGATAAAGCAATCAATGGAAGACAAATAGGTGAGATGGTGTGTATTCCCAGTAACTTTACAAAGTCCTGCCCATTGATCTAAGTTTCAGAGAAAGATTGTCACATAATAAGCCCCCTTTTCTGGGAGGTGAGTTTAAAGAGCTCTTAGGTTCTCAATAGATGGAAGAATTGCTAGATTTTATACCAACACACATTTGCTTCTTCTGACTTCTTCATTTTTGTTTTGCAATTTTTCCCAGCTCTACGCATCTAGTACCCTCAGTATCTGTTTGGAAGATTGATCATAGATGTATAAATATGTTCCTTTTGCCTCTGTTTTTGGAGGGCATGAACAGATCTTAACCATTTAAAACATTTTTCCCTATCCCCATATGACAATGAGCCTCCATACCAAAACATACTGTTAGTATCTTTAAATGCACCAC
Organism: Trichosurus vulpecula; assembly: GCF_011100635.1. Taxonomy (NCBI): domain Eukaryota; kingdom Metazoa; phylum Chordata; class Mammalia; order Diprotodontia; family Phalangeridae; genus Trichosurus; species Trichosurus vulpecula. The sequence continues at coordinate 392,687,157 of NC_050574.1, forward strand.
TAATCTCTCTTACAAAATACAATTCCAGTCACAGAGTTCCCAGTCTCTAGACCAGTTAAAATGCTTTTTACTCCTAAATCAAAACAGCTACATGAATCCCTTAAGCCCAGACTTTGTCCATCTGTCTCCAGTCTTGTATGGAGTTTACTATACAGTCCATATGGGTTATTTCATGTATTGAAATTAGCCTTGTGATTTTTTTGTATTATTACAGAAGCCTGTGGAATGAACAATTAAGCATCTAGCTGTCCTTTTGGGTGACAAATAATGGGTAGGGGAAAGCTGTGAGTGGGATAAAGTCCCACTCAATTGAATTATTCACTTTTTTCCCTCTTAAGATTGACTATTAAAGGGATGTACTGTGCATGCAACTGCAAGGTGGTAGGTCCCAGGATAGATTTTCTTGACTGCAGAGTTTCTTCATTTCCAAAGCCTGAAGGCTACATTTTGGAAGAAAGGATGTTAGGTGGCAGTTCTGCAGTTATTAAGACGTTTCCTAGGTGCTTGGCATCATAAAGACACCTTGTCTTTATCTCTCCTTCAGAGTCAGCCTTACTGCCTAGACCAAGTTTTGCCATTGCTGTTTGCCACTGCCTTAAGCAACTAGGGGGAGAGATAAAGAGACAAGATGGACCAAGCAGGCCAGAGTTTAACTAAATTGAGACCACCACTACACTGCTAAGTGTTTACTTTGAAGGAGACTACAGAAAGAAGCTGTCAAATGGACAAAATATTTTAATGACTAAGGAAAACTTCTACACAGCTCCACTATCAGTAGCCAGAATATAATATAGATCTCTCAGAAACTGGCCTGCTTATGGTTGTTATGAAGTGACATCATTTCTAAATCTATTAAAAAGCTTTACTTAAGATTATAACTCTATAGAATTTAGAACTAGAAAGTAGTAGTTAAATATTGATCCCAACCCCCACCACCATTCAACAGATGAGGAAGCGGAGGGCCAGGGAGGGAAAATGATTTGCCCATAATTGACCTGTAATTGACAGACCCTAGATTTGAACCCAAATTTTCTGGCTTCAGATGATCTTTCTTTCTCCCTTGAACTATATTAATCACCACCTAAAGGAACAACCTTGATCCCATTTTCAACAAACCACACTGAACATATATGTATGTGTGTGTATATGTACATATGTACATATGTATGTGTGTATATATATATATATATATACACTCATATCCATGCCTCTTATGGATTTCAAGGTTTAATTCAATTTAACACACATTTATTAATACCTTACGTGCTAGGATATGGGAATACAAAGTCATTTTTAAATCCCTGCCCACAAGGAGCTTATATTCCATTTTACTGCAAAATACATCTAAATCAGCATTCATTTGGCATAAAAATCAGTTGTAAGTAGTATGTCCTGTTAGTTGCCAGACAAAGAAAAATAAAATTTTTCTATCATCTATGCTGCATTATGGTAGGGAAGGGAGGGGAGGAAATTCAACAGCTATTGAAAACAAGTGATTTGATTTTTTTTCTCCTTTAAAGCAAGTAAAGACACCAGATTTTCATGCCACATAAGGGGAACTTTGGCATTACTAACAGACAAACCAGCCAACAAAATTGATCCACATGGCAGATGATATGCAGACTAATATATATTGTTTACACTGAAGCTATTTTAATCTGAATAATCTTACAGCTATGATACAAATCAAAGATCTCAAGCCTTTTTCTTTCTCTAAGATTCCATATAAAATAAGGGTGTTGTGAGAGTTTTCCAGACTGAGTTTCATGAGATCCTCAGAAGAAGCACATCCACTGTGAAGTCTGTAAGACTGGGGTGGGGGTGGGGGTCAAAACATGAGTAGACAAACTGAAAAGGGAAAAAAATAAGATTTGATAGCATGCTAAAGAAGATTGCTCAGAATGGTAACAATTTTCAGCTTCTCAGGATACAGATCTGGGTCTTATTGCTTTTTAGGATTAGTCAAAGCATATAGCCAATCACAGCCAATCAGTGGCATTCCTTGGCAAAAAAGGAATGAGGGAAGCGTACAAGTCTTGGAGTTCCAGGAGTTGATAAAGATGAGTTGAGATCTTCCTGAAGGAAAACATATTCCTCTATAGTTAGTAATCTCTAAAATGGGAAGGCACTTCTTCAAAATATGATCAATCAGGCTTATTTTGTTTCCAATAAAGAAAGGAATAAAGTACAGCCTGAGCATCTCTTACTAGTGTAAATGAATATGGCTGTTTCTTTGTCCTGGAGATTTCTTTATCTATGGAGATGTTTCTCCAAAACTCTAATACTCAGTACCTAGAACATGAGTTCATCATCCCCATTTGCAATAAGTCTGTTAAATAGTAAGAAATGTACAATAGAGGCAGCTGGGTTGTGCAGCGAATAGAGCACCAGCCCTGGAGTCAGGAAGACCTGAGTTCAAATCTGGTCTCAGACACTTGACATGTACTAGCTGGGTGACCTCGGGCAAGTTACTTAACCCCAATTGCCTAGCCCTCCCCCTCCAAAAAAAAGGTACAATAGCCAAACTTTTCATAATTTGGAAGTTTATCATAATTCTACAAATAATGTTTCACCCCAGAATGGACAGCCCATTTTAAGTGCTCAAACAAAATAAAAAGAGGGGAAAGTTGTTTAATACTGACTCAGTGATTAATTATATCTAAATTTGTGACTCAGCAAAAAGAAAACATTATAGTCTATTGTGGAGAACTGCTGAAATAGAGGATCTCTAAGTGAAGTAGTACCAGCCGTACAAGTTTATATTGCATTGTTTGTGGTCCTAGCTTAATGGTCTTGAAATAGTATTTTGTTTTGTTTTGATTTTCTGTGAGTTTGCTGACAATGTAATTGTGAAAGTTCCTCTTGGAAACTGGGGGGGGGGGGGAAGGAGTGAATATTTTCAGATATGCAGTCGGATATAGCTTTATATTTAAAAAAAAAACTGAGGCTTCCTTTATATTTAAATTCCTAAGTTTGCTCTCTAAGTCTCATAATTACTGTCTGTAGCAGGACATTGAAAACTTGGATTTTCTGTCGTGTTCAAGATGACTGGAATCTGGAAGGAAACAGAAAGAAATCCGATTCCTGAAACATATTTGTCCATGGTGCAATATGCCTAATACTTTCACAGATTTGGTGCCTGATCAGACATAGAAATCAAGTTCATATTTCCAGGCCTGTTTTTGCCAAATCAAAAACAACCCCCATGCCCTTCCAATGGCATAGAGGATCTCAGGATCTTAAAATGACGGCTTGAAGACACCTTAGAGATTATCTGGAGTTCTTCCAATTCAGAATAACTAAGCAAGCACCCTTTATATGAAAGGCAGTGTACTGGAAGTGCAAAGATAGCCCCACACCCTACACCAGTAAGTAATGGTCCCTGTCCTCCCCTCTCCCATCTCTCTTTCTCCCTCCCTCTCTCTCTCTCTCTCTCTGTGTGTATGCCTGTGTGTGTGTGTGTGTGTCTCTGTCTCTGCTCTGTCTCTTTCTCTGTCTCTCTGTCTCTCACTTTGTCTCTCTCTGTCTCTGTCTCTGTCTCTCTCTGTCTTTCTCTCTCTGTCTCTCTCTCTCTCTCTCTCTCTCTCTCTCTCTCTCTCTCTCTCTCTCTCTCTCTCTCACACACACACACACACACACAGACACACACACACACACAATACCAAAATGAATACAAGGTAATTGGAGGAGAAAGCATTAATAGCCAGGTATGGGATTTCAAGAAAGACCTAATGCAGAAGGTCATATCTGAACTGAGCATTTAAGAAACCAAGAGATTCTAAGAAGTAGAGATGAGGCAAGAATATATTCTAGACATGGGTGGAGGGGAGTGAGGGAGGAGGAACAACCTGTAGAAAGGCACATGGATAGTAAGTATGGTCCCAGACCATATGACCTTCTATCCCAAATCTTAAAACTCTATAGAAAAGGGGTTGTTTGTTATTTATTTCTTTGAGGAGTGTTAATTTAAAGAAAACATTTTGTAACCCCCCCAAAAAATTTGGTCAATATTTTTTGTGCTGTTAATTTGTTTCACTTGTAACTTATTCTTTCTGACCCCATTTGGGGTTTTCTTGTGAAAGATACTAGAGTGCTTTGCCATTTCCTTCTCTGGATGACGAAGCTGAGGCAAATAGGGTTAGGTGACTTGTCCAGGGTCACATAGTACATGTCTGAGGCCAGATTTGAAGTCAGGAAAGTGAGATTTGCTGTCTACAGGCCCAGAGCTCTATCTACTGTGCCATTTAGCTACCCCAACTTACTTTAGTAGCTCCTTACAAAGTCACATCTCATTAGCTAAGACTGATGGGTGAAAATTGTTTATTTTTGTTTATCTCAGTCTAGCTCTAAGAAAAAAAGCTAAACAGTGAACATTAACTGTTAACGGTGTCATTTAGCAAATCTAACATACTTCTATGATTGATCGTACAGGCTCTTCCATGGAATCGACAAATAGCTATTAGTTTAGGGCAGTGACCTCCTAATTTCAACTTGGCCGATCTTTCATTAGAGCAATATATTTCTATCAACAGAGGAGAAAAGCATATTTGCCTTGATATCCTTGCTCAGGCTCTGTCAGGTATTTCATTATTTCTGGGAGAAATATAAACACAGATAACTCTTCAAAAAAAAAAGTCTGGTACTTATAAAGGTTCTGACATTTTCACTCATCCATTCTTGATTATAAGAGATCATGTGTTTCAGGTTATGTGGTCTTGAAATTAATAGGGTTTTTTTCATACTATATTCTTTGTAGAATTTCCTTCATGGTTTTAGCTTATATAGAATGATAGAAAAAGGCATTTTTTTCTGATTGACATTTTTTTAAAATAAATTTATTTTTACATACATTTATGCTCTTTCCCTACCAGGACCTTCCTCCTCATCCCCACCAATTGAAAAAAACAAATAAAAACTTCTTGTCTTGTGAAAATTACTCATTATTATTGTTTCCTTAGAACACTTAGAAATGGTTTGTAAACCATTTTAATAATTACATCAACAAAACAATGGTCAAACTCAGACTACTAGTCACTACCAAGTAAAATGGATTTAAACCTTGAAGGAAACTTAGAGGGAGTCTAACACCATCATTGTACAGTTGAAGAAACTGAGGCACACGTGTCAGGCACTGTGATATATGCTATTAATACAAGGACAAAATGAAGTAGTTCTTGCCCTTGAGGAGATTATATGCCCATAAAATTGAATGGACAAGGAAAAGTCCCCAAATAATGCTGGATGTCCACACTGGAGTCCCATAAAAAGGAGTCAAGAGAACAAATCCCTGAGCAGCCTTAACTTGTACCTGCAGTCCTTTTTTCCTTATGCTTTTTTCATTTTATTTCATTTTTCAATTAGTAAGTATTCCTTTATTGTTTCCTACCTCCACACAAATTCAAAGAAAAAGAAAACGCTTTAACAAATATGCACAAAAGAGCTCTACATTGACCATGCCCCAAAATCTATGTTTCATTCTGCATCTTAAATCTAGCCTTTCTTGGTCAGAAGGAAGATAGCAGAGATCGTCATCAGTTCTCTGAAATCATGCTCATCAATCATCGCATTGATCAGAAATCTCAAGGATTGCTGTTGTAGCTTTCCAATATTGTTCCTATTGTGTAAACTGCCCTTGCTCTGCTCAAATAACCTTTGCTTCTCCTCAAGTTTTCCTTGAACAACTGTTTTCTTTGTGTCGCTGTGTTGTCCTTCTTTGTGTTGTTGGTGTTTCCTGCACAAAGGAGCCTTTTTGTCTTCAACAGTATAGCAGGCCACTTTGCTCTCAATTCCTCAAGTTGCAAATGACAGGAAATCTACAGATCCTTTTTTTTTTTTTTGAGAAATCCAAACCTAGTAATTGTCATTTGTACAGACTCAATTTAAACATTTCTAATCCCGTAGCCTGGAGCAAACAATCTATTTTCCATCAGCAAACTGGCACATGCCCTTAGCTCTAAAGTACCTAGCATCGAATTTTCCTGCCAAGTGGAAAATATACTCATTTTGCCATGGTTTGCCACTTAGAGGGGGTTTATTTTTCAAGCTAAGGATGAAAGGAAACTTAGTCACAAATTTCCGTTAAAGGTTTGTCGAATTCTATCCACTAATAATAGTAATAAAACTTTTCCCCAAATAAGTTTTGGAGAAGTCATAGTTTGAGGCCCTTTTGCATAAGCATCATTTCACACAAATTGGAAATTAATCAGGATTCCTGACTATCTATTGGGTAAAGTGGCTCCAGAGCATTTTAAACCAAAAGGTCAACATTCCAGGGTCATTAATAAATATGTAGAGTTATGCTGAGAGGAAAACTTGAATGCCTTACCGAAGAAACTTTTTCATGGAAAACAAGTCTAATCTTTGATAAGCTCCCACATACCTATCAGACCAGTTTTTAACTCCCATTAACTTAGCTGTCATCATAGATATTCCCAAAGGTGGATTGCTGTCCTTTGCAAGAATTTCACTTCACAGGCCAGTGATAGCCTTCAGGGGAATAAATGATTGGAACAGATTGAAACATGCTGTGACCATCATGTAATTCACTTTTCAGCTAAGTAGCACATGTACATTTCATGACAGGAGTGTGACCCCCTGACAGTGCATTTAAGATTACTAAGAGCTTGTAACTTGCTATTCTAAAAAGCTCTATTTAAAAGAATACAGATGTTATGAATTATATTTTATTTTTGAGCTATGGCTCATAATTTTGATATGTCTGTGTGCATATACATACACACACATACATACAGCACAAATTTCCACAGTAGCTATGTTCATTAAAAAAGCAAGGAAAAAAACCAAGAAATATGCTTTGATTGGTACTCAGAGTATATGAGTTCTCTGTCTGGAGGTGAAGAGAATGTTTCATAATGAGTCCTTTGGAATTCTGTTGATCAAAGTTATTAAGTCTTTCACAGTTGATTATACTTACACTATTGCTATTAGAACCTTCCTGGTTCTGCTCACTTCAATTTACCACAGTTCATAAAGGTCTTCCCAGGTTTCTCTGAAACTGTCCCCTTCATCATTTCTTATAGCACAATACTGCTCCATCACATTCATATATCATGATTTATTTAGCTATTTCCCAGTTGATGGGCATCCTCTAAATCTCTAATAGTTTTCTATAACTGCTACAGCTATTTTTGTACATGACTCCTCTTCCTTTGTTCTTGCTCTCAGTAGAAATATTTCTGGGTCAAGGGTATTTACCAGCCTTTGGGGCATAGTTCCAAATTGCTTTCCAGAATGACTGGAGTAGTTCATAGCCCCACCAACAGTGTATTAGTATGCATGTTTTCCACATCCACATGCTTTCCAGCATTTGTAATGTTCTTTTTTATCATCTTAGCCATTGATGGGTATGAGTTAGAACCTCAGAGTTATTTTAATATGCATTTCTCTAATTATTAGTGACATCAATGATCTTTATATGGCTATTGATTGCTTTTATTTCTTCCTCTGAAAATTGCCTATTAATATCCTTTAACCATTTGCCAATTGGGGATGATTTTTAATCTTGTAAATTTGACTCAATTCACCATCTATTTTAGAAGTGAGACCTTTATCAGCAAAACTTGCTGTAAAATTTTTTTCCCATTTCTTACTTCCTATAAACTTCTCTATCTGTTGTTTGATCTTGAACTCTTACTCTGTCCATAGATCTGACATGCAGCTAGGTGATAAAAGGGATAGAGTACTGGTCCTGGAGTCAGGAAGACCTGAGTTCAAATCTAGCTTCTGATATCTATAAGCTCTGTTACTCTAGGCCTCTCACTTAACTTTTGTCTGCCTCATTTTCTTTAACTGTAAAATGGGGATAATAGCACCTACCTCACAGGTTTGTTGTAAGACATCTGACAAGCCCTTAGCACAGTACTGGGCAAATAACAAGTGCTACATAAATGTTTATTCCCTTCCTCTTCCCCTAATTTCTTTCCTGCTCCACTAATTAGCTTATGATATTTGAATTGGGCTTATTTTTTTCTCTTAGCATTGTTTATAGGATTATATATTTAGAGCTGGAAGGGACTTCAAAGGTTGTCTACTAAAGCCCCCTCATTTATAGTTGAAGAAACTAAAGCTTGAGAGGCCGGGTGACTTTCTTATTGCCCCAGAGCCAGTAAGGGTCAGACAACGGCGATATCTAGATTCAAGTCTTTCTGACCCTAAGTCCAGTGCTCTGAATATTACACTATTACTGCTGTCATTGTTAAATCAAACACTAGTTTCAGAGTCATAGATTGTAAGAAAAGAAATGGTCAGTTCTTAATGTGGCATCCATGGACCTAGGATAAAAAAAAAATTAATCTTTATTTTCAGTAAACTACAGCTAAAATTTAGCATTTCCTTCAATTATTAAAAAAAAATTTTGAGAAACATTCATTAGGATTCACTAAACTACCAAAGTACCCAGTTCATTAGACTACTAGAACACCATGATAGTAAAAGAATCCTTGGTCTAGTCTAATGCCTCCTCCTTTTAAGGAAATGGACCCAGAGGAGTTAAATGATTTGCCCAAATTCATATTTACTTTTATTTGAGAAAGAAATGCAAGCCTTAAACCCAATTCACTCTGGAGTTCATAGATTGGACAATAGGTCCCTGCCCTCCTAGCACAGAGCGAATGCAAATACCAAATAGTAACTGTTTTTCTTTTGGCCAGGAACCCTGAGGGTCTTCCCCTCTCAGTTTGATTTTTTTTCTGAGTTTTTATTAAAGGGGGCATCCCTTGATTAACTTCTTAAACAGGCTTATTCACTGAATGGGTGTCACCTCACTCAAAGTGAGAACCTAAATTGACCTTAGCCTGAAAGGGCCAGGGTCTCCTAATGCATCCTGGGCCATCTCCAGTCGTCCTGGTAAATATCAGGCCACTGAACCCAGATGGTTCCAGAGGAGAAAGTGAGGCTGGTAACCTTGCACAGCCCTCCCTCATTCAAATCAAAGTCAACTGGAAGTCACATCATCATTTCCCCAATGCCATGGTCCTCTTCGAGAAAGAAGGACAAACACAATTTACTTTGATATTCCAAAGAGTTCAATTTGGCATTTTCAGGGCTTATGAATTTTCGTACAGATCAAAACATGAAGAAAAGTCCATCTGAGAATTTTCTTCAGGATAAAGAAAGAATCATTTTGGTATCTCCTTTGACACCTATTCTCAAAAGTTTTTCTATATATAATTAGATAACTCAGATGATTTGATGAAAAAAGAACAATCGAACCAGATATTTAATTGTGTGCAGACAATGTAAAGGAGGCAGTGAGGTGGCTAAATGGATAGAGTGCTGGGCTTGGTGTCAGGAAGATCTGAGTTCAAATTTGGCTTCAGACACTTATTAGCTATGTGACCCTGAGGAAATCATTCAACCTTTGTTTGCCTTAATCCATTGGGGAAGGAAATGGCAAACCACTACAGCATCTTTGCCAAGAAAACCTCAGTATGGTCCAAGAGGTCAGGAAGAGCCTGATTGAAAGAAAGAACAACAACAGACAATGTAGATCTATCGAGGAATACTTATTGAAGGCTAGCTTGGTGAAAAGAAGCATGTTTAGTACTGCAGAACAGAGGTGTCAAACATGCCACTGGCTACGGAATGCTGCCTGAACCATATTAAAATATAATTGGGAAATTTTTTAATGAACATAAGTAATGTTAATATGTGTATTCTAAGTCAATACTTGTCCTGCAGGGACTGTTCTATGTGGTCTAGTGGCCACATTTCTGTTTTAACACCACTGTAAAGATTACTAAAACATAGATAAACTATTTTCTCTTGCTCTGAGGACCTTATAATCTTACTGGAGGCAGAAACCATGACACATAAAAAATAATACTTAACAATTCAAATAAATGGTTGATTCAGCTTTAAAATTTTCAAACAGCTATTGTGGCAATGCTCTATAGAAACAACACTCTTCCTCGTTTCCCGAGGGCCCAGCACACGTCTAGTACATGGTAGGTGCATAACAAATGTCAATTGAATTGAATCCTCAAGATTACTTCCCATTCTCTTATCAACTGAATAATTTTTGTTTTGCTTTTTAATTTTTTATCCAACCAATTTTTTAGTCTCCTTTTTTAGGTTAAATTTTGAACGATCCATAGATCTTTCTGTTTTCTTTGTATGAACAATCAGGGTTGGCTAAATGTCCTTTTGCTTCTGTTCAAATGGAGTTCAGTTCAGCTTAACTGAACAGCCCTCACTCCAACCTCCAGCCATTTCCCCACCTTCCCAAGTGGCATAGCACTCAGTACCTGGTTTGTGCTTGTTATTTTAGGGAAAGAGCCATGGTGATCTTTGAATCAGATACTAAAATTTTCTTCTGGTCCCAAATGCCTCCTTCTGAAACTGCTGGTTGTATTTTTCCTTTTTGATTCTTAGTAATTCTACTCATATTCTAAGGTGCTCTTCAACTCTGCTTTTTCTGGTTTTCACTACTTACTTTCCAGACTACACATCTGCTTTCCTGTCTTTTCAAAGGGAAAAGAAAAGGTCAGGGAAACAACTAAGTCAACTTAATAGAATAACTGGCTTTCCATTTACGACAGGGCTTTCCTTCTTTCGAATCATTCCTCTTTCCCCCTTCAGCAAATTTCCTTAATTTTTCCATAAACATTTGATTTGTTTAATCTTGTTCTGCTTATGAGAAATCATTGAATTTAAAGGTTTTAACTTTTGATTTTCCTTCGTGCTGCTCTAATCCCAATTTTTGCTTCTATTTGGAGGCTGTATGCTCGATTTCCCCATTTATTTCCACTTTTGCTGTGTTCCCATTTTGTTGTTCAGCTTCCTGAGTTCACTGTCCTACTAAGAGGGTATGATAATAATGATGATAATGATAGCTCACATTTATATTATATGCTAGTTGACAAACTCTATGAGTGGAGAAACTATGTCTTTTTTAATATTCATATCTTCTCCCACACTTGGCCCTCAGACTTACACTCAGCAAGAAATCAGTCAGTGCTTGTTGGATTGAACTGAATATATGGCATTTCACAGTTTCAGAAGCACTTTCTTTATGACACTTCTGTAAGTAATGAAAGTATCCTCATTTTACAGATGAAGAAGCTGAGGCTCACAGAGATTAATTGACTAACAGTCACATAGCTACTGAATTTAACTTGAATTCTTACCCAACTATTCTGATTTTAGGTTCATTTTTATTTCTGCTATGCCTTGTGGCCATTTTCATCTCTCTTGTATTTCTAATTTACTAGTTTAGATTTTTTTCTTTTTGTTTAAGAATAAATGTACCTGGGGCAGGTAGGTGGCACAGTGAATAGAGCACCAGCCCTGGAGTCAGGAGGACCTGAGTTCAAAACCGACTGGAGACACTTGACATACTCACTTAACTCCAATTGCCCTGCCTTCCCCACTCCAATAAAAAGAACAAATGAGCTCTATATAGGGGGTAGCTCACATTTATAATATGTGTTATACAGATCCCCGTATCAGCTGATTTATTTTCTCTTTGAAACTTTTGTTCATTTGTATTTGGCATTCCTTATATTAAGTGATTCTTTCTTAGTCACAACTAGTTTGTTTAGGTTGGCTATGATATATCTTATTTGTTAGTAGACAAGCTAGGCATCTACCTTTGAACTCTTGGGCTTCTAGGAGAGTCAATAACCTAGTAGCAAACCTTTTGTCTACGTTACACTAGTTCTAAAAAAATCTTATTTTTCTTTTGCTGCCAGAGTTACAGGGTAAGGAACAAAGGAGAAAACAACCTATTGCAGTTTATTTTACAGCAGTATTTCACTGATGTAGGAGAGGAAATGAATAGAGATAAAGGTCAAACAAACTATGCCATCCAGGTCTTGAGAAGGTAATTTGGTGTTTCCCAGAATGTCAGATGAAATATCTAGTGGCTTGGCAGCTCCTCCACTAACTATCTCCCTTCTCTCACTTTAGGAACTCAATAGTAAATGTAGAGTGAGTAAAGAAGGTACCAGGGTTTGCTAGAAGAAGAAACCACCTTGCCTCTGGTAACATGGCTCCTGAAATATATAATTCCAGACAGCCCTCCTTGATAACATACACTGTGTTGAGAATTTTCCTTAAGATAGAGTTTAAGTCCAAAAGACATTTTATATTACATTCATAGGGAGTAATCAGCTCATTTCATTGTAAAATATTTCAAAAATAATTTTATTATGTTTGGGTCTTTGTCAACTTCTTAAGGGCTAGGGAACAACATTTAGTCATTTTTCAGGTGACTATGGCTAAATTAATTGGGGGGCCCATCACTCATACTGGCAACAGGTTAGTATGGTTCATTGGTGAAGAGGAACTGCAGCTTTCAAGAGTTAGTTCTTACACCTTCCTGCAAGGAAGCAGAGGCCTTTTCTTTTTTGTATTTGCCATTATGCCTATGAGTCTATGAGTTCTCTATTATAGGACCCTTAGTCCTGGCTCTCAGTTTGTAGTGATGACTGGAAAGAAACCCCCTTGGGAGAATGAAAATTTGATCCTTCACTGAGAAATGAATAGATTCAAATGGAAAAGTTGACAGCTTCTTCCTGGCTGCTTATTAGTGAGCTACTTTTAAGACTGCTAAGAAGAAAACTGTTTATTCACTGAGATTTCTGGGCCATTGACAATTATACTTGGTGGGGAGGGGTTCTAGATCTATCATTTCATCACAGGAAGGAATTCCCTCCAATGATAGAGTCCAGAACCTCAAAAATTTGCCTGGTATGCTTGTGATGTATATGACATCTAATATGAGCAGGACTAGAACTCACATCTTCTGTACTATAAGGCCAATATGAATTATTCTTTTATCTGCATTGCCCAATTAAGGTAAAAAAAAATTGTTCCTAGTACCAAACAAATAGGTCATTTTTCTGAGAAAGAACATAAAACTATTATTTTCTGCTTTAGAAGTATTTTCTGGGAAGCCCTAAAGGTTTACATGCCCATCAGGTATACTCAAGTAAGATCAACATAGAGCGTATTATTATATTGGCATATGGTCCTTTGAGAGACTATTTAGATAGGAGCTTTCAGGCAAAAGCTGACAAAGAATCAAGTCTACTCAGCCCCACTGAACCATGGAGACCTGCCACAGAATGCAAATGGTTGTATGCCAAAGGACTTTTTGCTTATACCTGAGGTGATACAGTTAAGTAAAATATTGTGATATCCCAGAGAGATTTTTTTTAATCTCAAAGCTGAGAAGAAAAATCAAGAAGCAAGCATTTATTAGGTGTTTACCATCCACCAGGCACTGTGCCAAGCATCCTGGTGCAAGACCTATCCATGTCAATGTTCTCATCACAGTATCCTCTGTTGTATTAAAGTGAAACTAGTGATGACTGTGAATAGATCAAGACAAACTCAAATGGTTGTATCAGGGTGGGGGAAAGGGGGTCATAGAACTTGAAGGCTTGGAGGGACCTGAAAAATCATCTGGTCCAACCTCCTCATTTTACAGATGAGGAAACAGAAGCCTGCAGTGGTAAAGTGACTTATCTGAGGTCATACAGCTAGTAAGTGGCTTAGAACCCAGGTTGGCTAACCCCTGGGCCAGTGTTCTATCCCCTGACACCATGCTGCCTCAAATAACATCTTTCTTATCCTTCACTGTATGTGAGGGATGTGTGACTTCTTTGCTATGAGTCAGGTCTGGGTCATGAAACAAATTCTTTTGTTGATGATGCCAGATGGAACTTTTTCAAAGAACACTGATTATAATCTTCTTTCGTTTCTATTCTTTTGAGGATGTGTGATTCCGTAGCTAGCAGTACAGCTTGTGGTGTTGTAGTAAAAATGAAAGTAAAATCCTGTGCCCAATGTGCCTTGACAATACAGGTAGTGCTAGTATGCCATTCTAGCCTAGATGCCCACCCTTGTAAAGCCCACTGCTCACTGCCCACCAAGTGATCCAGAAAACTCTCCTGTGACACCTGCTTCATCTGCTCAACTTCTCCAAACTGCAACTTTCTCCCTTTGAAGAGATCTAGATTTCCACATGACTCTGTGTTAAGGAATAGGGCTGTACTCTAGGCCAATCTTTGTATTTGTATTTTGATTCTAACATTTGTATTTCTGAATACAAATAAATGCACATGTTATCAGAAACTGTGTGTGTCTGAGTGGATATCTGGCTGATTTCTTGTTAAATAACTACATACAGGTATTCTCCAATTCCTAAAGTCATGTTTAAATGACCATCAAGGGTGTCCATGTGCTCTTACTCCCTCTACCCCTTCTGTTAATATCCCATACCCCTTTCTAATTCAAACAACCTGAGGAGTTAACATTTGACCTATAGAGGCACCTTCTATGCAGGCGTGGAAAGGTACCACCTCTTCTGCAAGGGTAGAAAGGTACTTTCTCTTATGCACAAAAAAGAATGAGCAAATCACTAGTGCCCAAGACAGCCACCTCCTCTAGAACAAAGCTTCACTGCCTCTTGTACGGTGGCGGACGTCATTCCAAATGTCACCAATTACATTGCTGCAGGCCTGGTTCTTGCTGTGATCTAGGGATGGGGGAGGTGGAGAAGTAGGGGAAAGGAGGATGTAAGAGGAGGAAGGTATGCTTGCTCAACTGAGTTAGAATACAAAACACATTTCCATATATCATACATTTAGGGGTTTTTTCGTAGTTCACATTCACAGTACCTTAAAGTTTATGAAGGCTTATCTCACAACTCTTTGATATGGGAACTATTATTACCATTCTCATTTTATGGAAGAAGACATTGAGGCTTACAGGAATTAAGTGGTTTGCCCAGGGTCATATAGATTGGAAATATAAGAAATAAGATTCATAGGATCGAGGTATCACAGATTTAGATCTGAAAAGGAATTATAGAGGTCATTTAGTCCTAGTCCATCAACATTCAGTTGAGGAAACGGACCCAAAAAGATTAAATGAGACTGGGTTTGAGTGTTGTTTGTGGTCTGTTTTAATTGCCACACTTTCCCTTCTATATTATGGCTAGTTAAAAGAAAGAGTGATGGGGAGGAAGGGTGAGAGTTGAAAGGGGGGAAAAAGAGAGGTGAGGAGGGAGAGAATGAAAATGAGGGGGAAGAGAGAGAGGGGAAAAGGAAGGAGACCCAGATAAAGAAAAAGACTAGAAGGGAGGGTGATGGAGAAGCTCAGAGAAGAGTGTTAGTAAAACAAACAGCGCATGCTGAGGTCTTTATTCCCATCTCAAGCTTTCGAGTATTATCACCTCTTATCGCTGACTTTAAAATTCAAATTATCTACTCAAACACAATATACCCCACTTTACCCTAGAACTTTTATAGCTAACCCCAGAATGGAATTGTCTTCATTGCTTAGGTTAAGATATAACTACAATGATAATAGCTCCCTGTAGGCAGAGACTGTTTAATTTCTTTGTCTTTTTACTCCCAGGGTCAAGCGTAGAATCTGACATTTAGTGGTACCTGTTTCCACAGAAATCCTTTAGCAGAAGTCCATACTGGACTTCAGGCCTGAGCTTACTTGCCTCTCAGAATTTAAATATTATCCTCTGATTTAAACACAGACTCATATGCCCACAAATATTAAAAGATCCTACCTACCTCTGTCCCCAAACATCCCACTGGACCCATTCTCATAGACTAATATAATGCTTTCCTATACCTATGGTCTTTTGGTCCTTTGATGAAAAATGTATATGCTGAATAGAGGCTACCTTTTATTATGCAGCTCCCACACATCCATTAGGTTAAATCTGCAGCTGGTATGCTTGAACTGAGTATAAGAGGTGGTGTGTAACATTTCTTAGCTCTCTAAACAGTAACTACTGCAGTACTTGGAGAAGGAAATAGAAAACTACTCCAGCATCTTTGCCAAGAAAACCCCAAACTGAGTCACAAAGAGTTGGACGTGACTGAAATGACTCAACAACAACACACCAATGCTATTATCCTTATGAAACATTGTCATCATCTCACTATGAAATGTATCCCTCAAAACTTGTAATAAGAATAGCTAGCATTTATTCTAAGATTTGCAATGCACTTTAAAAATATTATTTAATTTTAACTTCACAGTAACCATGGCAGGTAGGTCCTATTATGTTCCCCATTTTACAGATGAGGAAATTGAAGCAGACAGAGGTTAAGTGATTTCCCCAGGATGATACAGGTAGAAAACGTGAGAGACTGGATTTGAACTTGTAACAACAATATTCCTAGCAGCTGCTGTGAGGTATAAGGCCAATAACACCAGCACACAGAAGGGCTGCTAGCACAGGACCTTTGATCTATTTTTCTAAGGAAAGCAACTTTAAGGGGTTTACAAGCTTACTTTAATTAAATATACATACATCATTCATTTAGTTCAGGGGAAAAAGTCAGCATCCTGAACTTCAGAGAAAACACAAACAGAAATTACAAGCAGAAATTATAAACAGAGAAAAATAAACACAAATCAACAGACAGGGCTTCTAGCTGTCTGATGGGCATTACATACATAGTTACCAGAGAAAGAAGCACCAAGATCTGGGTTTTTCAACAGCCGGGGGACTCCTTAATGGCTACCCAGAGTCTCGTCTGGTCAAATCAAATTACGGGACACTCATCCAGTTAATGAACCCCCAAACAAAATGCTAACCTCAGAGTATACACACACACACACACACACACACACACACACACATATGTATGTATGTATGTATGTATGTATCTTTATGGTCAGAGCACTTCACACCTCTCCTGACCTAATTAACAAAAGGGTGTGGGCCTTCCTACAAACAAAGGCAAGACTCAATCAAAGGGACTTTATTGCCTTAGTGCTGAGAAACACTCCAAAACAAAAGACAACAAAAAATCCCACTTTGCTTGCCATTACATAATTCAGGTTTCCTGATACCAAACCCAGCACACTATCCACCGTACAATTTAATTGCCTGTATCAAATGTCAAAAATAATAAACTGAGAACATAATATCCACAATGTTCACAAAAAAGTCTTTCTACATGTAAGAGACAGAATACCCTAGCAGTCATATTATTGCTATGTCATAGAGACATTAACATTATTAATAGTATTTTCCACTCTATACTACAAAGCCTTATTTGACATTCTCTGATTAAATCAGCTGATTCAGGGGTTCTTAACTTGGTTAACTCCATATGAACTTCAGGGAGCCAATTTGGGTTTTCTTGGAAAAGATACTAGAGTACTTTGCTATTTCCTTCTCCAGATCATTTTACAGATAAGGAAACTGAGGCAAACAGGATTAAGTGAGTTACCTAAGGTCACACAGCTAGTAAGTATTCAAGGACAGATTTGAACTCAGGAAAGATGAGTCTTCCTGACGCCAGGCCTAGCACACTAGAGGCCTTCTAAAGAGAGACCTGATGGGAGGGGAAATATATATATGTGTATATATATATATATATATATATATATATATATATATATATATATATATATATATATATATATATACACACACACACACACACACACATATATATGTATGTATATGTATATATATGTATGTATATATGTATATGTATGTACATATATGTATGTATATATAATTTTCACTAACCTTTGGTTTCCTTTGTAATCCTATATATTGTATTTTATGCATTTATGGACATTATTCTGGGAGGGCTTTACTAGACAGCCACAGCGAGCCATGACACACAAAAAAGTTAAGAACTACTGATCTAATTTATAGTTTTCTGTACATTGAAGTTTTATTCATTCATTTATTTGTTTGTTTCTTTATTTAGGGGAGCCTCCAGAGCCCACAAAATACAACTGATATTTTAAAAAAGAGAAACTACTGACATATATATACATATATGTAAACATATATGCATATATACATATGTATTGCACATATGTATTTGGTACGGACCTATGGGGGTAGCTAGTTGTCATAGTGGGAAGAGTGTCAGGCCTGGGAATAGGAAAAGTTATCTTACTGAGATCAAATCTGGCCTCAGACACTTACTATCTGTGTGACCCTGGTCAAGTCCATTAACCCTGTCTCCTTCAGTTTCCTCATCTGTAAAATGAGCTGGAGAAGGAACTGGCAAACTTCTCCAGTATCTCTGCTAAGAAAACACTGAAATGGGATCACAAAGTGTCAGACGTGACTGAAAAATGACTCATCAATATAAATGTTAGTTATTATTAGGAAGCACTTTTAGGGGCAGGTAGGTAGCATAAGTGGCTAGAGTTTCAGTTCAAATTTGGCCTCAGATAGCCATGTGACCCTGGGCAAGTCACTTAACCCTATTTGTGTCAGCTTCCTCATTTGCAAAATAAGCTGGAGAAGGAAATGGCAAACCACTCAATTATCTTTGCCAAGAAAACCTCATATGGGGTTACAAAGATTTGGAACCAACTAAAAATGACCAGAAAAGAAAAAAAAAATATTTTATTGGTGTGGGGAAATCCACATGAGAAGACTCAACGAGTATAGATTGGCACCTTCTCTGCAACAAATAGTCTTAAAGAGTAGCCTAAGGCAATAAGGGATTGAGTGATGCCCAAGGTCACATGGCCAGAACATCACAGAAATAAATTTGAACCCATCCTCCTGATTCCACCATGGCTGGCCCTCTAGGTACTATCCCAACCTGCCTGTTTCCCTATAGATATTTGGAAAACAAGGACAAGGTCAAATTGTATTTTATAGTGATATGAGCCATTAGGGTCCTCTCTGCCTTCCACTGAGTGGAACCATAGGAACATTGTAGAATGTGGAAGCTAGAAGGAACCATGTAGTCCAGCCTCCTCCCTTTAAAGAAGAGTAAACTGAAGCCTAAAGTTTGAAGTGACTTGCCTGATTTCACAGAACTAGCTCATGGTAAGACAGAACTAGAACCTAGGTTTTCTGATTCCTAGTCCCATGCTTTTTCCATAGCACCAGGTTGTGAGGTTTCCAATAGTTATTAGCTGCAATTTCCTGATAGCCAGGGGATAAGGAAAATAGAAGGGAGAGTAGGAAATATAGGAGACTAGAAATAGTGAAGTTATTACAGCAAGCCCAGATGAATAATTAAGAAGACTGATTAATCAATATGTGATAGGTCACATCTGGGATTTTCAGATAACAAACTACTTGCCAAGGGAACTTGACCCACTTTCACATCTCAGGGCTGAAAAAGAGACCCAAATGAACTCGAATGTGCCCTCAGCAGACATAGGTATGCAATGAGAGGGAGGGGATGTGAAACCCTAGGACCCAATAAAACAACAAAACCTGAAATCAAAAGGCTACCAAAAATATCTTTAAAAAACAAATCAACAAAGGAGTGAGAAGGAAAACAGCAAGAAGCCAAAACAGAAAAAGTCATGGGGACATTGTTCAATTAAAGAAAGTCCAAACCTTAAGGCAAATTTTGAAAAATCAGCCAGTGTAACTAAAGAGAGAAAAAGTATAATGGAAAAAAATTTAAAATCCCCTTTTAAAATGGACAATACCATGAAGATAAACAACTTCTCTCTAGCCCTTTACTCTAGATGGCTCCTAACTAACTCAGAGGTGACCTGGAAAAAGGGTAGCAGGGCAGAGGTGGGGCATCCATAACTCAGTAACAGAAAAACAAACCCATTAACAATGGAGGGAAAAATGTCAAACAAATTTAAAAGGGGATAATTGTGGACAGAAAGTAAATTAATAAGGAAATTCAAATAGCAGCCTGATTCCTCTTGGTTAGCACAAACATAGAACAGTAAACGATCCCATGAGGTCCTCAGTACCTGCCAATCTGAACAATTCCTAAAATTCAAAAGACAATAGGTAAATTAAGTCATGGGTGATTGCTCAGGCAGCTCTATAGCTGAATTAAGTGCAGAATCAAGCTACATAAACAATCAGGAAGGAAAGAATAAAGTTAAGTAATAAGATAATAGAAAGATAATAATAATAATTTTATGAGCAATTGAATAGTTGTTTCACTAATGTACTAATAGTAAGTTACAAATTCTGCTTGCTTCTGTGATTCTATTTGGTACCCTACGTCCTGACCGAGTTCTATTCCGAGATCTGGACAAATAGAAAATTAGTAATATTTCTGTCCACAAATGATGTTTTCCATATAATGTATACATATATTTACACACTGAGTTCTGTCTCTGGGTTTGCACAGAACCAGGGAAATCAACCTAATGACTTTTTAATGACCCTTCCAGCTCTAGCCTTCATCTCTTTCTGTTTCCTTACTCCCTTTCCCTAGCTTGTCCTTATAGTTAATCATTATGTTTTGTGGTTTCTTTGTCGTATAAAGGAGGCCCCCTGCACTCAATTTCATCCATTTCCTGGCAGTACCCTCCGACCCCACATGGAATGAACAACACAGAGAGAAAAATTCGTCTGTACCTTTGTGTTGGGGGAAGGGGTAGCAGCTGAAACCAAGAATTTCCATCTCTTGGTCTGTCCTTGTCCCCCTTGACAGTAATAATTCTTCCATAATACTCTCCCTGTTACCACCACAAATCCTCCACTCTGCCACCCCAAATTGTGTAGCAAGGGCAGCGATTTTTTTCTGACACACACACACACACACACACACACACACACACACACACACATATATATATATATGTATATATATATATATATATATATATTCTAATAAAATGTGTTCTTATCACAAAAACCAGACACATATACCTATATACATATGTATACACATGTCTATATGTACACATATGCATTTACCCACAGTTAAGGTATGTATATGTGCATATGCATGCACAATATCTAAAAGACTATTTTTGTGAATGTATATGTATATATATTTTGTATTATATATGCTATACATAACTTTACTATATTATATATTATTTATATATTTTTCATTTGACTATACTAATATAATCAAATGAATCCATGATTTTATTGATTTAGAAGCTTCATCCAAAAGGATGTTTATAGGTGTGTGTGTATACACACACATATACACATATGTACATACACATATACACGCATACCTGTTTTATAGAGATAGATATATTTGATATATAGATATATTTGTTTATTAAGAATTTCTGACCTAGATCACATCTATGATGAATTCAAGTGACAATAGCTGGGTTTGGGATAAAATGGAATTTATCTTATATTTCCATTTGTTATTCCAAAGCGATTTATGTAGCTAGCTTCCAAGAGTAAGAACAATGATAACGGCTAACATATATATTTATTTACATAGCACTTTCTTACTGATAACTCTGTTGGAATTATTCCTATAGTTCAATATGGCATAAATGAGAAGTATATCTCAGTGGATAATTTCTTATTCATCAATTATTGTATATCCTCTGGTGCAGTAGGAGCTATGGGTAGAAAAATGCTTGACCGCACCTCCCCCAAACCCTTCTGCCATCCCCCTCTGTTTCAGGGCCTGCTCAACTTGTGCAAATAATTATGGACAAGCAAGTTAGAGACAGGATAAACTGGAAATAATCAACAGAAGAAAAAGGTACTAGAATTAAGGAGGATTAGGAAAGGCTTCTGAAGCTAGAAAATAGTATTCATTTTTTTAAAAAATAACAAAATTCTGGCCCCTTTCCTAGGAGAGGAGCACTTTGTCTTTTTCTTTGTTGCACATGTTTCACTGGACTTGGGTTTCATCTCTATGGAGCCAGTAACTTTGTGAGGAGTCTTTCCCTACTTTGAAGGCAAATGCAGGCTGTGGTCTGAGCTTGATTGCAGCCTTTTCAGTTTGGTGGAATTTGGCAGAACTTCTCTGGCACAGCATTCAAAACCCAAAGTCACCTGGTAACACTCTGAGATATCAATTTAGTAATATTAGTTCAGATAGCGTGAGGGCCAGCTCCAAGAAATCACATTCCACTGTAACAAAGCTGAAACAAATTTTAATGGCAAATTGTGTTGTAATCATCATAGCAGATTTATCTAAATCACATGACCTCTGATAACCTAGTATTAGCCCTCCCTCCTCTAATTGTTGGTGCCTTACCTCACAAAATCCTCCTGTATTTACACCCCCCAATGCCCCCCACACCCCTTCAGCATATATACATATATAAAAATATACATATTATATATATATTATATTATATTATATTATATTATATTATATTATATTATATTATATTATATTATATTATATTATATTATATTCTTTCCTCCTTCAACTTTCCTCCTACCTCACAAAACCATCCTGTATTTACACACATACACAGATACACACATACACATCAGTATATATATATATACGTATATATGTGTATATGTATATATATATATATGTATACATATATATGGTATATACCCATGTGTGTACATATTGTCTCCCACATTAGAATGTAAGATATAGTCAGTTCTGCTATAACTCGACATATGCCTTCCCCAAAATCCCAAACCCCCCATGCAAAAAAAGGCACAAAACATTAAGAAAAAAAGAAAAGATAGCACCCAAATAAAAAGTAACAGTTTTGTATATGTTATATGGTTAAGAAATTCATAAATCCTACAATAAATCGTGACCATTTCCATGGACTCTGGTTCCTGCTTCACCTATAGCCAGGTTTCACAGGGACCCTCCCTAGCAGAATCTCTCTCAATTTGGTCAGGATGCAAATGCCCCTGGCTCGCAGGACTTGAGGCGGAAGGGGATGGTGGAAGGGCACCAAGAGAGCAGTGGGGCAAACCCTCCACACTTTCTTTGCTCACAACACTTACTACACCAGAAGATATTTAAAAAAATATATAGCGTTTCACCTTGACAAAAACCTGAAATTTGCTCATGTCAGTGGGCTTCAGAAAAGTGAGTTATTGTGAAACGGTGCAGTTTTCTGCATTTTCCCTGTTTCTCTCAGGAAAAAATTAAGTTTCCTAATAGATCAATCCCTTTGAACAAATTTAAGATTTTCAAAAGTGAATTATAGAAGAACTGACTATTTAAGAGCAAGGATGGTCTCATCTTTGTAGCTCCATCACTTAACATAGTGATTGGAAAGCAATAGGTACTTAATATTTTTTAATTGGTTGATTTATAGAAAACTAAATGTGGAAAAGATGCTTAGAAGCAAGTCACCAAATACTAACAATTTATTTATTTTCTAGATGAAGAAAGCGAAGCCAGCAAATTTCACAGATTTCTCAGAATTAAAAAGGTCCACAGAGATCATTCTTGTCCAGCATAGATAAGATTCCCCTTTCAGCCCTACTTGAGAAATGATCATCTTCTTTCAATGAACCTAATACAAAATGATTTCTAGAAGACAACAGACTTGTTTTCTTCTTTATCCAACTCAGATAAGAGTGTAGTTTCTAATCCTAAATACTCCCTCTCTTTCCTATTCTATTATTGGAAAGACCTCTATCTGTGGAGCCCCATTTGTTAATTTACAAGAGGCAGCTTGGTATGGTGCAAAGTGTGCTGGATCTTTTTTAATTGTCACTTTTAGGACTTAGGACAGCACTTCCCAATCCCTTCCCCCAGGAGTCCCTGAGTGTCTGCCAGGTCAAAAATATTTTTGTAATAATATTAAGATATTTTAATTTTTAATATGTAAAAATGGCCTTTGATGTCTCCTCAATAATTAAGAGTATAAAGGGGTCCTGAGACCAAAACGTTTGAGAACCACTACCCTTGAGCAAGCAGCCTGAGTAAGGCCCACCTCCAAACACACTGTAGAGAGGAAAAAGATTGAACTATGTCTCCGCAACCCCTTTCTTCTCCCTGTCCATGATCTTATTAACTTCTTTGCCCTTTTCACTCTTTTCCTCTTTTGATATATTTCCTGTGTCCACTGTGTGGGTTTTACCCCTATAAAATCTCTTTTTATTCTTTATGGTCTTCAAACAAAGTAAGACTTCTAAAACATACTTATCCTTGTGTCTTACAATAAAATAAGTACTGACCCTAGAGTCACAGTACCTGGGTTCAAAATTCCTCTCTGCTGTTTACTGTGTGACCTTGGGTGCCCCTAAATCTTAGTTTCCTCATATAAAGAATGAGGGTTTTGAACTAAATGAGATCATTTCTTGTTCTAGGTCTAAGATTGTATGCCCTTTAGGACCTTCTCAAGGAAGATGTATTTCTGATCCCTCTAACCTAGCTTCACATCCTTACCTCTTTGAGTGATCTTCATTTGGGACACACTATTCTAAAAAAATTTATCTCAATTCTCCCCTCACCCCCCTCCTTCCTCCATTCTTCCAATCAAGGACTTATTTGATTCATTTCATGGGCTTCCATCATACATGTTCCAATCAAGTCTTTCAGACTAGGGCAGCTAGGTAGAGGACTAGATTGAATACTGGGCCTGGAGTCAGGAGGACTCATCTTCATGAGTTCAATTCTGGCCTCAAACATTCACTAGCTGTGTGAGCCTGGGCAAGTCACTTAACACAGTTTGCTTTAGTTTCCTCATCTGGAAAATGAGCTGGAGAAGAAAATGGCAAACCACTTCAGTATCTCTGCTAGGAAAACCCCAAGTGGAGTCACAAAGAGTCTGACAGAACTGAACAATAGACTAGGTGAATCTTTTAAAAGACACTGAACTTATTTCCTCCTTCCAACCTCTAAACTTTGATTTATTTGCCAATTTTTTTTATGCCATACAGACTTTTAAAAGTTTCTTAAGTTACTTTCATTGAATGGATTTGCATTTCAAATGCACTGCTTACTTTTGATTTTCTCAGCAAGCATGATTCAAAACTCCTCCCTTCTTTAGAAAATCCATCTTTTCTTTTTCTAGCTAGTTTAGTTTTTAATTAGTCAGGCTCAGCCTTGTAGGGTATGCTATTTTGAGGGTGCCAAGTGATTTCCTTTGCTGCTTTTGAGAATAATATATTCTAGCCTTATCTTTCATTTCTTGTGATTTTGTATAATATATACTTTATTTCCTTAGTAGGTTAAGGGCTTCTTCCTGATTGAAAGAATTTTTAATATTTCAGCTCAACCATTACGATTTTCAGTAAGTTGAACTTAGCACTTTATTGTGCCAATGTCCTGCGGATTCTATTGAGCAGTACTTGGTCATTTGTTTCCAAAACGTCTTGATGATTTCCTTATAGAGTTTCCTGGTATATAGTATTCTAGTTTTTTTTTTTCTTCCATCATGTTTCTTGGAAACCATTAACTCTCAAATTGTCTCACCACCTCCTAAGTCAGTTCTGACATTTAGAATTCTCAAACGTTTCATCATCCTTCTCTGCAAAATTTTACAAATGAGTTTGTATTCTAAACCAATGTTTTCTTTTGTTGCCATATCTCTCCATTTGGCTATTATACTATACTATAAACTATTATAGTTTAGAACTTGACTAGGAATTGAAGTCAAGATTCTGGGCTTAATTTGCAAAATTTTTGGAGAGAATAAATTGGTACATCTGTCCTTCTTTAATCCTGTGACAGCCTTTTCTTTATTTTCTGAAGGAAAAAAATATATAAATACAGCATCTGCATTTATACACCGGTCTGGCAGAATCAGTTTTACTTAATTTGTCCTTAGTATAGATGCTAGCCATTTCTGGATTGGGGAGAGATGTCCAAATTGGCATGTATTTCAACATGACTGCTCCAAGAAAATTTTAGGTAACATTTATAGTAATCTTTAACAAGGAAAAGATAGCTTAAAATACAGCCTGGGTTACCATTCCATAATTGAACAAACATACATCTATCCCCTTTCTTCTAGCATCACTCTCCCAGAGGAATTAATAAGGTTTTTCCCACAGCTCTCTATCCAGAATCCAAATTGAATAGGAGGCAATTTGAGTGCCTCCCTTTGAGGATGCTTCCTATAGAGTGGACCCTGGTATAATCCTTCAGCAGAAAGAGGGAGGAGATTCCCCTTAGAGGGTAAAAAATCAGGGGTGTGCTGTAGCCACTTTGGAGCTCAAGAGAGTTGATTGATAACATTTTCAGTATGAGCATTTACATGTTGGAAATTGACAAATGTTGAAAATTTGGATGTAAATTATTGTCTAAACTGAATAAAATTGTGAGAAAATGTTAAAAATGCAGAATAAACTTAAAATTGTATTGTACATATTTTTGTGTTTGCTTTGTTTTGTTGGAAAACAAGCTGTTAAGTTTTTGCTAGCACCCCCCAGTCAAAATCCTTGTCAAGTACAGTTATTACCTAGGAAATAATATACTTTTTGTTTAGTTTCTGGTTATTATCTAAGGGTTATTCCTCTATTGAAAGGCCCCTTTGTCCTCAACAACAGGAATCTAGAAAGGGCTTATAGAATATTATTTCTTAATCTTTCTGCAGATTTTTAATATGCTTCCACAAATTCACCCTCATATTTCAAAAATAACTGATGATAGTGGCTCAGCAAATACAACTGCCAGTAATTTCAGCCCCCTGGGATGTAGTTTTCATGGACTACTCAAGGGCAGCAAAATGCCCTTTTACTATGTTGTTTCTTATCTTATTCCCCATTAACCATTTTTGTTCTGTACTTTCCAGTTTTTTTCCCCATCATCCCAACCATCAAAGCAATATTCCCATCTCTTCTTTGATCTTCCTGCATTCCCTAGTATATCTAAAGAAAACTCTTGAAGTTGTCCTTTGCATAACTCATCAGGCTCAACTCATTTTGAGCTTTAGTACTCATGACACAATTCTTGGAAGACAATTTGTCACACTTTGGTATTCATCCTCCATTACATATGCTCGCTTCCATTTTCTCTATGTGGTTTTGAAATCCAAGCTGGTTAAGTCTCCTGTGTATGCACACTGTTGTCTTTAGATTACTTTCCCTTTTCCTCCTCATCAGAACTATTTCTCTTTGTGACTTCCAAATTATGATCTAGAAAACTTCCCATTCCTCCAGGATAGACATTATTGTATAGTTTGGAAGGTACAGTGAAAGAAATATTGGATTTGGAGTCAAAAGAATTCAAATCTCCTTGCTACCTATGTAACCTTGGACAGATTCTGTAACCTCTCTAGATGTCAATTGATTCATTGGTAAAATGAAAGAGTAGATGACCACTAAGCCCCTTTAATCTATGAGCTCTATGGTCTTGTCTATCTGTTCTTTGAATATTTTGAAACTTCTTGGGCTAAAAACTGTTACATGTTAAACTAAGCCCAGATTTCTCCTTCTCTATGATATATTCTAAGATGGAGTAGTTACTTCACTCCATCCTTCTCAAGGTCCCCACAAAATTTTCTCCTGCAATCAGGGCTTCTTTGGTGAGAATCAGAAGGAGAGAGCAAGATGGGGAACAAATATTTATTAAGCACCTACTATGTGTTGGGTACCATGCTAAGCACTCTCTAAATATTCCATTTTTTTAATTCTCAAAACAACCCTGAGAGGCAGGTACTATTATTGTCCCAATTATACAGTTGAGGAAGCTGACACAAATAGAGGTAAAGCAACTTGCCAGGGGTCACACAGCTAGTAAGTTTGAGAGACTAGATTTGAACTCAGGTCTTCCTTACTTCAGGCCCAGTACTCTAGCCATTATACCAGCTAATAAAGAATAGACATTCTCTTCCTTGGTTGCTCCACCTTTTAGAATATGACAATTAAGATAAGAAATTGTTTTATGGCTGCTTTTGACTGAAAGAGCTTTCTAACAGCCAGAAGACTGATGTTCTTTGGAGGCACAGTTTCTATATTAGTAGGATGAGAAGAACAAGAATTATGCTATGTATCTCACAAGGTTATTGTGAACATTAACTGGGAACATGTATATAAAGCATGATAAAAATGCATTATGTTGACAACATGAAACCTCATCCTCTCTTTTCCAACCTTTAATTCACCTCTTCAGCTGCAGATTTCAGAAAGCACAAAAACCAAGCATACTAAACTGTTATAAATGTGGCAGAAATTTTGGGTGGTGCATTACATGAAATTTTATTTTCCTGCTGTATGTGATTTGCATATTTAATTGTATCTGCATAAATTACTGTCATGGAAGAAAACTAGTAAAAATCTAGCAGAAACCAAGTTATTCCCAGAAAACAGGCTTGCAATTTTCTCAATCATTCATTAACTGGAAAAAAAATTACTGAATACATTGATAATGTATGAAGTCAACATGAAGAATATGAACTATTTCTTTACCACAAGACCAGCATCTTCCCATGGGTAAGATAATCTTAGCTCAGAGTTCTTATAATAATACAAATTTAGAAGATAGATGGCTATATCATATAACATTTTAAAGAATTGACAAATTGACTAATTTGAAGAAGAAAATAATGTACAAAACCTTTCCAGAGAGATTTTATTAGGGCTATCTATTCTCAGGCTTTCAGGAATTCTATTTTCACAAATCTAAAAAGCAAGTAAAAATGATGTTTGGAGAGCAATCTAATCCCTGGGACAGAATGTCTCTAACTAAATGGACGAGAAAGGAGGGAGAACCCCTCTCTCTTCAACTGAGTGTCCATGAGTTTCTTTTCAAAGAATAGCAAATCTCTGGCAGCCTAACCTCAGTGTGACATACAGGAAATTCTGCATGAGAAAAGGGGAAAATAGGTAAACTTAAGACTACCCAATGTGTGGGCCAGAGTTCAGTGATAGACTTGATAACAATATTAAGAACCCCATGAGTACATATATGAATTTATAAATTAAGAACATTTACCTTAGGGTCACAGATTTAGAGACAAAAGGGACCTCAGAGTACAACTATTCCAACCTCCTTTTTTTTAAAAAAATGAATGAGGAAGATGAAGCATATGGAGGGTAAATGAATGTTATGCAGTAACTATCATAGCTATGATTTGAAACTCTGTCCTCTGATTCTCAATCCAATGAGTTTTTAATCATAATACATGCATCTATGTAGCAGGGATTAAAATTTTTCTTTCCAAGGCATGGTTTCTCATGCAAGAAGGAGCCAGTACTACCTCCTTGCCTTTTCTAGATGTAACCCATAAGAAGATATAACCGTCTCATGGGAAGAGAGGAATAATAGTAAATAGGAAGTGGACAATAGGAACAGAATTAGAGTGCTTTCTTTAGGGATTCCTAAAGGCAGTAGGAAGCACTGACATGAATGGGAAATACAGGGAAGAGAGGAAGCAAATTACAATGAGTCACTTAGTGATTATAAGGTGTTCAAGACAAAGACTGGCTTATATGTACAAGAATAAATTCTCATAGACTTATGAGATGTCTCTTCTGTGACACTTGAGGTTATGCAAGAGAAGAATTAAGAATAACAGAGGTGAGCTTATTTGAATTGCAAAACATACTCAGACAGTTATTTCTTAACAAGTCAATGTTAGTGAATTATTCCCCTAGAAAAATTGACAAATTCCATCTATGAGAATAAAGTAGAACTGCCAAACTACTGAATTCTTGAGGGCAGCATCTAATGGAGTTGAAGAGAGTAGATAGGAGCTGGGTAGCTGGAAGCAGGAGCTATGGAAGGCAGCGTAGGAAAGGACCAATTGGACAGCTCGTGGAAATGGAGGCAACTGTAGGATGACCAGAGACACTTACATAGGGGGAACATCCTCAACTGTCCCTGATTGATAGCCTTACCCAGGGTAGTATTGATGGGAAGATTGCTGCCTGGAAGTTATTGTTACTCATTGTAGTTTCAGATGTGAGTCCTTTCCATGTCTGTAAACTTGCAAATAATACTATTCGTGTGTTGAGATGTTAAGGGAAGCTCATGGTCCTTGGTGGGAATGAATGAATGAATGAATGAATGAATGAATGAATGAATGAAAACTAATTTATTAACAATGCATGAAGCACTGTGCTAAGCACTGAGTTGTTCAGTCATTTTTCAGTTGTGTCTGACCCTTCATAATCCCATTTGGGGTTTTCTTGGCAAAAACCCTGGAGTGGAGTGCTATTTCCTTCTCCAGCTCATTTTACACATGTGGAAACTTGTCTAGGGTCACACAGTCAGTAAAAGTGTCCACGGCCAGACTTGAACTCAGGGAGATGTTAGTCATCTTGACTCCAAGGCCTGCCACTCTAATCTACCAGCTGCCCAAAGTACCAGGTGTACAAATGCGAAAGTAAGAAAGTTCAGGCCCTCAAGGAGTTTACATATCTAAAAGTGCATAGACAAAAGAAATAAGGGAGTGGTGGTCAGGGAAAATGCCTGGGATGACTAGTGAAACTATAGGGCAGTCTACTGACATGTCCTTTCTGTAGGCAATGGTAGTGTTGATTTGACTACACATCTGAGACCAAGGATTAGAAAATGGGGTGCACATGGGACTGCTGAGAAGAAATGGCTGTAGGCAAAAAGCATGGTCCTAGGGCAGAAATTGGAGCTGAGAGGCTTAGGTCCTTCTAAGTGCCAAAGTACAGAAAGTAGATAGAAACCTAGGTGTGGAATCAGAAAGATCTGAGTTAAAATCCTTCCTTAGGCACTAAGGTTTATGATCCTCTATCAGCGTCATTTTTTTCCATCTGTAAAATGAGGGAGTCAGATTTGATGGCCTCTAAGGTACTTTCCTATTCTATATGTTCATGATCCTATGAACCAACAGTGATAATGAGCTAGAAAAATGAGTTGTCAAGTGTGCAGCCAGTTTTTTTTTGACAGGAGAGAGCTTTTTGACATAAGGAATACTTACAAGATTATATCATTTGTCAAATATATGTAGCTATGCTTTTGATTAACAAACTAGACATCCTTTTAAGACAAATCTTAAATATTAAATCAATAAATATTGTTACTGATTATTGTCCTCGTGTATGTTCTTTCCTATATAACTTATTTTATTTTGCTTTTTTCAATTAAAATAAACATTCCTACTCTCCCACCTCCTCACCCACTGAATACAAAGAAAACAAAAATTCTTGTAAAAATGTACATAGCAAAGTAAAACATATTCCTGCATTGTACATCGAAAAAATGTGCTGTTTGTTCTGTCTCTTGAGTCTGTCATCTCATTGTTAGAAGATGGGCAGTATGCTTCATCATCAGTCCTCTGGAAATGTGGTTAGTCATCACGTCAATCAGAGTTTTTAAGCCTTTTGGAGTTGTTTGTCTTAACAATGTTGTTGTTATTGTATAAATTGGTCTGATTCTGCTCACCTCACTTCACATAGATTATCATGTCTTCTCTCAAAGGTATATTAATGGCACAATTGTTATCTTTTGGGAACTGTTAAATTTGTTCATATTGAAAAATATATCCCTCTAGTTGAAAGGGTTGAGAGTCACAGAGGTAAAGGCCAGCTTACATTCATTTCCAAGATTCTTTATTTCCTACTGAGAGAGGATGAGATATCTAAATAGAAGATTATAGTAGCAGTAACAGAACAGCCTAAAGCAGGGTAATGTCTCATTAGCCAACCACCTGGCATTTATTCATCAGAACCAGTGTTTATCTTAGCGATAATAAATTCAAGGTTAGGCGAGAGAAATAGGGGAAGAAAGGTTAGATCAGGCCAAAAAAGAAATCAAATTGTGGGTATAGCTCCACTCTCACTGCCTCAGGTGGTTTCCTGAAGAAGAGCCTTATCTTGGCTGTCTTTAAGGCTATCTTGGCAGAGAAAGATGTGACTCCTGGATCTCTGGGCCAGGAAGTTGTATATGAATAAATGAACGCTTCCAGTATGAGATGATATTTCAGTTCAGCAAAGGACAGAATGATCTTTCTGGAGAAGACTATTCATAGGAGTCTCTAGATATGTGGATGCTTAGAACAAAGGAGCATGTGGTTGGGAAGAGGAGAATGAAGAGAGCATTATACTTCCTTGACATGGTCATTACTGTAAAGTGACCCACAGTCTGATATTCAAAAATTCACATCTTGTCTCTCTTCTGTCTCTCTAGAACTCCCCCTTCTCTTTGCTTTCTTCTCCCAAAAGTCTTTCTATCTTAGTGAACAGTCATGGTTGAATGTTCTCTCAGCCAATGGGGGAGTTATAGCTCTCTCCACACATTGTGCTACCCAACTGCCCTTCTGGAAACATGGATTGTTCATTGGGTTGCCTGGGTAAAGACTGAGGGGTCCTGAGATGAATCCTATGGTGGATAATAGGATAATAGATTTCGAATTGGGGCAAAAAAATAACCTTAGAGAGACTAAGTGACTTGAACAAGGTTTCCCAGGTAACAAATAGTAGAGCTAGGGTTTTAATATGGTTACTCTGATTCCAAAGTCAGTGTTCTTTCTACTATACAGCTCTGCCTTGTGCACAGAGACTTTATAACATCATACTGTTTTACCTACCACTTCAAAGATCAAATTAATATAAATTAAATGTGGGAGAGTAATTGAATTGTCATTTCCATTGGCAAAATTTTAGTTGCTATTGTACGGAGAGTATATGTGAGATATTCTAACAAAGAGATGTTAGAAGCAGTCACTGACCCAGAGAGACTTAAAACTTAGCTAAGGAGATAGGGCTGTATGCCTTTTAGAAAGATACCTCCCAATACAATACAAAGTGGCATATGCTAAGTGCCAATTGAATGGTCTAGACAATAAGTGGTAGAAGATTTATTTCTGAAAGAGGCCAGATATATATATTGTGTATTTCTACCTTTGAGATAATTTTCTGTTGATAGGGTCTTTTCAGTCTTTAAACGAATTGTATTTACCATAATGCAATGATAATAATAAGAGCAAAAGGTGACTAGCATTTATATAGCACCTGAAGTTGTTCAAATCAATTTATAGAAATCATTTCTCACTTGATCCTCTCAGCTGTATTGTGAAGTAGCTAATACAGTATTAAGAGAGCTGAATCAGTAGTTAGCGGACCTGAGTTGTAATCTTAACTCTTTTATTTTAACCTGCGGAATCTTGGGCAAGTCACTTAACCTTTCCTCATCAGTGAAAGGAGGGTGTTGAACTGGGTGAGCCCTAAGGTCCTTTCCAGCTCTGGATCCTGATATGTACTGCTAATTACTAGAGACGATAAAGCCTCTGAGTGACATTTGGAGCAAGAATACAAACTTAGGGTGGGGGGGGAAGTCATTTTATTACTCTATTTCCCTGATTTCCACACCTTTGTTGGAAAGTGTAAAACATAAATGTTCCAGCAATTGGTGATTTTACTGGTGTGAGTATCTGCTGTACTTATGCAGATAAAAAGCCTCATGTCCCTGCCCTAAAGAGACCATTTCTCCTGATGTGCTGTAGCTAAAAGTTCATGATCTGATACTAAGGCTCCTAATAATTAGCTTCTCTGATATGAGTTATGAGGGATCCTTGACTAATGGACACATTAGGCCCGTACTCAAAGCCACTCTAGCTTGATAGGCCTGGCCAGAGCCTACTTTCCTTTGACTGAAATGTGGAGAATATAGGGCTCTCTCCTGTCCTGATGAGGCTTTGGAACAGGATTTTAGTGAATAATAAAACAGAAATAACAATGCAGTAAGATCTGTGAGTACAGAGTCTACTGAAAGTGTTTCAGCTGGCTCATTTTTATGATCATATTTGCTTTGGTCATTAGCAAATAAAATATTCACCGAATGGTCAGAGACCAATTTCATCCTCCTACACCCCCTCCCACTCTCTTCCCAAAGGGAGCTCTCTGACTATATCTACCCACACAATTTGAAAGAGATAATTAAGACAATTTCCCAAATTCCCCATGATAATTCACACCGCAGAGTCTGCATTTGCCTCAGTTATCTGGGCTTTTCAGGCAGAAGTACTTTTCACCTGAATTTTTATATGATATTTCAAGTATAGGCATTGTTCAAGGGCTCAATTTCTCTGGATAATGGCCTCAATTTCCCAATTTGCATACACAAAGAAGACCTGAGAGGCTTCCTATTCTTTTAACTCAGTCTTCTCTAGACTGAAGATCCATTCCCTTAGGAGAGAAGGAATGAAGACTGCTACAACAATTTCCCCACTTCTGCTGTCTACAGAGAATACAGATTTATGCACTGATTTATGCAAGCATGCGCAAATGGAGCTTTGTATCACAACTGTCCCTCCCAATTTTGGTCCTCACTATGCATGGGATTCTTAGACAAGATTTTGCTTGAATGTTGAATAACTGAGCTACAGCATGTTAGAAGATTTAGCTGTGGAAAGAGCTGATTGTAGAAGTAGAGAAGTGGGATTGCTGCTGACCTAACTTTGCTTATATTCTTTTCAAGAGCTCCTCAAAGGCAAGTGCCCCCACAAAAATTGCTATGGATTCTTGGGTAACAGGTTACATTTATGAGCGTATGCATGCACATATGTATACGTGTATGTATATATGTGTGTATTTATATATAAATATATAGTAAAATGTTTAGCTTTTCCTCTATATTTCATTTTTAAACATGATTTCCTTCTTTTTCTCTTACTTCTACCCTTCTTTTCTTCTCCTTTACCTCGCCACCCCTCTTACCATATGGTCTCTATTTCTGGTTTCTATTTACTACTACTGTCAAAGAATCAGACTGAGACACAGTCCTACAAGGCAAGAAATTTTACTTGTTTAAACAAGGAGAAAGAGAATCAGATGGTTCTGAGTACTTCTGATGGAATGTTGTTCTGAATTCCAATTCTACACGGCATCAGCTGTACATTTTCTATGTTTAAAGGAGGGAGATGTCTGTTAAACAGCAGTGGAAACATTTCAGTGATGTTAGTACATATCATAATATCTCTGCTTTTATTCTAAAGAATTTTGCCTTGTAAACATACTTAGCATTTAGTAAGAATGTGCTTGCTATGCTGGCTCTTTATTCAGGGCAGAATCAATTCATCTCCAAGATGGAATCAGTCTTGTTCCCTCTCATTTGACAAGTCATTTCAACAAATGTCTATTCAATGTCTACTTAGCAAGCTGAAAATTGTGCTGTCAGCTGCAGGGCATACAAAGATTAAATAAGACACAGGGCCTACCCATGTGGAGCTTACATTCTGATCTGGTCAGATACAAACATAGCTATAATACAAAATGATATTTTATAAGTGCACAAAAGAGGTGTAAAACAACTTATCTGACATATTATAGTAGAAAGGAGGGATTAGGACTGAAGGGAGAAGGGAAAGTTTCATGGAGGAGATGGCATTTGATCAGGCCCTGAAAGGATGGAAAAGAAATTCATCCTCTAGAGATAGTAGAGGGATAGAGATTTCAAGGTATAAGAAACAGTGTGAGCAAAAATAGAGAAAAGGTATGTGAAACATGGCTGGGAACAGGAAGTGCTGTTTGGATAGAGAATACCACATTTAGACAGGAATGGTTTTGGAAAAACCTGGAAAGATGGAGGTCAGTCCTGCATCATGTAATATGTGAATGTCTGGCTAAGGAACTTTTAGTTTATTCTCTAGTGAAATGGTTTAAGCAGAGGCGTGTGACATGATCAGATTTGTGAATAAAGAAGATTAATTTGGCAGCGGTGTAATGAGTATTAATGGAAGGGGCATAAGAGCTGAAGGAGTAGGAGAAGCAGTAATCAAAGCTGCATGATAATGAGGTCCTGTACTATAGAGGTGGCAGTGGGAAGTGGAAAAAAAGTTTTTATTAGAGATTTTATTAGAATGAAAACTCTTTGAGAACAGGCACCACTTTTGCTTTTTCTTTGTACCCTTCAAACTTAGCACAGATACTCAGTATGCACTTGTTAAAGGCTGGTATGATGATTGATTAATTTCAATAATAAAAATTACAGGACATGAAAAGTAATGACTTAAGGACGGTGGTGAAGATATCTTAGCCCATAGCAATAATTATGGGGTTCAGGGGGAGATTTTACAAAAAAGTCAGAGACTGGTAATGAATAAAGCAATGGAACTTTATCATTGTGTATTTTAACTCATGTAGGAGAGAGAAAAGGAATCTAAAAGGGGTAGGGACATTGGGAAGGAAGAGCAACAAGGGAAGAGGGGTTTATGGGAAAGGATACAGCCAGGTATCAGTAGGTAAAGAAGATGAAAGACGTATAGAATTCTCAGTCCAGAAGAGTATATATGCAACTGGATCATAGTTGACTTTAGGCCACAGCCAAAAAGAGGAGGCATTGGTGATAGTTCTTCTGGGAGGTCATCCTTGGACTTGGCAGGCCCATTCCCACTGAATTTTTTGACATTCCTCCACAACTCAACATGTGCAATATCTGGCCTTCTATCATCTCCACAACCAGGCAAGCTTCTTGAGGCAGCCGAATGGCTTCATGGAAATAGAGCATGTTTGTAAGTAAGGAGGATTTTGTTATTCTTTTTAGATTGTGGTTTCAAGGATCCATGGCCATGAAAATCTCTAGTTTCCAGGTGTTAGATAATACTTTCCAGGCTCATGACTTGTAAACATCTCCACCATATTTGCACAGTGAGATATAGGGATGACATAAGTAATATCTACTATGCTGGTGCTGAATGATGATATTATTAAAGTTAACCTGTGAGCTTAATGTTGGCAAGATGCCTTCTTTGTTAGTAAGTGGGGAACCCATGGGGAATTTGGGATTTAGGTAACACATAGAGAAATGCATGTACCTGCCTCAAACGGTGGCCATTGAGGCTTGTGGGGATTTAGGGGAGTGCACAAGCTGAAATGCTATGCCTGTCTAGACTGACTCCATCAAGGTGTAGGGATAGCTGCTCCACCCCCTTCTCACCAGCCCCTTGTAAGAAGGGTGATTAGAGAATGCTGTAGGAGTTGGTGTTCCCACTATCAGCAATTTCCGTGTGAGAAGACTAGACTAGAATAAAATAAGCTAGCTTATTTAATCCCTTAGTGTGTCTCCATTCCTGTCTTCCTGTCTGCCCAGATCAAGAACGAACCTGTGGTAGGACACCTTCCAGCAATGCTAGTGTGTTCTCTTGCCCAACAATTGGCGAAGTTGGTGTTGCCTATGAAATAATATTTTTCACTCAGGTGCAGCTGCTTGGTCTCCCATCTACTAGAGACATTATGGATTAGCCAAGGAATATAAAGGATAAGAAAGCAGAGGATTTTTGTTTCCAAAAGAAATAGGAAAAGGAGTAAATTCCGAGTGTCCAATGTCCAGACAGGAGAAGAGGCAGGCTTCTACAAGTTAGCCTTATGTGTCTCAGAGAGGCCTCTAGAACACAGGAAGCACTTAGACTATGAAAGTGAAAAAGGAAAAGACTTTATACATGTGAGCTTAGGTAAATAGTTCTTTCAGTGAGAAAAAAAGGAAAGTAAGCTGGTTTTACTGGTGATAAATTCAATTTTGACAGTTTTTCATCCGCATTATAGGGGTAAATGATATGTTCAGGTGGAGGTGTCCTATACATAAAAGGAGATGTGGATCTGGAGCTCAGGAGAAAGGGTGAAGGTAAAGATACAATTTAGAAATCATGAAAAGATGAGAGTTAGCCCTCTCAAGTCTCATTTTCTTTACCTGTAAAATAAGAATAATGATGCTTGCCCAACTTACTGTCATTGTCTTGATCCCTGTCTCAATTAGCAATTAAGCAAAGGGGATCCATTGGATATAGGTGTGTGTTTACGGGAGTGGGGAGGCGAGATCTTCAGAACATTTTGTCTATCCCAAAGACGTGTTCCTGCCATCTGACTCAGAGGACTCAGGAGCAGAGGTAGTTCATAACACGTGAGTTGGAAGTTACAAATGATGAAATTGAGTCTCAGATTGACTGCGACTTAGAATCAGAAAGATTTGTATTGGAATGCTGCCTCAGAATGGTACCTCATTTCCTCAACTATAAAATGGGAATAGTAATAGAACCTACCTTCAGGGTTGTTGTGAAGATGAAATGAGATAACACATTTAAAGTGCTGTACAAACACTATATAAACGCTGGCTATATTTCTCCCACACCCTTTATCCTGTTTCTTTCACTCCCTTGACTCATATGCCACTTTGCCTTAACCTACAACTACTGAAAAATTGATTCCCTTTCCAAAGCTTCCAGATGGGTGATTGTTGCTCATTGCTTTACTCTGCAATCCCTACCGCTTCATGGTATTTGGTTTGGCATTTTAATTCTGAAGATACAATGCCTTAACAGAAAGGAATGTGTGGTACAATTTCAGACATTATAAGAGATCAATAAGGAGAAATATAGGATTGGTTGGGCGAAGGCTGATAGGAGAAGATTTCAGCAAATGACTCTCCCATCTCACCATGCAGAGAATTATTCACTCTGCTTAGAAAAAGGCAAGCCTGAAGGGCTCTGGATTATCACCTCATCTGAAAGGGACCCATAATCTCTATTAGTATATTAGATATTTCTCAAACTTTTTCTATTAAAGTTAATTTCACTTGCTACCAAAGGGACAATTGAAAATCCACCAAAATGCAAATTAATAAAGTAAATTACCCACTCAAGTCCTTGCCATCACCAAAGTTGTTTAAAAGTATAAAATTCTGGAGACTTAATGATTTGGTAAAAAGCAGCAAATGGATAATTGGTTTTTAACTACACTCACAATGTGGGAAAAATGTTCATTTTATTTTTAAAAAATTTTCTCCATCAAAGAATTGTAAAATGTAGCTTGAATCAGCAGCAATCAGTCCCAGAATATTTTTTTTTCCTTTTCTATTATCACCAATTTGAGTTGGCCTGGCATATGTTTTTCCAACTTGTGTTGTCTCATGGGTCCATAGTTGTTTGGAAAAATAGATTGATGTTTCTTCTTTCTCCTTATTTTTTGTGTCTATGGAGGTAAAGACATCATTAGAATATTAAAAATTTAATCTTAAAAATAGGAGAGAATGAGACTCTTCCGAGGAATGATTCCTGGACAACCATCAGAAGATTATGTGGAAAATACTTCAATATGGCAAAAGATGCTTATGTGTCATCCCATGTTCAAAAATTTAGGAAAGTAAATATAGGATCAATGATCTAGAGCTAGAAACAACCTTCATGACCATCTAGTCTAACACCCTCATTTAACAGATTAAGAAACCGAGGCCAGAGGAGATTAAATTACTTGACCAAGGTCATTATAATTAGGTAATTATTATTATTATTATTATTATTAGGTAATAAGTATCACAGACAAACCACAAATTTCTAAGTTAATGACATACTACCTTTGTTGGCCAGGTGAAACGATTCATAGATTTTAAAGTTCAGGAATGACGAGAGAAATTAATATTATACTATCATATTAATAACTAATTATTAATTTTTGATCCACCCTTTTCCTTCTATTTCTGTTGAGACCCAATTGCTGAAAAGGTCAGTCAATCTCCGAAAGGCAAGGCTGAGTGAGGGAATTACTCCTGGCCTCATTAACCAGGTTGGGCAGCACCTCACCCAACTGATAAATCTAATTTCTATGTAGAGTATAAACAGAATCATCTTGGTGAGCCTTTGCCTGGGTAAGGAACCCCCTGTCCTTGATCCCCTCCATTAGAGTTCAGGCAGAACAACCCAGCTCATGAAGGATAAAACTAGCCAGAGAGGTCTGGATGGAAATTGCTTCTCCTGCCCAGATGCCTTGAGGCTGTTGAGTTTCATGATCAAACCACTTTCTCAAGCCTACCTCCTCATTAAATGTCCACCAATCTGGGATGAATTTCACTTGTCAGGGGAATTCTTTTTCAGAAGGGATTTAAAGTGTTTCAGAGTCTCCCTTGGTGTCTTTGGTTACCGAGAGAAACAACTGACCATCAATTTATTGATTATAGCCTGGCCTAATTAAGAAATTGATTATTAATTATCTGGAAACTCTCAGGATTTTTCATTTGTCACACCTTAGTGGTCATTCAGTAAAGTAGATTTGTGATGGAATTTACTGTAGGCACCCAGTAGCCCACCTAGGGGCAAGAGGGAAGCGCTTTTACTTATGTGAAGAAGAGAATGATGATAATCTTTACCATCTCATTGCTTTAGCACTTTCTATTACTCCAAGTACTTTGACCCTGGGGAAAAGTGTTCTTCTCTTGTTTAGCCAGAGAAAACCTGTTTCTTCATTCATGGTATTGATCTGTTTGCACTAAGTCACACTTGTGGTGTTACTTTCCTTTGCTAAATTAATTTCAGCAATTGCTTAAATGAAATGAGGACGTCCTAGAAGGGACCAGGTTATTGCTGTAGTTTCACAGTGGTTAATAAGGCTATTGTATGTCATATACTCTCAGAGCTGCTACTTACGGATACATTCCATAAAAGCTCACAAGGAGGCTCAATATAGGCTTCCTATGTGATTTTGAGAGATTGTATTCGATCTCCTTTGCTAGAGGAATAAAGGTTATCTCAAAGAAGGTATGATAAAACTTTCAGGGAAGTAATTAAAACACACTTCTCCCTATCCCCTCAAACCAGCTACTAAATTTGAATAGCAGGTTTCTTCTCAGAAACGAAATGTACCTCAGGGAATCATAGATCTAGGGTGAAATAGGGACTTAAAAGTCACTTTGTCCAACCCCCTCGTATATGAGGAAATTGAGGCCCAACAAGATTTATTATTTGCCCAAGGTAATACACTTTGCAATGTCTGTGGGTTTGAATGCATGTCTTCTAAATACAAAATTAGCAGTCTTACCTCTACACTATTCTGGGCCCAAGAAAACAATTAATAATCTTTATGACTCAAATTGAAACAATAGATTTCCTCAAGTCAAATCCCTTAGCCCAAGGTATCTTCACCTTGGGCCCATAAACTCGATAACCATATTTTAACATAATTTCCTCTATAGTCCTGTGTATTTTATATAATGTTGTATTTATTGTAATTTTGAAAACATTATTCTGAGGAGGGATCCATAGACTTCACTAGACCGAAAAAGGTCCTTGATACACAAAAAAGTGAAGAAACCATGCTTAAGCCTACTCCTCAAAGGGAATGCATAATCTTTTCTTCGATGGAGAGCTCAGAAAGTAAAAGCAATGGACATTAAAGTTATCTGTAACTAAAAGATTATAGCAGCTTAATTTGAACTTCTGAGCATCGTATTCCTGGGTACGTTGTGGTCAATTTTAGCAAATGATTGCCCTTGGGAAAATTTTACACAAAATTATAGAGTAAATGAAGTTTACAAAACTCCTATTGCAGGGTCTTATCATGGTATAGAGAGGACCCTTGTGATTCTTGGAGGGTGAATGAGATTTCAGCAGGTTCACTAAATTGGAAAAGCATCAGATGTTATTCTGAGAGTAGACTGTATCTATTTATTGTACAAGAACCATTTTAAGTACAGAAAGGTGTAATGATAGTAACTAAACAATGGGCTATTTGGCCTGATATTATTAGGCAGGTAAGTGTGACACAGAGAATAGAACACTGGACATGGTGTTAGGAAGACTTGAGTTCAAATCTGATCTCATAGAACTACTAGCTGTGTGACCCTGTCTGACTCAGTTTCCTCATCTGCAAAATGGGCATAATAATAATAATGAGGAAAAATTAAAAACACCTCTCTCTCAATCTCTCTCTCTCTCTCTCTCTCTCTTTCTTTCCCTCTCTCTCTCTCAAGTTAAAATGAAATAATATTTATAAAATAGTGTGCAAACCTCAAACCTCTGTCTATCTTCAACTCCAGACCAACATACCACCCCACTCCAGAATAAACTGATCACCTGAAATCTCATCCCCACAGTGATACTCTTCACTTTCTCACCTCACCCAGAGTTTGTCTCTCCCTTGGCTTGAATTCCATGGAATAATATGCCCATGAACCAGGTACCCTCTGGTTTTTCTCTCCCCTCTCTCATGCTTTTAAACTTCCTTTTGTGCATTGTCTTCCCTGATTAGATTATAAGATCCTTAAGGCCCGGGACTATATCTTTGTTCTTATTTGTATCCCCGGTGCTTTGCTGAAAGCCTGTCATATAGGAAGTACTTAATAAATGAATTGAATTGTTGAATGAATTGCTAGCTATGATGACGCTGTAATCCACATAACAGAAGAAAGATTAAAAGTTGTCCACAGTCCTTTGTGTGCCCCTTTTGTTTCTCTTATCATGGTGGCAGAGTGGTATAAAAGAGGAGAGAAGCCAAGGAGTAGAATCATAGGGAACTAGACCATTTATAGACATTAATTTAACTCTTAACACTGTAAGTTGATATACTGCTGGAGATACCAAGATATACCAACATTAGCATTTTTTGCTACAAATGAAACCAGATGATATAAGGCAACTAAATTAGAAGATGGCTTACAGTTTCACTTTAGCAATGCAAATAAAGGAGACAGGAAAACTGGTTCATCATGAACCCAAAGGTGATAAGAAAAAACATTTCACAAGATCTTTGTTCATCCTCACCTACAGATGTCATAGTGTGTTTAAATAGACAACCAAGGACATAAATATGCCATATATGACAATATCTGTGGCAGAGGTTACATTTTATAAAAACTTCCAAAGATAAATCAGCATAAACAAGAACAATCATTACCACCAATGCCAAGATTTTACACAATAATAACCTTTGGAATGATCAAAATGGATAGAAGACCAGAATGTAAAAAGTCAGCTCATTAAAAATAAATTAAAGGGACCAAGAAGAGGTCTTTTAGTGGCTGTAGGTAGGAAGATTTTTTTATTTAAATTTTTATTAATATCTTATTTTCAACATCTTCCTGGACTATAATGATATTGTAGAAGAGGTGAGGAAGGTGGAATTCACAGTACTCATATGATAGTAGAGAATATGCTGTATCAGGAGGGCCGAGTTTATAATCTCAAAGAGGATCATAAACATGTCTGAAAGGTTCGGAACCGCCGGATATAAGAAACTCTCAAAGTAGAAGGCAGAAGAATCAAAACATTTATTTAGGCTCCACAGTAACCAACCCATGAACCAGAAGCCCCATTTTGATATGTTGATCAAAATCTTCCAGGCCCAATAAGTACGCCTTGCAAGAGTAACCAGGAGGCTACAGAGAAGCATGATTGCGTAAAGCAAAATCATGCTTCCCCCTCGATGGTAATAAGATTACCCACTGGCCTGAAGTCTTTGTTCAGCTTCCTCCCGTAGATCAGCTCTGCTACTGGCAGCTCCTGCCTCAGCTGTGTCTGTGGCTGAAACTGACGTAACTGTCGTAACTGCCTCTGTAACTGCCTCTGGCTCCAACTGTCGCTGTAACTGTCGCTGTAATGGCCTGAAGTCTTTGT
Organism: Trichosurus vulpecula; assembly: GCF_011100635.1. Lineage (NCBI taxonomy): Eukaryota > Metazoa > Chordata > Mammalia > Diprotodontia > Phalangeridae > Trichosurus > Trichosurus vulpecula. The sequence goes on from NC_050574.1 coordinate 392,730,054, forward strand.
TCAGCTTTCTCCCGTAGGTTAGCTCTGCTACTGGCAGCTCCTGCTTCAGCTGTGTCTGTCGCTGTGGCTGTAACTGACGTAACTGTCGTAACTGCCTCTGTAACTGTCGTTGTAACTGTCGCTGGCTCCAACCGGAAAAGGAAGAGAGAGGAGCTTCAAGCTGTCCTCTCCCCTCTTATAGAGTTTTTGACATCATCAAGCTCCGCCCAAATGACCAGGGCCGATTGGTTCCTGAGTTGGCTCCTCCCCCTAGGGTAGACCAGGTTCTGGAGCTAACACCTCCCCTCAGCCAGCCCCATGACTCATCACACAGGAAGTTGTCTGCTTCCCGGCATGCTCCCCGGGCCTCCTGCCCCGGAAGAGCAAGCCACAGTGTCCAGAGGCTCAATGAGGTAAGCTGAGTCATTCAAAGAAAACAAAAGCCATTCTGGTTACACTCCACCCCTTGTTATAGGATACATAATCTAATCAGCCATGTATCCTAGAACATACATTGTGATCCAATTACAAAGGAAACTAAAACATATCATTCATTATAAAGCAAAACATATCATTCAGTGACATTCCCAAACATTGGTTAACGATTCAAATGCGATCCACCCCTAGATCCCAGCAAAATAATCTCTTCAATCAATCATCCCCAAAATAATTATTAATAATTCAAATGTCCACCCCTAAATCCTTGTATCCATTACATAGGATCAATAATATCATAACAATAAAACAACACAGCAAGGATAACACAAAATAAGTAAACAGAACACTATCATCATTTCCACCCCCCTTGAACGATTGGGGCTCAAAATCTTGGGGTGAGGGGTGAAGGTCTCATTTTCCATAGCTTCTTCATGCTGAAATTGGATGTAGAGATGGCCCTGCCCCCAAAAAGTCCCATTCCAGAGGTCATTTCTTTAACGAGCTGGCAGGAATTCCAAGAATGCTACATGCTTAGGCAGTCACCGGAAAGTGCAGGGTGCTTAAGCCTGAAGGAAACAAAACTAGCAACAAGGTTAGCCAAAACAAAGGACAAAAAGAATAGACAAGTATGGACTATAATTCTTCAAATAAAATCATCTCAAGTTTGGTTGAGATTTCAATTATGCAAAGATCCAACATCAGAGCCAAACTCAGGTGGGAAATTTTTCTTTTCAAAAGGAACATAATGAGGAAGCCAAGAGGATCCCACCCTAGATATAGACTAAGATTGTCCTCCCAGCCTTTCCCCAAATGTACAAGTTTTCATCCGTTAATCACACAAGGTCACCTTCAGTCTGAGTGGCTTGTAGGCTTGCAGGAGCAGTTCTTATTTCCCTATTTCTCGTGTTATCAAGTCCTCTATACATTCTGTATAATTCATTGGTTGGAATTCCATCTATCATTTCAAAACCTACTCCTGCTCTCAATAAAGCAGTAAACATTTCTTTCCTTGTTACTCTCCTTTGGCGCCAAGTTGCTGGTTATTCACCCTTCTCTCTTGAGGAGATCTATCCCTTCCCCAGTCACCTAAGTCATATAACTGTAAAATCTTATTTATCACTGTTGTAAGACGGCTCCCTACTTCTCCAAGTAATAAATTCAAAATTAGTTGTTTATAAGCAGGGGGAGCTGTCTTAATTATTAAATTCCTATGAGGCAGTTCCATTGAATCATTGTAATATTTGTCTGCAGTTCCTGTCATAATGGCAGTCTTCATTACCTCCTCCTTTAGTCTCATGATACAATCTCTAAGTGAATACCAGGGTCTGTGCTCAGTGGGCCACATAGAATCAGTAGCATATCTCTTATTGCATCCCACAGCGGCTAATGCCAACAGAGTAGTCCCGCTATCACCATCTCCTTGCTGATGATGTTCCCTAAAAGCTTGTTGAACTAGAGGATCATGGCTGATACCTATGAATCTCATGCAGTCTGTCCCATCTACTGATATTCCACCGGCCCCTTGATCACTGAGTCTTACCATCCAAGATATCAATGGTTCTCCTATTCTTTGGCTGAATCTACTCAAAATATCTGTGACCTCTTGCGGTGAGAAATCTTCCTGAATTTCCCTTGTAACTGAATCTTCACCTCGGGTTTCTGTCTTCCTCCTTTGTATGGGTCGAGCCCTTGTCTGATCATTTAACCATCTCCTATTCTCTGTGTGAGGCACATCCTGAACCCCAGTAGTGTTTTGTGCCTCAGCCCCTAACATTGTCTCATTCTCTCCCCACTCACTTCCTCTGCCACCATGGCTAGGACGAAGCAGGCAGTCAGGCTCTTTCTGGGCTGGGTTGAAATGCACTCTGGGCTTTTTTGGTCTCCTGTTGCTCTTAGCCACATTAATAGAAAAGTTCTCATTTGAGTCAGTTTGGTCTTCTGCTATCTGAGATTCCCCTTCTTCCTGTGGGGTAGGAGTGCCCCCATGTCTTTCACTTAATCTCAATCTTTCGTATACTAGCCGGTAGGCTGATAACACTATCCAGCTTTGCCTAGATAGTGATGCCCCTGACTGAATCCCAACTTCTCGTAAACACTTTTCCAAATCCCTAGGATCTCCTCTCTGTAGCCTTGGTTCCCAGTTTTCACAGGGTCCAGCTTTTTTAGCCAATTCTTTTGCTAGGGAGGAATAAAATGGATCCTCCCATCCTGGGATATTCATCTCTTCCTCTGAAACTGTTCTGCTTCTAAATAGAGATCTTATACCTAGCGATCCTGTTCGTGACGCCAAATGTATCAGGAGGGCCGAGTTTATAATCTCAAAGAGGATCATAAACATGTCTGAAAGGTTCGGAACCGCCGGATATAAGAAACTCTCAAAGTAGAAGGCAGAAGAATCAAAACATTTATTTAGGCTCCACAGTAACCAACCCATGAACCAGAAGCCCCATTTTGATATGTTGATCAAAATCTTCCAGGCCCAATAAGTACGCCTTGCAAGAGTAACCAGGAGGCTACAGAGAAGCATGATTGCGTAAAGCAAAATCATGCTTCCCCCTCGATGGTAATAAGATTACCCACTGGCCTGAAGTCTTTGTTCAGCTTCCTCCCGTAGATCAGCTCTGCTACTGGCAGCTCCTGCCTCAGCTGTGTCTGTGGCTGAAACTGACGTAACTGTCGTAACTGCCTCTGTAACTGCCTCTGGCTCCAACTGTCGCTGTAACTGTCGCTGTAATGGCCTGAAGTCTTTGTTCAGCTTTCTCCCGTAGGTTAGCTCTGCTACTGGCAGCTCCTGCTTCAGCTGTGTCTGTCGCTGTGGCTGTAACTGACGTAACTGTCGTAACTGCCTCTGTAACTGTCGTTGTAACTGTCGCTGGCTCCAACCGGAAAAGGAAGAGAGAGGAGCTTCAAGCTGTCCTCTCCCCTCTTATAGAGTTTTTGACATCATCAAGCTCCGCCCAAATGACCAGGGCCGATTGGTTCCTGAGTTGGCTCCTCCCCCTAGGGTAGACCAGGTTCTGGAGCTAACACCTCCCCTCAGCCAGCCCCATGACTCATCACACAGGAAGTTGTCTGCTTCCCGGCATGCTCCCCGGGCCTCCTGCCCCGGAAGAGCAAGCCACAGTGTCCAGAGGCTCAATGAGGTAAGCTGAGTCATTCAAAGAAAACAAAAGCCATTCTGGTTACATATGCCTAGGCCCTGATCTTCCTAATCCTCAAGGAAGGGGTCAGTAGAGTCCTGTGGCTAGGTTGGTTATGAAATGTTGAGCCGTGTTTAAAGTGGCTCACTCTCAATAGGGTCTTTTCAATTCTGCACCAGAACTCATTTCAATGTTAAGTACAATATTCACCATCCCAGGATAAAGTGGGAAGGGCACAGGTACTCTGTACTTGAATGTGGTCTATGTATCTAAGATAAATACCTGTCATTATACTATATGCAAGTTAATATGTTCTATTATTATGATTTTACAAATATATATACACATACATATAGACACATGCACATATTTGTACATATAGACAAACATAGACATATATGTGTCTATATGTGTATATATGTGTGTGTGTGTATTTACATGAGAAACTAGCATGTCTAGAAAGTAATGCACATTTTTACTGAGATGAATGTGTCTCCATGTATCTGAGGTAAAAGGATGCATTTCCCAAAAGGCCTCAGGATTAATGGATAAGCCTGATAGTTGTTCCTAGGATTTTAATTCTTGTGGGATTGTGTGCTAATAGCTGAAGGTCAGCAGTGGAGATTTAGAGAAGATAGAAAGGGAGCAAATTTTTGTATATGCAGTTAACAGTATTTTTGTGTAACAATTAAAGGTAAATGTGAGGAATTCAAAGAAACTTAGAAAGATGTTTTATGAACCAATGCAGTGAAATAAACAGAGTCAAAAGAATAATACTACAAATGAATAGTACAGAATAACATTACAACAAAATAAATGAAAAAACATTTAAAGGAAGCCAGAACCTGAGCAATTACAAAGTTAATTATCGCTCTGGAGAATAGATAAAGAAACACACCTTCCTCTATTGAGAAGTAGGACAGGGGTTTCTAGGACAAAATGTTATATCCTTTGTCAGATCAGGTATCTCTTTTGAGTATTTTTGCTTAATTGTTTTGCTTTGTTCAATTATAGCAGAGAAAGTTTCCAGGAGAGAAAGGAGGGGAGGTATATTTCCAGAAGTGACAGACACAGAGACAATCAGAGAGACACTGAATTCTTGTTAAGTAGAAGAGACATGTAGTCACTGAACATGGCCATGGAACAGAGAATTGCCATATCCTTCCCACCCAGAGATGTAAGTCTTGAGATTAATGAAAAAGTCTCCTCCCATTATTTACTCAGAGATGACACCCTTATCCCCAATGTGAGGGGCAAGGGAAAATGGTTTCCCTATTCCTTAAAGAACTGATTTTTAGTCTGAGCTTCCAAATGCTAGCTCCTTGTCTAGTCTGCCAGTCCAGTGCAAACTGAGTTTTGCTAAACTTAAAAAAATTCTCACTGAATTGGGATGAGGGCTTTGGCCCTAGTTCCAGAATAAGAGGTTCTCTACCCCTATGAAATCATAAGTCCTATGGAGGGGAAAAAATGATGCCCATTTTACAAGGAAGAAAATCAGAGTTCAGAAATATTTAATGAATTGCGTCAAGGTACATAGCCAATCATTGTCAAAGATAGCATTTGAAATAATTAGTAATAATAAACAAATAGTATTTATATGCCACCTATTATGTGCCAGACACTGTGCCTTTAGGCAAATATTATGTCATTTGATCCTCACAAAAACCCTGAAGGCAGCTGCTATTATTATATCTATTCTTTAATTAAGGAAACTGAGGCAAATATAAGTTGCCCAAGATCACAAAACTGTCTGAGGCCACATTTGAATTTCAGATGTTCTTGACTTCAAGCTCACTGCTCTACCCACTACACTACCTAACTGCCACCAGGCAGAGCTCTCTTGATTCCAATTCTAGCATAAGAACATATAATTGAAGATGTAGAGTTGGAGGAGCCTTAAAGGTCATTTAAGTCAACCTTATCACTAATATGAGGACCAAAGAGAGTTAAGTAACTTGCTTAGAAAGACACAAGTAGCGAGTGTTTCAAACTCAGGGCCTGTGACTCCAAATTCAGTGTGGTTTCTGTTGTACCACATTGCCTCTAGACTCTATATAGGCTTATGGAAAAGAAGGTGGCCAGATACTAGACATTTTCTTTGGCAGTGCACTTAAACAAGGTCTAAAATACAGGTTGCTGGTAAAGTTTGGTTTACAAAAAGTGACAAAGCTAAACGGAATAACTGCTTGTTCAAACATTTGTGAGCAGTGGTTGCCCATTCTTCCTCAACTTATTTGCTTATGGCCTAAAATAATACTTGAAATATTGATACTACCTTTCATAGACCACATTGATTAAAATTAATCTTTTGCATACAAATTTGTCATGGAAACTATATTATGTATTTATGATTATAATGGCTGACATTGATTACTTGACTCTAAAAAGTCTGGCCATGCTATATTTTGTCCCTTGGTTCTGTTAAGCAAGCCCAAATCCAACAACTAGAAGTCATGTTCAGAAAACATAGTGGTCTGGATTCTCTCACTCCCTCTCCTGCTTTCCCATGACAGGCCCAAGAGTGAAAAGAGAAATGTGTTAGAAGAATCTCACTCGAGAATATTGTGCCTGAAATATCATAATAAAGACCCAATTTGTGCCTTAGCTTTCATATTATTTGTAGAAAATCTCTTTTTATCTCCAGTACACTCTTCTTGTTCTCTGTTAATTTCTCATGGGAAGGCTAGACTAGCAGTTCAAGGGAAGAGACAAATTTGAGAATACTTGCAATAACCATGGCCAGCCTCACAGAACTGGATTCCCAAATATTTAAAAATACAAAAGAGAATACTAAACCCATTTCCTTTGTGTGAAGAACCTGAAGTCATTAGGACTCTGGATCACTTTATATAATGTATAAAAGGTGGGGATAATGCTCAGATTGTTAAAGTGTTCTCACAGCAATCCTATGAAATAGTACGGTTATTATTATCTGCAGTTTCTTGTCAGAGAAGACACTCCAACTTAGGTCTCTTGACTCCTTGACCACTGCACCATTGTCATGCCCATCTGCATCAAACCAATTTATTGCACTTCAAAGACCCCTCCAAATTAGGCTGGGGAGGAATTACTCTATGTGAAACTAGAGCTTTTGTCATTGGACCTAGAACTGACATGAACCTAAGAGGTGATCTAGGCTAACTTATCATTTTATAGAAGAAGAAACTGAGACCTCGAGAAATAAGTTGACTTGGCCATAGGCATACAACTAGTTAATTTGTAGGTAGGAAAACTGGAGTTGTCACTGAGGTATTGTTTATCTTAGGGAGATAAAGAATGGTTAAAGGGGGACTAGAAAGAATACCCCATTGCCCTCTTCTTGAAGTCTGCATTATCCCATGTAAGCCAGAAGCATTATAAGCCAGGAAGAAGAGCAAGATAGTAATTTTGTATGAATTGACATTTCAGCACATAGACTAACATTTTGAGGTAAAAAATTAATCAGAGTTAATTTATACTCTGGTTATGGTAGCTGTAGAGGCTCCTCCACCTCTGTTCTCAGTAATAACAGCTGATAGGCATCAGCATTTATCCACTAGAAGGAAGGGGCAACAGGAAGCCAAAACTGGGGTTGTTTCTGCATATCAGCTAACACAAATTCTGCACTCCATCAACTCCAGTTGCTAAGAGCAGATTAGTTGGGATGAAAGTCAACTGTGACAACAAGCATTTTTTGTCTGTATTGAAAAGTTCAGGCTAGCATCAACTAGGTGGTTGGGTGTGCAGGGTTACAAGTTGCATTATAACCCAACCTTTCTAGTCTCAGTTCTCTTAAGGACAATGAATCTTATCACATCCCATCAATTCTTTATTATTCAAAAACTGGTTTTCTGACTGCTAAGATGTTTATTCCTTTTTGCTCTCTTCCCCATTTTTATAACCGATTTGGGCTATTTTTTCCCCTTCCTCGATGTTCATTAACATTTTATTCCACCTTTGTTGTGAAATGATGATTTTTAAAGAGACTAAGATACAGCAGGGCTGTTAAGTAGGTCTTTCTGTCCAGATCTTCCTCCAGGCCGTGAGTTCAACACCAACATTAGGCACTTGGGTAAACAAACAAGTGAGTCAAAGAAAAGAAGAATAAATACCCTTGTACCTTCCCTCAATCACTGAACATGAATTGGTATTTTCCCAGGATAAACAGATATTTGACAGTCAGTGAATCCAAATAGTCTTTTTGCCTTAGGGTTGGTTTTTTCTGAAAAGTGTATGTTTATAGGGGTGCCCTTTTGTGATGAATAAATGATGCTGTTTGCACAAAATCATCTGATTGATTTGACAATGGCATATACTGAAATACTTTCTTTGAAATGTCTGATCTCTGCACCCTGTCCACCATGGGATTAAATCTGTGACCTTCAGACTCCCCAACCAATACATAGCTTACCTATATATTCATTCTCAGTCCTCAATAAGAAAAGAAGCCAATTAAGCAAACCAGCCCTCAGGAGCAGGGTTATTTCTCTGTTTTTGCTTTTGCTATCGTCTTGATTTGCTTAACATAAAATTTAATTATGGAGAGAGAGCATAGTATAGTGAATACAGAGCTAGTCTCAAAGCTAGGAAGACCTGGCTTCAAGTTCCAATTCTGACATATCTTGCCCGTTTGACCTCGATAAATCCCTTCACTTCTCAGTGCTCCTGACACTGCTCTAACACTGTAAGTTGCAAAGAAAGTCATGACCTGCACTGGTAGAGAGTTTCTTCTGAGAGTTGACTATACTCATTAAATCAGTTCAGTCCCTAAGCTTTACTGGAATTCCATACTTCAGGCTTCTATAGACATCTGAGATATGTTTGTTTTTTCTCACCATGGATGACTTCAGTGATTCATTCAGCAAAGAGTGGTTTCAATTGTATTTAAACAAATATATTGCCTTTCTGTGATGTCCAGAAGAGAGTTCCATACAGCATTGTTCTCAGTTTCTGTCATAATTTTAAAGGGAAACTTTCACAGTGTCTGGAGCCCTAGATATCTTGCAGATGAAGGGGAGGATGTCTTCAAATTCCTTGCTGCAGGAACCTATTTGGGTGGTACCAATTTGGACTTCCAAATGGAACAGTATATCTACAAAAGAGAGAGTAATGGCACCTACATCGTTAACTTGAAGAGAACTTGGGAAAAGATTCTGCTAGCAGCTAAGCTCCCATTGTTGCCACTGAAAATCCAGCTGATGTTAGTATTATCTCACCCAGGAACACTGGCCAGTGGGCTGTTCTGAAATTTTCTGCTGCCACTGGTGCCACACCTATTGCTAGATGCTTCACACTGGGCATCTTCACTGACCAGATCCAGGCAGCTTTGAGGGAGCCTCACCTCTTGGTAGTCACTGATCTTCAAGCAGATCACTGAAGTATCGTATGTTAACCTCCCAACCACTACACTGTGCAACACAGACTTTGCACTTCGCTATGTGGATGTTGCCATTCCATTCCATGTAACAACAAGGGAGCACACTCAGTGGGTCTGATGTGGTGAATGCTGGTCCATGAAGTCCTACATGTATGTGGTACCATCTCCCATGAAGATCCATCAGGTTATGCCTGATCTTTACTTCTATAGGGATCCAGAGGAGATTGAAAAGGAAGCGTAGGTTGCAGCTGATAAGGCAGCAATAAAGGAGGAGTTTCAGGGTGAATGGATTGCACCTGCCCCAGAACTCACTGCTACTCAACCAAGGTGGCTGATTGGTCTGAGGGAGTATAAGTACTAACTATGCCCATTCAGCAGCTCCCTATGAAAGATTGGAGTGCATAGCCAGCTACTGAGGACAGGCCTGTGGCTGCAACTGCTCAGGCCACTGATTGGGTAGGAAATACCACATTGAGCGGTCTTAAAATCTGGATGCTTGAAACATGTTGGAAACATGCTGATGGAAAATAAACATTCCTTTCTTACAAAAAAAATTCATCTTTAAAAACATCTTTCTTTCTCTGAACAATTATGTTGGCCAGAGATTTTGTCTGTGGTTTTAAATTTGGGTCATAAATTTGGGATAAGCGGCTACAACCACATTAGATACAAACAAAGTGTTTAAATTCTTGTCTGGGTTTAAAGCCTAGGGAGATGCAAAAAAAAATTATTTTGCTCCATCATCAGTGATTTTCTATGGACTGTGATCATTTGAAGGTTTCATTGCCCAGAACTGTCCCCAACTTTGATTCTATTATTTGCAGTCCCTTGTAAAATCATTGGAAGAATTACATGGAATTCTCAGACACTGCTGCTTCAAAGAAGTTTTGTCTTTCTTCTCAGAGAATATTTCTAAGGGCAAGTCAAGCAGTGACCCTCTGCAGAGCCATTCGCATTTCCAATCCATTTAATATTTACAAGTTTCCTTCAAATGGCTCCCCTCCCATTTTGGTAATTTGACATACCTAATTAAGTTATAAAGATAAAATAAGAAACCAAATTTTTCTCTCATCTCTACTTCACTTTCCTACCAATTTAGTATCAGTTCACTACTCCCATCGACACTAGGGAACACGAGAGTCCCTAAGGGTAGGAAGTAGAAGAGTCTTTCTCTGCCTATCCCATTATCCCAGATGAAAGAAAGTTTGGAGCCTCCTTAGAGCTACAGGCTATACATATAGCACATTCTGTCTGCAAAGGGAAAGGTCAAACTCGATAATTCTGGAGCTGATTCCTTAGCAAATACATTCTCTAATCACCACATTTGGAAACGGGATCAGAGGTATGCCATAAAAAGGCAGTAACTGAAATTGAAGATGAAATGCCTTTGACAGGGAATAGCAAGTTTGGCCAGAATCTACAAGGATGTGAAGAAAAGCAACAGTCAATAAAAGCCTGGAAAAATAGTCTGGAACAAGATTTTAAAAGACTCTAAGGGCTGAATGGAGGAATTTGTATTTTATCCTAGAGCCAAGAGGGAATCACTGGAGATCTTTGAGCAGAATAAAAGAGGTAGACCTGAATTCTAAGAACATCAGTTTGGTAATTCTGAAGAGTTTTCTACCAGCTAGACTGGACTTCTCCATTTTTGAACATCTTCATTATTCCCTGAGGACTCTCATCATTAGGAAATCTCCTCATCCTTCAACATGGAATCAGCCTTGGTATTTGTACCTCATCAGTATCCTCTGCCTCTCTTGTTTGAGAACAGAGCTATGAACTCCAAAACCCCTACTTAAGGAGGGGGACCAGGCCAACCATCTCTTCATTTCCCATCCATTTATACTCTTTAAACTTCTTTAGACTTTTTTATCAGGCCCTTTGCTGAGTACCTTCTTCACTTCTTCCTCTTTTAAGCTTCCTTTTGGGTGTCGTCTTCCTTTATTAGATTGTGAGTTCTTTGAGGTCAGGGACTCTCTTTATATTATTTGTATCCTCACTGCTTGGCATGTGCCTGGCACATAGTAGGTACTTAATAAATGTTTCTTGACTGACCAGGCTGGCAGGATTAAAAAAAATACAATAGAATAAAAATAGGTAAGACATTCCTTGAAGAGCCAGAAAAGGTTTATTACCACATAACGTAAGCAGTCAAGGCCAAAGATAAGTGAGAATGACTTTGATGACCATAAAACAATTAACTACATTTCCTTGAAAAGTTATAAAGATGCTATGACCATGATATATTGCCTACAAAGTCTGCCTAATCCCTTATAATATACCATCAGGATGCCTTAAGTACAGATATTTGCTACTGATACGCCTACTGAAGAAAGATCTCTTTTTTGGAGCTCTCCCTGTGCCAAACATGTCTAATCACCCTACTGGCTGCAATTCAGTGAGAATTCAGAATCTGTACCTTTCACTAACTTAAATTGTAGCAAATGAACTGAAATTACTAAGGAAATGAAATCCAAGCAAAGTGATTTATTGGCAAAGGCATGCAATCTGTGGACACATCAGGTCTTGTCCTTTGACAGGCATCCAACACCTCATAAAGAGAAACCACAAGGGTTTTATAATGAAGGAAGTACAAAAATAGAACAAGCATCATAGAGTAGATGAAAATGGAACAGGATATAGTTGAAAATAGAACAGGACATAAGATTGAACAATCCTGTTTTTATTGGTGGTAAGACCTAGGGATTTCCAGGGCTTGAGGATGCTGATGGGCCTCATCCGCATGCATTTTGCTGAAAAGGTAGAGGTACAATAATAGCTGATTTATAGAAAAAATTAAAATTTAGTTCAGAAAAACAAAAGATTAACCCAAATCTTCCATGGCAATGATACAAAATGGAATTGGTTTCATTTGCTCATTGGGAGGCACAGCTTCCCAATGGATTACTCTCTGTAAGCTAATTCTATAATCTAAAACTATAAGCTAATTCTTAAGATGGGCATGGTCATCAGAATGCACTAACATGAGTCTCTCTGAGATTAGCCTGAGACAGGCTTTAGTGCAGCAATAAATGGAGTCTAAAAATAAGGTAAAGCCTGAGGACAATAAGGGCTTATTTACCAACGGTGGCTACATTTCCCTGTATCCAGGAATCCCTTTCCCCAATCTTGATTGCTGCTGGAGTGTTCAATAACACCTACAATGGGCCTTCCCAAGCAGGCCGAGTTCCCTTGTTGTGATGGAAATTCTTGATGTAGACCTTCTCTCTCAGGTGAAAATCATATAGTGAAAACTCTAAAGGTCTTTTCTGCACTGTTGCTCTCACATTGTAGCTTTCTTGCAGCCTGGTTTGGAGTTCCTCTCTATAGGAAGCAACCAAGGTATCTTCTAATAGAATTGTATGTACTGGCAGAAAAACTCTTACTTGGATAGGAGTAGTGCTTGAAAAGCAATTCCAAAAGATATATGTGAAATTCCTTCCTCCCCTACCTTGCCCTAATGCGCATATAAAACAAATTCAGAGGAAGTACATCAGACGATGTTAGATGTGTTTCAGCACACAACTACTGGTTATAAGCTAGGGGACTGAAACTTCCGACAGGAAAGAAATACACTATGGCCATTAGCATCACAAACCAATATTCCAGGATTCCTTCAATGCCCTAAAAGGTAAACAAACTTAAATAAACAGAGTCACAATCTCATGTATCTCTTAAGGAGAAAAACCATGTTAAATAGGCTCTAGATTAAACCATTTAGAAGTCTTGCCACATCCTAAACTAGAGAAGGGAGATTTGCATATCATCTAGGTCTCTGAGAACACCCAATAAACATACACCCATGAAACAAAAGCCCAAAGTAATACAGTGATGATCCTCAAGTCTCCTTGTAAGCAGTAACCCATTCCCAATGTTCATTTAATCAGCATATTTCATCTTGAGTCCCAGAAGTCCCACGTGGTTATCTGGTCTCTGGAAATATCTCCCCTTGGATGATCTAGAATAGGTTACTTTCTTAGAGCAGCTCAGAAAGGGGTTCTGCCTCTCTGGCTCCAAGTCACTTGTAGAGATTCCTAGGTAATCCTGCTAAAATCTCCCAATAACAAGAATCAATACAATTTAATTCAACTGCCTAAACTTGCTGTTCCAGTAACTAGTTCATGTAGTGAAAACCATTTCCAGCCTTATGATTCTAATCCTATTAGTACAGAGCTATGAGAAGATAAAATAAGAAATCTAGAATTCCCCTGAAACTTCAAAGAATTTCCGTTTTAACCTATCACTTGCTGTTTCTATTTTTCCCTAAATTCTGTACCTGAAATGAACAATGACATCAACAGACTAAAGGACGAAACTTAAAAAGAATCCATGAGGGCCTGACTTTGAAAATGAGCCTTGTTGTCCCTTAAAATTATCAGACAAATACTTCAAAATGAGAGGGGGAAGATGATTTGAAAATCGTTACAATTATTGATGCATTTTTATATGTAAAACTGTTATCTAATTTTGAGATGTGTTACCAAAACATACACAAGTGCTATATATCCCATTGAAAACATTTGGAAGGGAGTCTGGAAAGTCAACAAGAGTGATCTGTTTTACTGGGAGAGTGCTGGGCAAGCAGAACTACCACTGACCATACTGAAGCACCCTACTGAACTACTGCCAACCATATAGGATCACCTTACCAGAGTGGGCCCAGCTGCTATGGCTATCCCCCAGCTGCTTGGTGCAAGAGAGGAGTCTGTTGGAGCTGGGTGAGACAGAAGCACAGAGCTTCTGGCAGCAGCAGCAGCTTTTCCTGGGGCTATCAGCCCACAGTCTAAAGTTTGAAAATCACCTTATTGAACTTCCTGGAGCCATGATAACTGAGTAAACTCTAAGAGCTCTCATCCCTCCCTTGAATATCCCAGAGAATACTGCCCTAGGAAAAGCCCTAGAATAGAGGAGCCAGAATTGGGGGTTCAGTAGTCTTTTATCTCAGGAAGCTAGGGAGAACCCCTCTTGCAGTGATAGAAGGAGACCAGTGCAGGAAGGGAGGCATCCTAGTGAGCCCAACCTTAGCAGACCAGTGGGAGTTCCTGGGCCCTAGGGGGTTGGAGCTAGAAAGCACCAACACCAGGACCCCAGGTATGCCTTCACACAGTTGGAGGAATTGGAAGGCACCAGTGCAGACTGACAGCTAAGGCCACCCATGCTAAATACATCAATGCTAGGGGAAGAGGAGACTTCTAGCAGCCAGACCATCCCTTCCCCACACCTCATGCTGTGACCCTGAGGAAACTCAGAAAGACTTCACTGGGCCTGGATCCTTGGCACACATCAGTCAGCTCCAGCTCAGCACCAGGGGAGTTGCAGTAGTCTATAGCTTCTAGCTGACAAAACCAGAGGCCAAAGCACACAAAGCCAGTAACCAGGTCCCTAGCTCCCAATGCAAGAAGCTTGGGACAGAGTCCCCTGGGCCCCAGAAGCAGAGATCCCCTTTAAAAGCCAGGAAAAAGGCAACCACCATGAAGAAGCAAGCTAGAAAAGTAAAAAAGATCATTGAATCATATTAGCAGGACAGAGAACATCAAAATACCAATTCAGAAGAGGACAGTGTTGATACTATATGCAAATCTGAAATCTCAAAAGGGAATATGATCTGGACTCAAGCCCAAAAAGCATTCCCGGAAGAGCTCAAGGAGGATTTTAAAAGCCAAATTTGAGAAGTAAAAGAAAAATTACAGAATCTAACAGGAGAAAATGAAGTAGAATTGGCCAAACGGAAAGAGAGATGCAGAAGCTATCTGAAGAAAATAATTTGTTAAAAATTAGAATTGAGCAAGTAGAAGCTAATGACTATATGAGGCATCAAGAATCAGTCAAACAAAATCTAAATAATGAAAAAATAGAGGAAAACATAAAATATCTCATTGGAAAAACAACTGACCTGGAAAATAGATCCAGGAGAGATAATCTAAGAATTATTGGTTTACCAGAAAACAATGATGAAAAGAAGAGCCTGTTCAGTATCTTCCAAGCAATCATTAAGGAAAACTGCTCTGAGGTCCTAGAACCAGAGGGTAAAATAGTCATCGAAAGAATCCCCTGATCACCACCTGAAAGAGATCCCAAATTGAAAATTCCAAGGAATATTGTAGCCAAATTCCAGTATTATCACATCAAGGAGAAAATACTGTAAGCAGCCAGAAAAAAAAAATATCTCAGAACTACAGTCAGGATCACATAGGACCTTGAAGCTTCTGCATTAAAGGATCAGAGAGATTGTAATATGATATTCTGAAAGCCAAAGGAGCTTGGACTACAAGCAAGGATCAACTATCCAGCAAAATTGAACTTAATCTTTTAGGCGAGGAGATGGACATTCATTGAAATAAGGGAATTCCAGACCTTCCTGGTGAAAAGGCCAGAGCTCAATGAAAAACATTTGGAAGCCAGTCATATGTGCATGCATGTGTGTGTGTATGTGTGCATGTGTGTATGTATGTATGTATATACAGGTACGTGTGCATGGATACACACATTAACTATCTATCTATCCATCTTTCCTGTATCTTAAACAAAACTGTCCAATCTCATTGTTTTCACAAACTTTTACTATGCCATTAAACTAAAAAATAAACTTTTACATCTTTCTTCTTCCTTTTGAGGATAGTATTTTCATATTATTTTCAAAGAATGAGATATTTCAAGGACCTAATCCTATGCATGATTATATAAGTATTCCAAACTATTCCAAAAACTCATTAGTTGCTTAGTATATAGAATTGACTATAAATTCAGCTTAAAATGATCTTTAATACTTGTGTCTATTATAGTAAGTCAAATGCTTTAATATTAATCTATAATTTAATAGATAAAGTATTTCAACAACAAATTTTCACTGTCTACCTGCCCTAATAACAGACATTTGCTATAAAAGGAAAAAGGAGAGACATAATTGTAACATCAAGATTGTTCCATCAGCAGCACAGAATGATCTTGCACAAGCCGTAACAGTGGATAAACTCCCTTAGCTCTGTTAGGTTTTAGGCAGGACTCACAGTTAACAGCCAATCATGCAGTGAAGTTCCATATTTATTTGTAAGATAATAAAACCCAGGCTCAGAATTAACCAGGTAAGAAATTTTCCTATTCAGAAGGGAAATATCACAATATGGAATCTAGTATCTTTGCCTATGCCAAGGCCATCCCCTTAGCTCTTTCCATGGACAGATATCCAAGCGTAGCAGTTCTCAGACTATGGCACATGGCATTTTCTTCTTGAATGGTGGACTATAAGCTTTATGATAATCATATCTAAAATCAAAACTTAGAACATCAGATTACAATTCCACTTTCATCTCATAGCAAAATTTCACTAATCATAGCTCAGGGATAGGTTATTATTATTGCTTTCATGTTCCAATAACAGTTAATAATGAGCATAAATATAAGAATATTTTATATGCCCTTCATTTATAAATTAAGAATAATCACATTCTGAAGTTTCCCATTGTGAATAGTTAACTCAAAACCCACAGAAAATATGCCTACTATTTTCACTTCCAGAGTAACATCTGTTTTGCCTATTAACCCCTAAGGCAAAATGAAATCTCTGAATCTAAAATCTTTTGTTACTAAGTTGGTCCAAAGATATAACCTCACTACATACTATTAACAGATACACTTTCATAATTTTCATAAGTGGCAGTCAAATGATTTTAGATGAAACTCGCTCTTTACTATAAACAAACCTTGAAGTTTTTCCAGGTTGGCTGTGAGTGGTCTTAGTTTATCAAGTGCCAACATATGGTCAGCAGGGCTGATAAGATCTTATGACTCAGGCCAAGTAGAAAGTCTCCAAGGAACCTCATAGATAAAGGTGACTTAAGGTGTTTGTGATACTTCTCTCCCAACAGTAAAATACTATTATTTTTATCCACTGTAAAGCAAGTGTACCCTCATTAAATCCTTAAAAGTTTTCAAACATTTTATCGCTTTCTTTTAACACCTCTATTAATAATCTAACAACATCCAGATTAAACAAGAAGTCAATTTTCTAATAGGATTTCCAATACAAAGGTTTACCAAATTTCACAATATAAGAAAATTTTTTAGAAACAGTAATAACATATACAATATCATGTGGTAAAACAAAGCCTGTTACCAGCCAGATGACTTCAATTCAGTGGAATGCATTTCAAAATTGCCTTTTATAAAAGTCATTCATTTTATCACCTTTGGCATTTTATAATAAACACATCTGTTTTAACAACCCAGCTAGCAGCTTTGGTGGGGGCGTAAGATCCCTCCCCCACAGCCGGCAACCAGGGGGATGCCAGGACCCAGGAGGCTGCCGGGAAAGCACAGGTTCTTTTTATCTGCTTAAACAAGGAAAGCATGGAGAAGGGGTTGACCAGCTTATTTTAATCCAGCATTCAGTTAGCATACAGACAACATTCATTTAGTTCAGGGGAAAATGCCAGCATTCAGTTAGCATTCAGTTAGTTCAGGGGAGCATACAGACAAGCATAAAGAGACAGACCAAATCCAGATTCCCACACCAACCGGAAAAGGAAAGAAAGCTCTTCAAGCTGTCCTCTCCCTTCTTACAGAGTTTTTGACATCATCAAGCACTGCCTGAATGACCAGAGCCGATTGGTTCTTGACTTGGCCCCTCCCCCTAGCGTAGACCAGGTTCTGGAGCTAACACCTCCCCTCAGCCAGCCCCATGACTCATCACACAGGAAGTTCTCTGCTTCCTGGTATGCTCTCTGGGCTTCCTGCCCCGGAAGAGCAAGCCACAGCGTCCAGAGGCTCAATGAGGTAAGCTGAGTCATTTGAAGAAAACAAAGGCCATTCTGGTTACAACATCTAAAACCCAGGATGAAGTTATTCAGTACGGAGGAATTAGATCATTGTTAAAAAAAAATTTATTTTATGTCTAATATATGGGATGAAACAAGCATTTCCATAGCATAGTATTATAAAAAAAGATGATTGCACATGAAAATCTACTATGTTCAACTTGCTATTCCTTTTAAATATATAATAAAGTTATCATATAAATTTCTTTTTTTTCTTCCCTTGTGTGAAGTAATGGGATAATTATATTCAAATAAACATAACAATTATGATAATATAATGATTATATCATTTGATCCTCACAAAAACCTGGGAGGTAGATGCCATCATTATGCCATTCTACACATGAGAAAAGTGAAGCAAATGGGTCAAGTGACTGGTGAAGATTCCACAGCCAATAAGTTTCTCAGACAGATTTGAACTCAGGTTTTCTGATACATGTAGCTAATGCCAAGTAGCAAGTGTATTTGGCATTTAGTTCCATTTATGCTTTTATTTCTCCCTTCAACTCCTTGAAAGTTTTGTTTTTGACCACTGCCTTCCTCAATTTTCTCTCTCTATCAACCCCCCTCCCTTATTTCACCTTTTTTCCCTTGCCACTTCTTCCCTCCCTTCCAACCACTCCCCTTTCCTTTCTCCTTTCTCCTCCTACTGCCTGTAAGATAAGTTTGATTTCTCTACTTATCAGAGTATGTTATTCCCCCCTTGAACAAAATTCAACGAGAGTAAAACTCAAAACTGCTCTTCTCCTTCCCTTCTTTCCCTCTACTATAATATATTTTTGTGTGATGTAATATACCCTTTTCTACCTCCTCCTTACCTCTTCCCCCAGACCAATACCTTTGTACCCCTTAATTATGTTTTTTATCATCAGATCAGCTACTTTATACTGACACCCTCGGTCTATGTGTATCCCTTTTAATTGTCATAACAACTGTACCATTCTCGATACTCACATACACATGTATTTATATAACATACGTAAAATAATATAATCTTACATAAGGATGTAAACAATTTGCCCTTATTAAATAACCAGGTTTCCCCCTCCCCCACCCCGCTTACCTTTTTAAGTCTCTCTTGAGTTTTGTATTCGAAGATCAAATTTTCCATTGAGCTCTGCCTTTTTCATCAGGAAGGTCTGGAATTCCCTTATTTCATTGACTGAACATCTCCTCGCCTGAAAAATTATGCTCAATTTTGCTTGGTAGTTGATCCTTGGTTGTAGTCCAAGCTCCTTTGCCTTTTGGAATATCATATTCCAATTATTCCTTTCTTTTAATGTAGAAGCTACAAGGTCCTGTGTGATCCTGAATGTAGTCCTGCAATACATTTCTTTCTGGCTGCTTGCAGTATTTTCTCCTTGACCCGAGAATTATGAAATTTGGTTACAATATTCCTTGGAATTTTCAATTTGGGATCTCTTTCAGGGGGTGGTTGGTGGCACTTCTGGGGTCCTGGTGTTGGCCCTTGCTACTTCCACCCCACCCCTGGGGCTCAAGAGCTCCTGCTATTCTGCTGAGGTGGATTGTGCTGGGACCACTATCTTTCTGCACTAGTCTCCTTCCACCACCACAAGAGGGAGTCTCCCCAGCTTCCTGAACTAAAACGCTACTGAAGCCCCATTTCTGCCTCCTCTATTCCAGGGTTTCTCCCAGGGCAGCATTCTCTGGGTAAGGAAGGGAGGGATGAAAGCCATTTTACCTGGTCATAACAGCTCCCAGAAGTTCAAGAAAGCGAGTTTCAAACCTTTAGACTGTGGGCTGACAATCTCAGGAGTAGGTGGGGCCATGGCCACAGGCTCCGTGCTGGTGTTTCCTGTAGCTCTGACAGACTCCTGTCCTGGACTGAGCAGCCTAGGGATTTCCGCCATAGCTGGCACTTCAGCCCTGGGCCTGTTCCTGCTCCCACTCAGGTTTGGTTTAGTTTCATATGCCCAGAGATCTCCCAGTCTAGTTTGCTGGCTGGGTTCCACTGCTGTTCCCAGTCTGGTGTGGTCTGGTGTTGTTCCGTGGGCCCAGCACTCTCCCAGACTACAGACCTGTCCTGTCATCCCTGTAGACTCTCCTGGCTTGGAAATTTGCCTCACTCAGTCTCCTAGTGGCTTCTATCTCTCTCAAATCTGCTCAGATTCACTTTTTTGGAAGTATCTGACAGAATTTGTAAGAGAGCTATGGTAAGTCCCTGCTTTCAGTCCACCCTCTTGGCTCTGCCCCCAATTTGGCCGATTTGAGGTTAAAGGAATAAGGCTTGAAATATGATATTCTGGAAGACAAAGGAACTAGGATTACAACTAAGAATCACCTATCCAGCAAAACTTAGTAAAATCCTTTAGGAGAAAAAAGTGGAAGTTTAATGAAAGAGAGCACTTTCATATGTGTATTCCAATTAATGCTACCTTCCCCCTTTCCTTTTCTTTCCACTGCCAAACTTGTAGTTAGGTGTTATGGTCTAATTTTATTGCTTATAGTTTCTTACCACTCATTCACTCTCAACACCTAGCAATTTGGATTCTATTGCTACACTCTGATGTAACAGCTCTTTCAAAGATCACAAAAGGAACTTCCAGTTGCAGAATACAATGGTCTTTTCTCAATCATCATTCTCCTTGTCCTTTCTGCTGTATTTTATACTATTGATTGTGTATTTAATACTAGTCTAAGCTAGACTTTCAAAAGACCATGATACAGATTCTATAGTACATTGATCTAATTTCTTTCCTATATTGATAATATGCAAACCAACCCAGAGAACAAAAAGATATGATGGAGAAATAGGCCCAATCTATTTTGTGGCCACTTTAGGTCTCAGTTTTTTTTTTCTGTTTCCAAGAGTAAAAGCAGCATGTTTACAAGTTCCGAGAGGAAACATAATACCCAGAAATGTAGACTATATCCAATGATAGGGCTAAGACAGTTTTATACTGAGAAGGACAAAGGGAGCTGAAGCACTTTGCAAATTTATCCGTCCAGAGTAGTAGCTCTTCACCATTTTTGTGTCAAGGAAACCTTTGATAGTCTGTTGAAGCCTATAGACCCATTCTCAGAATAAAGTTTTGAATTAAATAAAGTAAAATACACAGAATTACAAAGGAAACTAAATATATTGAAATACAGGTAGTAAAACAGTTAAAAAAAACAAGTTCGTGGACTGCAGGTAAAGAATACCTTATCTCGAGTAAATACATACTTGTTGATTGCTGGAGTATACCAAATAGGAGTAAACTTGTCACAGATGTTCACAAAGGTTGGAAAAATTTTCCTTGGATTCCATGATTTTACCCAAGAAGAACCTAAAAGAGAAGGACTAAAAATCCCATATTCAATCTAAGTTCTTATTCTAGAAGGTTGGAGGCGATACAGAAAAAAGCCAATCAGAGCAAGGTTATAGGCTACACTTAGGTTTTGTATAAGCCAATTGTAAGGGACAGTGCTATCCTACATTTCAGTGAATATCATATTTTCTTAATTAAATCTGTCGGGGGAATAATTTACTGAAGTCTTTTAATTGTACTAAAAACAATTGCAGTTTCATAAAATTGGAACAAGGCATCTTGAAAGAGACTCAGTACTGGCTTTATTTAATCCCTGGTACCTTGGTTCATGTTAGCCTTATCACATTTTTGAATAGCTCAATGGCGAATGGACAACATGAATGGACCAAAGTGAAACATAGAGATAGAATGCCAAAACAGCAATTATTTCAGAGGAAGATTTGTTGATATAAATACTGTAGTGTACATCATTCTATCCCTGTGATAAAACCAATGAAGAAGCCATCCAAAGGAAACTAGAGTAAGATTGCTATTGTAGCAGTTTGATAATAGAATGAAAATGTAAACAACAGATCATCTTGAGAGAGGCTAGTTAATGGCAACTCAAGTTATATTTCTTTTATTGTAAAGACGAATTTTGAGGACTTTTCTTGTTCCTGGCCCACATGGATAATTCCCATTAATGACAGTCAACTATAGCCAGCCCTGCATGCCCCAGTAATAAGATACTCCTAATTTTTTTGAGCTTTGTCTGCCTTAAAAATAAAGCTCATTAATAAACTGAGGGAGCTGGATTTGCCTAGCTTGCCAGTTATTCCATAGAATTCAAATGAACAAATCTTTGTTTGAATTTTGAATTTATTTGAATTTATTCAAGGAACATATAAAAGAAGGCTCTTCTTCTTATCTACCCTGTTCTAGGTCTGATTTCAATGTAAATCTTGAATGCAGAATAAAGTAATAGGAAGTGCAATGCAGGGCTAGATATGGCAGAAATATGTGTTAGGCAAAGATATAGGTAAGTAGGCTGTCAAACTTACTGACTCTGCTTGTTTCCATGGAGTTCCTTATCCTTGGGATAGGATGTTATACTCTCATTGAGGGAAAACCAGACAGACAGTTTTGGCAAAAGCAAAGAGATTTGTGACTTATGCTGCCAAAGAATACTGATGGTTTCTTGAAAGACTGGTATTCTTGAAGTATAACACATCACACATCACACAACACACACACGCACACACACACACACACACACACACACACACACACACACACCTCCCTCAAATTCAAAATTTGATTCTTATTTTTCAAGAGTGTCTCTAGGCAGAACATTCTCCAGTTACACTCTTAACATTTTGCAGGGTTGACAGCTTATCCTTTGTAACAGCTATGTAGAGATAGCCAAAAACAAACTTGCACACATCTGAAGTGAACATGCTTCTCCTTCTCCACCTATGAACAATTACCTGTCTGCTAAAAGTTTATCGCTAGTCTCCTCAAGTTATGATTGGTCATTGCATTATTCAGAACTCTTAAATCTTTCTAAGTTATCTTCCTTTACAAAAAAGGTGTCAGCCCCCAAAAATTACTCCAGTGGTCCCAGAACAAATTAAAAGGTAATTAGGAAATATTTAACAATATAAACAAAATAAAATAAAACACAGTTTTCTAAGTAACTAGCTGCCCATGGGTATCATTATGTATGGTTTAGCATACCCTCTTTCTATTTGAGTCTAACACTACAGTTTTACAATATTGCAGTCATTGTATCATTTGTTCTTCTGGTTCTATTCACATTAATTTATGTAAATCTTTGCAGGTTTTCTGACACCATCCCATTCATCCTTTTTGTGTCATAGTAATATAGGTAGGCCCTAATTAGTGTAAATATGAATACCCTGAGTGGTTTCATTATTCATATTCACACATATTTCCATTGGGCTGGAACCATTCACCATATTTCATATAATTATTTTTCCTTTATTTATTTAATATTTTTAATTTTCAGCGTTAATTTTCATGAGAGATCAAATTAAAAATTTTCTCCCCATTTCTACCCTCACCCCCATTCAAAGATGGCATATATTCTGATTGTCCCATTCCCCAGTCAACCCTCTCTTCTGTCACCCCACTCCAATCCATCCCCTTTTCCCTTACTTTCTCATAGGGCAAGATAGATTTTTATGCCCCATTGCCTGTATATCTTACTTCCTACTTGCATGAAAAACTTTTTTTTGAACATCTGCTTTTAAAACTTTGAGTTCCAAATTCTCTCCCATCTTCCCTCCCTGCCAACCCTCCCTAAGAAGACAAGAAAATCAACATAGACCACACGTGTATCATTATGCAAAACCCTTCCACAATACTCATGTTGTGAAAGACTAGCTATATTTTGCTCCTTCCAATCCTACCCCCCATTATCCAATTTTCTCCCTTGACCCTGTGCTTTTTCAAAAGTGTTTGCTTTGGATTACCTCCTCCCCCTAGTTGCCCTCCCTTCTATCATCCCCTATTTTTTATCCCCTTCCCCCTTCTTTACTGTGGGGTAAGATACCCAATTGAGTGTATATGTTATTCCCTACTCAGGTCAAATCCAATGAGAGCAAGATTCACTCATTCCTCCTCACCTGCCCCCTCTACCCTCCCAACACAACTCTTTTTCTTGCAACTTTATGTGAGATAATTTACCCCATTCTATCTCTCCCTTTCTCCCTCTCAATATATTCCTCTCTCATCCCTTAATTTGATTTTATTTTTTTTAGATATCATCCCTTCATATTCAACTCACCCTGTGCCCTCTGTCTATATATATATATATATATTTGCATATATATATATGTATATATATGTATATGTTTATGCATATATATGTATGTATAGTCCCTTCAGCTACCCTAATACTGAGGTCTCATGAATTACACATATCATCTTTCCAAGTAGGAATGTAAACAAAACAGTTCAATTTTACTAAGTCCCTTATGATTTCTCTTTCTTGTTTACCTTTTCATGCTTCTCTTGATTCTTGTGTTTCAAAGTCAAATTTTCTATTCACTTCTGGTCTTTTCACTGAGAAAGC
The DNA here is from genome assembly GCF_011100635.1 of Trichosurus vulpecula. Classification (NCBI taxonomy): domain Eukaryota; kingdom Metazoa; phylum Chordata; class Mammalia; order Diprotodontia; family Phalangeridae; genus Trichosurus; species Trichosurus vulpecula. Next base: position 392,754,128 of record NC_050574.1, read on the forward strand.
TTGAAAGTCCTCTCTTTTATTGAAAATCCATATTTTGCCTTGGAGCATGATACTCAGTTTTGCTGGGTAAGTGATTCTCAGTTTTAATCCTAGCTTCATTGATGTCCAGAATATCGTGTCCCAAGCCCTTCAATTCCTTAATGCAGAAGCTGCTAGATCCTGTGTTTTTCTGATTGTGTTTCCACAATACTCGAATGGATTCTTTCTGGCTGCTTGCAGTATTTTCTCCTTGACCTGGGAAGTCTTGAATTTGGCAACAATATTCCTAGGAGTTTTCTTTTTGGGATATTTTTCAGGAGGTGAATGGTGGATTCTTTCAATTTCTATTTTACCCTCTGGCTCTAGAATATCAGGGCAGTTCTCCTTGATAATTTCTTGAAAGATGATATCTAAGCTCTTTTATCATCATGACTTTCAGTTAGTCCAGTAATTTTTAAATTCTCTCTCCTGGATCTATTTTCCAGGTCAGTGGTTTTTCCTATGAGATATTTCACATTGTCTTCCATTTTTTTCACTCTTTTGGTTCTGTTTTATAATATCTTGATTTCTCATAAAGTCACTAGCTTCCACTTGCTCCAGTCTAATTTTTAAGGTAGTATTTTTTCTTTTTTTTTTTAAAGGTGTTTTATTTATTTTTAGTTTACCACACACGGTTCTACATAGTTTTGAGTTCCAGTTTTTCTCCCCTCCCTCCCCCCTCCCTCCCCAAGACGGCATGAAGTCTCATATAACTGTCATGTATAACTTCGCATTGAATTAATTTATGCTCTAGTCAAGTCGTGGAGAAGAATTTTGACCAATGGAATGAATCACGAGAAAGAAGAAACAGAACCAAAAAAAAAAAAAAAACAAAACAAACAAGAAAAAAAAAACCCCAAAAACAAAAACAAAAGAGAAGCAGAAAAGGCGAGCATGTAGTGTGCCTCAGTCTGTATTCAAACTTCTCAGTTCTTTCTCTGAATGAAGATAGCATTCTCCATCGTGAGTCCCCTGGAATTGTCCTTGCCCCTTTAGGTTGCTGAAAGAAGCACAGTATGTCAGGGTTGGTCCTCACAGAATCCACATATCTGTGGCTGTGCACAACGTTCTCCTGGCTCTGCTCCGCTCACTCAGCATTATGTCGTGTAGGTTTTTCCAGGTTGTTATGAAGTCTGCATCATCCCCATTTCTTATGGCACAATAGTATTCCATCACCTTCATATACCACAGCTTGTTCAGCCATTCCCCAATCGATGGGCATCCCTTTGCTTTCCAATTCTTGGCTACCACAAAGAGAGCTGCTATAAATATTCTTGTACATATGGGTCCTTTTCCCGCTTGCATGATTTCTTTGGGATACAACCCTAGAAGTGGTATTACTGGGTCAAAGGGTATGAACATTTCTATAGCCCTTTGGGCATAGTTCCACACCGCCCTCCAAAATGGCTGGATCAGCTCACAACTCCACCAGCAATGCAACAATGTTCCAATTTCCCCACATCCTTTCCAGCATTTATCATTCTCCTGATTTGTTATTTTAGCCAATCTGACAGGAGAGATGTGGTATCTAAGAGTTGTTTTGATTTGCATTTCTCTAATCAGCAGCGATCCAGAGCATTTTTTCATATGCCTGTAGATAGCTTTAATTTCTTCCTCTGAAAACTGCCTGTTCATATCCTTTGACCATTTCTCAATTGGGGAATGGCTTGTATTCCTATATATTTGGCTTAGCTCCCTGTATATTTTAGAGATGAGGCCTTTATCAGAGATACTAGTTGCAAAGATTTTCTCCCAATTTTCTGCTTCCCTCCTAATTCTTGTTGCATTGGCTTTCTTTGTACAAAAACATTTCAATTTGACATAATCAAAATTATCCATTTTGCATTTTGTAATGCTCTCTATCTCTTGTTGGGTCATGAATTCTTTACTTTTCCACAAATCTGATAAGTAAACTATTCCTTGCTTTCCCAAATTATTTAGAGTATCAACTTTTACTCCTAAATCATGAACCCATTTTGACTTTATTTTGGTATATGGTGTAAGATATTGGTCTATGCCCAGTTTTTTCCCTACCATTTTCCAATTTTCCCAACAGTTTTTGTGAAATAGTGAATTATTAGCCCAGAAACTGGCTTCTTTGGGTTTATCAAAGAGTAGATTGCTAAACTTGTTGATTTCACCTACTTGTGTACCTATCCTATTCCACTGATCCACACCCCTGTTTCTTAACCAGTACCAGGCAGTTTTGATGACTGCTGCTGTGTAGTACAGTTTAATATCTGGTGTGGCTAAACCACCATCAATGGTCTTTTGGACCTCCTTTTCCTTTTGGCTAATTCTGCCTTTCATGGTATTCTTCTCATTGGCTTTTTTGGAGCTCTTTTGCCATTCAAGTTAGTCTTTTTTAACGTGTTATTTAACGTGTTATTTTCTTCAGTATTTTTTGAGGGTCTCCTTTAGCAAGTCATTGACTTGTTTTTCATGGTTTTCCCTCATCATTCTCAGTTCTCTTCCCAACTTTTCCTCTACTTCTCTAACTTGCTTTTCCAAAGCCTTTTTGAGTTCTTCCATGGCCTGAGGCCAGTTCATGTTTTTCTTTGAGGCTTTTGATGTAGGCTCTTTGACTTTGTTGACTTCTTCTGGCTGTACGTTTTGATCTTCTTTGTCACCAAAGGAAGATTCCAAAGTCTGAGTTTGAATCTGAGTCCATTTTTTCTGACTGGCCATGTTCCCAGCTAACTGCTTGACCCTTGAGTTTTTTTGTCAGGGTATGACTCCTTGTAAGTAGAGAGTACTTGCCCCAACCTTGAGCTGTTGTTTTCAGAGCTATTTCTACACAGTAAGCTCTGCCACACCAGCATTTCTCCTCCCCCAAGAACTGCCAACCCAGACTGGACTCAGATCTTAAGTAGGCTCTGTACTCGCGCTCTCATCTGCCACTTAACTCCTCCCACCAGCTGGGCCTGGGGCAAAGCAACTGCAGCTGTAGTTCTGTCCTCAGAGTTGCACGGCCCCCAGGGCAGTGGCCAAACCACAAACTCCTTTCACTCCCTGCAGCTTTTCCCACTAATCTTTTCTGTTGTCTTTGGTGTTTGTGAGTTGAGAAGTCCGGGAAGTGCCACAGCTCTTTGATTCAGGGCGATAGGACCTGTTTCACCCGGCTCCCAGTCTGGTTGGTCCGGGTGCAGCCCATGCTGGGCTCTGCTCCCCTCCGCTCCCGGCTCCATGGGATAGACCTTACCCAGCAACCATCCAAGCTGTCCTGGGCTGGAGCCCTGCTTCCCTCTGCTATTTTGTGGGTTCTGCAGCTCTAGAATTTATTCAGAGCCATTTTATAGGTTTTTTGGAAGGACCCTGCTGGGGTGCTCATGCAAGTCCCTGCTTTATAGCTGCCATCTTACCTCTGCCCCCCTATTCCATATAATTATAATCTCAAATAGTACAAATTTTAATACATGTGAATGCTTCAGAGGATTCATTATTTGTATTAACAGGTACCTACCTGTATCATTATATTAATAGACATAATTTGTTCAAATATCCCCTGATTCATGGAAACCCATTTTATTTCCAAATAGTTACAACAAAAAAATGTTTCTGTTAATTTTGTTGCAACATGGATCTTTCTCTTCTATTCTGGGAGGTATAATCCTGGTAGGTGCAACCTTCTCATATTATAGATAAAGAAATGGAGGTATGGAGTGGTTAAATGATTTGCCCAATTTTACACATCTAGTAATGGACAGATCCAGGATTAAAACCCAGGCCCTACAGCACCAGATGCAAATTTCTTTCCACTCTAGTTCACCACCTTTAGGTTATTGTTAGGGTCTTTCCTAGCCTTAGATGTTGTGCTATGAGTTCATTTACAATACTGTCAGCTTTTATAGAGCCATAAACATATGCAATTTTTGCCTCACATTTCAACATGAATGAAGCCACTTTCCTGTTCACCCTATATTACAGGGTAAGCAAATCAATTTAAATGGAATGATATCCAGTAAAATTAACATTTTTACGTTGGTCCCAAAGGTTAGATTCTAGTTTTGGTATAAAGCAAAGTACTAAAAAAATTAGCCAGGGGCAAATGCCTTTTACAAATGCATCAAGTGTGGCTATTCCTTTTCATTAATATTTTCTTCTGCTGGTCTCAGGGTGGAAGGCATGAAATCTTTGAGGCATTTACCTGAGCAAATTCCACAGTCGTGCTCTAAGGGCATGAATTATGCAAACTCATTGTAGTTCTCCCTGCCTAAAATGTGTCATGTTCTTTGGAGATGTACATCTGCACTGGCTGCTGCTGATCCCCACCTTCACCAATTGTAAAATACATGCAAAACTGACAATAACTCCTCCAAGTCACAAGCTGTCAACATAGCAAAATCTTAGGATTGCCACCTGAGAATCATGTGCTATGGAGATACTTGGAAAAATAAGATTTGAATTTTGAAGTCAAGGAAGGTGTGTGTGTTTGGGGTGGGGTGGGGAGAGTGTCCTTGCAAGTCTTCACATAAATACTTTATTGAGGTGGAGAGAGACAACATGGTGCTGCTCATATTCCTGACTCTTTTTATAGGATACATAACACCAAGTCCCTTCTAGCTCACCTTGAATTCATAGTAGGCAGATGCAAAGCTATTGCAGCATGTTTTCATTTGGCAGGGGGTAGTTGGTGGGAGTAAAAAGAGTGGATAGTGATTATAATATCCAAATGAGTCTCTGGCCTTGTCAATTGAGCAGTTCCTTTTAACTATGCAGATCACAAGCTATATGTGTTCGCTCATCCTTCATGACTCTCACCTAGGTCCTCCTAAAATTTCCATAAGGGATGCACTCAGTATGGTGGAGTCATTCTTCACTTTCTTTCAACATAGTGAGCATATGATAAAAAAACCTTTGACATCATCTCTTTTATTTTACTCCCAAAAGAATACTTGTGAATTATGCTTCTATTTAGCAACAACATGCATTGAATTTAACACAATAGTGCCCATACTGCCCTGCTCATCTATATCCCTGCCTGAAATTTCTTCTACTTTCTTCTGTATATTAATTTTTTTTGCATTATTGTTCTTTTCTTGCTTCCTTCCTTCCTTCTTTTTGTCTTTTTCTTGGAATTACATCATCATTCATGACCATAAGAAGAGAAACTGAGCAGGTCGTACAGAGATGACTGAAACAAGGAACAATGAAGATAGCCCATAGAAAGACAAGCCAAAAATATCAGAAACAGAACACAGCCAGACAAATAGCAAAAAGCAGATAAACCATTACTAGAAAGAGCAGTTTTCAAGCAGCAATGCCAAAGTGGCCCACAGCAAAATTTCTGTTACCCTCATCACTCTGGCTATAAAAAGACCATGTGAGCTCTGAGATTTTTTGATCAAATTACTCTTCCAGGAATGGAATGATACTGTCATCACTAGAGAATGCATATGATATTGTTTTCATTCCCTTGCTGTTTATTTGTCTTAATTAAGAGTTTTGGTTATTTCTATGTTCTTCCTTAATGGAGTCTAAATGAATACCTATATTTAAATTAATTTCAAAAGATCCTAGTTTTTCAGACTCAGTGAGAGAAGCAAACAATGATAAGTAAATCACTATGAAATGCTCCCAGACCTAGAAATAAGAGATCAGGAGAGTCTAGAGGTGTTAGAATCCATGAGCTGTATGTGCCATCTCCTTAACATTGGCTCATTTGAGATTTTTTACTTTGAATGCAAAATATGATTTAGTATTCCATACCAAGAGCACTAATTTTTAAAAAAGCCTTGCTGAAGCTGAGAAGTGGGGATGAGGAACAAGTGAGATGAACATGAGTTTTTCCTCTTTCTCAACCCCTTTATTTAGCCTTCTGGCAGAGACCAACAGCCCTTGATGTCTGGTTCAGCCACCATAGCTAAATATCTTGCTGGGATTATCATACTGGGGCAATAGGTGGCTAGCAAGGCCTTTGCTCAGTCATGCTGGCAGGAATCTGCAAGTCAGCTGTGAAGCAGCAGATGTCCATGTGTAAGCCAATTATCTGTCCATCTAAGTTTTTTTGATATAGCCTTCAGCAAGTGAGTATTTTCAAACTGAGCTGAGAGGAGATTCAGAAGAACTTCAATCATTTGTTAAAGGTAAATGATGGTTTTGTGATTAACTGTATTTACCTGAAGACAGGGTTGGTTGAAACTAATAAGCAGCTAGACAAAGAGCTTGAAATGGGGAAAGTGAGAGAAGACAGAAGTCCATGACCGTCCCTCCTTCCTTGTTCTTGCCTTAGTATAAATAATTTACAACTTGGTAATATTCTTTCCACACATAACATTAACAACAATTACAATAATGATAAAGCAAAGCCCTACTGAATCAACCGTTATATCTTGACAATAACACATATGCCCTTTGCAGATAATTGCTTCTCTGCTTTTTTACGTAGCTATAAATTCACCAAATAGAATCAAAGCCACTGTGCCAATCCTCAAAAGGATTTTAGTCTTTTGTGCCCTTTCTTAAACACACCAAGGATCCTGAAAACAAATGCAAATTAAGTATGAAAAGGAGGGCCCTCAGATGATATTTTACAAACTTCTTGAAACATCTGAGTATTGAGGGATAATCATATGGGAATATAGTTAACTTCTTATGTACTATGTGACCAAATCACCAAAGCAAAAATGATCAATGAAATAGTCATTAGCAAATATTTTACTACCATTTCATTAAAACTGCCAAAATGAACTGAGATTATCCAAGCGATCAGATACATTCTGACCTGTGCTAGTACATATTTTCATGAAATTTGTGGAACTTCTGATCACTCTGCAAATATCTTGATATCAAAAAACAACTTCACCCTCTAGAAGTATTCAATAGAAAAAAAATAAATGAAACCTTTGTAATCATATGTTGTCAAAATCTGTCTTCACAGACAATTTCCAATGGGTGACAGAAATGAATGAGAAACAATTCCTTATTAATAGCCAAGAGCAAAGGAAATGGCATACTATAAAATATCTCTGAGTCTAGAAGGCTGAAGCAACACTATAGCCAAGGCCTGGAATTGCTTTCCCATTACCCACCTACTAGAAGAAAGAGAGGCCTTAAGGAAAAGGCCCTTGTCCAGGGACACTAATAACCTCTATCTTCAAACTACTGAACAAAAGACACTGACAATTAAAATTAAATCAAGGCCATTTGGGCTTCTTCAAGGATTCTTCTGTAATGTCACTGAGAAAACAAAAAGAAATGATTTTCTCTGGACATACCCACATGCTATCACTTTCATTTATATAGGGTTGTAAAGCTTCTAGAATTCACCTCATCCTCCTTCAGGAAGTCCCTGCAGTTTGGGTTTTTTTTTTTCATTGTAAACAAACCACTTTAGGATATTGTATGCCAAAGTAACTGGTAGAATAGAAAAGAGTTATGCAGTATTTAATTTTTTTCCATTAGAGAAAGACTTTACCTGACATGACCAGAACATGAAAGACAATAGAAGAGAGAAGGAAAGTTCTAAATGTTGCCATATTATCTTATGCAAAAGAAATAAATTAGTTATTTCTTGTCAATGGCAATAATACATGGAAAAAATAAGTACAACATAGATTAATGGGACTACAGGGATATGACAAGGAGGGAGAGAAATGTAGAAAGTCAGGGCAATGAAATAACAAAGAAAGGGAACTTGAACTAACATCACATTCCTAAAGGTGATACCTTATTATGGAAAAGACAAGTTACTTAACCTCCTTATCATTCTACAAAAATAAAGAAAGAAGATTCATGCCATCTGGTTTTTAAATTCTTAATGTAAAATTTCGCATAAAAAGTGAAGTCTTCATTTGCTTTAGATATCAATGAATTAGGTTTCCATCATGAGTTTTTAATAAAGGAGAACATATATATTTACATGAGAACACACAAAAATCCCGAAGCAATCTTTGACTTAGAAACCACGCAAAGTGATTTGACATTGGTGTCCATATTCATATTCCACAAAAGTTTTGCTATAATTTCATGTCATGGCATGAAGGTGATCCTATTTCTTTTAAAATTTTTATTATTGCCTCTTGGTTTTTTACACATCTGAGAGTATAAACCATGTTCATCATCCATAGTCTCCATTTTAATAAGTAGTGAGTTTTCTTATCTCCCTAGGACCATGATTATTTATTACAAATAATCAGAGTTTGATACAATCAATGTTAGACCATGAATTCAGAAGGCTGAAAATAAATCTAACACTCACCTGCTGCTGGAGAGATAATGAATCTAAAATTTTAAAAAGACACATTTTAGGACATTGCTGATGTATGAATTTTGCTGGACTATGCATATTTGTTGTAAGAGCTTTATTCTCCTCTTCTCTTATTCCATTTTGGGAGACAGTGGGAGGGAGAAAATGAATAAATACATCTCACTAGAATTCAATAGCTTCTTAATAGTTATTTTACATATAATTTATAATAAATATATCCATTATTGTAATCATTGTGTATATCATTCTGTTCTGCTTTTTATGAATATTTTCAGAAAATCTGTTCATGTTTTTCTGAGTTCTTCATATTTGTGGTTTCCTTGGGTTCAATTTGTATTTATAACCCATAGTTTATTCAGGCATCTACGAAATGATGGGCACACATTTTTGTTTACATTTGTTTTTTTTTTTTTTGCCAACATAAAGAGTAATGCTAATTAATTTTTTAAAATATAGTACAATTCCTTTATCAACTTACTTGGAATGTATTCCTGGTAGTGTAGTCATGACCCTGGGTCCACAAAAACTATGCCAGCTTAGGTGGTGCAGTGTAAAGAGTGTTAGAACTAGAGTCAGAAAGACCAGAGTCAAAATCCAGTTCAGATACTTACTAGTTGTGTGCACTTAATCTCTGTCAACCTCAGCTTCTTCATCTGTAAAGTGGGGATAATGATAGGATCTACCTCCCAAGGTTGTTGTAAGGATACAATGAGATATTATTTGAAAGTGCTTTGCAAATATTAAGCTGCTATATAAGTGCAAATTATTATTATTAATTATTGTTATTATTATTTTTACTAGCAGCAGCAGTAGTAATGGTATTATAAAAACTCTGGAATGTTTAAAGAATTGTCTCAAAGACAGACCATGTGTACTGCCCAGAGATCAGCTTTATCGAGGATGGATAATCTCATCACCAGTAGATTGACTCTTAGGAGATCCCTTGTTTAAATCCAATAGACCATAAAACAAACAAACAAAAAAGGTTCAACATTGTCCTTGATCTGGTTCCCAAAGTGGGTTAAACTGCCCCCTGGGGGGTGTGGGAATGAACCAGGAGGTGGTAGTAGCCTCAGGTGCAATTTTTGGGCATTGAATAAAAATAAGGGGACAGTGGAAGCAGGAAGGAAGAGAAGATACAATTTTGAAAAACTTCATTCATCTTTCATCTACTGTATAATAAAGTTAAAGTAATAGCGATTACATTATTTTCCAAATAAATATACAAAATTAAGTCATAATTGGTTAGTGGTCAAGTCCCCCGACAAGTCTTAACAAGCAAATGTTGAGTATGTCCCAAATTGTCAGGAAGTTCAGCATGCACAAGGAGAAATATGTGCATGTAATGACTTGTTTACAATATAACACAATACTATATAGTTATATGATGCAATATTGTGTTATCTAAATTTCAATGAAGGAAGAAAACTACAAATTTACAAAAAAATTATTAAATTTAAGATCTGTAATTTTTAAAAAATATTTTATATTTTTAAATGATGCACATTTCAAAAAAAAATTAAGGGGTTAAAGAAAGTAGATTTTGTGGGGGGGCGGGCACTAATGAAAACAGGGTGGGTAGGCCAAATAAATTTGGGAACCTCTGATCTGAACTAAGCTGCATCATTTTCTATTAGATCTGATAATGTTAAAACAAGGGGAAGAAGCTACAAAGGTCTCAGCTTTCAGACTGTCTATAAACATTTCTTTACCTTGTTACTTCAAATAGAAGGTACTTGTTCTGTAATCAACAAGTTGATGTATTACTGGAAGAACTTAAATAAACTAATAATGAGATTCTTATTATAAGTGAAGCCAGAAGACATATGAAATTTGAAGCTAAATTGAAATTCATGTCATACTTCACACACACACACACACACACACACACACACACACACATACACACACACCCAAAGAAACTGATTTCACTGTTCAAAGGCTAAATTTTATGAGATATTTAATCATCTTCCTTTGCAGGATTCAAAAAAAATGACTGAAAATGATTGCCATGAACATGAAAGTACTTTATGTGCTAACATCTGTAACAGAGGAAGAAGAGAAAGACACATTCTATGAGGAATTCAGGAAAAATCATATAAACCATGTCTATATATATATATATATATATATATATATATATATATATATATATATATATATATATATATATGTACCAATGTGTAGTTTATTTCCAAATTACCTGTTTTTGTCTTGTCAGACCATCAAGTAGTTAGAGCAAAGATAAAAAGTAAATATCAAGTTGGAAGAAAGGATAAATATATTGTGACCTGTGACCTAAGTACATCTAAGCTCTGATATCACACACAAAGGGATTTAACCTTGGGGATGGTTCCTAAAGATCAACCTTAGACTTATATTTCCCCTACCTAGAGTTTACCCTGGTATCTATAGCTTGTTTCTAGGTTTCTACAGATATAGGAGAAAAGGGTCCCCAACTTTCTGGATGAGTTCCCAATAGGCAACCCATTGCCAAAACCACCATCTTTTTCCAGATTCCAGGCTCAGATAATCAAGGTCCAATCATGGGTTAGCCCTAATATATTACCTTTTGATTTGTATCGCTCACACAGAGCTTGCCCCTAGGAAAACCTCCAACTATAGTTCATGTCTAGGTCTCCACAAATATGGGTGACAGAGTCATCAACTCCCATAGAGACCTCTATGTAAAAATGCATTTTTACAAGTTAACTATAAAGGCTATATGAAGAAAGATGCTATCTACATCCAGAGAAAGAACTGATAAATAGAAATATGTATAGAACAATTATATATATATATGTGTGTGTGTGTGTGTGTGTGTGTGTACATATATATATATATATACGCACAAACACACACACACACACACACACACACACACACACACACACACACACATATATATATATATATATATATATATATATATATATATATATATATATATATATATATCTTCAGCTATGTGTGTCTAATAGTAGCCATCTCTAGGGCAGGAGGGAGGGAAGAGAAAAAAAGAAATTTACATGCTAATTTTGTTGTGTATTTTAAAGAATAGCAAGTTGTGCATAGTAAATTTGCAGTTTCACATGCAATCATCTTTATATTGTATTATGTTATGGAAATGCTGGTTTTATCCCATAAAATTAAAAAGAACAGTTGCCAATCTATACTGGTAGAGGGAATTGCCTCACTGGGAAGTTCTGCATCAATAGTATCACAGATACAGATTCCAAAGTAAATAAACAATGCTCTGGGTATTGTGCTAGGCATAGTGGATTCTCAAACAGTCAAAAAGAATCTGCAGTCTCAGAGATTTGGATGCAAACTGCATCTTCTCCATGTCTACCCATCCTCTTTACATCTTCTCTGTGCCCTCCCAAAAATTTATCATAGAGAGTGTTTACTCAAAGTCCTGTAAGGTTTCCTTACTTTCATCTGAAATTACATAGATACAATTGGAACACTCAAGCTTTCCACCTATTTATTATCCCTTACTCCTACTACATGATCTGACCATCATGTATGATCATATATTTCCTAGATGACAACTTTAGTCCCATAGTTCTTCAAAGATCCTTATTTATTATATGTTGCAGTACGATCAAACCCACTATATGCAACTCCATTAACCTTTGTGTGGTACTCATTTTTAATTCTTTGTAAACTGTTTCATGACTCATATTCTACTCTGATCTTTCTGAAAATATCTTAATATCAAAGATATTTGTAGAATATAGAATGACAAAAAGGTTAAATGACTTACCCTTTCTATAACAGTATCTCTGGTACATTATTGGTGTTTTTAAAATTGGTCTTTTTTATGAGTGACACTTGAAGTTATTAAAGATCTTTGCCATTTCTTGAAGTTAGTCCAATCCACACTCCTCCTCCTCCTACTTAATTCTGGACCTAACTAACTGTCCATTTGTATCATGTGTCAATGAAATGCATGCACATACTCACACACATATGTATGTATAGAAACATATGTATACATATATGTTGTGTTCTTTTCACTATACTGCACTGCCTCCAGAAAAGTTTCCCTGAATCCCCTTATTGGCAATGACCTCTCTCCTTAGAACTCACATAGGACTTTGTTCTGCCCTTCTCTCACGCACTTACCATGTACTATCATGTATTATATACTGTATTTTATCAGAACATAGGATTTAGACACAGAAATAATCTTAGAGATCAGCCAATTCAACTCCTTAATTTTGCTAATGAGGAAAATGAGGTCCATAGTAGGCTCCTGAAATAGACTCAGTAGGGATTTTATCTAGTACAGGCACCTTAATTTACAGATGAGTGAATTGATACCCAAAGAGGGTATGTGACTTATATTAGTTCACACAGGTAGTAAATGGCATCATCAGAATCCTTAGAGTTCAAAACTAGCAGGTTTTGCAATATGCCTTCCTATTATCTCTTCTTGTGTCTTATGAATTGGCTATAAAAAAACAAGGACATGAATCTTCCCTGTCTTTAAAGGCTTAGTTCAAATCTCATGTCAACTGGGAAGTTTCTTTTGACTTCTCTAGGCAATAGTAATCTTCTCTGACCTCCCCACCAGGGCATAAAGTATGGCTTTCCAATATACTGCCAAGGAAGAATTTGAGGGCAGGGGAGGAAGGAAAGATCTCTGCTTCGGACCGGTCTCTCCACCTCCACCCCAGTTTGACAGGAGAACAACATTCAGCCTTTCAGCCTTGAATGGTCCCGAAAACTTTGAAGTATCCATCTTCTCATCAGTATCATAGGTATCCCTGGATTTGCCATGCTTGTAGTGGAAACAAAGAACAAAGACACAAATTCATTATGATGGTACTTAAATAAATCAGTCCTAATACTTCAGGGGTATCCCCTAGCACCCTGTAAGAGTGGGAGTGGGGATAGTGATCCACAGATTTCATATTACTATACAACTTTGTAAGGGCCTTTCTTATTTTTAGATGTATGTCCATGAACTTATATGTATGCTTATGTGTGTACATACATATGTGTATATATATGTGTGTGTGTGTGTATGCTTACACACATACATATACATGCACATGTATTCTGCAAAAGCTATAGGCAAGGGTAAAATGTCTGTTTATCTATTACAAAGTTGTGGCATTTACTCACCAAGACATATATATTTTAATTATAACACTGAGAAAAGAAATCTGAAGACATTTTTTCTTAAAATTTTTTGGTCATTTGCTTCCTTTGCTGGTTTAATAATGTGTCTCTTGAGGAGAGAGGTGCTGTCTTACAGCATAGAACTCCAACTCATACCCTCTTGAATCTGAGCAATGACATAGTCACTTGATGTCCCTTGAGAAGTTTTTTAATCTCCTTGCTTCAGCTTCTTTCTCTGTGATATAATAAAGCTCATTGTGAGTATTAATTAGGTGGCATTTGAAAAAAGCAATGAAAATTTGGAGGCGGAGCAGCAGAAGGCAGCCTAACTGACTAATAGAACTGAGCATTGTCTTTTTAGTCATCTCCTTCCATGGCCTCAAAGCTGTAAACCTGGTTTTCTGAAGACAAATAAATCAGCCTCCCAGGAGGACCAGAAAGGTTTGCTAGCATTAATATGCTTCATTATTATGTAAAATGATTTCACTGCTAACTCAAGTTGGAAATTTTTCTAAAATGCATGTTGGTAAGAACCTGAAGTTCACAACAGAACTGGAAAATATTTGTATAGTAGCATAGAAGAGAAAAACTTTTTTTTCATTTTTTTTCAGTCAGTCTTGTGACATTTACTGAACACCACCTATGTGCTAGGAACTGTGCTAAACTCTGGGAAAGCAGAAAGCTACTATCCAGCAGCTCAAAGTGGTCAAGTCCTTTGCAAAGTGGGAACGTATTGCATACCTTCCTCCGGTTTAAAAACTTAAACATGTTTTACTTAGGTTTAAGAGACAGACTAGTGGCCCATGTCATGTTAATTTTGAAGCACCAAATAATGCTTAAGTGCTACCCCTGTCATAGTTTCCACTCTGCTGACTAAAAAGTACATCTTCTAAGTGAATGATAACAAACATTTCACAATAACCTGGTCTTCTATTTGTGAGATCTTAGGTAAGTTGCTTCTATTCTGAGCCTCAGTTATTACATCTTAATGCCATCTCTAAAAGGGGGCTACTTCTTTTATTGGCTTCTTAGAGAAGTTATTTGGATCAAATTATATGCACACATATATGGTATATATATATTCACATATGTGCATATGTGCCTATTATATATACATATATACACATAAATACAGAGGCATATAAACATGTATCAATTCGTATGTGCATACATAGCATGTCCCAAAATCTTAGTGCAATTTTAAGCTTTAATAGCATAATAAATAAAATAGTGTAATAAAAATAGCTTTAACAAAAGCTAGGATTTCTGGAACACCCTGTAAATAATTGTGTGTGTATGTATGTGTGTGCAGATGTATCTGTGCATGTGTGTGTGTGTATACATATATATTTATGTATATGTATATATATACACCTGTGCCTAGGCATGTATTTGTGTGTTTTGTGTTGCCCACACAGGTTAGGTTTGTCCACATGGGTCTGTCTAGATGTGATTGACAGGGAGGTATGAATAGCTATTTTTAGTTTCTTCTCTGTACAAACTTCTCCAAAGGAAATCTTGATCCATACCAGAAAGGGCATCAGAAAATTAGAACCAGAAACTCAACTTCTGGCAGAGTCAAGATTGCAGAATAAAGGCTGGGAGTCACCTGAGCACTCCCCCAAATCCCTCCAAATATCTTTAAATGACTCTAAGCCAGGAGTGCAGAGCCTATGACCTTGAGCCCATATGTGGACCTCTAGGTCCTCAAGTGCAGCCCTTTGACTGAATCCAAACTTCACAGAATAAAGCCTCTTAATGAAAGGATTTGTTCTGTAAAACTCGGACTCGGTCAAAGGGATGCACCAAGGACCTAGAAGGATACATGTGGGCTCAAGGCTGCAGGTTCCCTACCTTTGCAAGTCTAAACAAATTCTAAAGCAGCAGAACCCACAGAAAAGATGGAATAAAACAATTTTCCAGACCAAGAAAACTTACAAGTTTGAAAGGAAAGGTTTGTTGCACCAAGGTTAGAGAAGAGTGCAAGTCAGAGCTGCCGTGCCATGACAGACATGGCCCCAGCAAACCAGGAGCAAGTCTTGGGAGCCACTAAATCAGTAGCAGTGGTGGTTTCCAGCTGTCACAGCCCACAGATGGTAAGGGGATTGGACAATGGGTCAGAAGGAGATTTACAGGGCTCCTTTTCCTGGTACCAGTGGCAGGACTCTGTTGCATTGCTTGTACTTGGTTCTAGGTCACAGCCCTGGGTCTTAATGTCAGTGTGAAGAGAAGCAATAGCATAGCAGAGCTCATGGCTGCAGGGGAGCAGGAGTGCTGGTCACAGTTCCAGGTTTGAAAAGAGTGCTTGTAGTCACTCACAAACCAGTGTACAGTAAAGGTGAGTAGTAAACACACCTATCCCTAGATCATAACACCTTGGAAGAGTGAAAAACTTATAGGTCCCCAGAACTACTTCTGAAAACTGCCTCACAAAAACATCTGAAGCTTGAGACCATGCCCCTTGGCCAGCAAAGTCTCACTTTAGCATAGAGTCAAAAGTCAAGAAATGGGCTGGAAATGACCAAAGCAAAGGAAAAAAACAAACCTCTGACCATAGAAAGTTGCTATAGTGACAAGAAGGATCAAAATATACAATCAGAAGACAAATTAACATCAAAATTCCTGCATCCAAAGCCTCTAAGAAAAATATGAATTGGTCTTAGGCAGTGGAAGATCTCAAAAAGGATGTAAAAAATCAAGTAAGAAAGGTAGAGAAAAAATTGGAAAGAGAAATGAGAGTGATAAAAGAAAATCATGAAAATAAAGTCAGTATGGGGTAGAGCCCAGATGGCAACTGGAAAGCAGGGACTTGCATAGGGCTCTCCCCCGGGACCCTCGAAACACCTATAAAAACAGCTCTGAAAAAATTCTAGAACTGTAGAACCCGTGAAATAGCAGAAGGAAGCAGGGCTCCAGCCCAGGACAGCCTGGATGGTCGCTGGGTAAGGTCTATCACGCATGGAGCTGGGAGCCCAGTGGAGCAGAGCTCAGCGTGGGCTGCACCCAAACCAACCAGACTTGGAGCCAGGTGGAATAGGCCCTAGCTCCCTGAATCAGTGAGCTGTGGCACTTACCAGACTTCTCAACCCACAAACACCAAAGACAACAGAGAAGGTTAGTGGGAAAAGCTGCGGGGGGAAAGAGTGAAAGGAGTTCTTAGTTCCACCACCCCGGGAGCAGTGGGGGTGGTACAGCTACAAACTACAGCTTCAGTTGCTTTTGGCCCCAAGCCCACCTGGTGGGAGGAATTAAGTGGCAGATCAGAGCGTGAGTACAGAGCCTGCTTAAGATCTGAGTCAGGTCTGGCATGGCAGTTCTTGGGGGAGGAGCAGCACTGGTGTGACAGTGCTTGCTGTATAGAAATAGCTCTGAAAACAACAGCACATCCCCTGAAACTTGGGACAAAGTACTCTGCACTCTACAAGTAGTCATACCCCAACAGAAAACTCAAGGGTCAAGAAGTTGACTGGGAACATGGTCAGGCAGTGAAAACAGACTCAGATTCAGTCTCAGATTCTGGAATCTTTCTTTGGTGACAAAGAAGACCAAAACATACAGCCAGAAGAAGTCAACAAAGTCAAAGAACCTACATCAAAAGCTTCCAAGAAAGACATGAACTGGTCTCAAGCCATGGAAGAGCTCAAAAAGGATTTGGAAAAGCAACTCAGAGAAGTAGGGGGAAAATTGGGATGAGAAATGAGAATGATGCAAGAAAACTATGAAAAACAAGTCAATGACTTGCTAAAGGAGACCCAAAAAAATACCGAAGAAAACAACATCTTAAAAAATAGACTGACTCAAATGTCAAAAGAGCTCCAAAAAGCCAATGAAGAGAAGAATGCCTTGAAAGGCAGAATTAGCCAAATGGAAAAGGAGGTCCAAAAGACCACTGAAGAAAATACTACCTTAAAAATTAGATTGGAGCAATTGGAAGCTAGTGACTTGATGAGAAATCAAAATATTATGAAACAGAACCAAGAGAATGAAAAAGTGGAAGACAATGTGAAATATCTCATTGGAAAAACCACTGACCTGGAAAATAGATCCAGGAGAGACAATTTAAAAATTATTGGACTACCCAAAAGCCATGATCAAAAAAAGAGCCTAGATATCATCTTTCAAGAAATTTTCAAGGAGAACTGCCCTGATATACTAGAGCCAGAGGGTAAAATAGAAATTGAAAGAATCCACCGATCACCTCTTCAAAAAGATCCCAAAAAGAAAACTCCTAGGAATATTGTTGCCAAATTCCAGAGATCCCAGATCAATGAGAAAATACTGCAAGCAGCCAGAAAGAATCCATTCGAGTATTGTGGAAACACAATCAGAAAAACACAGGATCTAGCAGCTTCTGCATTAAGGAATTGAAGGGCTTCGGATACGATATTCTGGACGTCAATGGAGCTAGGATTAAAACCAAGAATCACCTACCCAGCAAAACTGAGTATCATGCTCCAAGGCAAAATATGGATTTTCAATAAAAGAGAGGACTTTCAAGCTTTCTCAGTGAAAAGACCAGAGGTGAATAGAAAATTTGACTTTGAAACACAAGAATCAAGAGAAGCATGAAAAGGTAAACAAGAAAGAGAAATCATAAGGGACTTAGTAAAGTTGAATTGTTTTGTTTACATTCCTACATGGAAAGATGATATGTGTAATTCATGAGACCTCAGTATTAGGGTAGCAGAAGGGAATATACATATGCATACATACATACATCTAAATACATATATATATGTGTTAGTATACACACACATGTATATGTGTGTGTGTGTATATATATATACTATATATACACACAGACACACACACATGGACACACACACACACATGGACACACACACATGGACACACACATATATATTTAGACAGAGGGCACAGGGTGAATTCAATATGAAGGGATGATATCCAAAAAAAATCAAATTAAGGGATGAGAGAGGGATATATTAAGAGAGGGGAAAAGTAAGAGATAGAGTGGGGTAAATTATCTCGCATAAAAGTGGAAAGAAAAATCAGTTCTGTAGAAAGGGAGGAGGGGGCAGGTGAGGGGGAATGAATGAATCTTGCTCTCATCGGATTTGACCTGAAGAGGGAAGAACATACACACTCAATTGGGTATCTTACCCCACAGGAAAGAAGCAGGAAGAAGATAAAAAGGGGGAATTATAGAAGGGAGGGCAGATAAGGGGGAGGAGGTGATCAAAAGCAAATACTTATGAAAAGGGACAGGGTCAAGGCAGAAAAATTGGATAAAGGGGGATAGGATGGGAAAGAGAAAAATATAGTTAGTCTTTCACAACATGAGTATTGTGGAACAGTTTTGCATAATGTTACACATGTGGCCTGTGTTGAATTGCTTGCCTTCCTCGGGAGGGTAGGTGGGGAAGGAAGAGGGGAGAGAATTTGGAACTAAAAGTTTTAAAAGAAGATGTTAAAAAAATTTTTTTGCAACTAGGAAATAAGACATACAGGCAATGAGGCATAAACATCTATCTTGCCCTACAAGAAAGTAAGGGAAAAGGGGATGGGGGTGGAGTGGGGTGACAGAAGGGATGGCTGATTGGGGAATGGGGCAATCAGAATATATGCCATCTTTGAGTGGGAGGAAGGGTAGAAATGGGGAGAAAATTTGTAATTCAAACTCTCGTGAAAATTAATGCCCAAAACTAAAAATATTAAATAAATAAATAATGATTTGGAAAAAAATTTAAAAAAAGAAAAAAAGAGTCAGTAGCTTGGCAAAGGAAGCAAAAAAAATGCTGAAGAAAATGACACCTTAAAAAACAGAATAGGCCAAACAGTAAAAGAAGCAAAAATCCAATGAAGAGAAGAATGCTTTGTAAAGAAGAACTGGCCAAATGGAAAAAGATATACCAAAATTCATTAAAGAGAAGAGCTCTTTAAAAAGGAAAATTGGCCAAATTGAAAAGGAAGTACAAAGACTCACTGAAGAAAATAATTCCTTAAAAGTTGGAATCGGGCAAGTGGAAGTTAATGACTTTACGAGAAATCAAGAAACAATAAAACAAAATGAAAGGAATGAAAAAAAAAAAAAGACAATGTGAAATATCTTATTGGAAAAACAGCCAACCTGAAAAATAAATTCAGGAGAAATAATTTAAGAATTATTGGACTCCCTGCAAATGATAACCAAAAGATGAGTCTAGACATCATCTTTTAAGAAATTATCATGGAAAAGTGCCCTGATCTTCTAGAACCAAAGGGCAAAATGGAAATAGAAAGAATCCACCAATCACCTCCTGAAAGAGGTCCCAAAATGAAAATTCCCAGGAATGTTATAGCAAAATTCCAGAGTTCCCAGGTCAAAGAGAAAATATTGTGAGCAGACAGAAAAAAAAAAAAAATTCAAGTACTGTGGACCCACAGTCAAGATAATGCAAGATTTAGAAATTTCTACAGTAAAGGATCATAGGGCTTGGAATATGATATTCCAGAGGGCAAAAAGCTAGAATTACAAACAAGAATTACCTACCCAGAAAAACTGAGTCTAATCTTTCAGGGTCAAAAATGGATCTTCAATGAAATAGAGGACCTTCAAGCATTCCTGATGAAAAAATTCAGAGCTGGAAAGAAAAACTGACTTTCAAGTTCAAGATGCAAAAGAAGCACAAAAATTTAAGTAGGAAAGAGAAATCACAAGAGATTTGATAAAGTTAATCTGTTTATATTCCTACATGGTAAAATTGTATTTATAAGACCTAAAAACTTTCTCATTATTAGGGCAGTTAGAAGTATACATACACAGCAAACTGAGGTATGAGTTGAATTTGATGGTATGATTATCTAAAAACAATAAAATTAAGTCAAGTTTATGGAAATAACAGCCATTGCTCAATTGATAAATGGTCAAAGGATAGAACAGGAAGTGTTCAGAAAAAGTAATCAAAGATATTTACAGTCATGTGAAAAAATGCTCTGAAGCACTATTAATGAGAGAAATGCAAATTAAAACAACTTTGAGCATGTGGGATTCAGTGTTGAAGGGCTCCTGAGCAGGAATGCTCACACCTATCAGATTAGCTAATATGATAGAAAGTGAAAATTTGGTGGGGTGGTATGTGGGAAAGTTAAAACACTAATGTACTATTGGTGAAACTGTATACTGATTCAATCATTCTGGAGAGCAATTAAGAACTACACCCAAAGAGCTATTAAAAACCATGCATACCCTTTGATCAAGCAAAACCACTACTAGGTCTACATCCCAAAGAGATTAAAAAAAACAAAAAGGAAAAGGACCTATGTGTACAAAAGTATTTATAGCAGCTCTTTTAGTGGTGGCAAAGAACTGAAAATTGAGGGGATGTCCATCAATTGGACAATGGCTGATCATGTTGTGTATGATTGTGATGAAATACCATTGTGCTTTAAGAAATGATGAGCACGGTGCTCTTACATGAACTGATGCAAAGTGAAATGAGTATACCCAGGTGAACATTGTACACAGTAACAGCAATATTGTATGAAGTTCTGTTATGAATAACTTAGCTATTCTCAGTAATACAATAATTCATGACAATTGTATAGGATTCATGATGAAAGATGCTGTCCATCTCCAGAGAAAGAATTGGTAGAGCCTGAATACAGGTCAAAGATACTTTTTCTTTATTTGGGGCAGGGGGAGATCTTTCTCTGATTCTTTTCATACAATGATTTACATGGAAATTTATTTTGCATCACTACACATGTATACCCTATGTCAAATTGCTTGCCTTCTCAATAAGGGAGAGGGGGGGGAGGAGAGAATTTGGAATTCAAAATATAAAAAAAGGTTAAAATGGTTTTTAGGAAAAATAAACTAATAATTAGATTAAAAAAAATAGGGCCAGATTCAGACCACTCTTCTCTCCTGACAGAAAGAGTAGTTGTACCAGAATTGTATCTATCCATCCCTCTAAATTTTATTAGTCTAGGGAAAATAATTTTACAGTTCAAACTGAATACTTGATCTCTTAATGTGAAAGTAGTTCTCAAGCTATATATCTAAGGCTTATTTCCCTTTCCACCAAATTCCAGGAATACAAAACCATCATAGTGTGAATAATGAATAGATCCATTTGTCTAAGTCAATAACAATCTGAAATCAGAGAAAGCATGGAGATGAGAATATATCAGACAATACATCAAGTGACTACACTCTCCCACTGAGAGAAAGATATTTCAGCCCATCCAAGAACCTTGAGGAAGGCATATCAGTGTGTTTTCACCTGCTAAAGTTTCTGTTTTTTGGTTTACTAGATGAATCTTGAAACCTCTATTACATATAGAGTACACAAGCATGTATGTATGTATGTATATAGATGTATAAATAGATGCATATGTATAGACATATGATTGATATATATGATACAAAGATGCCATTTTATCAAAGCAAGCAAAAATTAGCCTCAAAAAGGACATTTTTCTTCTAATTTCCTAAATCCAGGTTTCTTTTCATTTTATTTTAGAAATCATACTAATTAGTTCTATATACAAGAATTTTTGGATTTTGTCTTTTGTGAGGTCCAATAAAAAGTATCAGGGGTATATCAGATTCACTGTTGAAGGGCTCCTGAGTAGGAATGCTGCTGACTCAATATACGTTGATATAATGACTTACCTTTATTTCCTCTCTGTTCCCATTTGCTCAAAATTACCTGCCCATTGCCTAGATGAATGTGTTTACTAGTTGCCAAGAGGGGGTAGTCACCATGTTGCCTGGGAGAGAAAAGGTCACTAGCCTTCTCTCCATCCCCCCCAGAGAGAAGCTTAAATAGTACTGACTCATCAATCACATCTGCTGTTCCTTCAATGCCATGGAACACTGAGCTTCGTGAAGTGTTAAAGCGGAAAGAGATCTTGAGGATGCCCTCATTTACAAATATGGCATGCAGAGATTTACAGAAACACACAATCACACAGAATGTCAGAGTTGCATAGGACATTGGACACCATCTACTTCAAAATGTGCTTGAATAGAACATTCAGTCTTTTCTTGAATATCTCTAGTAATGAGACACTCATTCTATTTTCAGATACTTCTAATTGCTGTAAAGTTTTTGTACATAAAGCCTAAGGTTTTTTGGTTTTTTTGAGACTTCTACCCATTGTCTCTAATTTTGACTTCAGGTACCAAACAGGATTAGACATATTCCTTTCCCATGTGAATTCTCTTTGCAAACACTTGAATACATATATCATATCCATCTAAACTCTCTCTTTTATGCTAAATGCCCTCCCCTAGTGCCTTTTACTGAGCCTTATCTAACTTAGATGGGTATCCCCTTCACCCTCCAAATTTCCTTTCTCCAGATTTTCTTTTTTTTCCTTAAAACATGGCACCCCAAAATATGCTCAATACTACCTATGTTGTCTGGCTTGGGCAGAGTACAGTAGGAATATCACTTACTTTTTTTCTTAGACATTATGCTTTTAATGCAGCCTAGAATCAAATGTCCTTAAAGAGGAAGTGGAAATGACATTAAAGAGAACAAGAATGAGAAATGGAACCACATTAGGGCATGTATACATACAGCATACCTCCCAGTCTACGCTAAAAGTGACGCAATTTTGAGAAAGTTGAAGTATCAATTTACAAAGCATATGAAGGAAGGGAACATACCAAAAGCACTGAAAAAATGACTATATCAATATTGAAAAAAAGGTGATAGAGAACATCAGCATCAACTATAAACCTCTATTTCTACTTTTCCATGCATGTACAATTTTTATAAGAATCATATCCCCATTATGCCACAGTGGACTACAACTTTAGCATTATGCTATTAAACAAAATATGTAGAGAATCCAAGATCCCACTGTACTTATTTTTTGTAGATTATATTTAAAAATTGATTCACCAGAGCAGCAGGTCCATGAACTTGCATTTGTAAAGCATTTAGCACAGTTCCTGGCACATAGTATGGGCTACATAATTATTCAAGATTTATACAAAGACACAACAAAGATGTGAACATGTTGAATAATACAAATGCTGATCATCAAAAGACCAACAGTTTGCTAGAGCAAAGACTAGAAGTACCTGAAGTTTAAAGAGAGGATAACAATGAGGAAAATGTAGCATGAAATATATCATTATAATTCATAATAATAAACATAAATCAAAATATAAAAAGATAACAAATAGGAAGGGAGACCTCCTACATGAAGGGCCTTAGCATTTTGTGCATCATGGAAGTCTGGTGAAGTCTATAGACTCCTTCCCTAAAACATGTATACATATGTGTATCATATATACATATAATAGGTATATATCAGTTATATAAGTACATAGGAGCAAGAAGGAATCCAAATATATTGAAATTAATATCTAATTTTTCTCATGTATATTCAGAATCCCTTAAAATCTGTCCAATGGACCCCCTGAGGGTCTGTGGACCTCAGGTTAAAAATCCCTTCTTTAGATACCACTGTTTGTGGAAGACATTGTGTAGGACGCATCAAACCCCAGAACACTGTAGAATCTACTGGAATAGATTTGTAGCAATAGCAAAAACTTTGGGCTAATTATCCACTTGGGAATACAAGAAAGCAAAACCAAGTGAATGGAGCATTGTCTATTAACATGAAGTTAGATGAGCAGCCTATTAATCAGTGTCTCTGTGTGTGTGTGTGTGTGTGTGTGTGTGTGTGAGAGAGAGAGAGAGAGAGAGAGACAGACAGACAGACAGACAGACAGAGACAGAGAGACAGAGAGAATAAAATATACAAATATAAGTCTCTCAGAACCTTCAGTATATGTATGTGGTGATTCAAATATGTGCATGTGTGTGTGTATGTGTGTGTGTGTATATGTATATATAATATACATATATATGTATATACATATAGAAAGCTAGGAGGCACAGTGATTATAATAAGTGCTCCTAAAATCAGGAACATTCATCTTCCTGAATTCAAATATGGCCTCAGACACACACACTCTCTCTCTCTCTCTCTCTCTCTCTCTCTCTCTCTCTGTCTCTCTCTCTCTCCCTCCCCCAAAAAACTTAAGAGTTAGGCTTTAAATAACTGTCACAGGAGAATATGAACATGAATTCAAAGGTCAATAACACAGCATAGAAGTAGGTAAATAGAGAAATTACCACAGCATAAGGCAGAATCCAAAAGCACTGGACTGGATTATAGGAAGGTCAGGTATATCATTGACATGCAGGAGTCTCTCCACTTCTAAGTGAAATAGTGGAATTGACCCTGATGATTACTAAGGGGTTTGATCATTCTAATGTTCTCTAATTATGTTATTGTCAGTACCAAATGAAAAGGATTAGAAATGTATTAAAACCCTTATTGAGTTATGGTTTCAAGAAAGATGACAAGGGAAAAAAAAAGAACTTTTGAGGCTTCCTGATAGCAAGTGTAAGGAACAGTAGCCAGGTTAAATTTAGACCAGGTCCTCTGCTGGGAGTCACCCATAGAGATCAAAGAACTGGCTGCCAAATACCAGCTCTTTGAAAACTTGAGACAAATGCTGGCAATTCACTCCTTCCTAACAAATCTTTGATGTTTTCTAATTTGGGTGGGGGGGGAGCCTCCTGACTTATTTAGTCTTAGGATCCTAAATGTAAAGCAACGAAGGACCTCAATGGCAATAGCCATTCCTCTTATTTTTCAGATAAGAAAGCTGAGGGTCATAAAAGCATGCCAAAAGTCACATATTAGTAAGCATAAGGCATGAGACATTAAGCCATATTTTTTTAAAATCTAGAGTGCATATCATTTCTTTATTACATGATAAAGGATTAATAATGAGGTAAGGTAATGAAGATGACACAGCTTTTTTTTTAGTTCTTTTATGTCAATAGAAAATCAATCCTTGTTCAGAAAGTCATAGATCCCTTCCCTGAGATTCAACTGTCACCCAGAATATATGGACAGCATGGATTTCTTCATAGTTATTCTAAATCTGTCCTTTCTAGCACCAATTCATGTTTATGTATAAGGTTTGTAAAATCCTTTCCTTACAAACATTATATGAGGTTGGGTAGGTAGAAAATTATTATATCCATTTAATAGATGAGGAGGCTAAGGTTCTGAGAGTTAAGTGACTTGTCCACAATCGTATAGCTAATAGCTATCTGAGATGGGACTCAGATGGAGACCTTCTGACTTAGAGTACATTGTTTGCTCCACTATAATACAACTTTCAAACATGCCCATTTTCACTAGAAGTTGGTAATCAAATGTTCTAAAGTCATATTAGAGTTGGAGTTAACAAAGGAGACAATTTTTGGAATTTTTAAAGGTGGTGCTTTCAGATGAATGGAAAATTGAAAGTTGTAGCAATGTTCTTCCAAAACATGTCATAGTGATTCTGTTGGACTCAAAGAGGATGAGAAAATTCTATTGCAATTCCAGAAGAAATGAAAACTTGATAGAGATCCTTTCTTATTCCCCATCTGAGTAGGAAAAATACAAAGAAGAGGTAGAATTATATTATTTATGTTAATTATATTAATCAGTAATAATTTCCCTTTACTGGAGGTACTCAAGCAGAGAATGAGTGACCATCTTTCAGGAATGCTAGAGAGAGGGATCATCACTTTTTAGAGCTAGAAAAGCTGTAGAGATGATTTCATACAATCCCTTCATCTTACAAATGAAATACCAATGGCCTACAGAAGTTGCTGCTTATGGAAAGTCCTATAGCTAGCAAGCAGTAGGACTCAGGCTTGAACTTTGTTCTTCAAACCCCTAGTCTAATGTTCATTCTCCTCGTCCATTTTGGGATGATTACTTTTGGAATGGTCATTCAATGTAATGACTCCTAAAGTCTCTCCCAACTTTAAAATTTGACAATACTTATGCTTACTTAATAGGCTCATGCTAATGTTGCCTACTATATGCCGATATACAAGCTTGAAGCAAAAGAAGATCTTCAGCTATCCCCACTAGGATAATTTTGACTCCTTACCTTGGTTATACTGGTCCCTCCCTCTCCTTCTTCAGTTGCCTTTCAATAATGGTATCCTATGGCAAATTTTTATCCATCTTCTTCAGTATTATGAAAAAGTGTATCATGGACCTTGATGCTCTATAATTACATTATTTGCTGGCATTGGTAATACTAAATAGGCGATTATTAAGTACTATTGCTAATTGAGTTCTTTAACATTTTTGATGTGGAGCCAAAACCCATTATTGAAAGTATTAATAAAAATGATTCATAAATCTTTATGATTTATAAATCTTTCTATAGTTCAAAATGTGCCTAGAATTATAATAGCAGCCAGAAAGCAAGAATTGATTGGCAGTGCCAAGCCTGGGACTGAGTGGGTTATAGAAAAACACCTTTTCAGGACTTTTTTCTAGGTATTTATATTTCTAAGCTGCCATCTGATAACACAGGCAGATCATGCTTTTTTGTGCCAAATCATCACTGCTACTTGAATAGGTGCTGACCTCTCTCTCCTGCACAAATGGTAGAAGACAGTTGCATTATAAGCGGCGAAGTTTCAGTTCCATGAGGGAAGGAGGGATAAAAAAGAAGAAAATGTCAGATAACTAAGCAGAGATGAAAGAAATGGTTTATGAACATTCCACCCACCTTAGTAAGAGATGCTGCATCTAGGAGTTCTTCTGACAGCTTAACCTTATTGACAGGTCATACAGGCCTGAACAAATTGAAGGAGAAAGAAGAGTAATTCATTTACTTCTTTAAATGAATTGCCTCAAAGGAGTGTGGAGCAAGTACAGACCAGTTGTTCTGAATCTGAGTTTTCTCTCCAAAAGGTCCTTACTGTTTCAGCAAGCCACTCATGTAGTAATATCTTCCTACTCTCATGCTTAAAGGTTTGCTATTGTTTCTAAGACTTAAGGCTGCACCCATCAGGCAAGAATAAAAACATTTTAACTCATTCATACCCAGATGGGAGGAGAAGCAGACAAAGGATCTGTAGAAACCATCCCAAGAACATACAATTCAGTCATCAACAAAAGCTAAGGGTAAAAAGGACATTTGAGCTGTACTTTTCCCCTATGATCTATACTCAGCAATATTCTTGTAGGTAAAACTTTGAGGACTTCTGTAACTAAGCCCCCTTGGATGGACGAAGGGAATGATCTGAAGGTGACTGGTCTTAAACCTATGGTAAATAATTACTTATTTGTTTCCTGGTGTACCTTCCAGGCAGGTTATAAGCACAATAGTGATGTGAATGTTTGTTTCCTCCTATGATAAAACATTTTCATCCTTGTTCTTGTGAACATCCTCAAAAAATATTTCATTAAGCCTAATAAAGTTTGATGCAAACTGCAGTCATCATCAGTACTGAATATGAGACTATTAACCCATTCTAACCCAGTTAAAAGCCATCAAAGGAACTGGAATTAGGGACAAATCCATTTCTCCAGAACATCTGTCCAGCTTAGTTTGAAATCATTCTGAGAGTGCCATCCATAGAAAATGGAGCATTTAAATTAAGGTATGTATTTCATTATCACAAATATTCATTGAACATTTATTGCATTGTAATGCTATGCTGTACTATAAACAATGCCTTACTTATCTTCCCATGGGAGGCTAAATCATCCCTTCCAAGATAGGGCATTCTACTCAAATCAACACAAAATATCATGCCTAAATAGTCTAAGAAGTGCTATACAAAGTGATTTAAAATTTTTTAAACCAGCAATTGTAAACACTAAAATTAGGCAGAAGTACTTAATAGCAATCCTTACTAATTAATAAGTAATTCATTTAATCTTACAGAATAGAAAGATGCAAAAGAAGTTTTATTTTAGAGAAATGATTGTTTTTTCTTTGGGTCAGTTTTGCTTAAAACATAGGATTATAGAGCCATAGAATTTTAGAGTTAAAAGGGATATTACAGACCATGTAGTCTAAGCTTATCATTTCATACATGGGAAACCTGAGACGCAGAGAAGTAAAGAGATTTTCCATACAAAGATCCTCCATATTTTCTTCTAGTTAACCAACACTGTCATCAGACTGGCAGGTGGTGATAAGGAAGAATTCAGGTATCCATAATGACAGATCTTGTTCCCACCCCACCTACAGGAGTTAATTAAAATCCACTCAATGGCTTTGGTTTCTCTATTCTCCTATGTCAATGGAGATATATAATTTGATTTTGAACCAACACCAAGAGAATGGTTCACTAAAAAGAGGGAGAAAAGATGATAATGTGGCACTTCTATGTTGGCAGTATCAGAAACAAATTGACTGATGTCTGAGCAGAAAAAAAGTGAGACAGTTTGTGACATCTAGGCCTGATGCAACATTTTCTCAATTCAAGAATTGTTTGAAATAAATTGAAATGGCTGAAAAAGCCCTATTGATTGTATAATTTTGAAATGCAAATGAAAGTTCATTAAGTGAAATTTTGTCTTTTTTAGAATTTATGATAATCTGAATGGGAGCTAGGTAGAAGTTTTTATTTTGGTTATCTATACAGGAATGATTTGCTACGCAAATTAATAGCACAAACATGATTGCATATGTCAATCTTACTCTTCTAACTCAGAATTATTCATTTATTTGTTCAATTAATATGCTAATTAAAACTACTGTTATCCTTTCATTAAAGTAAGCCACATAAGAAACTCAACTGGGCAATATTTTATTAGGAAAAGTGAAATGAATATGGTGGAAAGAGCACTAGGTCAGGATTCAGAGGTCCTGGGTTTGAATCCTAACTCTGTTACCTATTGTATGTGTGACCTTAGCTAAAGTTATTTAACTTCTCTGGGGCTCATTTTTTTTTATCCTCAAAATAAGAGAGTTGCACTGCAGGATATCTAAGATTATTTGCAGTTCCTTCTATTTCCAGGCTGTGTTTCCCTTCTGTATTATTTTACCTCATAGTACACATTAGTGAGACTTTAAAACCATAATTCTCTGGCACAAGATTGGATGAAAGTTGGCTTGTGGCTAATTCTCATCATTATTCTCTGAGTCTTGGTGTCTTGACCAGCCTCTAAAACTTTCCTGATCCATAAAGATACAAATTGATTGGTGTGACCTCATGGAGAAGTGTGACTCTTTCAGGGACACAGTAGACAAGACATACCTCTATTGACTCACTGCTGAGGACAATAAGATGCAGACACAGAGCTCTGGGTGAAACAAGCCTTCCTAGAGCTCCCTCTGACTACTGAAGCCCAAGAGTACTACTAGAAAGGAAATTCTACATCTAGATTGAAGAGCAGTCAAGTCAAGATAACCAGCAGAGTATCTGCATCCTTGGCTGTATTTTATAGGGTTCCTACAAGAGCTGATCCCAAGTGACTGGGACATCATTGAAGTGACCATTGATGTAATACTGACATTGTTGTTTACAAGACTCCATTAGGCTCATGGAATTCTCCATTGCTGGATGATGGATCCAGGGTAATACCAAGTTCAGAACCATAGATGGATCCTGGGTATTGTCAATTTAAACTTTTCACTAGTTCAGATGACTCATTTCTTTTAATTTGTCCAAATGGAAGAGCCTTTACTTTGAATTTAATTAAATCTCCAGAAATCCTTATTACCAGATAAAGAAAAAGTCATATATTTTCTTTGTCATCTTTAAAATTGCTTTGCTGTTTTCTTTATTGACAATTCTGATTCTTTTAGTATTATTTGGGAACTTAGACTTCCTTGAAGCAAGGCATCTCTCTCAAGGGTAAATTGAAGACTTTATAGATAACCTTCTGAGAACCATAATAAAGGCCTAAGGAAGCAAGAAGAATTGGAATTCTATCTTCACTGTGTAGAAATTAAAAGGGTTTCACTCATTCACTCATGTTTATACTAACCCAATTTCTAACCTACAGGACCAAAATCTTTGGGAAGGGAAGTATTTTGCAAGAATAAATATTTTCTTTCAATGCCATTGAGAAAAAAAGGTAGAACTATACATACCATTGAAAGTCATCATTTTCAATATTGTATAACTATATAAAATCATAGGATCATTGATCTAGAAGAAGAATAGGGCATGGAGGCTACAAGCTCAACCCCTACAGTCACAAATTAGAAAACTGAGACGAAAAGAGGTCAGGGTTAAAGACATCCTACGTATCTGAGATAGATTTGAAATAAGACCTTCCTGTTGCCAGATATTCTGTCCCTTACATCATAAATTTAAGCACCCCTACATCTAAGAAGAATTAAGGATAGTACACTAGAGCCTGGTGACATTATCTTGGTGGGTGGTTTGTTATTGTAATTTTGTGTTTTTAAAGACACCAATTAGTGCCATCTTATATAGGCAATGTTTATATATGGGAGATTAAATACAGAGCCATGGTACATGATCTAGTGGGGGGGGGGGAGCATCACATATGGAATCATAGATTCATGGATGTCAAATTTGAGCTGGATCATGCTTTAAGGTCATCAATTCCAACCTTATCATTTTAAAGATACTTAAACTGAGACCCTGATAACTTAAGTGACAGAAGACCCAGTGACCTGGGTTGGATACTGTTCTGTCTGTGTAATCTTGGGTAAGTCCTCCACTATAAAATGAGAGGACTAAACTAAACTAGATGGTTTCCAGAATCTCTCCAAAGGACATCCTCCCATCCTAGATATAGAGAAACTTCTGCTATGTGTTTATGGATTCTCACAAGATTTTTTTGAGTGAAATGAATTTGTGAATAATTCAGCCTTAAGTTTTTCTTCTTAATTCAAACAGTATGATACTTTTCTGAGAAGTGAAAAAGAGGGAAAAGGCAGCTGCTACTTGTAAAAGTATATCCAGCAGAATGTAAGTCAATGGAAGTTTGGAACAATTGCACTGTCTTTCTGAACTATTCACTGCAGTTAGGGTCATGGAGAGCAGAGATAAATTCAGCTCCAATGAAAGTCTCATGGATTGAATTTTATCCAAGAGATTCAACTTCCTTCCTTACCCCAGCTTTTACTAGAGCAGTGTAGAAGTAACAAAACTAGTATTAATGTGCAATAAAATGTCTTTATGAGGGAAAAGAAGTAGCAAAATGGCAGAGCTAACTAGCCCAGCCATTTAAGCAACAACAGTGCCAACAAACTTGGGCTGGTGTAAACATTCCTATGGCAGTCACAGAACAGTTCTCAGTTATCTCTGATGAATCTGCCTCCCAAATTCTTGTTCCAGCTTGTTCCATGCTTCGCCTTGGTTTGCTACCTGGAATTCTTTCTGGACTAGTCTCTTGGTTTTTTGAACATATCATTCTCAGATGCTCCAATCTGATGCCCTAACTCTCCCAAATGAAGGGACTTTTGGATATTTAGCTCATGCCCCTACCCTTTGCAGATTGCAAGAGATTTGGATCTCTCATATTTACTAACTGTATAATCATGATCAAATCTCTTAATTTCTCAGGTCCTGATTGCATATGAAAATTGCAGCAGTTACACTTGTATTACTACTGGAGAAAGAGGTTGGGAGGCCTTTGTAAGCACTAGAGTAGCAATTTGGATTTGAAGATCTTTCCCATTAATAGGTCATGTGATCTGCTTACAGCACAGGAAACCTAAGACATATGTGGTAGGAGGAGCTTCCTGACAGGAAAAGGAAGTTATGTCACAGAAAATGCTAAGAGAGGAAGAAAGATGGGATGGCTACTAATGGCTGCTAATGGCTGCCCTGGTGATTGTTAGAATGGAATAGGCTGACTTAGCTATACTGTGAGTTGGTTTTGAGAAAGACCCCAGCAAGGGGTTGGAGAGGTTTTGGGATGGCAAGGCTCTAGGTGGTGATATGGTATTTTAAGTTCCTTGCTGTTATGATAAAGTGGGTTCACTGTCTGTGGGAGCTGAACATTTGGTTATAGGTTATGGTTTTCTGGTGTCTGAATAAATGTTATACTTCTTTCACCTTCTTTACAGAGAGTCTCTCGTACTTTGTGATACAGAACTGTATAGGCATATTCATGATTACCACTGATGTTGTGTTTATTGCCTTACTGGTACATTCACTGAAACACAATATTGATTTTAATTGGTGCTTGTAATATTATTAGCAATTGTTTTAATTTACAGCTTCCAAGTGTCCCCTGTTTCCTATATGCTGTTGTTTCCTCTGAACAGTATCGTAATACTCCAATTCACCCTTTGCATCGCAAGCTACCTTAGTATAGATAGATGGATAGATAGATGGATAGATAGATAGAAAGGAGATAAATGGATAGGCAGACAGATAGAGGTAGAGACATGTAAAATTATAGAAAATCCAGAATCAGTGAAATAGATAATTCATTGATAATCGAATATGGATAACTGAATTGCAAATATAAAACTGAAAATATATAATTCAATTTGTTGGGTGTGACAAATTCAGGGTAGTTATATGTTTGAACAATGTATTCAAATGTTGACCTTCAGGTTTATCTATTTGAGAATGATGAGCTAGTGCTTTGAAACGAATATATTTTCTTATATCTGAAGGCTTAATGTAAATCTACAACCACTGGCAAGAAAGTCAGATAACAGTAATTTACTGGGAGCCTTTCCCACAACAAACACTGTAAGAATTCATTGACATCCATAGCAGGTAAACTGGAGCAGAAAACTTGAGGAAGAAAAGCATTCTCTTTGAATAAAACAGTACAATTCCTAGATTACCTTTTTCAGAGGATTGGCTCCTCTAGGAACATATCATCCCCCACATAGCATCTAAGGCTCATCACAATCTGACTTCAGCTTCTCTTTCATCTATATCTCT
Organism: Trichosurus vulpecula; assembly: GCF_011100635.1. Lineage (NCBI taxonomy): Eukaryota > Metazoa > Chordata > Mammalia > Diprotodontia > Phalangeridae > Trichosurus > Trichosurus vulpecula. The sequence goes on from NC_050574.1 coordinate 392,787,167, forward strand.
ATGTATCTATGTATTTCTTTATGTGTCTATCCTCATGTATTTATTTATGTATGTGTTTATAAAAATAACAGAAGAGGAATATATATGAAATAAATCTAGTACATATAATTTCTTTTTAAAAGTTTTAATTTTATTCTAGTAGTACCAATATTATCCTGCTTCCCTGTGTTGTCTTCTGTACATCCTTCTATTCTCTTCTGTTTTTTTTTAAATGTCTCATTCAGGCTTTTTATTGTTTCTTTGGGGGGGTATTTCTATTGTGCTCCTTTGTGTCACATAATCCCCACCCCTCAAAAAGCCTTTCCTTGTAAGTATAGTGATTCAAAAAAAAATTCACATATTGGTTATGTATGAAAATATGTATTTTATTCTACACCTACATTCTATCACTAGCCTACCAACAGGTGAGAAGCATGTTTTATGTCGGGCTATTAAAGTTATGACTGTTCATTGCATTGAGCAGAGTTTGGAAGACTTTACAGTATTGTGATCACTGAATAAATTGTTCACCAGATTCTGTTCATTTTACTACGTATCAGTTCTTACAAGTCTTCCCAGTTTCCTCTGAATCTGCCATAGAATTATAAAATCATAGGTTTAGAACTAGAAGATACCTTCAAGACCATCAGATCTGTCTGCAAATTTTACAGATGAAGAAGTCAAAGCTCAGAGAGATTAAGTTACTTGCCCACATCATTCGAACTCTGGTCTTCCTAACTCCAAGCTTGGTGCTTTATTAGCCTGTACCACCTACCTGCCTCTCCTTTCTTCATTTCACTCAGCAAAATAATATTCCATTACATTAATATGTTCTTCTGCCTACCTTTCCAGTCATATTATATGTTATTCCACTTTGCGAACAGAATGATTCCAGACAAATCAACCCACATGATCTTTATATATACAACATTTTGTCACTATTCCATGCCTTTGCATAGATTGTCTCCATGCCTATAATATATTCTTTCCTCACCTCTGTCTCTTAAGATCTATTGTAGATTTCAAAGGTAAAATTTAAGATCTTGTGTCAACTCCTACCAAGGCCTTTTCTTATCCTCCCACATGTTAACTATGCTTTGTATTTACATTATACAGTTATCCCTTCCGCATCCCGACTTTTCCCATCATAATTTTGATATATTTTGGGTCAGAATAAGAAATGAAATGAGAATTTTTGAGAGTTTTGCAGAAGCTACAGACAGATAACACATGAAGGCCAACAGATGACATAGAAAAAGTTTAGAAACTCAGAAATGCATGAAATATTTGTATAGTACTGTATAATATCAACCTATTTTATCTTTTAATACCATGAAAATTCAGACTTCTTCTCTGGTATGAAGGAAGGGTCAAAAATTTTACATGAACTTTCCAGATCATGGGGATACTGTACCCCTAACCCTCACAATGTGGAAGGGATATCTGTATATGTTTTATTCTCATCATCAGATTTTTCTTCTCCTTCCTCAGACCAAGTCTACCAAGTATTGTTGAAGATTATCATGAAATGGAATGGACTTCACCCACTACAATTATATGTTATGTAACCGGAGTCTTGCTACTGCTCAATAATCTGTATGCTCCTCACAGGATCTGTCCTTTTCTCTTCTCCTCTCCTGAAGCTGACATTCGTGTTCATTATCTTTCCCCTTAAGTATTTTCTTTCAGTATTTCCTCCTGAGATATCACCATCTACAGTCTTCCAAATTCACATTAAGGTTTGCCTCTTTCCTATTCCTTGATTACATTCAGTTATTCATAAAATTCTGTTGATTCTACCTTCAGAACAGCTCTTGTATCTACCTGTTATTGTGTTTAGTGCTGCCACCACTCTAGTACAGGCCCTTATTACCTGTTGTTTTTTACTCATTTCAACCATGTCTGACACTTTGTGACTCCATTTCAGGATTTTTCTTGCCAAAGATACTGGAGTGGTTTGCCATTTCCTTCACTAATTCATTTTACAGGTGAGGAAACTAAGGCAAACAGGATAAAGCAACTTGCTCAGGTTCACACAGCTAGTGCCTGAAGCCAGATTTGAACTCTTGAGTCTTCCTGATTCCAAGTCCAGTGCTCTATCAGCTATGACATATAGCTATCCACTACCTTCCTAAACTATTGCAATAGCTTCTTGACAAAACTTCCTGCCTTTATTTCTTCCTCATGCAATGCATCCTTCCTACAATAGTAAGTTATCTCCTTTCTACCTGTGTTTGGTCACTCTTCTGCCCAAAAATCTTTGGTGGTTCCCAATCATCTTGCTGATAAAGTCAAAACTATTTTGCCTGGCATTCAAGGCTCTTTACAGTCTAGTACCATTTACTTTTCCATCCTTATCTTATATGAATCCTGCTCATATATTCTATGTCTAGTCGAACTGGAGACTTCTGTCAAAAATGCACTGAGGACTCCTTCCTTACCTTTTATCAATTTCTTACCTTTTTTGGAATTTTCTCCTGCCCCTCTTAAAATTAAATTCTTACTTACCCTTTAAAGGCCACACTACATGCCAACTCCCACAGGAAAGCTTCCTGTTCTGCTGGTCAATAATAACAACAGCCCTTCCCTTTAGATCTTACCTAGAATTTTGCTAAATGTCTTTGTAATGCACTTATTACATAATGTTTTCTGTGCAATTTAGTTAGCTTATAGTTCACTTCCCTGCTAGATGGTAAGCTCCATGAAAGCAGAGACCAAAACTTATTTTAAAGAGAGAGAGAGAGAGAGAGAGAGAGAGAGAGAGAGAGAGAGAGAGAGAGAGCAACTCTTGGACTCCTATTTATTGCAGAGAAAAATTAATTTTTGTTCTGTGCTGCTTGTTGAATGGCTGAACCATCAACATACAGTATGTCCTCAAAGTCTGAGATAAGTGTTTAGCTTACATAGTGTTTAGGCTTAAGTGAATAACCTCAAGTGAAGAAGTGTGCAGCTTAACATTACAATAAGATTTTTGGGACACCATGTACATTTGCATATTCAGAAAAATTCCACATTAATTCTAATGACCTATAACCTAGACTAATGTCTAGATATGGAGAATAATTATTTGGAATTCAGTTGATTTAATTAATTAAAGGTGTAAACATAGGTAAAGAGAAGATAAAACTATCCATTTTTTTTGGATGATATGATGGTTTACTTAGAAAATCCCAGTAAGGATAGTAATGAAGAAAATATCTCCAATAAAGTTTCAAGCTACAAAATAAACTCTCAAAAATAGTGTGTGTGTGTGTGTGTGTGTGTGTGTGTGTGTGATACAACAAAATCTAAAAGGCAACAATAGGAAGTTAACTCCCATTCCAAATCACTTCAAATTCATAAAACATCTGGGGATTGATCTATAAAAGTCAACAAAACACCCGTATAGATTCATTTACAAAGCGACTCAAAGCATTAAAGAACAATTTAAATAACTGGGGGAAAATATAGTGCTCATGACAGGGTCATGCCAATATAACAAAAATGACAATATTACTGAAGCTAATTTACAGTTTGCATTCAAAATGGTTCTTGTTGTGGTCCTCCTGACTACCCTCCCTTGTAGTCAGTATAGTAAGTTTATGAGTAATAGTAAAGGAACAATAGCAGGAAATAAGATGCAAAGGAGATGATGGAAGTCACATAAAAATGATCCTAAAGATCAAAGGAGCATAATTTACAAACTGTATCACATATTAATGAAAATTCACATCCTGGCAATAAGTGTTGAATCAACAGAAACCTTCTAGTCACTGCTGTCAGGTCCCATGATATTTAAATTCCAGACAAATTTCAGTCCTTCACAGTTCCAGACCAGCAGAACATCAAAAGGTGCTGATAGCTTGGGATGACAACTTTATAAAGTTTTACTGTTTACTATAAGATGATTTGGATGTTAATGAGCTAACCCCAAGGTATTCCCTCCAAAAAACTATAAAACTGACACTTTAAGCTCTTGCCCCTCAAGCATGTATATGCATATATGTATACAAATACTTGCTTTCTCCTCCTTATAACATAAGCTTCTTCAGGGCAGAGTTTACAGAACATTTATCTCTTTATTCTTGGCACTTAACAGTATGACTGTCTTATAGAAAATGCTCAGGGAAGCTTGCTTTTGTTTGCACCTTGTGCAAGGCATCTTCGATGAAAGTTGGGAATTTTTTTCTTCAAAGTTTTTAAATACGAACTCCGGTATTATTTGCAGCTGTTTCATAGAGATTCTGATGAATTTTTACCTGAAATCTAAATTTCATTGTAGAGCTATGAGTTTCCATGCATTTGTTCTGTTTTAAAGAGACTGTCTAAAGAGGCTCAGGAAAATTCAGGAAGAAAAATGAAAGCAAAATATTATAACGAGAATCTATTACCCAGCTTCCTTTATCTCAAGGCTAGTATGCCAAGGACTGTCATTCTCTTCAAATAGAGCCTGCTGAGAATTGGATTTAGGTATATTTGATTGCTTATTATCAGTATTAAACACATCACAAGAAATAATAAAAGACCGAGACATATAATTCCTATCACTTCACAGGGCAGTGTGAATCTTATTCTTTGAAATGATGGATCTAAAACATAATATAAAAGAGATGTCTGAGATTCTGGGCAGAAGTAAGGAATTGTGTCTCATGTCTGAAGTCATTTTTCTACTCTTCAATACTTATTGTTCATGGAACTATGACCACTGTTCACACTGGTACATTTATCCCGTTACTAATTGGGGACTTAAGTTATTGGATCAATGTCCCTGAACTTCTTAGTTAAGATGAAAAGAAATCCTTTTTATTAAGGTAAGAGTATGGTGGGGGCTCATAGGTCATGTTTACCTAGACACATTAAGAAAAGCTCTTCTTTAATAGAAATGGTACCATAGTCTTTAAGAATGATAGAAAAGTTTGCCCTAATCTTAAAGAGAAGAAAAAGGGAAATTTACAAGTATGAATATAACCAATGGTATACTATGGGGTACATAGTATGTATATCACTAGGTAAGGTTTGAATCTAGTTTTCTTTTTGTAAGCAAAGCAAATACACATCCTAAAAATATGAAGGATAGTGACAGTCAGTATCCTCTTTTTCCACATACATGTGCCCTCTAATCTCTAGACTATTTTAAATATGTTGGCTTCTCTCTAGGTGTTTTGTTTTCCTGTATTCAGTCTACTGGGGACTCAGATCTATACCCTTTAATTATATCTACCAACACTTAGTCAGTCATCACTGCTCCCAAAATGTGAGCACTGCCCTATGGGAGCTGTAAGACCCAGGACCCACAACTGCCTTGCCTAGTTGTAGTCTCCTACAGGAGTCTCCTACACCTTTCTTCTCTTATTTACCCTCCCTAGGAACACTCTGAAAAGAAATGAGTCCATATTTGATGCCCCTGGATAACTTTATCTGAGTATGAATCCATATCTGAGTATTTTTTATTCATTTCATTTTGTTTTGTTTTTGTTCTATCACATAATTTTATTAGCATAGAAAACCTCCCTTTACCACCATGGATTAAAAGTTGTGCAACTCTTACAGCTCTTAGAGAGTTGCCTGGGGCACTGAGTGGTTAAGTCACTTGCCTAGTATCCCATAGCTAATAAGTGTAAGAGGCAGGATGTGTAGCATTTTTCCAGTGCTGGAGCCTTGTCCCTATCTATTATGTCATGTTACCTTGAAACAATGTGAAGAATTTTTGCATTTGAAGTTATCCAGAGTCAGGAAAAGCACCTTCATTTGGGGGGTCAAAATGGGAGAGTGACCAATACACTTATGTAAGAGAAGCAAGAAAGATTCCCTCCTTGATGAATTGGTACTTTCTATTCCAGTCCAATCCAATCCATTTCAGTTCAACAAGTGCTTATTAAGCTCCAAATATATACAAAGCACTTAACACTGGAGGTGGGGGAGAGATAAAACAAAATATATTTTAAAATTAGTTCCTCTACTAAGAGAACTTAAAAACCATAACCTTTATAAAAATAAGTAAACACATGATTATTGGATGAGGATGGACAGAATACTAACAATTAAGAGAATCAAGAAGGGCTTATGGGGTCAGGGGGAAGGGAAAGTCAGTTAGAGCCAAGATGGTAGAGTACAGGAAACAAAGCAGTTGAACTCTCTCATCGTTCCCCTCCAAACAACTTTAAAATAATTCCTCAAATCAAATTTTGGAATAGGACAGCCAATGAAAGATCAGAGTGAGACATTTTTCCAGGAAAAGACAACTTAAGAGGTTGGCAGGTCTGTGACACCTGGGTGGGGGCCAGCCTGGAGCAGGCTGTGTTATGAAATCAGCAGCAGCAGCAGGAACTTCAGGCTTTCATCCCAGAGATGGTAAGGAAGTGAGACAAGTGGTCAGACAAGTGGTCAGAAAGAGATTACAAGGGGTCCTTTGCTAATATTGGGTGTAGCTGGCATTGATTGGCAACTGTTCCTCATAAACAGTTCTGGATTGCAGTTACAGGGTGGAGATGATATGGCTTATAGTTGGTCATAAGGGAGCAGGGGCCTTGATTACAGTTCCGAAGCAAAGAAGAGCACTAGTGGTTGTGGCTGAAGGAGCAGGATACCTGTTCACAGTTCCAGGGCCAAGAGGAATGCTAGTGTTTGCAGGTACAGAGAAGCAGGGTCCCTCCCTGGATAAAGACCAGAGAACAAAACAAAAGAGCAATGACCACACCTCTCCCTGAAACACAGAATCTTGGAAGAGCCAAAAATTTGCAGACTCCCAAAAATAGCTCTGCAAATGGAGTATGAAGAAGTCTGAAGATTGGGACAGTACCTCCCAACCCTGGGGTGAACAGGACCCAAATTGAACTTAAAGTTTAAATTCAGGAAATAGGCTGGAAAAAGAAGAAAATAACAACAAAAAGAATTTGACTATAAAAAGTTAATATGGTGGCAAGGAGGACCAAGGACAAAAAATTCAGAAGATGGCAAAATGTGAAAACAGCTATAAGCAAAGTGTTAAAACAAAATGCTAATTGAACCCAAGATTATGAGAATTACTGAAGAACTAAAAAAAAAAATAAGTGTGGATGCGGCAGAACCAAGATGGTGGAGTAAAGGCAAGGACTTGCCTGAGCTCTCCCTGAACCCTCCAAATACCTTTAAAAAATAACTTTTAAATAAATTCTAAAGGAGTAAAACCCACAAAAATACAGATTGAAACAAATTTACAGCTCAAGACAACTCAAGAGATTGGCAGGAAAGTCTGTTGCACCAGACTGAGAGAGGACTGCAGTCCAGCACAGGCTATGCCAGAACAGATCAGGTCTCAGCAAACCAGAAGTAGGCCTTGGAGTGACTGAATCACTGACAGCAGTGCAAATTTCCAGACTTTTCAGCCCACAGATGCCAAAGACATCTTGTCTTAGAAGGTCAAAAGGAAAGGTCTATAGCACCAGGGTGAGAATGGAGGGCAATTCAGCACAAGCCATACCAGCACAGCCAGAGCCCCAGCAATACAGGAGCAGGCCTTGGAAGTGACTGAATCAGCAGCAGCAGTGGCTACTTCTGGAGCTCTCAGCCTGCAGATGTAAGGGGGTCAAATGAGTGATCAAAAGTAGATTACAGAGGTCTTTTTATCAGCACTGAGTCACTATGGTAACAAGGAAGATCAAAACGTACATACTCTGCTTTGCTTATACTCAGACGTGGGTCCCAGTCCTGGATGGCAGTCCTAGGGTGAGGAAGAGCACTAGTATAGCAGAGTTTTGGCCACAGTGAAGGTGGGGGCAGGGGGGAGGGGGGGACCGGTACCTCCTCACAGTTCAAGGGCTTGTGGTTGCTAACAGACCAGAGTACAGGCCAGGAGAGTAGTAAACGCATGTCCTTAGATCATACCACTTTGGAAGAACTGAAAATTTACAGGTTCCTAGAAGTATCTCTGAAACCAAGTACACAAAACTCTTGAGGCTTGGGACAGTGGGCCCTCCACCCTGGAAGCAGAGACCTACTTTAACAAAGAGTTAAAAGTCAACTACTAGGCTTGGAAAATGAGTAAACAATGGAAAAAAACTGACTGTATAAAGTTACTATGGTGACAAGGAAGATGAAATCACACACTCAAGAAAAAACAACAAAGTCAAGGGTCCCACATCCAATGCCTCCAAAATAATATGAATTGGTCTCAGTGAATGGAAGAGCTCAAAAAGGATTATGAAAATCAAGTAAGAGATGTAGAAGAAAAATTGGGAAAAGAAATGAGAAGGATGTAAGGAAATCATAAAAAATGGGTCAATAGCTTGGTAAAGGAGACCAAAAAAAAACTGAAAAAGTAACACCTTAAAAAACAGACTAGGGCAAATGGTAAAAGAGGTCCAAAAAGCAAAAGAGGAGAAGAATGTCTTAAAAAGCAGAATGGGTCAAATGGAAAAGGAGGTCCAAAAGATCACTAAAGAAAACAATTCCTTGAAAATTAAATGATGCAAATGAAAGCTAATGACTTTAGGAGAAACCAAGAAACAATCAAACAAAACTAAAAGAATGAAAAAATAGAAGACAATGTGAAGCATTTCATTGGAAAAAAAAACTTACGTGGAAAATTGGGCTTGGAGAGATAATTTAAAAATTATTGGGCTACATGAAAGACATGATCAAAAAAGAGCCTGGACAGCATCTTTCAAGAAATTTTCAGGGAAAACTGCACTGATATTCTAGAACCAAAGGGCAAAATAGAAATTAAAAGAATCCACCAATCAACTCCTTAAAGATATCGCAAAATCAAAACTCCCAGGAAAATTATAGCCAAATTCCAGAGTTCCCAGGTCAAGGAGAAAATATTGCAAGCACCGAGGATATAATTAGTTTAAGTAATCAAAACTATCTATAGCCATATGAAAAAATATTCCAACTCACTTTTGATTGGAGAAATGCAAATTAAAACAATTCTGAGTTTCTACATCATACTTTTTAGATTGGCTAAAAGGACAGAAAAAGTAAATGACAAATGTTGGAGGGGATTTGGGAAAAAATGCACTGTTGGTGGAGCTGTGAACTGATTAGAGCATTTTGGAACTACACCCTAAGGGCTATAAAATCATGCATACCATTTGACCTAGTGACACTACTACTAGGTCTGTATTCTAAAAGAGATTTTAAAAAGGGAAAAGACCTATATGTACAAAAATATTTATAGTGTATATGCCCATATATGTTCATCAATTTAGGAACAGCTGAACAAATTGTGATTATGATGGAATATTATTGTACTATAAAAAATGATGAGCAGGATGCTCGCAGAAAAAAAATCATGGAAAGATGTACATGAGCTGATGCAAAGCGAAATGTACTGTATACAAAATAAACAGCATTATTGTAAGATGATCAGCTGTGAATTACTTACCTATTATCAACAAAGACAACTCTGAAGGATTTAAGATTAAAAAAATGCTATCCATGTCCAGACAAATAACTAATAGTGTGTGGATACATATTGAAGCATACTTTTTAAACTTTATTTTCCTTTTTATTAATTTACTTATTTTTAGTTTTCGCCATTCATTTCCACTAGATTTTGAGTTACAAATTTCTCCCCATCTCTACCCTCCCCCCACACCAAGGTGACATGTATTCTGATTGTCCCTTTCCCCAGATTGCCCTTCCTTCAGTCACCCCACTACTCCCCCTTGTCCTCTTCCCCCTTATTTTCTTGTAGGACTGGATAGATTTCTATACCCCATTGCCTATATATCTTATTTCCCAGTTTCATGTAAAAACTAGTTTAACATTTGTTTTTAGAACTTTGAGTTCCAAATTTTCTCCCTTCTTTCTTCCCCACCAGTCCTCCTTGAGAAGGCAAGCAATTCAACATAAGTTATACATGTATCATTGTGCAGAACATTTCCATAATAGTCATGTTGTGAAAGAGTAACTATATTTCCCTCCATCTTATCCTGTCCGTCATTTGTTAAATTTTCTCCTTTGACCCTGTCACTTTTTCAAAAGTGTTTCCTTTTGACTACCCCCTCCCTCAATCTGCCCTCCTTTCTATCATCCATCTCCCTTATCCCCTTCCCCTCTACTTTCATGTATGGTAAGATACCCAATTGAGTGTGTATGTTTTCCCTCCTTAAGCCAAATCCAATGAGAGTAAGGTTCACTGATTCTCTTTCACCTCACCCCCTCTTCATTTCCATTATAACAGCTTTTTCTTGCCTCCTTTATGTGAGATAATTAACCCTATTCTATCTCTCCCTTTCTCCTCCAACTATATATAATATAGATATGTATCACCCCTTAATTTTATTTTTTTAAATATCATCTCTTCATATTTAACTCACCCTGTGCCCTCTGTCTGTCTATGTATCTATCTATGTATCTATGTATCTATCTGTCTATCCATCTATCTATGTGTGTGTATATATACACATTCCCTTAAATTACTCTAATACTGAGAAAGGTCTCATGAGTTACAAATATCATCTTTTCATGAGGGAATGTAAACAGTCCAACTTTAGTACATCCCTTATGATTTCTCTTTCCTGTTTACCTTTTCATGCTTTTCCTGGTTCTTGTATTTGAAAGTCACCTTTTCTATTCAGCTCTGGTCATTTCCTCAAGAATGCTTGAAAGTCCTCTATTTCATTGAAAATCCATATTTTGCCCTGAAGTATTATACTTGGTTTTGCTCCTTTAGCCTCTGGAATATCATATTCCAAGTCCTTCAATGCCCTGTAGGAATTGTGTAGAAGCGTAGAAGCTACTAGATTGTGTGTTATCTTGATTGCGTTTCTACAATACTTGAATTGTTTCTTTCTGGTTGCTTGCAGTACTCTCTGATTGAACTGGGAACTGTGGAATTTGGTTACAATGTTGCTAGGAATTTTCCTTTTGGGATATTTTGCAAGAGGTGATTGGTGGATTCTTTCCATTTCTATTTTACCCTCTGGTTCTAGAATATCGGGGTAGTTTTCCTTGATAATTTCGTGAAAGATGATTTCTTGAAAGATCATGGCTTTTTGGTAGTCCAATTACCTCTATATTATTTCTCCTTGATCTATTTTCAAGATCAGTAGTTTTTCCAATGAGTCATTTCACATTGTCTTCTATTTTTTCATTCTTTGGTTCTGTTGTATGATATCTTAATTGCTCATAAAGTCATTAGCTTCCATTTGCTCCATTCTAATTTTTAAGGCATTATTTTCTTCTGTGAGCTTTTGGACCTCCTTTTCCATTTGGCTAATTCTACCTTTTGAGGCATTCTTCTCCTCATTGGCTTTTTGGATCTCTTTTGCATTAGGTTAGTCTATTTTTAAGGTGTTATTTTCTTTGGTATTTTGGGGGGTCACCTTTAGCCAGTTGTTGACTTGTTTTTCATGATTTTCTTGCATCCCTCTCATTTCTCTTCCCAATTTTTCCTCTGCTTCTTTTACTTATTTTCCGTATCCTTTTTGAGCTCTTACATGGCCTGAGACCCATTCATATTTTTCTTGGAGGCCTTTGATGTAGGATCTTTGACTTTGCTGACTTCTTCTGGCTGTATGTTTTGATCTTCCTTGTCACCAAAGTAAGGTTATATAATCTGAGCCCTTTTATGCTGTCTGCTCATCTTACCAGCCAATTACTTGACTTTTGAGCTCTTTGTCAGGAAATGACTGCTTCCAGAGTAGAGAGTGCTCTGTCCTAAGCTTCAGGGGTTTTGTGAAGCTATTTTCAGAGCTACTTCTAGGCACCTGTAAATTTTCAGTTCTTCTGAGGTGGTATGATCCAATGAGAGGTGTTTACTCCTCTCCTGGCCTGTGGTCTAGTCTGTAAGTGATCTCAAGCACTCTTTTCTGTTGTGTAACTACCAAGAAGACTCCCTTTCCACAGCTTCTGCAAGTTACACCACACCAGCTCTTCTCCTCACCCCAGGACCACCACCAAGGACTATGACCTAGATTCAAGCAGGGCAAAGCAAGAGAATCTTGACTCTGCTCCCTAGTTTATTTTTCTTGAGGTTGGATTTTTTGTCCATTTTCTTTCACAGAATGAATATTATGGAAAGTTTTTTTGCATGACTACACATGTATAAGCTCTATCAAATTGCTTGCTTTCTCAATGAGAATCAAGGGAATGGAGGAAGGGAGAGAACTGGGAATTCAAAGGTTTTAAAATGGTGATAAAATTGGGGTTTTTTACATGTAACTGAGGAAAAATAAAATAGTAGTTTAAAACAATAAATGTGATAGAGGAAAAATTGGAGAAAGAAATGAGAATAATGAAAGAAATGTGTGAAAAGAGAATTAACAGCTTGGTAAAAGTGGAACAAAAAATACTTAAGAAAATAGCATTTTAAAAAACAAAATTGACCTAATGGTAAAAGAGATGCAAAAGTTCACTGATGAAAAAAAAACTCTAAAAATAGAATAGGCCTAATGAAAAAGAGGTATAAAAGTTCACTGAAGAAAATGATTTCTTAAAAATTGGAATGGAATGACTCTATGAGTCATTAAGAAACAATACGTTGGCATCAAAAGAATGAAAAAAGTAGAAGAAAATGTATAATATCCCATTGGACAAACAACTCACCTAGAGAAAGAGATCAAAGAAAGATAATTTCAAAATGATTGGATTACCTGAAAGCTATCATAAGAAAAAGAGCTTAGACATCATATTTAAAGAAATTCTAAGGCAAATTCTAAGGTCTGATGTCTTAGATCCAGAGGGTAACAGAAATGGAAAAAAAGACACTAATCAACTCCTTAAAGAGATCCCAAAATGAAAACTCCAAGGAATATTATAGCCAAATATCAGAGTTCCTAGATCAAGGAGAAAGTGCAAGCAGAGAGAAACAATTTAAATATCATGAGAAACAGTCAGTTTCACATAAGACTTAGCTATTTCCATGTCAAAAGAGCAGAGGGCTTGGAATATGAAGGCAAAGGACATAGGATTACAACCAAGAACTTACCCAGCAAAACCGGGTGTAATACTTTAGGGAGAAAAATAAATATTTAATGAAATGGAAGACTTCCAAGGATTACTAATTTGGAAAAAAACAGAAGTGAAAAGAAATTTTGACATTCATACATAAGACTCAAGAGAAGGATAGAAAGGTAAACATAAAAGAGTAATCAGAAGTGTTAAACTGTATCATAGTTTAACTGTATCGAGTTGGACTGTAATCATAAAGTTAAACTGCTTTACATTCCAAATAGGAAGAGAATACACGTAACTCCGAAGAACTTCATCATTTTTAAGTGAGTTGGAAGACATCCATACAGAAAAAGAGCATGAGTGTGAGTCTATTATGTTGGGATGATTTCAAAAATACAATGAAAGGTTGAGAAAGAGGGATGTACTGGGAGAAGGGGAGAGGGAAAAGTAGAACGGGGAATTTTTTTTCTAACTAAAAGAGATGTGCAAAGAATTTTTATAGTGGAAAGGAAAATGTGAGGAGGAGGCAGGCAATGCTTCAACCTCACTCTGAACAGAATTGGTTTGATAAGGTGTAAGGGCAAGCAAAGTGGGACTTTTTGCTGTTTTTTGCTTTGGAGTGCTTCTCAGAACTAAGGCCTTTGTTTGCAGAAAGCCCCACACACTTTTCCTAATTAAGTCATGAGAGGTGTGAAGCCCTTGAGAGGTTCCATACCCTTGAGAGGTTTGAAGTCCTCTGACCCTTAAGAAGTGTATATATACTCTGAGGTTAGCATTTTGTTTGGGGCTCACTCATTGGAAGAGTGTTGGTGTGGAGACTCTGGGTATCCATTAAGGAGACTCCGCCCAACTTTGGAAACCCAAATGTTGGTGTTTCTCTCTCTCTGGTAACTATGTATGTATAGCTTTGGTGAGACAGCTAGAAGCCTGTCTGTGATTTGTGTTATTTGCTCTTTTTATATTTTCTTTGTTTGAAATTCCTGTTCATATTTGCTCTGAAGTTCAGGTGCTGACTTTTTCCCTGAACTAAGTGAATGATATATATATGTTTGATTAAAGTGAGATTGTAAACCCCTTTAAGTTGCTTTCCTTAAAAAGGCAGATCAAAGAACCTGTGCTAGCAGCCCTCCTTTGTGCTGGTGTTATTGGCCTTACACAGCCACACTAGCTACAAGTAGCATCGTTGTTACATAAGGGAAGAGTATATATATATGTCTCTCTGTAGGTATGTGTGCATGTACATGTATGTATATATAGTATCATATACACATATGTCTATGTGCATGTGTGTGTGTGTGTGTGTGTGTGTGTGTGTGTAAACACTCAATTGGGTATAGAAATCCAGTTTATCCAATAGGGAAAGAGGAAGGGAAAGGGAAAAGAGTTATTGGGATAGGGATAATCAAAGGGAAGGTGAATTAAGAGAGATAGGAGTCAGAAGCCAAACAGACTTTTGAGGATGGACTGGATAAAAAGAAAGAGAGAAAAATAAACAGAAGAAAATGTGATAGAGAGAAATAAACAGTAACCTTAACTGTGAATGTGAATAAGGTGAGCTCACCCATAGAATGGAAGCAAATAGCAGATTGCACTAGAAACCAATAGTCAACTATATGTTCTTCATAAAAGACATATTTGAAAAAGAAAGACACATATGCGTTTAAAATAAAAGGCTGGAGCAGAATCTATTACATGCTTCAGCTGAAGTAAAAAAGGCAAGGGTAGGAATCATGATCTCAGACAAAGGAAAAGCAAAAATAGAACTAACTGAATGAGATAATCAAGGAAACTACGTTTTGCTAAAAAGATACCATAGAAAATAAAGTGATACCAAAAAAATTTTACAGCAAGTGTCTCTTAAAAAGGCCTCATTTCTCAAAAATACATTGAACCAAGTCAAATTTACAAAAATTAGCCATTCCCCAATTGATAAATGGTCAAAGGATATAAACAGGCAATTTTTAGAGGAAGAAATCAAAGTTAACAGTAGTCATATAAAAATATTCTAAATCACTGTTGATTAGAGAAATGCAATTAAAACAACTCTGAGATACCACCTCGCACTTATTAGAATGACAAATGTTGGAGGAAATGAGGGAAATAGGCATACTAATAAACTCTTTGTAGAGTTGTAAACTAGTCCAACCATTCTGGAGAATAATTTGGAACTATGCCCAAAGGGCTACAAAACTGTGTATACCCTTTAACCCAGTAATCCACTACTAGTTCTGTATCACAAAGAGATCAAAGAAAAGGAAAAATTATTTAGACGCATAAAATATTTATAGCATCTCTTTTTATGGTACAAAAATTGGAAATTGAGGAGGTGCTCATCAATTAGGGAATGACTTAATGAGTATACGATTTTGATGGAGAATACTGTTGTGCTATTAAGAAATGATGAAGTTGTGGTTTTAGGGGAAAAATGATGGCAAGACTCATATGAATTGATTCAAAGTGCAGTGAGAAGAACCAGGAAATCATTGTGCACAGTGACAACAAAGTAATGATGAGCCAACTATGGAAGACTTAGTTACTCTGATCAATACAATGATCCAAGACAATTCCAAAGGACTCATGATGAAAAAAATGCTATGCACCTCCAGAGATAAACCTTGAATCCAAACTGAAGTATAACTTTCTCACTTTCTCTGTTTGGGGGTGGGGAGTTGTGATATGGCTACTATAGAATTATGTTTTGCATTATTTCACAAGTGTAATGGATATCAGTTTGCCTACCTTGTCAGTGAGTAATAGAGAGATGAGAGGGAGGGAAAGAGTTGAAATTAAAAATTCAAAAAGAATGTTTAAAAATAAAATTAACAAAAATAAAGACTTTACACAGTGGGTGACACACGAACTAATATTTGAAAGCAGCAATCTTTTAAGAAACAAAGATGGAGATAGCCTGTACATTGATGAGAAATGAAACATCAGATTCAAGAATGAAGAGGGCTTTCCATATCGAAATGAGTTATTTTATCCTAGAAGTAAGGGGAAGCCATTGAAGATTCTTGAGCAGGAGAATGGCATAGTCAAACTTTTCCTTTTGGAAAGTTAATTTGGAAGCCTCATGGAGAATGAATTTAGGAAAGCAGAAATGGGAAAGTGAAGGTAGGCAGGTATGGCAATAGGCCAGCGAGAAGTAATGAGGGCAAGAACTAGAGAGAGGACTGGCTAAGTATAGAAAAGGAAAATGAGTTAAGAAATTGTAGCAGAGGAAGAATATATAAGACTTGGAAAGTGATTGGATATAGAGGGTATGAGGAAAGAGTTCAGGAAGGTACATCAAATTAGAATTTTGCACAAAATGGCCATACTCCTTTGCCCAGCAATCTTACTACTAGGCCTGTATCCCAAAGAAATCAAAGAAAGAAGAAAATGGCTTATGTACAAAAATATTTATGGCAACTCTCCTTGTAGTGGCCTCAAATAGGAAACCACGATGTGGCACACTTATGGGGAATGACCAAAAAATACCTGTGTCATATGAATGTAATAGAATATTATTGTGCCATAATTTTTTTCTATTGGATGGTTTCAGAGGAAGCTGGAAAAAAAAACAATATGCCAAGTTAAGTGAGCAGAAATAGAACAAGTTACATTAATGACATTATAATAAAAAACAATTTTGAAAGACTTTATAGCTCTGATTAATGAAAGCTAAACCCTAAGACCAGAAGACTGAAACAGAATTATACTACCCACCTCATGCCAAGCATGTGATGAGCTTAAAATGCAGAATGTCTCCGGAAGGGGCTTAATGTCTGTTCTTGCATCTTCAATACCAATTTGGTGCCCTCTAAATTCAGCTATACCTGCGGGAAAATGACATTTATTTTGCCCCAGTTATGGCTTTGCTCCATAATATTCAATACCTGGTGCACATACATTCAGTAATTATTCCATGCAGCATGCATTCTCTAGTTCTCAAATCACATTCCAATTTCCTCACTCAATCACTGCTCCATGCCCTCTCTCATTGCCATGCCAAATAATGCACAATCACCAGAATCAAAGGAACATGTTGACTTTCTTGAATAGCTGCCCAAACACAGTTTCTTCTCTACATACCAAATTGTCCTTTCCTCCAGGTACTCAGCCTTAACATGGAAATTGGAAATTGGATAAATCAGGGCTTTTCCTGGGTGTTGAAGGCTCAGCATTAAAAACAAAACAGCTAAAGTTACCTCATTCTAAGTAACTACACTTCTAACTTAAGTTATTGTCTTTTAAAACTGTTTTCCTTTCAGGAATTCCATTCAGAAAAAAAATATGGAATATATAAAATATTGAATTGATCTACAAAGATGGGTTAAGGGACTGTATATATGCATGACTAAAGAATCTATGCAGAAATAAAAACAAACCTAAGTAATGGGGAAAATATTAATTGTCCATGGGCGGGCTGTTTCAATGTTATTAAAATGGCAATACTGGTGTTTATACAGCACCATTCCAATCTAATTATTAAAGCATTACTTTATAGAACTGGAAAAAAAAGAATAATGAAATTAATCTTCAGGTACAAAGAGTCAGAGGAATCTCAAGGGAAATAATAGAGGGGAAAAGGTAGGAAAGAAGGAGTTAACAGTTCTCTAACTATAATACAAAGCAGTGTTCATCAAAATATTTTTACTGGTATATATAGAGAGAGGTTACTCAGTGGAACAGATTAGAAAAAACAATATACAGAAGCAAACATGTCAGTAGAATAATGTTTGATAAACCCAACGTCCTCTATATTTGACAAAAAATTACTGGGAATACTGAAAATCTATCTGGGAAAAAAAGACTCAGAGATGAGCATTTCACACTTTGTATACCAATATAAGGTATACATAGATATATGACAGACACAAAGTGTGACAGAAAAATATAAAATTTTTAAAAATTTTGTATGAAAAAAACTGATGCAGTAAAAATCATAATGGAAACAAGTACCTGGGGAAAATATTTGCAGCAAATTCCTCTGATAAAAAGTCTCACGTCCATGATATATAAGATATTAATTCAAATTCATTTCTCATGGTTCTTCTTGAGCCATTCTCCAATTGATAAATAATAAAAATACAAACAGGTAGTTTTTAAAGGAATAAATTAAAGCTACCAAAAACCTTATAAAAATTATTCAAATTATTATTGATTAGAGACATGCAAATTAAGGATCTCTTGGGTTCTATTCCATATCCATAAGACTGATTGAAATGACCTGAGAAATTAAAACAAAAATTGTTGTAGGGACCATGGGGAAATCAAGAAGTGATTCAGACATCCTGGAGAGTAATTTTAAATGATTCTCTACAAATAACAAAACATTGCATTCCCTGATCTAACTATACACTACTATGTCTATACAACAAAGATCAAAGAAAGAGGAAAAGGACCTACATATATAAAAATGTCCGACAGCTCTTTTTGTACTAGCAAAAAAGCAGAAACTAAGGGAGTGCCACTTCATTGGAAAATAGCTAAACCAATTGTGAAATATGATTGTAATGTAATTTTATTCCATAAGAAATAGTGAAAAGGAGAGTTTCAGAAAAAAAAAAAAACTGAGACCAGGATAAACTGATGTAGAATAAAATAAGTGAAACCAGGAGGACAATTTATATAATAACTTTATTATGAAGAAAAACTACTTTGAAAAATTTGAGAGTTTTGAATTCAAATATCCATGATTCCACAGTACTGGTAAGGAAGTATGCTACTACTCATTTCTTGACAGAAAGATGATGGATACAAGTTTCAGAATATGACATACATTTTCAGCCATAATCGATGTGGTTTTTTCTTTTGCCTGACTATGCATATTGGTTACAAATACTTTTTCCCTTCCCACAATGGGAGGGATGGGAATGGCAGAGGAACTGATTAGAAAAAAAAGAAAGTGAAAAAGGTTATTAAAACATAGACAAGTATGATAGCTTAGAAAACTATAGATTGTAATTTATTATGTTCTGAAGAAAATTGGGCTGTTAAGATGATCAGATTTGCAGTTTCTTGTATAGTCCTCTTTTTTGCTTCTGTTACAGATATAGAGGTGCCTATTTTATTTAGTGTTTGCTAAGTTCAGAATAAAGATGAATAATTAAAAGTAATTAAAAGCTTTTCTTTTCTTTCCATATATGTCCCTTCCTACAAGTTGTCTGGTTTGTCTCCTCATGGAAAGAACATCTGTATTTTCATTTTCTGGCTCAATCCACAGTTATTGCTAAAAATAAATAGCTTGCAAGTGGAAATCATTGCCCACTCTATCTTTAGGAAAAACTGTATTTGTTTTGTTTTTCCAACATTTTTGTTCAAAATCTACCTGTGAAGACACTGTTTAGTCAACAATTCTAGATTATTGGCTTTTGCTGTTATTATTCACTTTCCTCACTCAGGGTAAAAATAGAAACCCACTCCTTGTATTGTAAACCTTTCCCAAAACTACTCTGTAAGACAGTCTGTCTAATAAATAAAATTAAAGTTGAAAGATATCTGTGTGTGTATAAACATTCTGTAGTTTAGCGTTACTTAAAAAAACTAAGGGTGACACAGTGGTATTAGACTTGTTTAAAATCTGAAAAATCCCAATGAACTTTCCTCCAACAAAATACAATGAATAGATATCAATATCACCACAACAATTTTATCAGCTCTTACCATACTCTGTGGAAGTGCCGATTCTTGTTTGAATATGTTCTTTCCCCTTTAATAAGCTTTTGACAAGACAAAAACATTGTTTTATGGAAAAACTTAATTAGGGATGCATTTCTCAAAACAGAATCAGTCAATAATCAACAAACATTTATCGAGCTCCGAATATGTGCAAGACACTGTGCTGGGCCCTACAAATAAAGGGGGAAAATAGAGTCTTACCTCAAGGAGCTTACATTCTATTGGGGAGATAGCAATTACATATATGATTATAAATAATATAATACAAGGTAATTTGGGGAATGAGAGAGACTAGCAACTGGAGGAATTAATAAATATCTATATTGTTTATAGATACATTGACTGTTTTGTGGAAAAATTTTTCTATTCTAAAATATGCAGTTAGCTAGTACTTAGTAAAAACTAGCAGACATTATTAGAGATAGCAATGTAATTTAAAATAAAAAAAATTTTAATTTTCTATATTATTGGGAAATTTTCAGCATCTCATAACACTAAGGTTATGAATGGTGCAATGAAATCTTATTGAATTTGGAGTCAGAGTACCGGGTTTCAAATCACATCTCTGCCACTTACTATGTGCATGACCTTAAACAAACCCCTTAATCTCCTTGGTGCTCTGTTTCCTCACCTGCAAAATTATGAGTTTGGACTAGATGACTTCTAAAGCCTTTCCATCTCTAATCTATAATCCTATGATGACAAAATGAATCTATAATCCTATGATGACAAAATGAATCTAAGAGTTTCCATGCTCCAATATATTCAAAGTAACAACTAGCTTACAATTGTGGTTTTGTTGTCAGTCATGTCTGACTCTTTGTGACCCCATATGGGTTTTTCTTGGCAAATATATTGAAGTTGTTTGCCATTTCTTTCTTCAGCTCATTTTATAAATGAGGAAACTAAAGAAAAACAGGTTTAGTGACTTGCCAAGATCACACTGCTAGCAAGCATCTGAGGCCAGATTTGAACTTAAGTCCACTGACTCTGCCTTCAAATAGACAAAGAGTGTTGATGGTCCTAAAGCAAAATTTGATGAGGGAAAAGCCACAATAATGGACCACTTTGTTTACTTCCTTATATTTGAATAAGAAGATGAATTTCAAAGTGATAGACTACAGTGTTTTGATGGGAAAAGCCTAATTTTTACCATAAAAGCAATTCAACTTAACAAAGACTACATATTTTAGGGGCAGTTCAAGTTAATGTATGAACTCTAGCTCCTGTTCAGTGTCTCTAACTTGGGTTAGATCCAACTGGGATATGTTCACAACTATTTTAAAATGAATCCATGGCAATTACTTGAATTGATTTTGGAAATATGACTCAGAGCTTCTGCCCCCACATCTTCACACACCCCTAATCAAATTTTATGATGTCCAGCTGTGATCTTATGAAAGAAATAATGACTCATCCCATTTGTACAGTTTTCCCCTTCAGCATCACAAAATGATGTACTGTGAGAGTTGTTAGACTACATTGACAATCCTGTTTTAGGAATTCTCTTAGAAGTGCTTGTTCTCAGTGTTGATTTCATAGCTCCAGCATATCTTTCATCTGATGCTTAGCTCACAGAGGTAACATTGATTATATATTTTAATGTGGAATGAAATCTCTAAATCTTTTAAAATACAATACATTCAACCTATTTCCCCTATAAACCTTGAACTAGACATGGACATACAGCTATAAACTTTCTTTTATTTTAGTATTTTATTTTTCCCAATTACATTTAAAAACTATTTTTTAACATTTGTTTTTAAAACTTTAAGTTCCAAATTCTCTACATAGGCATGCAAAACATGTCCATAATATTCATGATGTGAAGGAAAACAGGCGAAAAAGCTCAAGAAAAATAAAGGTTAAAAAAAAGTATACTTCAATCTGTATTCAGACACCATACATTCTTTCTCTGGGGAAGAATAGCATTTTGAAGGATAGCATTTTTCATCATAAATAATTCAGAGTTGTCTTGGATGATTGTATTAATGAGAATAGCTAAGTCATTCACAGCTGATCATCTTAAAATATTGCTGTAACTTTATACACAGTACATTTCACTTTGCATCAGCCCATGCAAGTCTTTCAAGACTTTTTTTTTTTCTGAGAGTATCTGTACCGTTAATGGAATAGGAAGCTCTTTCCCATCCAGTAATAGGCCTATGTGACTTGTTTTGAGCCTGAGTCACATGGAGCCTGTGGTGGGAGGAGCTTGCCCAATGGGTGCAGCAGGAAGGGATGGAGCAGAGCTAGGAGAGAGTGAGGCAGAGCTGGGAGAGAGAGCTGGGGGAGGTAAGGCAGAGCAGCTAGCATGAGTGAGAGAGAAGGGAATTTGGCTTAAGGGATCTTGTTTGTGGGGAGGCCTGATGGAGGGAAGGCTTGGGGATGGCAGTGCTCTCTGTATTAGTAATATGTACAAACTTCTTTGTTACTATGGTGGATTTGGTTTTCTGGTATATGAATAAGGAAGGAATAAGGAAGAAAATCTGCTGTATTTTGTGATTCAAACCTGGAAACAGGCCTGCAAATGCATAGCAGCTGCTGTGGGTATTGCATTGGCGATATAGCATCCTGCTCATCATTTTTTATAGTGCACTAGTATTCCATCCTAATCACGTACCACATCTTGTTCAGCCACTCCCCAATTGATGGACATCCCCTCAAATTCTACTGAGTTGCTATAAATATTTTTGTACATATAGTTTCTTTTCCTTTCTATGCCTTTTGGGATACAGACCTGGTATTGTTATCACTAGGTCAAATGGTATGCGTGGTTTTATAGCCATTTGGCATAGTTCCAAATTGCTCTATCGAACAGTTAAAGCAGTTAACAACTCCACCAATAGTGCATTAATGTTTCATTTTTCCCACATCCCCTCCAACATTTATCATTTACCTTTTCTGTCCTATTAGTTAACCTAAGAGATAAGAGGTAGTATACCTCAGAATTGTTTTAATTTACATTTCTCCAAATACTAGGGAATTAGAGTATTTTTTCATATGACTATGGATAGCTTTGATTACTTCATCTGAAAATTGACCATATCTTTTGATCATTTATCAATTGGGGAATGGCTCTTATTTTTGTAAATCTAACTCAGTTATTTATGTTTGAGAACTGAGACCTTTATCAGAGAAACTTGCTTCAATTTTTTTTACAGTTATTATTGGCAATTGTATTTTCCTCCATAATATCCCATTCATTTATTTTATTCTCTCTTTCCTTTCACCCTATCCATCTTCAACTATCCTCTCCCTCAATCTGCCCTCTCTTCTATTACAGTCCCCCCCACACACACCCTTCACTTGTCCCCTTCCCCTCCTACTTTTCTGTAGGGTAAGTAAGACAGATTTTGGTGCCCAATTGAATATGTATGTCATTCCTTCTTTAACCAATTCTGATGAGTTAAGGTTCACTGACTGCCCTTCACCTCATCCCTCTTACCCTCCTCTGCAAAAGCTTTTTCTTCCCTCTTTTATGTGAGATAATTTACCCCATTCTATCTCTCCCTTTCTCTTTCTCCCACTCACACCTTTCTCCTCTCTCACACCTTAATATTATTTTTTAGATATCATACATTCATATTCAAATCACACCTGTGTCTTCTCTCCATGTAAGTTCCTTCTAACTACCCTAATAATGAGAAAGGTCTTATGACTTACAAATATCATCTCCCCATGTAAGAATGTAAAAAGTTAAGCTTATTAAGTTCATTATGATTTCCCTCTCCTGTTTGCCTTTTTATGCATTTCTTGAAACTTGTATTTGAAAGTCAAAATTTCTATTCAAATTTGGTCTTTTCATCAAGAATGCTTGAAAGTCCTCTATATTATTGAATGTCAATTTTACCCTGAAGGATTATACTCAGTTTTGCTGGCCAGGTGATTCTTGGTTGAAATCCTAGTTCCTTTGACCTCTGGAATAGTATATTCCAAGTCCTCTGATACATTAATGTAGAAGTTGCTAAATCTTGTGTTTTCCTGACTTTGGCTCTACAATTCTTGAATTGCTACTTCCTGGCTGTTTGCAATTTTTTCTCCTCAACCTGGAAACTCCGGAATTTGGCTATAATACTCCAGGAAGTTTTCATTTTGGGATTTCTTTCAGGAGGTGATTGAGGGATTCTTTCAATTTTTATTTTACCCTCTGGTTCTAGAATATCAGGGCAGTTCTCCTTGATAATTTCTTGAAAGATGATGTCTAGGCTCTTTTTTTGATCATGGCTTTCATGTACTCCAATAATTTAAAATTATCTCTGCTTGGATCTATTTTCCAGGTCAGTGGTTTTTCCAATAAGATATTTCACATTGTCTTCTTCATTTTTCCATTTTTTAAAGTATTGTTATATTGTTTCTTGATTTCTCATGAAGTCATTCATTTGCATTTGCAAGTGGACTCTAATTTTGAAGGAATCATTTTTCCTCAGTGAGCTTTTAGACTTCCTTTCCCAACTGTCCAATTTTTCTCCCCATTTTCTTTTTGGACCTCTTTTACCATTTGAACTAGTCTGTTTTTTTTAATTAGTTTATTTATTTATTTTTAGTTTTCAACATTCCCTTCAATGACTTTTAAATTTTCTCCCCTTTCAGCAGCAGCATCAGCAGCAGTAGGAGCTGGAGCTGCAACCACTGGACTGAGGAGCCGGAGCTGAGGAGCTGGCAGCGGTGGCAGTGTGGAAAGCCTAGAGGAAGCCTGTGTTTGGGCCCGGTGGTAGGAACTGGGCACTGGCTTGGCTGCCCCCTATTTTTCTTAAAATATTAATGGAACTTGAAAATAGTGTCTGTAGGCAGAGCCAAGATGGCAGCTGGAAAGCAGGGACTTGCTTAAGCTCTCCCCCAGGTCCCTCCAAATACCTGTAAAAAGGGCTCTGAACAAATTATAGAACTGCAGAACCCACGAAATAGCAGAGAGAAACAGGTCTCCAGTCCAAGAAAGCCTGGATGGTCACTGCGAAGGGTCTATCACATGGAGCTGAGAGTAAAGTGGAGCACAATCCAGTGCAGGCCACACCAGGACAGACTAGATCAGGAGGAGGGCAAAATAGGCCATAGGGCCCTGAATCACTGTGCTGTGGCAGTTACCAGAATTTTCAACCCACAAACACTGCTGGATCTAAGTGAAAGGAGTGCACAGTCAGCCCCAGCCCCAGGGCCGGAGAAGTGGTGCAGCCCTGGGGCAGCTTCCAGAGCTCCAGCTGCCATTGCTTTGTCCCCAGGGCTACCTGATGGGAGGAATTAAGCAGTAGATCAGAGCGGGAGCACAGAGCCTGCTTGACTCTGGGTCATGGTCTGTGTTGTCAGTTCTTGGGGGAGGAGAAACACTGGTGTGGCAGAGCTTGCTGTGTAGAAGAAGCTTTGAAAACAGCAGCACCGCACTTCAAGCTTAGGACAAAGTACTCTCTACTCTACAAGCAGTGCTACCTTGACAAAAAGCTCAAGGGTCAAGTAGTTGGCTGGGAACATGAACAGGCAGCAAAATGGACTCAGATTCAGACTCAGACTTTGGAGTCTTTTTTTGATGACAAAGAAGATCAAAACATACAGCCAGAAGAACTCAACAAAGTCAAATAGCCTACATCAAAAGCCTCCAAGAAAAATATGTATTGATCTCAGGCCAGGGAAGAACTCCAAAAGGATGGGGAAAAGCAAGTAAGAGAAGTAGAGGAAAATTTGGAAAGAGAAATGAGAGTGATGCAACAAAACCATGAAAAACGAGTCAATGATTTGCTAGTAGAGACCCAAAAAATACTGAAGAAAATAACACCTTAGAAAATAGACTAACTCAAATGGCAAAAGAGCTCCAAAAAGCCAATGAGGAGAAGAATGCCTTGAAAGGCAGAATTAGCCAAATGGAAAAGGAGGTCCAAAAGACCACTGAAGAAAATACTACCTTAAAAATAAGATTGGAGCAAGTGGAAGCTAGTGATTTTGTGAGAAATCAAGACATTATAAAACAGAACCAAAGGAATGAAAACATGGAAGACAATGTGAAATATCTCATTGGAAAAACCACTGACCTGGAAAATAGATCCAGGAGAGAGAATTTAAAAATTATTTGACTCCCTGAAAGCCATGACCAAAAATAGAGCATAGACATCATCTTTCAAGAAATTATCGAGTGTTGGGGGTGGAGCCAAGATGGCAGCTGGAAAGCAGGGACTCACGTGAGCTCCCCGCCAAGCACCTCCAAAAACCTATAAAAAATAGCTCTGAACCAATTCTAGAACTGCAGAACCCACAAAATAACAGAGGGAAGCTAGGCTCCAGCCCAGGATAGCCTGGATGGTCTCTGGGTGAGGTCTATCCCACATGGAGCTGGGAGCAGAGCAGAGCGGAGTAGAGTAGAGCCCAACGTGGGCAGCGCAGACCAACCAGACCAGGAGCCAGGCAGAGCAGGCCCTAGCGCCCTGAATCAGTGAGCTGCAGCAGGTACCAGACTTCTCAACCCACAAACACCAAAGACAACAGAGAAGGTTAGTGGGAAAACCTGCTGGGGACAGAGTTTAAAAAGGAGTTGGCAGTTCACCACCACCCCAGGGGCAGAGGAGGTGGGGCAGCTACAGAACTATAGCTGCAGTTGCTTCTGGCCCCAAGCCCACCTGGTGGGAGGAATTAAGTGGCAGACCAGAGCAGGAGCGAAGAGCCTGCTGAAGATCTAAGTCCAGTCCAAGTTGGGAGTTCTTGGGGAAGGAGGAGTGCTGGTGTGGCAGAGCTGACACATTCCTCCAGGCTTGGAACATTGTTCTCTTAACTCTACAAGCAGTCATACCCAGCTGAAAAATTCAAGGGTCAAGTCAGTTGGCTGTGAATATGTCCAGGCAGTGAAAACTCACCCAGATTCAGTCTCAGACTCTGGAATCTTTCTTTGGTGACAAAGAAGACCAAAACATACAGACAGAAGAAGTCAACAAAGTCAAAGAGCCTACTACAAAAGCCTCCAAGAAAAACATGAAGTGGTCTCAGGCCATGGAAGAGCTCAAAAAAGATTTGGAAAAACAAGTTGGACAAGTAAAGGAAAAATTGGGAAGAGAAATGAGGATGAGAGAAAACCATGAAAAACAAGTCAATGACTTGCTAAAGGAGACCCAAAAAAATACTGAAAAACATACTGAAGTAAACAACACCTTAAAAAATAGACTAACTCAAATGGCAAAGAGCTCCAAAAAGCCAATGAGAAGAAGAATGCCTTGAAAGGCAGAATTAGCCAAATGGAAAAGGAGGTCCAAAAGACCACTGAAGAAAATACTACTTTAAAAATTAGATTGGAGCAATTGGAAGCTAGTGACTTTATGAGAAATCAAGATATTGGAAAACAGAACCAAAGGAATGAAAAAATGGAAGACAATGTGAAATATCTCATTGGAAAAACCACTGACCTGGAAAATAGATGCAGGAGAGATCATTTAAAAATTATTGGACTACCTGAAAGCCATGACCAAAAATAGAGCATAGACATCATCTTTCAAGAAATTATCAAGGAGAACTGCCCTGACATTCTAGAGCCACAGAGTAAAATAGAAATTGAAAGAATCCATCGATCGCCTCCTCAAATAGATCCCAAAAAGAAATCTCCTAGGAATACTGTTGCCAAATTCCAGAGCTCCCAGATCAAGGAGAAAATATTGCAAGCAGCCAGAAAGGAACAATTTGAGTATTATGGTAACATAATCAGAACAACCCAAGATCTAGCAGCTTCTACATTAAGAGATCAAAGGGCTTGGAATACAATATTCCGGAGGTCAATGGAACTAGGATTAAAACCAAGAATTACCTACCCACCTAAACTGAGTATCATGCTCCAAGGCAAAATGTGGATTTTCAATAAAATAGAGGACGTTCAAGCTTTCTTAGTGAAAAGACCAGAGCTGAATAGAAAATTTGACTTTCAAACACAAGAATCAAGAGAAGCATGAAAAGGTAATCAAGAAAAAGAACAAGAAAAAGAAGTTGAACTGTTTTGTTTACATTCCTACATGGAAAGATGATGTGTATGATTCATGAGACCTCAGTATTAGGGTAGCTGAAGGGAATATGCATATATACATATATATATATATATATATATATATATATATATATGTATATATATATATATTATATATATATTTTATATGTATATGTGAGTGTGTATGTATGTATATACGTATATATATATATATATGGAAAGAGAGAGAGAGAGAGAGAGAGAGAGAGAGAGAGGGAGAGCACGCACAGGGTGAGTTGAACATTAAGGGAAGATACGTAAAAGAAATAAAATCAAATTAAGGGATGAGAGAGGAATATATTGAGAGAGGGAGATAGGGAGAGATAAAATGGAGTAAATTATGTCGCATAAAAGTGGCCAGAAAAAGCAGTTCTGTAGGAAGAGAAGAGAAGGCAGGTGAGGGGGAATGAGTGAATCTCGCTTTCATCAAATTTGACCTGAGGAGGAAATACCATACATACCCGTATCTTACCCCACAGGAAAAAAGGAGGAAGAAGATAAAAAAAGGGGGGATGATAGAAGGGAGGGCAGATGGGAGTTGAGGTAATCGAAAACAAACACTTTTGAAAGAGGACAGGGTCAAGGGAGAAAATTCAATAAAGGGGGATAGATTAGGAAGGAGCAAAATATAGTTAGTCTTTCACAACATGAGTATTGTGGAAGGGTTATACATAATGATACGCATGTGGCCTATGTTGAATTGCTTGACTTCTTGGGGAGGGTGGGTGGGAAGGGAAGAGGGGAGAGAATTTGGAGCTCAAAGTTTTAAAAACCAAGTTCAAAAACAGAAAAAAAGTTTTTGCATGCAACTAGAAAATAAGATACACAGGCAATGGGGCATAGAAATTTATCTTGCCCTACAAGAAAGGAAGGGAAAAGGGGATGGGAGGGGAGTGGGATGACAGAAGAGAGGGCTACTGGGGAAAACGGCAACCAGAATATATGCCATCTTGGAGGGGGGGAGGGTAGAAATGGGGAGAAAATTTGTAATTCATACTCTTGTGAAGATCAATGCTGAAAACTAAAAAAAAATAAAAAATTATCAAGGAGAATTGCCCTGATATTCTAGAGCCAGAGGATAAAATAGAAATTGAAAGAATCCAATGATCATCTCCTCAAAAAGATCCCAGAAAGAAAACTCCTAGGAATATTATCACCAAATTCCAGAGCTCCAGATCAAGGAGAAAATACTGCAAGCAGCCAGAAAGAAACAATTTGAATATTGTGGAAACACATTCAAGGTAATACAAGATCTAGCAGCTTCCACATTGTCATCAAAGAGCTTAGAATATGATATTTTGGAGGTCAAAGGAGTTTGGATTAAAACCAAGAATCACCTACCCAGAAAAACTGAGTATGATGCTCCTATGCAAAATATGGATTTTCAATAAAATAGAGGACTTTCAAGCTTTCTCAGTGAAAAGAGCAAAGCTGAATAGAAACTTTGACTTTCAAACACAAGAATCAAGAGAAGCATGAAAAGGTAAACAAGAAAGAGAAGTCATAAGGGACTTACTAAAGTGGAATTGCTTTGCTTACATTCCTACATGGAAAGATGATGTGTATAATTCATGAGACTTTTCTCAGTGTTAAGGTAGTTGAAGGGAATATACATACGCATAGACAGAGGGCATAGGGTGAGTTGAATATGAAGGGATGATATCTAAAAATATAAAATCAAATTAAGGTATGAGAGAGGAATATATTGGGAGAGGGAGAAAGAGAGAGATAGAATGGGGTAAATTATCTCACATAAAAGTGGCAAGTTCATTGGAAGGGAAGAGGGGGCAGGTGAGGGGGAATAAGTGAATCTTGCTCTCATCAGATTTGACTTGATGAGGGAATAACATACACACTCAATTGGGTATCTTACCCTACATGACAGTAGGGGGAAGGGGATAAAAAAAGGAGGGATGATAGAAGGGAGGGCAGATAGGGGGAGGAGGTAATCAAAAGCAAACACTTTTGAAAAGGGATAGGTTCAAGGGAGAAAATTGAATAAAGGGGGACAGGATAGGAGGGAGGGAAATATAGTTAGTCTTTCACAACATGACTATTTATGGGAGTGTTTTGCATGATGACACATGTGTGGCCGGTGTTGAATTGCTTGCGTTCTTAGGGAGAGTGGGTGGGGAGGGAAGAGGGGACAGAGTTTGGACCTCTAATTTTAAAAGCAGATGCTAAAAAAAAAAGTTGTTTTCACATGCAACTGCTAAATAAGATATACAGATAATGAGGCATAGAAATCTACCTTGCCCTACAAGAAAGTAAGGGGAAAAGGGATGGCTGCGGGGGGGAGGGTGCGGGAGTGGGGTGATAGAAGGGAGAACTGACTGGGGAATGTGGCAATTTGATTATATGCCATCTTGGAGTGGGGGGAGGGTAGAAATGGGGAGAAAATTTATAACTCAAAATCTTGTGCAAATCAATGCTGAAAACAAAAAAATATCAAATAATGAAGTATGGAATTAAAAAAAAATTTAAAAATTTCTCCCCTTTCCTCCCCTCCCCCTCCCCAAGATGGCATGCAATCCAGTATAGGCTTTATATGTACATTCCTATTAAACATATTTACATATTAGTCATGTGGTATAGAAGAATTAGTAGGAATGGGAGGAACCATGAGAAAGACATAAAACAAAACAAAAGAATAAAAGAAAATAGTCTGCTTTGATCTGCATTCAGCCTCCATATTTTTTTCTAGATGTGGATAGCATTTTCCCTCATGAGCCTTTTGGAACTATTTTAGGTCCTTGCATTGCTGAAGAGCTAAGTCCAACAAAGTCAGTCATAATGTAATGTGGCTGTTCAAGTGTTCAGTGTTCTCCTGGTTCTGCTCACTTCACTCAGCATCAGTTCATGTAAGTCTTTCCAGGTTTTTCTGAAATCCACCTGTTCATCATTTATTATGGCACAATAGTATTCCATTACATTCATATACCACAACTTGTTCACCCATTCCCCAATTGATGGGCATCTCCTCAATTTCCGGGTTTGTCACCACAAAATGACTGTTACAGATATTTTTGTACATGTGGGTCCTTTTCCCACTTGTGTGAACTCTTTGGGATACAGCTCTAGAAGTGGTATGGCTGGGTCAAAGGATATGCACATTTTTACAGCCCTTTGGGCATATGTAGCCAGAATGGACTTTGTTTTCTTTGAATGACTCAGCTTGCCTCGTTGAGCTTCCCTGGACGCTGGGGCTTGCTCTTCCGGGGCAGGAGGCCCAGCGACCATGCCAGGGATCGGAGAGCTTCCTGTATGATGAGTCGTGGGGCTGGCTGAGGGGAGGTGTGTTAACGTGGTCTACGCTAGGGGGAGGGGCCAAGTCAAGAACCAATCGGCCCTGGTCGTTCAGGCAGCGCTTGATGATGTCAAAAACTCTATAAGAGGGGAGAGGACAGCTTGAAGATCCTCCTTTCCTTTTCCGGTTGGAGCCAGAGACGCCTACAGCCGAAGCTGAGCTGCCGGTAGCAGAGCTGACTGGAGGCTAGTGGGTAATCTTCTTACCGTAGAGGGGAAGCATGTATACGATTTTGCCTTATACCATCTCGCTTCTCTGTGGCCTCCTGGTAACCCTTGTGAGGCGGACTTATTGGGCCTGGAAGCTTTTGATGAAAATATCAAAATGGGAATGCTGGTTTCTGGGATTGTTACTGTGGAGTGTAAATACATGCTTTAGTTCTCCTGCCTTCTGCCTAGAGAATTCCTTATATCCTGTGGTTCCAGACCTTTTAGGCACATATGAGATTCTCTTTGAAATCATAAATTCTGCCTTCCTAATATAGCATAGTTCCAAAATGCTGTCCAGAATGGTTGGATCAGTTCACGACTCTACCAACAATGAATTAGTGTTCCAATCTTACCATGTCTTCTCCAATATTTATCATTTTCCTGTTTTGTAATGTTAGCCAATCTGATAGGTGTGGTGTGGTACCTTACAACTGTTTTGATTTGCATTTCTCTAACCCATAGTGATTTAGAGAAGTTTTCATATGACTATAGATAGCTTTAATTTCTTCTTCTGAAAACTGGCTGTTAATACCCTTTGACCAATTATTAATTGGGGAATGACTTGTATTCTTATAAATTTGACTCAGTTCCTTACATATTGAAGAATCAAGGCCTTTATCAGAGACACTAGTTGTAAAAATCCTTTCTTGGTTTTCTGCTTCCCTCCTAATCTTCGTTGCATTGGCTTTGTTTGTGCAAAAACTTTTCAATTTGATATAATCAAAATTACCCATTTTTTTCATTTCATAATGATTTCTGTCGCTTGTTTGGTCATAAATTCTTCCATTTTCCATAAATCTGACAGATAAATTATTACTTGTTCCCCTAATTTTTTTTAATAATATCAGCCTTTGAATCTAAATCATTTACCTATTTTGACTTTACATTGGTATCTGTTTTATGGGAGAATTCATCCTATTCACATTCAGTTATAACTTCTATCTGTGTCTTTCTCTCCATCCCATCTCCCGGATCCTGTTTATGCTTTTATTTTTCCCTTCTCCTTTTCCCTCCTCAAAAGAGCTTTGCTTTTGACCACAGCTCTCCTCAGTCTTCCCTCCCTTCTATCAACCCTTTCCATGTTCTTTTCTTTTTTACTTACTACTTCTTCCCTCCCTTCTAAACACCCCTCCCTTTTCTTTCCCTTTTCTCCTCCTACTGCCTGTAGGGCAAGTTAGATTTCTGTACTTAATTGAGTATGTTATGCCTCCTTGAACCAAATCCAACAAGAGTAAAGTTCAAACAATACTCATCTCCCTCTCTTCTTTCCCTCTACTATAATATGTTTTTGTGCCTCTTCATGTGATGTAATTCACCCTTTTCTGCTTCCCCCTTTCCTCTTCTCCCATTACAATCACTTTTCAAGCCTTCATTAGGTTTTTTATCATCACATAAGTTAATTTATACCCACAGTCTCTGTCTATGAATATCCCCTTTAAATGTCAGAATAAAGATATAATTCTCAAGACTTACAAATATCATCTTCCCATGTAGGGATGTAAACACTTTGCCCTTATTGAATAACATGTTTTTTTTTTTTAATTTTTCTTTTCTGTTTACCTTTTTATACCACTCTTGAGTCTTGTATTTGAAGATCAAATTTTCCATTGAGTTCTGGAATTCCCCTATTTCATTAACTGTCCATCTCCTTGCCTGAAAGATTATGTTCAGTTTTGCTGAGTAGTTGATGCTTGGTTGTAATTCAAGCTCCTTTGCCTTACAGATTATTATATTCCAAGCCCTCCATTCTTTTAATTTACAAACTGCAATGTCCTGTGTGATCCTGACTGTAGTTCCATGATATCTGAATTGTTTTTTTTTTTTTTTTCTGGCTTATTGCAGTATTTTCTCCTTGACCTGATAATTCTGGAACTTGTCTGTGATATTCCTTGGTGTTTCAATTTGGCATCACTTTCAAGAAGCAATCGGTGGATTCATTCAATGGCTATTTTACTCTCTGGTTCTGGGATCTTGGGCAGTTTTCCTTGATGACTACTTAGAAGATACTGTCCAGGCTCTTTTTTTCATCACAGGTTTCTGGTAGACCAATAATTCTTAAATTGCCTCTCCTGGAGCTATTTTGCATATCAGTTGTTTTTCCAATGATGTAGTTTATGTTTTCTTCTATTTTTTCATTCTTTTGATTTTGTTTCACTGATTCTTGATGCCTTGTAGAGATATTAGTTTTTACTTGCCCAATTATACTTTTTAATGAATTGTTTTCCTCAGCATTTGTACCTCCTTTTCCTTTTGGCCAATTTTACTTTTTAAGGAGTTGTTTTCTTCAGTGATTTTTTTCCATTTTGTCAATTTTATTTTTAAATGAATTGATCAATTTTTCTTCCACCTCTCTAATTTGACTTATAAAATCCTTCTTGTGCTCTTCCCAGAATCCTTTTTTGTTTGATTCCTTTTTGAAGTTTCAGATGTGAGTGTAGTGTCAATGCTGTCCTATTCTGAATTCATATTTTTATCTTCCCTGTCTCCATAATAAGAATCTATGGTCTTTGCTTTTCCAAGTTGATTTTTGCTCATTGTGTTTGTCTTCTTCCTGGCTTTTAAAGTGGATCTCTGCCTCTGGGGCACAGGAGGCTCTGTCCCATGCTTCTTGTATAGGGGGCTATTGGACTGGTTACTGACTTTGGGTGCTGGGGTGTCTGCTTTTGGCAGCTGGAAGCTATATATTGTTATAGCTTACCTGGTGCTGAGCTGGAACTGGCTGATGTAGGAGGATGCCAGGTGAGTTCCTTCGGCATTTCCCCAGGCTTAGACTAAAGCTTGATGAGGTGTTGGGGTGGGGTGGTCTGGAGTCTGGTGGTCTCCCAGCAGCAAGAGCTAGAGCATGGGTAGGCTCAGCAGTTAGTTGGTAGATGCCTGTCTCTGCTGCTGTGTACTGATTCCCCTGGCTGTGCAAAGGTACAGTGTATGAGGGCGGGGGGAGGGTTGCTGGTTCCACTACCCTGATACTCAGCATCTCCCACTGGTCTGCTGAGGTGGGGCTGGCTGCTGGCTTGCCTGGATGCCACCCATTCTGTACCAGTTCCCTTCAGACACAGCAAGAGGAACCTTTCCTATTAATCCCCCTAAAGCCCTGAGCTAAAAAACTGCTGCACCCCATCTTTCTGCTGGCTCCACTGTTCCAGGATTTTTCCTGGGGTGGTATTATATGAGTTTTTCAAGATCAGTAAGGGAGAGTGAGTGTGACTTCTGCTTACTCTGCCATCTTGGCTCCCGGAAGTGTCCTTTTTTTACCCTAGTTTGTTTTTTAAGGTATTATTTCCTTCTCCTTTACCAAGCTGTTAACTTGTTTTTCATGATTTTCTGGCATCATGCTCATTTACCTTCCCTATTTTTCTTCTACCTCTCTTACTTGATTTTCAAAATCCTTTTTGAGCTCTTCCATGACCTGAGACCAATTCATATTGTTTTGGAGGCTTTGGACGTAGGAGCTTTGACTTTATCGTTTTCTTCTGAGTGTGTTCTTTGACCTTCCTTGTCACCATAGTAACTTTCTGTAGTCAGATTTTTGATTTTTTTTTCTATTGTTTGCTCATTTCCCCAGCCTATTAGTTGACTTCTAACTCTTTGTTAAAGTAGGTCTCTGCTTCCAGGGTGATGACACAGTGCCTCAAACTTCAGGGGTTTTGTGCAGCTGTTTTCAGAGATACTTCTAGGGACCTGTAAGTTTTCAGTTCTTCCAAGGTGGTATGATCTAAGGAGAGGTGTTTACTACTCTCCTGGCCTATGCTCTTCTCTATGAGTGAACATAAGCACTCCCCCCTCCACTGTGGCCACAAGCTCTGCTATGCTACTGCTCCTCCTCACCCTGGCACTGCCCCCCAGGCCTGAGACCCAGATCTTAGGATGGACAAAGCAATAGTGTCCAGCCTCAGTGCTCACCAAAACACCCTTGTAATCTCCTTCTGATAAGTTGTTCACCCCCCTTACCATCTGTGGGCTGAGAGCTCCAGATGCAGCCACCACCACTGCTGCTACTAAAACAGTCATTCCCAAGGTCTGCTCCTGGTTTTCTGGGGCCTAATCTGTGCTGGCCTGGCCTGTGGTGGACTTCACTTGTCTCTCACTCTGTGGCAACAGACCTTTCCTGTTAACCTTTACAGTTGTCTTTGGCTGGAAATTTGTTTCACTCCATCTTCTTTTGGCTTCTACTGGTCTAGAATTCATTTAGGGTCATTTTTAAAAGGTATGTGGAGGGGCTTTGGGAAGAAATCAAGTAAGTCCCTGCCTTTATTCTGCCATCTTAGCTCTGCCAGAACCATAGACTTTGAAGAGTTAAAAGGATACATGGAAGCCATATAGTAACAGGAATTTATCAACTGACAAGTTGACAACGTGCCAAGTACTTTGCTATGCACTGAGAATAAACTACAAAAAATAAGAAGAAATCTCTATTCTCAATGATTTTATACTCTACATAACTACTGTTATTTTTCTTACATTCTGATGAAAGTGATAAAGACAAAAAGAAAGTAGAAAGAGAAAAGAAGCAAAGAGGCTTGATTATCCAGAAATTGTGCAATTACTAGCTGCCTGTTCAAGCTTTGTCCAATAGGAAGTAGTAAGGGTCATTGTAATATTTAAAAGAAATAGGCTAATGCAACATTTAGGTAATTAGTATGTGTAGCATAGGAGGATATCCTACCCAGAACAATGCAACTGTAAAAAGACAAAGTGAAACAAAACAAAACAAAAACAAAAACAACCAATACAGCAATTAAGTTTTGAAATTCTATATTTCAAGTTCTCCATAAATAGAAGCCAACATTAACCCAGTACTCAAATGGTCTCCATTTTTTTTATTTTAGACTTACATACTAAAATTTTAATACACAATAGAGAAAAGAAACATATTATAAACTTGAATATTGAAAGAAATACAAAATAAGAAAAGCAAAAAAAAAAGTATGTCATGTGCACAGCAAAATATGAGAGCATTTGAAATATATAGCAATGAATTTTCATTTCAAGAAAGCTTGTCTTGGGAGCTGTCCATCTTTGCTTCCTGGTAAGTGTTCTCTGCCGCACACTTTTTACTTTGTTCTTTTGTTCCCCTTTCTTCCTCACCCTGACCACAGAAAGCTACAATTAAGTGAGGATATATTTAGATAGATATACATATACATATTCATATATACACATACATTCATACAAATATAGAAATATATTTTCCCTAACAAATTCTACTCCTGATCTTTGTTTTTGTATTTATGTGTATCTCTTATTTCTTATCCCTCCTAACTCCTTTACTTTACTTTTACCTGCTACTTTGCCCTCCTATTACTTGATATACCCCAGCTCCAAGGATCCCTCCCTTATCCTCCCATTCCTGTAAATCCAAACACCCTTTAAGACCTGTTCCCTCACTCTCCCTTCTATAGATCGCACCCTCATCCTTTCTCCTTCTCTATGCCCTTAACATTTTATTTCTTTCTGAATTTAGAAGACTTTTAAACTCTTCTAGATGTACATGTATGATTCTCTCTTGAACCCATTCCCAATAAAAGTAGGTTTCCAGAACTAATGGCAATCCTACTCCATCTAATTCCTCTGTCTTGGCTCTTCCCTTTGCATCTCATTTCTATAAGATAATTACTCTTTTTAGCTGTTCCTAAATGGTTTTACTTTTAAAGTTGTATCATATTCAGGTCTATGCCAATCTTTCTTATGAACTACTTAATTACTAATAACAACCTTAGGCATACATTTTATGTTTTACATACTGTATAAGACAATAATAAAAATGTAGATGATAATTGTCAAAATGCCTATGTAGTTCTCTATCACAAAGTGTGCAAGACTCTACACAAAGAAGGTAGAGAAGAAGTAAAACATTTATTCAGACACCAGAGAGACATATCCCACAATTCATTTATCCAATGTATCAGAGCAATAAAATATTTCATACACAATATCACAAGCTCGAGCTGCACCATCTCAAAACCTATCTGACACCCTGCTGGGGTCTTCCTTAGATCAAACTCACAGTATAGCTAAGTCAGCCTGTGCAGCTCTATCACAAGGGCCAGCATTAGCAGCCATTAACAGCCATAACTGCTATTTCTCCCTCTCTGCATTTCTTGTGACACAACTTCTTGTTCCTGTCAGGAAACTACTCCCACCACATGTGTCTTAGGCTTCCTGTGATGTAAGCAGGTCACATGGCCTAATAATGGGTAGGAAAGATATTCAGATCTAAATTGCTAGTACATTCAACCCCAAGATCTTTCTTATCCATTACAAAGGGCAGTGGAAATTCTGGGATAGCTGGTGTCAACAGAAGTTTACACAACAATATAACAGGGATAATATGAGATAAGCATATAAAACAAAGTCATCATTCCCTCCTCCAATGAATGGGGGTCAAAATCTTGGGGTAAGGAGTGAAGGTCTAGTCCTCCAAAGCTTCTTCCTGCTGAAACTGGAAGTGGAGCTGTCCCTGCCCCAAGAGATTAAGAGTCGTATTAGAGAGGTCAGTTCTTAGCAAGTTGGCATCTGGAACTCAGTTGACACCAGGTCCAGGGATGACACACTACAGTTATGGACAGGTCCAGAAGTGACATCCGAACACATCAAACGGTGACATCTGGCTTAAGCAATCAGGCATCTGCAGGTGGATGGTACTAAGTCTGTAGGAAACAAATCTCTCAAACAAATTTAATATACAAAAGGCAAAAAGAAACAAAGAGACTATCATAGCCTCATTCATGATAGAATACATGACTCAAGGGTACAATTTCATAACCATTTTCTCCTGGGTAGATTACTATTACAGTATCATCTTTCCCATGTGCTATAATTTCTGCAGCCTTTGGAACATTGTCTGGCTTCTGCTTTACCCACACTTTAGCTCCCAATGTTATTCTATCGGTAGAACCAAATCCTTCCTTTCCTCTGATAGTTATTTTGGAAGAAGGGTCAGTTTTCACAAGAGGTATTATTTCACAAGGAATAATAATCAATTGAATTATTCTATCATTTTTACACAATTGTATAGGTTCTTCACCCAAATTCGGGAGTGTTGTAATAATTTCTCCTTGATAACTAGAATGTATCACTCCAGCTAATACATGTATTCCTTGAGCTGCTAATCCTGGTTTAGGTAATATCCATCCAAAATAATTCTTAGGGATTCTCATACATATCTCAATATAGACTTTTCTTACCTCCTTTCTATCCAGCCACAAGTTATCTGAACAATGTAAATCATATCCTGCCAAACCAGGTATTTTTAGATACGGTGATGGGATATCTTTCCTCACAGCCCAATACTCAATATTTTGGATCTTATGCGTCTGATGTTTTCTAATTTGCAGATTCAGGGTCATCATTCTGGCTAAAGATGTACTTCCTATTAATGGTCTATTATTCAAATTACTTAAAACAGTGAACAAAATTATCCCTCCAATGTTGATAGAAATTATTAGAACTTAACTTTCTTAACTGTTCTTTCAACAATCCATTCATTCTTTCTATCAATGCAGATGCTTGTGGATAATATGGAATATGATAAATCCACTCTATATTGTTCAATACACAATATCTCTTCATCTTATTACCTTTGAAATGTGACCCATTGTCACTTTGAACCTGCATTGGGGTTCCATGATATAGACTTATAATATCTAGAGTTTACAGTTGTTTTTCTGGGTTGCATTCTTATAAGGTCAAGCCACTAGTACACCTGAATAGGTGTCAACACAAGTACATATAAATTTTCATCCTTTGTCTTGGGGTGGTCATCCAATATAATCTATCTACCAAATTTGGGCTGGAACTTTTCCCCTTGCTATCTCTCCAGTTACTATGTGAGAAACAGTTTGCTGCTTTTCCAATTGACATACATGACATTCCTCTGTTACTTGTGTTAATAATAAACAAGAGATACTAATACCCATATCTTGTGCCCACCAATGTGTGGCCTGGACCCCTAAACATCCGGCTGTTTGGTGGACTCATTTTGCTAGTACTGTATCATCAGTTGGTGTCAGAGTAGGGACAATATGTTCAATAGCAATCTTTGCTAGTCGATCAGCATGTACATTATACTCACATTCTGGCATAGTGAGGGGCACATGAGCATCTACATGAAAAACTGACACATTAGTACCCAAAGATATGTCCCATATATCTTCCCATAGTTCTTTGCCCCAAAATTCTTTACCACAAATTTCCCAATTTTGTTTTTTCCACCTTGGCATCCATGCAGCTAACCCATTAGCTACCGCCCACAAATCAGTGAATATATGACACTGTTCTCATTTCTCTGTTTTAAATAGCTTGATGTACAGCCATAAATTCAGCATATTGACTACTTCTACCTATCCCAGTACTTTCCAAAGTTCTCTTAGTACATGGGTTATAGGCTACTGCTTTCCAATGTCTTTTATGGCCCAAATATTTTGCTGTACCATCAGTAAGCCATGCATGCTTCTGTTCTTCATTCCATCCATCATATCCATCATTCCATTTTAGCAAGTATTGTACCAACCATTGCCTTCATTCAGGAATTTTGTCATTTCCATCATTGTCAATGCTTGCAGTAGATTCATTAGAGCAGAAATTCCACTTTTACCTGTTCTTATCTATTCTGAATATACAATTTCCATTTAATTATGCTAGCCTCTTGTGCATGTCCAATTCTGTGAGATGCTGGGGTACTCATTACCCAAGTCATAATTTGGATTCCAGGCCTTAATATCACTTCATGGCCCAGAGTCAGTTGTTCAGTCTCTACCAAAGCCCAATATGTAGCTAACAACTGCTTTTCAAAAGGTATATGTTGTAATCCAGATGAAGGTAATTTCCTTGACTAAAATCCTAAGGGTACATTTTGGCTTTGTTGTTTCTGCCATAAACTCCAATTCACATAGTTATCTTGTACAGTCACTTGTAATTCCACTGGTCCACTTTGCATAGGCCATAAATCCAGAGCCAATTAATCTCTTCAAGTCCCAAATTAAATTCATACTTTTTCCTGGTGAATTTATGTAGAGGTTTCAAAATCTGTCTGAGTTGTGGAATGTGGTGTCTCCAATATCCAAACAGTCCTATGAACTTTTGTGCCTCCTTCTAATTGGTGGGGATAGGAAAATCTTGGATTTTCTGTTGAGCTTGTGGGAGAATTTCTCACAGTCCTTTATTCCATTATATACTCCAAAATTTTACAGTCGAGCTGGTCCTTGAATCTTTGCAGGGTCAATTTCCCATCCTTTGCTTTTCATATGCTCAATAAAAAGCATCAAACTCTTCTCCACTTCTTTTACATTTTTTCCTGTATCAAAATATCATCTAGGTAGTGGGTAAGCAATACACCAGGTAGCTTTAATTCACCCATATGTTCAGCCACAATCCTATGGCAAATAGTTGCGTTATGCAGATATCCTTGTGTCAAGCGGGTAAAAGTATATGGTCGACTCTGCCATGTAAAAGCAAAGTGATCCCACTGTTTGGAGTCTACTGGGATTGTAAATAAAGCATTGGCCAAATCAATAACTGTGTACCAAGTCCCATCATATTTCTGGATCCTTTCTATTAAGGTAACAGTATCTGGAACAGCAGCATACAAGGGTGGAGTCACTTTATTCAACTGTTTGTAATCCACTGTCATTCTCCACATTCCATCTGACTTTCATACTGGCCATACAGGATTACTCCATTGAGTGGTTGTAGGGACTAATATTCCTGCTTCAACATATTCCTTTATAGTATTGGCAATTTCATCTTGCCCGCCTGGCACATGATACTGCTTCAAAGTAATTACTTTAGAAATTTCAGGTAAAGTGACTGGGTCCATCTTTACTTTTCCCACCAAAACTGTATAAATTCCTATCTTCCTTACTGCAAATTGATATCTCCCCTCAGACAAATTCAGAGTCATACCTTTCAATCTATCTACTCCAATGATGTATTCAGGAATGGGTATAATGACTACAGTATATTCTTTCTTAGGCAATTGTCCAATTTTCATCATCAGTTTGACTTATTTAGCTGGTATTTCAGCCGCTCCTAGTCCTGTGATGGTAATAGGAGTTCCATGCTTAAATTTGTCAGGTTTCCATAAATCTAGCTGGCCTCTGCCCCAGTGTCTATCAATGCCCTAGTTACAGCATGTGATCCATTCTTCCAACATATAGTCAGATTAATATGGGGTCCGTAATCCCATCTGCATGTTTCTTTAATCTGAGATGGGGTTTGGCCTATTCCCTAGTCTCCTTGAAGGTATGACTCACTTGGATATAAGAGTTCAAGATCTGTAGGATTTGTAGGGGCAGTTCTTACTTCTCTATTCCATTTGCTATTAAGCCCCTCATCTAGGTACATTTTGTATAGCTTATCAGTTGGAATACCATCTATTCCTCTAAATCTACCCCTGCTTTCAATAGAGCAGTAAACATTTCTCTTCTTGTCATTCTATTCCAACATTGAATCTGTTGGTTTTTTATCCTTCTCTTCAGAGGAAATTTATCATTTCCACAGTCTCCTAAGTCACTTAAGTGTGAAATCTTATCCAGCACCTCTAAAAGAGGGTTCCCTACTTCTGCAATCAGCAAAGTCAGAATCACATGTTTATAAGTGGGGGAGTGCCATTTTAATAATCAAATTCCTATGAGAGACTCCCAAGGGAATTTCATAATAAACTTCAGCATTCCCCACCATAACAGCAATCTTCATTACCTCCTCCTTTAACTTTTTTATGCAGTTCCTAATTGAATATGCCTATGTAGTTCTGTATTGCAAAGTATGAGAGACTCTCCACAAAAAAAGGTAGAAGAAGTAAACCATTTATTCAGACACCAGAGAGCCATATCCCACAAGCCATTTACCCAATCTAGAGCCATCCCAAAACCTCTCCAACCCCCTGCTGGGGTCTTTCCTAGATCAAACTCACAGTACAGCTAAGTCAACCTGTTCAGCTCTAACTATCACAAGGGAGGCCATTAGCAGTCATTAACAGCCGTAACTGCTCTCTCTCTCTCTCTCTCTCTCTCTCTCTGCATTTCCTCTGACATAACTTCCTTTTCCTGCCAGGAAGCTCCTC
The DNA here is from genome assembly GCF_011100635.1 of Trichosurus vulpecula. Classification (NCBI taxonomy): domain Eukaryota; kingdom Metazoa; phylum Chordata; class Mammalia; order Diprotodontia; family Phalangeridae; genus Trichosurus; species Trichosurus vulpecula. The sequence continues at coordinate 392,829,229 of NC_050574.1, forward strand.
CCATTACATGTGTCTTAGGCTTCCTGTGATGTAAGCCGGTCACATGGCCTATTAATGGGTGGGAAAGATCTTCAAATCTAAATTGCTACTATACATACAGAAAAGGTAATTGGTCAGTCCTTATTGAATTCCTTGTAATCAGTCTTTGGTATTTATTTTATGTTTCTCTTGGCTCTTGGATGTCAAATCTTCCATTAAATTTAGGTGGTTTTTTTTTCTTTTTGACAGAATCCTGAAAGTCTGACAGTTCATTAAATGTCCATGTTTTTTTTTTTTCTTTAGGAATATGCTTAGCTTTGTTGGGTATGATATTTCCAGCTTCAACCCCAGTTCTTTTACTCTTTGATATATAGTGTTCCAAGACCTGTGGTCTTTTAGGGTCACCACTGCTAGGTCTTGTGTGATTCTAGTTGTAGTGCCAGTATATTTAAATTGTTTTTTCTTGTTGCTTTTAAAATTTTATCCTTGAGCTGAGTGTTTCAGAATTTGACTATAATATTCTTTTTTTTTTTTTTTTGCAGGGTGGGGAAGGCAGGGCAACTGGGGTTAAGTGACTTGCCCAAGGTTACACAGATAGTAAATGTGTCAAGTGTCTGAGACTGGATTTGAACTCAGGTACTCCTGACTCCAGGGCCAGTGCTCTACTCACTGCATGACTTAGCAGCCCCTGACTATAATATTCTTGTGGGTTTTCCTCATAGGATCTCTTTCAGGTGATGATCGGTGGATTTTTTTTTTTTCTATTTCTACCTTTCCTTTGATTCTAATGCTTCAGGACAATTTTCTTTAATTCTTTTTTGCATTATTGTATCAAGATTTTTAAAATTATAGATTTCAGGTAATCTGATTATTCTTGTGTTTTCTCTTCTTGATGTGTTCACCAGAGTAGTTGTTTTTTCTTATGTTTTGCTTTCTCTGCTATTTTTTCATTTTTTATATTTTGATTTATTATTCCTTGATCTCTTATAACTTCACTGACTTCCTCTTGCCCAGTTCTAATTTTCAAGGAGTCATTTTCTACTTTAATATTCTGGATCTCCTTTTCTAACTGGTTGACTTTTTCTTCATAATCTTCTTGTTTTTCTTGGATTGATTTTTTTTAATTTTTCCTCAATCTCTCTCATTTGATTTTTAAACTCTTTTTAAAGTTCTTCTGTGGATTCTTTTCGGGCAGGTGACCATTTTACATTAGTTTTTTGGACAGAAGAGGGTTTCTGTGCTTCAATATCCTCCTCTGAAGAGAAACTCTTGTCTTCTCTATTCTATCAGTAACTCTATGGTTGGACTCTTTCTCTTTGCTTGTTCATTTTCGGAGTAGTAGTAGTAACTTAATTTTTGTAATCACCTCTATTCTTTGGGTGTGGGGAAATGGTACCTCTGGCCTCAGATCTTCGGTTTCCTTCTCTGGCCTGGAACTGGAACCAAGACCTCCAACCTCCTGTGAGTGCCCACAGCCAGTGGCATCACTGCCCCACTGGTTTTGCACTTACTGGATAAATGCTGGTTTCTTCTTACCCCAGCCATATCTCCACAGCACAGCTGGGTCTGGCATTCCTTGTCAGGAGAGGTTCCCTTGATCTTCCCTGGCTCAGATGCTGGGTATATCACCAATGTGATACCCACAGCAGCTGCTATGAATGTGCCAGCATATTTCCAGGTTTGGATCACAAAATATAATACTCTCCTGCTCCAAGACAAAACCAAGACATTTATTCAAACACCAGAAAGGCAAATCCACCATAGTAATAAAGAAGTTAATACACATTACCATTTCAGAGATCACCTCCATCCCCAAGACTTCCCTCTGTCAGGGCCTCTCCACAAACAATCTCCTTTAAGCAAAATCACTCCCTCTCTCACATTAGTTGCTCTGTCCTCTCTCTCCCCCAGCTCTGCCTCATTCCCGCTTCCTGCTCCACTCTTTCCTGCTCCACCCATTTGGCAAACTCCTCCACCACAGGTTTCAAGAGACTCAGGCTTCCATGTGACTCAGGCTCCATGTGACCCAGGCTCAAAGCAGGTCACATAGACCTATTAATGGGCGGGAAAGATCTTCCTATTACATTAGCATTACTCTGGGGTAAAAAAAGGTCCTTTTGCTGGGGATGAGGCAGCCTCCCAACCCAGGTAATCCCAGGGTTTGCCGCTGGTTTAAGGGGACCTAGGACCTAAGCTGGAGGTGTTTATTCTTCACATGGACCAACACTTTCTTCAGATATTGTTCTGTTGTCCCAGGAGGACCCTTGTTGCACCCCTACTCTTATTTATTTTTACCAATCTGTGTTTGGCCTGAGGTGCTTGAAATCTTGAGAGCTTGGGATTTTCTCACCTATTCTACCATTTGCCAAAATCCTCTCCTAATAAGAGCAAATGGTCTCCACTTTAAAAATATATTTTTAAACATCTAGACCATTATTGGTTTGACTAAATAGATCATAATATAGTCCTTTGTTATTTGGGAATATGTATTGTTTTCCTTAATTCAATCTTATATTGCTCCTCCTGCTTAAATGTCAAAAGTTAGATTTAGTAATAAATCTCCCACATGCAACAAGCAAAAAATATGGCCTAAAAGTTTAAATATGATACCCATGGTTATCTGCCATATGTTGATACATCTCCTACTCTAGAGATGCATTGTAATACCTTTTTGCAGTATAAAATTTAAAGAAGACATTGACACATATCTTTATAGATATGGATATGTGTGTTTGTATGTTTATATTTATATATATGTATATTTATACATACATTTTATATGTATATGTGTACTCAGGGAAACTAATAACTATAGAATTAGATTAACAACAATGCAATATGGATAAATGTACATGCAGCTAAACATATATATGTATATATGCATATATGTGTGTATATATATGTGCATGTGTGTATAAATATATATTTTCACACACAATTTCAAAACATTTTATAAAATGTGGGTCAAGTGTACATGCTTAAAATTTATACATGCTTATGCACATATATACATATGTTTATATGTATGCCCATATATAAGGATATAGATATATACACAGAGAGAGAAATATAAAGATACACCTATGTACACATATAGTTATGGATAATATATATGTGTGTGTTCCAAAAGTCTCAATGTAGCTTAAAGCCATTAAAACCACACACATAGTATACATATGCACATATGTATGTACATACATATACGCATACGTTCACAAAGGCAGCGTGAAGTAATGGTTACAGGATCAACATGGAAGTCTCTAGACCTTGAGTTCAAGTCCTGCATTGGATACATACTTGCTTAGTGATGATGAATTATCCTTAATTCCTTAGTCACCCTAGAAGACTATCTATGACTGAATAATAGATAAGTCTTTCATTGGCATCATTGGTGGGAGTTTCCACACCAGGAATTCCTTACACCAAATGAAACCACTTGTCTGCAACTTATAGCTTCTGAGAGAAGCAAGATATGTCTGATAGAGGACTTGATCTATGATAGTACTGACTCCCAGCACAGCACTCTATCCAAGCCACAACATAGTACATATGCAGTGATTAAAATGTTTTTATGCCCTGAAATGTGGATAATACAGAAAAGAAAAATTACAAAATGTTGTTAGAATAGGATTTGTGTATTGTAAGAGAAAAACACACAGAGACAGAGAGATAGAGACAGACAGAGAAGAGAGACAGATACAGGGAGAGGCAGAGACAGAGTGGGGAAAGTAAGACAAGCAAAAACGAGAGAGAGAGAGAGAGAGAGTCTGCATGTGTATTATATTTCTTTATCTGTCATAATGGTTGCTTCATTGTGACAATGACAAGCACAATAGCGTTTGCTTGAGTCAGAGTAATATTAGCCACCTTCTGCCATGACCCTAAAGAATGATTAAGCTTTAAAGTTTAAAATAAAATTTTAAGTTGAAAAGAATGGAATTGCTTCAGATTTGATAGATTTGGGGCCTCTAGGAGCAAAGGCAAGATGGCAGAATAATGGAAACAGCCAAGCTCTCACATTATTCCCCTCCAAACTACAATAAAATAACACATCAAATCAAATTATGGAGCAGTAGAACCAACATAAAGGTCAGAGAAGATTGTGACATGAGGGTTGGGGAAGTGCACAGAGCAGTAACACCAGCTGTGGGCCTTTGATGGAGTAATAGCAGCAGCAGCTGCTTTGGGAGCTCTCAAGCCAGAGATGGTAAAGATTCTAGTAACTGGTCAGAAAAAGATTACGTGGGAGCCTTTGTACTAACAGTGGGTATAGGAGAGGAGTATGTTTGGCAACTCCATTGTCTATTCCCACTCCTGGGTCACAGAGAGAAAGGAGAGCTTGTCCTCAAAAGGGAGCAATATAACTTTAAATCACAAAGAGTCAGGGGCCTTTCCAGGGTAAGGACCAGAGTTCAGACCAAGAGAACAGTGATCACATGTGTTCCCAGATCACATCACCTTGGAGGAATTGAAAATTTTCAAACTCCTAGAATTAGTTCTGAAAACAGCAGTGTGAAAAATCTTTAAGATTGAGACCATTCCTCCCCTCCTCCTACTCTCACCCTGAGAGCAGAAACCAACTTTAACATGAAATTCAAAGTAAAAAAATAGACTGGAAAATTAGCAAACGACAACAAAAAACCCAACCATGAAAAGCTACTATGGTGATAGGGAAGATCAAGACAAAAATTCAGAAGAAGAAAATGATGTCAAAATAGCTATAAGCAAAGTTTCAAAGGAAAATAAATAATGTGAATTGGACACAAGGCCAACAAAAAAAATTAAGGACAAAAAATTGATTTTAAAAGTCAAATAAGTATTGTAAGAAAGTTGTGTAAGGAAATGAAAGCAAGGGAACACAATTATGGAAAAAAAAACCAGTTAACAGCTTGTTAAGGCAATAAGACTTTTCCCTGTTCTTCCCTTTTGGGATGCTAGGACTCTCTTTTGTTTGAATGGGGCAGATAAAGTGGGATTTTGCCTTGGAGTGTTTCTCAGCATTAAGACAATCAAGAGTCATTGACTTGTATATAATGTGACACTGGGGATGGGGAACTTTCACACACCCTGCATGGGTGATGTGAGAAACATGGTTTTGGGGATCACTGAACTTCCCCAAATTGTGAGAACACGCGGCTTTGGGGATCATTGGACTTCCTAGGCAGGGACAAAGTCCTGAGGAAAAACCCTGTGATAATCCCTAGGGAAGGCTGTACAGACCACAGGACTCCCAGAGGAAGACCAAGTGGTAGCCACCGCTGTGATCCCCAGATCTGTGGGGATCACAGGACCTCCTAGGGATCAGACCCTAAGGAGGACCCAAGTGATGGCCCCTTAGGACAGCAGCAAGATCACAAGGCTCCCAAGACAGGGCCAGAAGTCCCAAGTGATGTCCCCTTAAGAAGGCTGTGCAGACCGCAGGGCTCCCCAAGGGAGTCCAGAGTGGTAGCCCTCTTAACACCACAGTGGGGATCACAGGACACCCCAAAACAAGATCCAGGAGTAAGCACAGTGAGCTTCCACTGCCTATTGCTTTCCTTCACTTGACCTTAGAAAATCCATGTGTTTTGCCTATTCTCACCCAAAGAACTCAAGACCAGAGTGGGCAGAGAAAGGCATTTTATTACGCTCCTGGAGAGAGCATGTAGTGCTCACAGGAACACTCACACTGATACAGCTGCAGGAGCCAGGGTAACCATTCCCTCCACTCCTGCTAGAGTTACGGTTAGTTTACAATCTTTGTTTTTTACATAGTCTTCCTAGGTTATACAGTTTATATAAAGAGGATAATAAGGATACAGAAGCAAAAGTGAAGTTCATTAGATTTTCCTTGTCTTAGTTTAGGATTAAACTATATTCTTTTACTTCCCCTACTTTCCCTCTTTAACATATGCAAATTATGCAAATCAGTAGGCTGGGATTCTTGACCAAGACCAGACCCTAGATAAGCTTGAACTGGTTCAAGTGGGTTTGGCCTCTCTAATTCCCCAGACTGCCTTCTCAAAAAGCATGCACATGCGTACAAGCCTCTGACCTCTCACCTGACAGACCTGGAGGCCTGGTCTCTGCTAAAGCTGGGATGGGGGAGGGCGGGAAAGCACACCTTTAGTTCTGTGGAAACAAAACTCCTCCTCCCATTTCTTACAGGTGAGGTCAGAGGCCTCAGGGCTCCAAACAGGATATAATTGAGGGGAGCTTGGCATTTGACTTTTGGGGCACGCTCATGGAAGGTGTGTTGAGACTTTGGACAAGCTGTAACTGCCCCCCGGCTTTGTAACTCAGACAGATAAGATGTTGGTGCTTCTCTGGTAACTAAGAATTGTGATTTGAATCAGGCAAGGTCTGTCTGTTTATGTTGGTAATTTCTGTTTGTATTTGCCTTGAGGTTCAGGGGTAATGATATATGTATGTTCAATTATACTGAGATTGTCACCCCCTTAAAGTTTCTTTCCTTAGAAAAGCAGATCAAAGAACCTGTGTTCACAGCTTTCTGTGTGCTGGTTGTTGCTGGTTTTACACAGTCACAGTAGCTGCCGGCAAGATTGTTGATATACAGCTTCATAAAGGAGGCATAAAAATACAGAAGAAAATAACACCTTAAAAACAGAATTGGAAAAGTGGTAAAAGAGGTAGAAAACTTCACTAATGAAAATAAATCCTTAAGCAGAATTGGCTACGCGGAAAAAGAGGTTCAAAACTCACAGAAGAAAATAATTCTTCAAAAAATAGAATCAAGCAAGTAGAAACTAATGTCCCCATGAGGAATCAAGAAACAACTTTTTAAAAATCAAAAGAAGGAAAAAAAGAAGAAAATGTGAAATATCTCATTGGAAAAACAATCAACCTAGAAAATATAGTCAGAAGAGATAATTAAAGAATTATTGGAATACCTGAAAGCTATGATCAAAGAAAGATGTTAGAAATATGCTTGACACTGAAATTCAGGTGGCAAGGGCAATTTATTATAATTGAGGAATTCAAAGGAATTGTTAAATGTTCTTGGCCAGGAGCAGACTTCCCCCTTCTTCAGGAAGAGGGAGTGGGGAGTATAGGAGTGAGACCAACTTTATTCTGTTGGACTGATGTATGGATTGGTTTTCTCCCTTCTGGGTCACAATCTCCCCTATATGCTCCCAACATGCAGCTCCTTGGCATGTTCCCTCCTCCTCGATATATGTCCCATGTTCAAAAATGGCAGAAAACACCTTCATGTGGGTGTGTGAGGTAATATTCCATTAGCCAATTAAGCATGCATGGTAGCCATTTGACCCAGTTTTCTCTTCAACCCTGGCTGTTATCTGACCAGTTTTCCTAACATCCTGAAACTGCAGTTTCTGCAAAACCACAAACTCTATTCCCATTGGCTGAGGACCCTCATCCTGGTTAAGTTTTAGTACTTCTTTGGTCAGGCTGACACTTCATTAATTATTCTATTGAACTCAATTAACTCTTCTGTGGAACCCTAACTCTTCCTAAATTTACCCATCTCTCACAGAGCCTAGACATTAAACTTCAAGAAATTTTAAAGGAAAATTGTCCCAATATCTGAGAAGCAAAGGGTAAAATAGAAATTGTAGGAATCTACCTATCACTATCTTAAAGGAACCCCCAAATGAAAACTCCCAGGAATATTATAGCTAAATTGCGAAGCTGCAGAATCAAGGAGAAAATACTTCAAGCAGTCAGAAAGAAATCATTCAAATGTCATGGAGTCAGTCAGTATCACACAAAATTTCGCATGTTATGTCAAAGGAGCAGAGAGTTTGAAATATGATATTCCAGAAGGCAAAAACACTAGTACTACAACCAAGAATAACCTACCCTACAAAACTGAGTATGATCTCTTTGGGGGTGGGGGATAGAAATTTAATGAAACAGAGGACTTTGACTTTCAAATACAAGACTGGAGAGAAGCATAAAAAGGTAAACTTGAAAGAGAAATCATGAGGGGTGCAATAAAGTTAAACTGTTTACATTTTTATATGGCAAGATGATACTTGTTAACTCCTGAGTGCTTTATCGTTATTAGAGAAGTTAGAATGATTCTACAAAGACAGAAGACAGGGAGTGTGTGGGATGAAAGACCCTCACCAATTAAATTTATAATAAGGAGCCATCTCAGGGTGGGAACAGAAATAAATTTTATTCAGTTCCCGAGAATTGGGCGTCCTCTGCTAGCACAGAGCAAAACCAGCAAAGGAAGCACTCTACAAGGGGCAAAGCATCCATAATTATACCTAACACAAGAGAATTCCCACCCACTTCTGACCCTTCTCACCATTGGCTGGGAGGTGGGCTTACAATCTGAGCATGAAAGCTAGACAAAGAACCAGGAAATTGAAGCACAGAAACTCCAATTCCCATTCCCTTAGTTAATGATTACAGCTGAGGTGACATCTATAAATCTAAAGAAGGAGAATAGGATAAGGGGAGGGGGAGACCCTCTCCATCCTCTTACAGTACTTTTACAATAAAGGAAAGCAGGTCACAGTGACCCTATTCTTACTGAGCAAATCTTTAAACCAGAACCACAAGAAAGAACAAAAAGTTTCAGGGTAAACTTTCCCAGAGGCTGAGCCATCAGGCTCTCACGGCCTCAGAATTTTTTTTTCACTTCCCTATTTCTTGATTTTTAAACATTTCTTAGTATAGATCTAGATATATAATTATACATATCTTCCCTGTAAAGTCTTCACATTTCATTTACTTCACACAGGACTAAATCGATTATGTTGGGATGATCTAAGAAAAAATGTGCAGATAAGAAAGCAAGTTGCATTGGGAGAAGAAGTAATGGAAAGGAAGAATGGAGAAAATTATCTCACACAAAAGAGGTGCAGAAAGAAGAGCTTTTAGAATGGAAGGGGGAATTGGTGATTGAAAGAAGGCAAAGCTTGAACCTTACTCTCATCTTAATTGGCTCAAAAAGGAAAGAATATATATACATACTCAACTGAGTATACGAATCTGTCTTACCCAAAAGGAAACAAGAAATAGAAAAGGATAAGTGAAAAGGAGGAGTAGGAGGTGCTAAAAGATATGGAATATTAAGGGAGTTGGTGGTCAGAAGCAAAACAGACTTTTGAAGAGAGACAGGAAAAAGAGAGGAAAATAGAAGAAAACAGGATGGAGGAAAATGCACAATTATAAACATAACTGTGAATATGCATGAGATGAATTCACCGATAGAAAAGAAATGGATAGCAGACTAAATTAGAAAATATAATCCAAGAATATGTTGTTTATAGGAATGTGAGAGACACACAGAGTTAAAATAAGGGCCTGGAAAAAAATCTACTGTGCATCAGTTGAAGTATAAAAAAGAAAGCCAGGAAATCAATCTCAGACAAAGCAAAATGGATAAGGAGTGAAATGTCTCGTTAAAAGAAAACATAGACAATGATGTAATATAATACTAAACATATGCACCAAATGACATAGCATCCAAATTATTTTTTTTAATTTTAGACTCAAGTAATAAACCTCAAATACAGAATAGAGAAAAGAAAAAGAAACATATCCTAAACTTAAATATTGAAACTTAAATACAAAGTAAGAAAAGAAAAAAAGCGTATCAGGTGCACAGAAGAAAATATATAGCAACAAATTTTCATTTCAAGAAAGCCTATATGGTAAATACTACACCTTGTGTTGAGAGCTGTCCCTCTTTTCTTTGCCTCCTTGTAAGTTTTCTTTCGTTCTCTACTGTGCACTTTTTACTTTGTTCTTTTCCCCCGTTCTTCCCCCTCCCCCCAAAAAAGGCTACAATTAAGTGTGGATATATTTGGATATAGATATATACATACACATATACATATATACACATACATACATATACATATACACATATACTTTCCCTAACTGATTCCACTCCTGATTTTTGTTTTTATGTTTGTATTTCTTATTTCCTATCCCTCCTGGCTCCTCTACTTTACTTCTACCTGCTACCTTGCCCTCCTATTACTTAGCCTACCCCGCTTTCAAGGATCTCTCCCCTATCCTCCCATTCCCAGAAATCTAAAGACCTTTCTATAACCCTCTTTGACCTATTACCTCACCCTCCCCTCTAGATATCCCTTTCTTATTGTCTCCTCCCTCCCTATCCCCTTACCATTTTATGTCTTCTGAATTTAGAAGACTATCTATCTATATATGTATATATATATATATACATGAGTGTATATATGTATACATATATATTCATACATATACAAACACACACACACATATATTTCCCTTAAGCCCCTATCTATTTCCCTGTGTCAATTCTTCTCTTGCACCTCATTTGTATAAAATAATTACTCTTTTTAGCTGTTCCTAAATGATTTTACTTTTTAAAGTCATATCATAGTCAGGTCTACCTCAATCTTTGTTATGAACTGCCCAATTACTAATGACAATCTTAGGCATATATTTTACATTTTACATACACAAAAGATGAAAAGTCTGTCATTATTGAATACCTTGTAATCAGTCTTTGGTATGTACCTTACATTTCTCTTGGCTCTTATATGTCAAATCTATTAACTTCAGATTTTGTTTCTTGGTTGTTTTTTTTTAAGCAAAGTACTGAAAGTCTTACATTTGACCAAATGTCCATTTTTTTTTTCCATTCAGGATTATGCTTGACTTTGTTCAGTATGATATTTTTGGCTAGAACCCTAGTTCTTTTGCTCTTTTATATATACTGTTTCAAGACCAGTATTCCTATAGGGTCTCTGCTGCATGGTCTTGTATGATTCTATTTAAATTGTTTTTTCTCCTGTTGCTCTTAATATTTCATCCTTGAGCTGAGGGTTTCACGATTTGACTATGATAGTCCTATGAGTTTTTCTCAAAGGGTCTCTTTCAGGTGATGACTGATGGACTTTTTCTCTTTCTACTTCCCTCCCCTCCTTGTTCTAATTCTTTCTTGTATTATTGTATCAATATTCTTATTTTTGATCATAGTTTTCAGATAGTCCAATTATTCTTATGTTTTCTTTTCTTGATCTGCTCTCCAGATCAGTTGTTTTACTTTTTCTTCTATTTTTTTATTCTTTATATTTTGTTTTGTTATTTCTTGATCTCTTATGCTGATGTCCCCCTGCCCAATTCTAATTTTCAAGGTGTCATTTTTTCCTTAAGATTCTGTATCTCCTTTTCTAATTGGTGCCTTTTTTCCATAATCTTCTTGTTTTTCTTCAATTGTCTTCTCTATTCCCATAAAACCTTTATAATGTTGGGTTCTTTCCCCTTTGCCTATGAAATTTTGTAGTAATAGCTTAATTTTTGTAATTGCCTCTAGTCCTGGGGTATGGTGGATGGTGCCTCTGGACTTCAGTTGTCCCTTCTAGCCTGTAACCAAAGCCAAATTTCCAGCCTAATCACCTAAAGAAAAAGGTTTGCACAAATAAAATTAGTCCGGTCAACATTAGAAGGAATGCAGGAGACTGGGAAGGGGGCACTTTACAGAAACTTTCCCTGATAAAGGCCTCATTTCTCAAATATAAATGGAACCAAGCCACCTAAACTGAACACCTCCAGAGAAAGAACTGATGAAGTCTGAATGTAGATCAAAGCACAACTTTTTAAAAACATTACTTATTTTCCTGAGGTTTTCATTTTTGGTCTGTGTATTCTTTTATAACATCACTATTATGGAAATATGTTTTGCATGACTGCACATGTATAGTTTATATCAAATTGCTTGCCTCTCAAAGAAGGGGGCAGGCAAGGAGTAAAACAATTTAGAACTCAAAATAAAAAAATAGATCTTAGAGGTTTTTACATTTAATTGTTTTTTTTAAAAAAGGGAGAGAAAAAAGATTGCTCTAGATATTTGGAGATATATTAATTGCCTGTGGGTAGGCTGGGCCAAAATAATAACAGTGATAATTTTACCTAAGTTAATTTCCTTACTCAGTGCCATACCAATCAAACTACCAAAGATGTATTCAATAGAGCTAGAAGAAATCATAATAAAATTCACCTAGAAGAAGAAAACGTCAAGAATATCAAGGGAATCAATGAATAAAGGTGAAGGAAGGAGGCCTAACAATATCAGATTTCAAACTATTACAAGTCATCAAAAAATCTGTTAGTGACTAAGAAATACAGTGGTGTATCAACGGAATCTATTAATTATAAAACACACAGCAATAGCTAATCCTATGAATCTTGTTACTGTTGCTGTTGTTTCTTCTTCATTCTCAAAGAGGACCATGACATCAGGAAAGTGAGGCCATGACATGCAAGTGCATTGTATTTAAGTGAGGGAGGGCTGTGCAAAGCCACCATCCTCACTTTCTCCTCTGGAGCCATCTTGCTCCGGTGGTGAGATATAGATCAGGATGACTGGAGATGGCCCTGGATATAGTTGGAGACCTTGGCCTTTTTAAGCTTAGATCTTTAACAGGTCTCAGTTTGAGGCAACAACCATTCAGTGATTAAGGCTAGGTAAGAAAGGAGGCAGAGAATGGCCTCTTTACTTAGTTAAAAAAAAATTAATCTGGGAAAGAATCACGTGAATCTAGTGTTTGGTAAATTCAAACATCCAAGATTTGTGGGGAAGAATTACCTATTTTACAAAAATTACTGAGAAAACTGGAGAGCAGTGTGGAAGAAAATAGACATAGTCCAAGATCTCATACCTTATACCAAAATAAGGTCAAAACAGGTAAATCATTTAGACATTAAAGGTAATATCACAAGTAAATTAAGGGAACATGGAAAATTTTACCTGTAAGACCTATGGATAAGGGAAGCATTTGTGACCAAACAATAGAGAAGATTATGGGAAGCAAAATGGATAATATTGATTATAAGAAATTAAAAAGGTTTTACACAAAGCAATATATCCAAAATTAGAAGGAAAGTACAGAACTGGGAGGAGGGGTGATTTACAGCAATTTTCTCCGATTAAAGACCACATTTCTCAAATATATAGTGAACTGAGCAAAATTTATATATAAAAAGAGCCATTCCACAGTTGATGAATAGGCAGTTTTCAAAAGAAGAAATCAAAGCTATCAATAGAAACATGACGAAATGTTCTAAATCACTAATGACTAGAGAAATACACATTAAAACAACTCTAAAATACCACCTCACATCTATCAGATTGTCTAACATGAAACAAAAAAACAATGACAAATGCTGGAGGGGATATGCAAAAATTGGGACACTAATATCTTATTGCTGGAGTTGGTAACTGGTCCAATCACTCTGGAGAATAATTAGGAGCTATATCCAAAGGGCTATAAAAACTGTTCATGCCCTTTGACTCATCAATATCACTAGTGAGCCTGTATCCCAAAGAGATCAAAGAAAAGGGAAAAGAACCTACATGTACAGAAATATTTATAGTAGCTCTTTTTATAGCAACAAAGAATTGGAAATTGAGGGGATGCTCATCAATCAGGGAATGGCTGAACAAGTTGTGGCATATATTTGTTAAAAAAACCTGACAAGACTTACACAAACTGATGCAAAAGCAAGTGTGCATAATCAGGGGAATATTGTACACAGAAACAACAAAATTGTAAGGATGATCAGTGATAAAAGATATGAATTATCTTTCAAAGATAATTCCAGTGGACCCATGATGAAAAATGCTACCCACCTCCAGAGAAGAATTTTGAATTAGCAATTGTTAGTAGTTGGTCAATAAATGTGCATTGAGTAAAAGAAGGAATCACAAACACTGGACCCAGGCAAAATGTATGAGAAAGAAAAATTTAAGTTTCTTGAGAGCAGGGATTCTTTCATTTTTGTCTTTTTATCCTCAGGGCCTAGCAAAGTACCTGGCACATAGTAGGGAACTTAACATGTTTGTTGATTGATTCCCCTCAGTTTTTTTAATCTACTGAATAAGGAGGCTCTGCTAAGTGATTTCTAAAGTCCTTTCTAAAACTAACATTCTGTGGTTCTGTGACAAATGATATCTTTATTTATGAATTTCCTTAATGACAGTATTCCTAGATGGAATTAGATTACACTCATCTCACAATCTAAGAACACAGAGCATACATTGTGTTCCACATTCCAATTTCTTTCAGAAGTGCACAAAAAAATTCCCAGAAGGCAAAGCTCCAAATATGCTAGCAAAATCATAGAGATGAAGTTTTAATAGTATATCTCACCAGGTGTTCTCCACAAAAACAAACAAACAAACAGGAAGTAGAATTAAATTGCAGCCAGGATAAATTTATTTACATGTCATCAGGTCATACATAAAGAAAATAAAGCTTTTAGATAAGCCCACAGGATTTTCATTTAGGGAAAACTTTATAAAAAAAATGAGAAAGAGAGCTGTTTTTAATGTGCTTTTTTTGGTCATTTTCTCCTTTCTGAAGGCAAGGGGTCAGAGCTAATAACCTTTCCTAGTCCTTTCCAACTTTCTGATTCTGAGTGAATTTAGCCATCAACTAAATAAATAATATTCACATGACTCTTCCTTCAATAATGAATAGTATTTAAAGAAAAGCATTTTACAAAACACTTTTTAGAAGGAATCTAAAATCTGACTTCATGAAAGGGGTTAATCATTTCTGGATGAATTAATCTGACTTGGAGAGAAAATAAAACCCAATACCTAACCTGTCCCTTATACTCCTACTTCCTGCAGTTCTGCTTACTACTCCCATTTCTACCTTTGTTCTCCAATCATTTCCCCTAAATCAATATTCTTTCCTCAGTCTTTTAAAGACACATACCAATTTCTCTTTTTTATTCAGCATGTATATTTTTATTGGTACAGGAATCTCCCTCTACAAGTGAAACTCAGCATTTACTCTGTGTGTCTTCAGCTCTCAGAGAATTCCTGGGTGGATCAGAGCTGAAGTAGGGGAGGGTTGAAGTGACTTGCCCATGATCCCACAGACATTGTGTCATAAAGGTATGACTTGAAAGCTAATCTTCTTTATTAATTCTGCCATAGCTCCTCTCTTACATACGTATTCATGAATACTTCAATAAAATTTGGAAATTTAAGATTATTCTTCAACCACCACTTACACATATTACTTTCCTAGTCTATACTCAATAATGGACAGGCATCCCTTATTCCAAATAAATTTTACAAAATACCCAACTAACAAAATTAATAAAAATAATTTTAAAAATCTACAAAACTAATTTTTTCCCACTGCCTGCAATAGAGAATTTTAGGAAGTTCCTGATGAGAAAACAATTTGTTTCAAACAGTACCAACTACTGGCAAAATAAAATATAGAAGCCCAGCTCTATTAGATTTTTAAGAAAGAAACATATTTTGTTTGTTTCAATTCTTTCTTTTTTGTGGCTTCAAGAAAGTGATATAAGGATCACCCTTTGGAGCCTGGACAATGGAAAAGTGTATGGTAGGTACTGGAGACTACATCATACTGATGAGTCAGGTTGTGTTACAACAGGACATCTCAAAGAATTTCAAAGACTTAGGCCAACTCCAAGCCAACTAGCAAGATTTATTGTGGTTTTGAGGTTTCATGGTCCAGTGAGTGGCTAAGGTCCTTAGAGAACTAGCAATTTCAGCAAGGCAAGACAGACAATTTTATAGAATATATCATGCTGATTACACAATCAAAATTTGCATAGAATATAGGAATATGATTAATATTAAAGAGGCAGGAAGGGTTTGTTAAGGGATTACACAATAGGGGAGGAGTCCAAGCCCCAATGGGACTATGCATGTCGTTACCCACAATGCATACAGAAAAACAAAGTGGGGAGGGCATTTATGTATGATAATGGTGTTATAATAAGCCTCTCTACATCATAAGTTTACTCTAGGTCAGTTCTTTACTATTACTGTGTAGGTGCTATCTTAGGGGAAGTCCCCTCTATGGTTCGGTGGTCAAACATCCTGATCGTGCTGCTTTCTGATTGGCTAGCTATTGTGACCCTGTCTGGTCAAGATGGATAGTTAGGTATTGTGGTCCTGTCTTGGACTAAATGGATGATGTGATTATGGTTGAGTGCATGGACACACCTGTTTAAATGTATGAAATTGGATCTGGGGACAGTAGGTAGCTAGGGGCAGGGGCTACATTGAGTCTGGGGGCAGTGGCTCACTAGGGAGGTGGACCTGCTGTTCAGTGAGGCCTATGATTGAGTTTGGGGGCTTGTGATGTGGTTAAAGTCAAACTATGTGCTCAAATCAGGACATGCCTTTTATTCAGTGAGGCCCATAAAGAAATTAGAATTTCGGGGGCTAGAGGCAGCTTTATTAAGATTCCATCAATAGCAAGAATGACCTGCCCCTCAGAAGAGAAACAGGATATGTCTCAAGGATGCATAAGATCAGAAGAGAATATGGACCTGTCATATAACAAGAATGGGAGAAAGAGGAAGAGTCAGCTTGATACTTTTACAGCAAAGAAGTAGTAAAGGAACAAGAGATAGCATTATGGAGGATTTAAGGAGAAATGTGGACAAGAATCACACAGGACTTTATCTGCTGAGGGATTTCAGCCTGTATCAATGGAGGAAATATCCACACTGCTAAAATCAAAAATCCTTCAGGATACTTCAGAATATAAGAACACTAAAGGAAAGTCTTAAAGTTTATTTGGAGGTGACATATAATCTTCTGAAAAGATGTGGAAGCTTCATATAAACTGTTTTTTATGTTGCTTGTATGTAACCACAAAAAAAGGGGGGAGGGAGGAAGGGAGAGAAAAAGAGAGAGAGAGAGAGAGAGAGAGAGAGAGAAACTGACACACATAGAAATAAGGACAGAGACAGAGAGAAAAAGATAGAGACAGAAGCAGAGACAGAGAGAGGAAAGAACAGAGAGAGAGACTTAAACTCTTCCTTAAGCCCCACCTAGGTGGTTCAGTGGCTGGAGCACTGGGCTGGAGGCAGGAAAACCTAAGTTCAAAACCAGCTTCAGATATTTATTAGCTATGTGACCCTGGATAAGTTACATAGTCTTGGTCTACCTCAATTTTCTTAATTGTAAAATGGAGATGATAATAACATCTACCTCTAAAGACTGTTGTGAGTATCATATGAAATAATATTTATAAAATGCTGGACACATACTGGTGTTTTCCTTCCTTCTCAATACCATAGCAATCTCATTTACACTCCAACCCACCCACTTCAGTTTAAAAGGCAGAAGAAAAAGACTGAAATGGACTGGCCTGGTACATCAAGGAAAGGAAGGAGGCCACTGATCAGCTTCTGAAGGTGCCCCCTCCCAAAAGGCTGCATTTTACACCCTCCTCACTTTCCTTCAATAGCTAGTCTTGTTACTTGCTCTTGGTTTGACATCCATATCCATTTTACAGAAACTCATACCATTTCAGATCATGTAAATCATGCTCCTTGCTTTCTGTTAGTTTGTCTCTGCTCTATGGTTTCTCTTGCCTGCTGAGAAGAGGAGTCACAAGGAACTGTGGGTTTAGTCAGCTGTAAAATGATATGAATATCAATTTAATAAATCTTTCCCTTGCTGTTTACCTTCTATAAAATGGATCCATTAGAGATATCTCTATAACATGTCACAAAAAAGGCAAAAAAAACAAGTTTACTAAGGTTAATTCCTTATCTGCCCAGGATAGGTGGTGTATCTGTCAGCCTCTTTCCATAGTCTGGGCACAAAACAAACTACTCTCATTCAAAGAGAATGCCATTACAGTTTCATTCCTCTTTTGAACCCCATTCTGAGAAATTCCCTCTATTTATATAGTAGGCATCCTAAATCTCAATCCTGCTAAATTTGGTTCTCCTCATTTTTGGTTCCTTGCTTAGTTATTTGTAATAACCATGCTACCTGCTGCTACTATAGCTGTGTAAGACCAATAACAGCAGCACCCAGGAGTGCTGCGAGTACAGATTCTTTGAGCTGCTTTTGTAAGGAAAGCAACTTTAAGGGGTTTACAATCTCACTTTAATTAAACACACACACACACACACACATATGTATGTATGTATGTATGTATATAATTCACTTAGTTCAGGGGAAAAAGTCAGTACCCTGAACTTCAGAGAAAACAGAAACAGAAATTACAAGCAGAAATTTATATAAACAGAACAAAATAATGCAAATCAGAGACAGGTTTCTTGCTGTCTATCCAAGACATTACTTACATAGTTACCAGAGAGAGAAACACCAACATCTGGGTTTTTCAAAGCTGGGGAGCTCCTTAACAGCTACCCAGAGTCTTGTCTGGTCAAATTACAGGACACTTCCATTGAGTAAGCCCCAAAGCAAAATGCTAACCTCAGAGTATATATACACTTTTTCAGGGCCCAGGGGCTTCACACCTCTCCTGATCTAATTAGCAAAAGGATGTGGGCCTTCCTATAAACAAAGGCAAGACTCAGTCAAAGGAGTTTGATTTCCTTAGTACTGAGAAGCACTCCAAAAGCAAAAAAACAGTAAAAAGTCCCACTTTGCTTGCCCTTACATTATTTTTTACCAAAGGATCAAACAATAGGGCAGGAAATGTTAAAAGCTTTGAATTTCTTTTCATTTTGGGGAGCCAGCCAACTTAGAATTTTATCCAGGGTAGCAAGAAAAGACATTAACAAGACCCATAGCCATTTGAGCCTTCCCACCCACAAAGTTGTTATCAATGTGCAAAATCTAATAAAATAAAATTGAGGTTTTCTTCACTAAAGTTTTACTGTGAGGCTTCATCAGGCTGCAAAGTGATCCAATGTGCTAGAAACTCTGCCAGAAGGCTGTGCAAACTATCAAGGTGGAAAGGCTTCAAATCTTCCTTCCTTCTCCTTAAATTCACTGCCATTTGAGAATAAGTTAGCCTGGCTCTGTGCAGGGAGATTCACCAGTCATTTGGCCACCAGGTATTGTTGCAGGTTTTTGTAGTTGTTGTTATTGGGTTTTTTCTAAGTTCCTTTATTTTTAGTTTTCAACATTCACTTTCGTAAGTTGTAAATTTTCTCCCCCTCTCTCCCTTCACCCCTCCCCAAGACAGCATGAAATCTGATATAGGCTTTACATATACATTCTTATTAAACATATTTTCACATTAGACATGTTGTATAGAAGAATTAGAATGATTGGAAGGAACCATGAGAAAGAAAAAAACAAAACAAAACAAAAAAGAAAATTGTCTACTTTGCTCTGCATTCAGACTGTAATTCTTTCTTTGGATATGGATGGCATTTTCCATCATGTGTCTTTTGGAATTGTTTTAGGCCCTTGCATTGCTGAGAAGAGCTAAGTCTATCAAAGTCAGTAACCACACATTGTGGGTGTTACTGTGTACAATGTTCTCTGCTTCTTCTCACTTCACTCAGCATCAGTTCACATAAGTCTTTCCAGGTTTTTCTAAAGACCACTTGTTCATCATTTCTTATAGCACATTAGGATTTCATTACATTTATATACCTTAACTTGTTCAACCATTCCCCAATTATTGGGCATCCCCTCAATTTCCAGTTTTTGTTCACAACAAAAAGAGCTGCTGTAAGTATATGTGTACATATTGGTCCTTTTCCCATTTTTATGATCTCTTTAGAATACCCTAGAAGTGGTATGGCTAGATCAGATGTTGCTGTCATTGTTGTAAATTTGACTCCTTGATTTTGGCTACAGCAATTCATAAAACCATTGTCTTAAGCTCAGACAGTTTGTGATCTGCATGAGAAACTCCTTTGACTACATCAAGGATCTTGTGAAGTTTTGGCATATCTAGATAGTAAAATGATGATGATGATGATGATGATGATGATGATGATGGTGATGGTGATGAGGATAGATGATAGGCAAGACATTTATCAAGGTATTACAACATGTTAGGTGTTCTGGTAGGCACTTGGGATATAAATAGAAGCAAGGAAGACAATTCCTTCCTTCAAGAAGCTTATATTCTAGTAGGGGAGGCAAGCTGTAACAGCTACATTTCTGCTTAGTTACCTAAATGGATGATGGATGGATAGATAAAGCATTTAGGTTCTTACAATATGTGAGGATTTATGTTAAGCCCTGAGGGTACAAATAGAAGCAAGCAATACAATTCCTGCCTCCAAGGAGCTTACATTTGAATAGAGGAGACAACACATTAAAGAGAACCAGAAGTGAGTGGGGGAGGGGGGAGGAGGGGTACCGTTATAGTAGCATGGTGTGGAGATGGCCTGGAAGTAGCATGGGCGCCTGCCCCCAGCAAGATGGTGTAAAAGCTAACCTATCAAAATTTGGCTTCCTAAGGCAAAAAAGTCTGAGTTTGCCTTGGGAGGATGATAAATATGATTGCAGGAATGCAGGCAGTATGGTATAGATAACTTGAAAATAAGGTTGAAAGGGGAAAGAAGTTCTAAAACTGCAGCTAGATGCAAATGGGTACTAGGTACACTAAATTTTACTTTGGATCCAGTGAGAGGATGGTTTATGGGCAGAAGAGCCTCAAGTTCTTTTATAAGCACCAGTTTCTGAAGCTAACTATTCCTCCTACACCCTTCTCCCCCAAAAAGGAAACTGAATCATTACTTTGACACCTGCTTACTGCAGGATGGTTTCCCAGTGTTGAGAGTACTTGATATCCCTGAATCTCTCCTCCCTAGAGATGAATCTCATTCTATCTCAACTCTTTTCAGTACAAACTGGCCAGATAGATACAAAGTAGATTTCTAGGAATTTCTTTGGGAAAAATGTGGAAGACACACCCTTTTACTTACTCAGCCACAAGAAGATAGATCTTCATTCTGAGAGCATTAGGACAATAATAGAAAAAATAAGGCCAGATGCACCATTTCCCCACATTCCATTGCTTCTACTTTGTCTATGAAACCAGTCAATTTCTTGACAGGCCCAAGGACTAACTAGATAAAAGAAATCTAATGTTAATTTGATACTACTGGAGAAATGAATGGACCAGTGATCTCATTGTATTGGGAATATCTAAGTCGGGAAATATCCTCTACCAAAGAAGGTCAATACTTTCTCTTCATTTTTAAAGAGTTGCCTGGGACAGTGGTATCAAGCTCAAATAGAAATGGGGTCACTAAACTGTACTAAAATATCCCTGCAAGTGTATGTTGGCTTAGGAAACCACATATTAATAATATTTGTTTTATTGTATTTTTATTTATTTTGCTAAACATTTCCCAATTACAATATAATCTTGTTCAGGCTGCACTTAGGAGTGTTGTGGGCCATATCCTAGGATCAATGTGTTTGACATTTGTGGCCTAGAATACTGAGCAGTTAAATGACTTGACCAGGATCACTCAAACAGTACATACCAGAGGAAGGACTTGAACCCAAGTCAACAAGCATTTATTAAATGCCTACTATGTGGCAGGTATTATGGTATTGAGGATAGCTTTATGTCACCTATACCATGATACCTACAGTGTTTCAAAAAGAAGAAAAGATCTCCTTTTTTCCAATCACTGCCCCTATCATTGGTCTCAAACATCCCTTATTTTTTCCCTTGAGGATGAAATGCTTCTCCTGCAAAATACAAATCATTTGATACTTGTGGAAATAGCCATTCGATGGATTCAAATGTAGAGTTCTCAGAGTCCTAACTACTTTTTTCATTTAGCAACAGGCACCAAAATCAGCCCTAAAAAGTATCTATGCAATTAACTTCTTTTAAAAAATTAAATGCAAAAAACAGTAAGTTAATAAATAAAACTAGGAGTTGGTTTTATTAAAAAAATAGGTAAATCATTAGTTTATTTGATTGTAAAAAGAGAAAAGAAAACCAAAATACTAGTATTAAAACTGTGAAGGGTGAATATACCACTAATGAAGATGAAGTTAAAGTAATTATAATGTTATTTTGACCAATTGTATGGCAATAAACTTAATTTAAATGAAATGGAAGAATATTTACAAAAATATAAAATGTCTACATTAGCAGAAGAGGAAATAGAATGTCTACACGGACCTATTTTAGAAAAAGAAATTGAACAGACCATGAATGAAATACCTAAGAAAAAAGCACCAGGACCACACAGAGTTACAAGTAAATTCTATCAAACATTTAAAGATCAACTAATTCCAATACCGAATAAATTATTTGGAATAACAAGTAAAGAAGGGATCCTACCAAATTCCTTCTATGAGACAAATATGATACTTAAGCTAATATAAGAAGAATAAAAGCAGAGATAGGAAATTATAGACCAATTTCATAAATGAATATAGATGCGAAATCCTAAATAAAATGCTATCTAAAATTTTACAATATGTTACAAAGATTATTCATTATGGCCAAGTAGGATTTATATCAGGCATGCAGGGATGATTTAACATAAAGAAAACTGTTAACATAATTGATTATATTAATAATAAAAAAATTTAAAGTCACATGTTTATATCAATAGATGTAAAAATGTTTTATAAAGTAAAACACTCATTTCTATTAAAAAAAACTTGAAAGTATTGCTCTAAGTGGAATTATCCTTAAATTGATTTTAAAAATTTATCTAAAACCATCAGCAAGCATTATTTGTTATGAGGAAAAGCTAAAAGCCTCCCCAGCAAGATCAGCTGTGAAAAAATAATGGCCACTGTCACCCAATATTATTCAATATGGTATTGGAAATCCTAGCAAAAGCAATGAGAAGAAAAAAGAAATAGAAGGAATCAGAATAAAGAATGAAGTAATAAAACAATCTCTTTTTGCATATGATATAACGATATACTTGGAAAACCCCAATGATTCAACTAAAAAGTTAGTTGAAATAAAAATTTTAGCAAAACAGCAGGATATAAAATAAATCCACATAAATCATCAGCATTCCCATATATCACAAACAAAAGCCTATAAGAAGACATAGTAATAGATACCCTATTTATAATAACTCTAGACAGTTTAAAATAAGTGGGAATACCAAATCCAGCCTCAGACACTTGACACACTTACTAGCTGTGTGACCTTAGGCAAGTCACTTAATCTCAATTGCCCTGCCCTCCCCCCTCCAAAAAAAAAAAAACAAAAGTAGCTATTCCAAAACTTCACAAACAAACCAAAACAAAATAACTGGGAATAAACTTGGCAAAACAAACCCAGGAACAATATAAATAAAATTATTTTTAATAAAACATTTTAAACAAATAAAAGCAGATTTAAATTATTTAAATGATTGTTCATGGGTAGGCAGGGCCAATATAATAAAAATAACAATTTTACTTAAACTAATTTATGTATCCAATACAATCCAAATTAAATTACTAAAAACTATTTTACTGAATTGCAAAAATAATAACAATACAAAGTAGTAAATGATTATAGTAACCTTGTGTTTGACAAATGTAAAGATTGAAACTTGTGGGATAAGAATTCACTCTTTGACCAAAAAAAAATTGTTGGGAAAACAGTAAAGCAGAATGGCAGAAATTGGACATAGACTGTTATCTTATATATACCATTTACCTAGATAAGGTCAAAATGGATACATGGCCTAGATACAAAGAGAAATATTGCAATAAAATTGGAAGAACATGGAACATATTACTCATCAGACTTGTGGATAAGTGTACAATTTATGAACAAACAAGAGATAAACAGCAGAGTGAGATGTAAAATGGATTTTTGGTTACATTAAATTAAAAAGTGTTGTTACAAATAAAACAAATGTAACCAAGATCAGAAAGAAAATTAGGAAAAATTTATAGACAGTTTCTCAGATAAAGGTCTAATATCTCAAATATATAGGGAAGTTTTTCAAACCTATAAAAGCATGAGTCATTCCCAATTGATAAATCTATATTTATGTGTGTATATATGCATATATGTATATATATACATGTATGTGTATGTATATATATATATATGTGTGTATATATATATATATACATATACATATACATATTAGCCATCTCTAGGGCATGGCATGGGGGAAGGAAAAAAGGGTAAAATCTACATGACATCTTTATCATATATGTAAAAAGAATAGCAAACTGTACATAATACATTTTCAGTTTCATGTGCAATCATCTTTTTTATTATGCTGCATTACTGATATGTTTGTTTTATTCAATTAATTAAAAATAAAATAAATTTTAAAAAATAAATATACTGAAAAAGTTACATGCTATTTGTCATAAAATGGTAGCTCTGTATGGCTGAAAGATGTAAATTGGGTCTTTCTTCTCCAATTAAACTTGGAGATACTCATCACCAAATGATGGTCACATAGATAATGCATTTTTTCAGCCGTAGCAATTCATGAGGAATAGCTAGGCTGTGATCTTTAATGTGGAAGGAAATATCTGTAACTATGGAATCACAGATCCTTGAAGTATCAAAGTCAGAATTGAAGTTGGAATTGCATTCATACTGTTGACAGGCTCTGATCGATTGCCTGTATTTCCCTAAATTAGTTAATGTCCACACTAAAGTAAACCTAGAACATTGTTGATTGTTGATTGAATGGGGCATACATCTTTCAGTTAAAGGACAAGGGCATTATTTATAAATTTACTTGCAAAAAAAATGTACTGCCATATATAAAACGTTAAGGTGATGTGGCTCAGTGCTTAAATACAAGGTTTAAATTAATGAGGCAGTTTGTCTGCCAGGAAATAGAATATAACCAATATGCTGCATTTCTCAGGTTTCTGTACTTGGCTCATTATTACCCAAGCACTTATCAGGACAAACTCCAACATTTTTGAATGATTTTTTTTCCTTCAAAATGCTTCAAAATATTTCAAAATAGAAGAATTTTTCTGGTTCCCTATAGTGTTATATTTTTATGAACAAATTTTCTTTAAGTGCGAAACATATGTTGGATTGAAACACTCAATCCCATTCCTACTTCCCTCCCCCTCCAAATCTAAAGACAAACTATTCAACAAAGTCTATCCATGGTACTCCATATTAAGGCCAAGAAAATGTGCTCGTCCTCCTGCTCTTGGAACTCTGACAAGAGAAATGAATGTGTGCTTCCCCCTTAAAAGATAGATGGGTAGTTGAGAGAGAGAAAGAGAGAGGGGGGGGGGACAGAGAGGGGGGTGGGGGGGAGAGAGAGAGAGAGAGAGAGAGAGAGAGAGAGAGAGAGAGAGAGAGAGACAGAGAGATTGAGAGATGGTCAGACCTGGACTTTAGGAAGATCCCTTTGTAGCTGAGTAGAGAATAGGCTAGAATGGAGAAAGATGAGCATAATGCACAGGGAAATATCCAATATAATTTTAGATCTAGAAAGAGACTTTAAAAATTGTTGAGTTTAAGCCACACATTTTAGAGATGAGCAAACTGACGTGCAGAGAGTTTCTATCCTGGCCAAGGGCACAAAGATAGTAAGCGGTGGAACCCAGATTTGATCTCAGTTCTTCTGACTCCAAATACACATGCCTTATGGTCCTTGCCCTAAAGGATATGTGTGCTGACTATTTTGATTATTTTAAAGGCAGGAAGGTAGAATGATGATCTCCACTGTTATTTATAAAAATTTGGAAAACCATGACAAAATCATGATTAAGGGAACAATCGTATAGTAAAAAGCTAGAGATTTTTATGTCACACGGTCTTTACAAGTAATTGTTCCTTACTTCCCTTCTTACTGAGTTTTCTTACTTATTGCTCAGTATTCAATGACTTCTATTGATTGGCTTTTGTACTAAACACAATAGCCCTTAGCACATATTGTTAAAATAGAAACCAGAGGCATTGCTGAATGGGCTAGGTAGAACTTTATGAAAGTAAATGAGTAAAGAAACAGCGGGGTTGACTAGATACCCTGCCCTGAAAATATTATTTCCTCTCCTCTTAAGCAAAGACAAGTCTGTAGAAATGCTACTACCACCTATTGATGGAAGCCAGAAAGCTGCAAATGAATCTTTAGACACAATTCAGCTTAGACTTTAAGGAGATGTGAGGAAAGGCTAATTATCACCACTTAATATAATTATTTCAATGGATAATATTTGCAAATATGCTAGTGCTCTTCACTATCTAGAATGTGTCTGACACCCAGGGAAGTCAAGGTGCCATCCTCCAGAAGTTGACAACATATTTTAAAAGTGTAAAAACATTCTGTTAAAAAAAAACATTGAAAATAAGTGTATGTTTCCAAAGAACAGAGTATAAATGGGGACACTTCTTAAAATATTTCTGTTACTACTGGTTCTGTGGGTCTTGTCATTTTTAATTTCATTTGCTGGCCTATGCCACCGACCACAGAGCTGGATACATAGTAGAATTTCTCTAGCTATTTAGGAAATTTATTGTTGTTTTTGTTGTTACTATTATAATTATTGTATTTTCTGGAAACCTAAGCTGTGCCTATGAATTTGAAAGTATGGGCTACAGCATTAACAAACATTAATTAATGCCACTTCCCTCCTCAATAAACTCTAGTGACTCCCTATTTTCTGTAGAACCAAACAGTAACTCCTCTGCTTGACAATGAAAATTTCACTTCATTCTAGTTTACTTTTACAGGCCTATGTGTATGTGTGTGTGTATATATATATATATATATATATATATATATATATATATATACATATATTTTTCCTTCACACACTCTCGTGGCCATTCTGCTCCTGATATGTGAATACAGACTATTTTGGGGGAATTTGAAAAGAATTGATTTTTCACATAAAAACAGCCATCACAAAAGACATTGGGAAGAACCTGATGGCCTCTGTGGTTCCTTCCCAAGTTATTATATTATCTGACTGAAAATAAAAGTTTTGACTTATGCCTTTTTTATATGTCACTGGAAAAGTGAAAGCAAAAACCTTGTATAACTCAGAAACAATTAGCCATATGCATATGTTCCTTAGTCATATGAGTAAAAATATTAATGTTTTAGAATGGTATACTTTCTTCAAGATTCAATTCAGTCATCACCTCTCCAATGAAATCTCTCCTAATTGCCGTGTTTGTTAGTGCCTACACCCTCAGTCTTACTTTTATTGCTTGCTCAAAATTATATATATATATATATATATATATATATATATATATATATATATATATATATATATATATATATACAACCAAATATATATACATTTGGTTGTATTCCTTTCCCCCATCCAGTATGATGTAAGCTCCCTGAGGGCAAATATTGTTTCCTTTTCATCTTTGCATCTCCTAGCATTTATCATAGTGCTTGGTACATGATTATTTAATTGAATTTCTGAATAGACTTATGGACCTCAAGTTTAAATCCCTACTTTAGTAAACAAGAGAAACTCAAGAAAATGTAGGTAGGAAATTAATAGAATAGCATTCTGGCTACTTCTGAATGATTTATTTAAATATTAATTTACTTGTTCTTAGAGCATTCAGCCCTCCTTTATTGTATTATCCATTTCATGGGAGCCATTATGAGAAAAGTCTTTTATAAATATGATTAATCATAATATCCACCTTTCTGTTAAAATGTCTAATTTTTAATCCCAGCCTGACTTTTCCTCCTCAACAAGCTTTCTGGCCATTCTGTCACTGTCCTCTCAAAAGAATGGTTGCCCTAGAAATTTGCTCTGGATTCTGTCTTGATCAGATCGCATGTGGATTACCTTGTTCAGTTTAACAAAGATAGTACAGTGCAGAGAATCTCTAGAGGGAAACATACTGGTCAAGGACCTTGAGTTTATGTCACATGTGGACTGGCTGAAGAAGAGGAATATTTATTTTGGTGAAATGAACAATAATAACTAAGATGTATATGGTGAGAAACCCATTTGATCAAAACTATTTTAAAGCACTGAAAGGGCTTTTACATAGAAGAGTTGTTCTGTTTGATACCATAGAAGTTGTTCTATTAAGCCCAAGGGGGAAAATCTTTGCACAAGTTGGAATGACACAAATTTAGATTTCACATCAGGAAAACGTCCTAACAATTAAAGTTGTCCAAAAGTGTAATGGGCTACCTTGAGAGACATTGGATTGCCCCTCATCACAGGTCATCAACAAGAGGCTAAATAGCTATTTTCTGGGTGTATTATGTAGGGAACTCCTGACAGTGAGGGGTTGCACTATGGCCCTTGAAATAAAAAAGATTTTTAATTTTAGTCAGCAGAAAATGCAACATATAATATTGTTCTGCTTCCAAAGAAGTCATGATTCAAAATTCAAAAGGGAATTGTTTTGTTTTGTTTTTATTTTCACTGGTAGAAGTTTTTACAGTGGCATTCTATCCCTATTACCACCACATTTTAGGCATAGTTATTGGTGTAGAAAATTCTGAATTTATTGACAAGTTAGATTAAGGGAGGCATTAGAGGAAATTATATCATTTGGAACCCAACTCTTGACATTTTTCCAGCAATGAAAACCCTTTATAATTGATAGTAAGAGTACCAATCTCCCCTTTTATGTTGGCAAAGAATTGGAAGTTGTGGGGATGCTCATCAACTGGAGATTGGCTGAACAAGTTGTGTTATGTTATTGTAATGGAATATTGTTCTGCTATAAAAATGAGAAAGGGAATGGTTTCAGGACCACTTGGGAAGACATACATGAACTGATATAAAGTGATTGAACAGAGCCAGGAGATCATTGCATGCAGCAATATTGTATGATGATCAACTATGAATGACTTAGCTATTCTCGGCAATAAAATGGTCTAAAACAATTCCAAAGGACTTATGATGAAAAATGCTATCTACCTCTACAGAAAGAACTAGTGGAGTCAGAACATAGATGAAAGAATACTTTTTTAACTTTATTTTTCTTGTTTCTGGCCTGTGCTCTTTTTTGCAACATGGTTAATATGGAAATATACTTTGCATGATGACACATCTATAATCTATATCAAAGTGTTTGCCTTTTCAAGGAGTGGGGAAGGAAGGAAGGGAATTTGGAACTCAAAAACTATTTTATAAAAAGATGTTAAAATTGTTTTTAAATGTAATTAAGAGAAAAAAAATTCTTTTTAAAAAAACAAAAGAACATTACTTCCAGAGAAGGTAACTGAGAAATCTTTAGCAGTCAGTGTGGGATAGGTGCTGCCTTACTGAGATAGAAAAGTAACAAGGCATCATTTTATATAGTATTAATTAACTGTAATTCTTTCATGTTTCCCTCATTAATGCTGGTCCCACAAGGCTTTTGTTCCAGAATTCCAGTATGGCCCAGTGACAACTCTGGATGTGGGTTTTTACCATAATCCTCATTTTACAGAATGCTTTCAAAGTCCCATTATCTAAAGCAAGTTTCCAAAATTCACATATTAGATCTATTGAAAGACCTGATTTAGCTTTTTACATTTGGTGACTTGTGTTCAGGATCCTTATTGCTAGCCAACTTCAATGTATTTTGTTACATAAGGGACCAAAAAAAGAAAAGAATTCCATTCCATTCACTCCTACTACATGCAAGGCACTGGGGGAATTCAAACACAAAAACAAAACGTAAGTACTCGTACGTACACCAAAGAGATGAAGGGAAAACAAATTTCTTTCATCTACTAAATGGAAGAAAATGAGAAAAGGCATTTAGCACAAAGAGGGACCATAAAATTTCATTTTGATCCCAATATTCATTAAATGCCTCTAATGTGCAAGACATAGTGCTATATTGATGGGGAATATGTAGATAAAGAAGACCTTATACCTTCCCTCCACAGGGAACTGTTTTAACAATCGGCTAGCAGCTTCTGTGGGGGAATAAGATGCACTCAGGAGGCTGCCGGCATGCTGGAAAAGCACAGCTTCTTTTTATCTGCTTAAACAAGGAAAGCATGGTGAAGGGGTTGACCAGCTTACTTTAATCCAGCATTCATTTTGCACACAGACAACATTCATTTAGTTCAGGGGAAAAAACGCCAGCATTCAGTTAGTTCAGGGGAGCATACAGGCAAGCATCAACAGACAGGCCAAATACAGATTACAGTCAGATAGTTCAGGGGAATAAATAGTCAGCATCCTGAAGTTCAGAACATTCATTTAGTTCAGGGGAAAACAAACCAGCATCCCGAACCTCAAAACCAAAATACAAACAAATTACAAATATCAACAGACAGACTCAATACAATTCATAGTTACCAATATCTGGGCTCAGCCCGAGAGCAAGGGCTGGCCCAGAGTCACGCTCCCTGCTGCTCCCACACCAACCAGAAAAGGAAAGAGAGCTCTTCAAGCTATCCTCTCCCCTCTTATAGAGTTTTTGACATCATCAAGCACCACCTGAATGACCAGGGCCAATTGGTTCTTGAGTTGGCCTCTCCCCCTAGCGTAGACTAGGTTAACACCCAATAGGGCATGGCTCTGGAGTCAATATCTCCCCTCAACCAGCCCCATGACTCATCACACAGGAAGTTCTCTGCTCCCAGGTATGGCCCAGTGAGGCTCAATGAGGCAAGCTGAGTCACTCAAAGAAAACAAAGGCCATTCTGGTTACAGGAACTTATTGGTCAGTAAGGGAGATGAGGTAGATATTACAATAAGGCAATATTTCGATGGTGCTGATTTCATCAGACAACTTCATTTGTTAATGTGTCACACTTTGTAGATTTCAATTTCTGTATAACTTATTAGGTTTTAGAGAATTATGGCTAAAACTTTAATCACCTTAGAGTCAAAGTGTCCAAATAAACTTTCCCAATTTAGCTAGATAATCCCTCAGAAAATGGAATTATACTATATGGACAGGTACTTGATGAAAGCCTTTATAACTTGTTAGAACCTCTCAGTTTTTATGCCCCACTGGTGTAGGTTTTAAGAACATAGGAGGGCTCTATGTCTTTTTTTTTTATGGGATGAACTCACCCGTAAAACTGAAATGGATAGCATAATGGATAAAAAACCAGAACCCAAAATATGTTGTTTACAAGAACACATATTAAAATGAGAGATAAACACAGAGTAAAAATAAAATGATACAGTAGAATTTATTATACTTAGACTGATATATATATATATGCATGTAAATGTGTGTATATATATATATATATATATATATATATATATAAAGAACAAGGGTAGCAATCATGATCTCAGACAAATTTAAAGCTAAAATATATTTAATTAAAAGGGATAAACAGGGAAACTACATTATATTAAGAGATACTATAGATAATGAAGTAATGTTAGTACTAAACATATATGTATCACATGTTATGGCATTCAAATTTTTTTTGAAGATTCTATTTTATTTTTTAATATTTTAGTTTACAACATTGATTTCCACAAGATTTTGAGTTATGAATTTTCTGCCCATTTCTACCCTCCCACCCAATCCGAGATGGCATATATTCTGATTGCCCCATTCACCAGTTGCTCTCCCTTCTGTCATCCTACTCCCCCCATCCCCTTTCCCCTTATTTCCTATAAGGCAGGATAGATTTCAGTGCACCATTCCCTATATAACTTATTTCCCAGGTGCATGCAAAAACAACTTTTTTTGAGCACCTGCTTTTAAAACTTTGAGTTTCAAATTCTCTCCCCTCTTCCCTTCTCACACACCTTCCCTAAGAAGGCAAGCAATTCCACATAGGCCACACATGTATCATTATGCAAAACACTTCCGTAATAATCATGTTGTGAAAGACTAACTATATTTCCCTCCATCCCATCCTGTCCCCCTTTATTCAATTTTCTCCCTTGACCTTGTCCATTTTCAAAAGTGTTTCCTTTTGATTACCTCCTCCCCCTATCTGCCCTCCCTTCTATTGTCCCCCATTTTTATCCACTTCCCCTTACTTTCCTGTGGGGTAAGATACCCCATTGAGAGTGTATGTTATTCCCTCCTCAAGTCAAATCCAATGAGAGGAAGATTCACTCATTCCCCCTCCCCTGCCCCCTCTTTCCTTCCAACAGAACTGCTTTTTCTCACCATTTTTATGTGAGATAATTTACCCCATTCAATCTCTCCCTTTCTCAGTCTCTCAATATATTCCTCTCTCACCTCTTAATTGAATTTTATTTTTTAACATATCATTCTTTCTAATTCAACTCACCCTGTGCCCTCCATCTATATATATATATATATATATATATATATATATATATATATATATATATACACACACACATATATATATATATATATATGTATGTATGTATGTATGTATGTATGTATGTATATTCCCTTCAATTATCCTAATATTGAGAAAGGTCTCATGAATTACACACATCATCTTTCCATGTAGGAATGTAAACAAAAGATTCAACTTTAGTAAGACCCTTATGATTTCTCTTTCCTGTTGACCTTTTCACGCTTCTCTTGATTCTTGTATTTGAAAGGCGAATTTTTTATTCAGCTCTGGTCTTTTCATTGAGAAAGCTTGAAAGTCCTCTATTTTTTTGAAAAACCACATTTTGCCTTGGAGCATGATACTCAGTTTTGCTGGGTAGGTGATTCTTGGTTTTAATCCTGACTCCTTTGACCTCCAGAATATCATATTGTAAGTCTTTTGATCCCTTAACGTAGAAGTTGCTAGATCTTATGTTATCCTGATTATATTTCCACAATACTCAAATTGTTTCTTTCTGGCTGTTTGCAGTATTTTCTCCTTGACCTGGGAAGTCTTGAATTTGGCAACAATATTCCTAGGAGTTTTCTTTTTGGGATCTTTTTCAAGAGGTGATTGGTGGATTCTTTCAATTTTTATTTTACCCTCTGCCTCTAGAATATCAGTGCAGTTCTCCTTGACAATTTCTTGAAAGATGATATCTAGGCTCTTCTTTTGATCATGGCTTTCAGGTAGTCCAATAATTTTTAAATTATCTCTCCTGGATCTATTTTCCAGGTCAGTGATTTTTCCAATGAGATATTTCAAATTGTCCTCCATTTCTACATTTTTTTGTTTCTGTTTTACGATATCTTGATTTCTCATAAAGTCATTAGCTTCTACTTGGTCCAACCTAATTTTTAAGGTGGTATTTTCTTCAGTGGTCTTTTGGACCACCTTTTCCACTTGGCTAATTCTGCCTTTCAAGGCATTCTTTTCCTCATTTGGCATTTTGGAGGTCTCTCGACATTTGGGTTAATCTATTCTTAAGGTGTTATTTTCTTCAGTATTTTTGGGTGTTCTTTAGCAAGTCGTTGACTTGTTTTTCATGGTTTTCTTGCATCACTCTCATTTCTCTTCCTAATTTTTCCTTTACTTCTCTTACTTGCTTTTCCAAATCCTTTTTGAGCTCTTCCATGGCCTGAGAACAATTCACATTTTTCTTGGAGGCTTTTGTTGCAGGCTCTTTGACTTTGTTGACTTCTTCTGGCTGTATGTTTTGATCTTCTTTGTCACCAACAAAAAGATTAGTCTGAGTCCTTTTTGCTGCCTTTTCATGTTCCCAGCCAACTACTTGACCTTTGAGCTTTTTGTCAGAGTATGATGGCTTATAGAGTAAAGAGTACTTTGTTCCAAGCTTTAGGGGCTGCGCTGCCATTTTCAGAGCTACTTCTACTCCACCATCACTGCAAGCTCTGCCACTGTAGCACCCCTCCTCCCCTAAGAACTTCCAGCCAGGACTGCTACCCAGATCCAAGCAGGGCACAGAAAGAGAACCTGCCTCTGCACTCCCTCTCCGATCTGCCACTTGATTGCTCCCACCATGTGAGCCAGGGACTCTGGAAGCAGCTGATGCTGGAGCTCTAGAAGCCACCTCCATGGCTGTGGATGGACTGCTATCACTCCTATTCAGAATTCTTCCCACTAACCTGCTCCGTGGTCTTTGGCGTTTATGGGTTGAGAAGTCTGGTAACTGCCACAACTCAATGATTCATGGCCCTCAGGCCAGCTGGTTGGTCCTGGCTCGGCCCATGCTAGGCTGCCCTCTGATCTCAGCACTGTGTGATAGACTCTTCCCTGCAACCATCCAGGCTCTCCTGGGCTGAAGATCTGTTTCCCTCTGCTATTGCATGGATTCTGCAGCTCTCAAATTTGTTCAGAGCCATTTTTACAGGTGTTTGGAGGGATTGAGGGAGAGCTCAAGCAAGTCCCTGCTTTCCTGCTGCCATCTTGGCTCCACCCAAGGCTCCATGTCTTAATGGGTTGTCAGAGTAAGACCAGCAAGTTCTCAAATAGCCATCATATGAAACAGAATATTAAAAGGGTGAAAAGTGTCATCAGCAGACTTTTGGAAGTGGACCTGAGACAGTGGAATAGAGGAAGCAACTGAGGTCTCCAAACTCGCTAAAGAACTTTAAAATAACACTTCAATCAAATTCTGTAGCAGCACAGTGAACGAAAGTTTGAAGTGATATATTTATCCAGTCTGAAACAACTTAGGAAGTCAGAAGAGGTCTGTGACATCAGGCTGGGAGCTGGCATGGAACACATGTGGTGGCAACACCAGCTGTGAATCTTGGAGGAAGCAACAGTAGCACCTTCAGGAGTTCTCAAACTGGAGACAGTAAGGGGATCTGGAAACTGGTCAGAAAGAGATTACAGAAGACCTCTGTGCTACCACTGGGCAAAGGACAGAATGCTGTTTGGTATCTCCATTGCATGTAACCACTTCTGGGTCACAATTCCTGGGAGGAAAGGAGCAATTGTAACCCAGCAAAAGGGAGCAAAGGGCCTGAGGAGGATTATTAATTCTATGTGAAAGGGAGCAGGGCCCCTGAAGAGAGGTATCAATTTATATCCCCAGAGAGCAGGAACAATGAGAAGGAGTATCCCTTCCAGCTTGAAGGGAGCAGGGGGCTCTTGATGGGTAAAAGATCAGAAGGCAGACCAGGAGAGCAGTGATCACACCTTTGCTGCGATCATGTCAAATTGGAAGCACTGAAAACTTCCAGACCCCAAATTTAGCTGTGGAAACAGCAGTGTAAAAAAGTTTAAAATATGGAATAGGCACAACCTCCTTACTCCATCAGATTAGCAAAACTGAACTTTAACATAAAGTTCAAAGAAAGAAAATTATGAGAAGAGAATTAACAGCTTGGTAAAAGAAGCACAAAAGTATAGAAGAAAAAATAGCTTAAAAGACAGAATTGGACAAATGGTAAAAGAGGTACAAAATTTCACTGATACAAATAGCTCCTAAAAAGTAGAATTGACCAAATGGAAAATTAGGTACAAAAGTTCACTGAAGAAAATAATTAATTAAAAATTAAAATTGGAGAAGCGGAAGGTAATGACCCCATGAGACATCAAGAAACAATAAAACAAAGTCAAAAGATGAAGAAATAAAAGAAAATGTGACATGTCTCATTGGAAAAAACTCACCTGGAAAATAGATCATGGAGAGATAATTTAAAATTATTGGACAGCATGAGACCTATAATTAAAGAAAGAGCCTATAATTTCAAGAAATTATAAAGGAAAATTGTCCCAATATCCTAGAAGTAAGGATAAAATAGAAATTAAAGGAATCTACTGAGCACTCCCTTAAAGATATTCACCAAATAAAAACTCCTAGGAATATTATACCCAATTTCCAGAGCTTGGAGGTCAAAGAGAAAATACTTCAAGCAGCCAAAAAGCATCCATTCAAATATCATGGAGTCATAATTAGTATCACAAAAAGATTTAGCAG
Organism: Trichosurus vulpecula; assembly: GCF_011100635.1. NCBI lineage: Eukaryota > Metazoa > Chordata > Mammalia > Diprotodontia > Phalangeridae > Trichosurus > Trichosurus vulpecula. Next base: position 392,864,555 of record NC_050574.1, read on the forward strand.
CTATAATGCTGAAAGAGGAGAGGTCTTGGAATAAAATATTTCAGAAGGCGAAAATCTAGGATTCCAACAAAGAATAACCCACCCAGCAAAACTGAGTATAATTTTTTGGTGGAAAATCTGAATATTTAGTGAAATAGTGGCCTTTCAAGGATTCCTGAATTTTAAAAAACAACTGAAAATAAAATTTGACTTTCAAATATGACTCAAAAGAAACATAAAATCCTAACCATGAATGAGACACTATAAGGGATACAATAAGGTTAAACCGCTTACATTCCTATAAGGGAAGATGATATATGTAATTCCTAAGGACTTTATCATTATTAGGGCAGTTAGAGAATCCTATGTTGACAGAGGGCATAGGAATGAGTTGATTATGTTGTGACAATCTAAAAAGAATGGATGGGCAAATAAGAGGGATGCACTGGGAGAAGGGGTAAGGGAGTAGAAGAATGGAGAAAATTATCTCGTGTAAAAGAGGCACACAAGGAAGAGTTTTCACAGTGGAGGGGGAAATGATAGTTATGGAGAAGACAATGATTGAACCTCATTCTAATCATCTATCTATCTATCTATCTATCCACACATACACATGTATGCATATATGTGTGTATGTATATATACATGTATGTGTGTATATATGTTCATATATTCGTGTATATACATATACATATGTGTGTGCATATATATACATATGCATGTATATACATATATACACATATATATTCTTCTGAAAATAGTAGGCAGTTAGATTTAGTTTATACATGTGACACCACTTAAAATATATTTCCATATTTGTCACAGTTGTGGAAGAAGAAATAGATCAAAAGGGGAAAAAAGTCATGAGAAAGAATAACATAAGTGAAAAAAATATAGTTTGATCCACATTCAGAGTACATCAGTTCTTTATGTGGATGTAGATAGCATTTTCCTTCATGAGCCCTGAGTATATATACATACATATATATATATATATATATATATATATATATATATATATATATATATACTCAATTGAGAATAGAAATCCATATCCGACAGGGTAGAGGAGGAAGGGGATAAGAGAAAGAGAGAGGGACATAAAAGGAAAGGAAGATAAAAGAAGGCAACGGTCAGAAACAAAACAGACTTTTGAGGAAGGACAGGATAAAAAGAGTGATAGAAGGATAAGCAGAAGAAAATAGGATGGAGTGAAATACAGAGTTAGTAATCATAGCTGAGAATGTGAGTGGTATAAATTCTCCAATAAAACAGGAGCAGATAACAGAATGGATTAGAAACCAAAATTCAGCAATATGCTATTTACAAGAAATGCATTTGAAACAGACAGACAAACACGGAGTTAAAATAAGGAGCTAGAGAAGAATCTATTATGCTTCAGCTGAAGCAAAAAAAAAGACAGTGGTAGCAATCATGATCTCAGACAAAGTAAGTGCAAAAATAGACATAATTAAAAGAGATAAAATGGGAAATTGAATCTTGCCAAAAAAAGGCACCAGAGACAATGAAACAAAGTCAGTACTAAATATATTTGGACAAAGAAAGAATACAAATTATTTGGGGGGGGGGTAAATATTATTTTATTCTCCCTAATTACATATCAAGAAAAATTTTAGCATTCATTTTTACAGGATTTTGAGTCCAAATTTTTCTCCCTCCCCTCTTCTGAAAATGGTAGGCAGTTAGATATAGTTTATACATGTGACACCATGTAAAACATATTTCCATATTTGTCACAGTTGTGGAAGAAGAAATAGATCAAAAGGGGAAAAAAGTCATGAGAAAGAATAACATAAGTGAAAAAAATATAGTTTGATCCACATTCAGAGTATATCAGTTCTTTATGTGGATGTAGATAGCATTTTCTTTCATGAGCCCTTTGTACTTATCTTGGATCGTTGTGCTGCTAAGAAGAGTTGAGTCATTCGTAGTTGATTGTTACACAATGTTGCTGGTACTGTGGACAGTGTTTTCCTGGTTTTGTTCATTTCACTTTGCATCAGTATGTACAAATCATTCCAGGTTTTTTTTTTTTAAATCTGCCTGTTCATCATTTCTTATTGCATAAGAGTATTTCATGAACACCAAGAATAAGACTTTTGCCACCAAGAATAGGGCTGCTACAAATATTTTTGCACATGTAGTTCCTTTTACGTTTTTTATGATCTCTTTGGGATACAGGCCTAGTAGTGGTATTGTTGGATCAAAAAGTATGCACAGTTTGGTTGCCTTTTGGAAATAGTTCCAAATTGCGCTCTAGAATGGTTGGATCAGTTCACAACTCCACCAACAGTGTGTTAATGTCCCAATTTTCCTCCATCCTCTCCAACATTTATCATTTTCTTTTTCATCATATTAGCCAATCTGATAGGTGTAGGGTGGTAGCTCAGAGCTGTTTTAATCTGCATTTCTCTAATCAAAAGTGATTTAGAGCACTTCTTCATATGACTACAGAAATCTTTGATTTCTTCATCTGAAAACTGCTTATTCATATCCTTTGACCATTTATCTATTTCAGAAAGATTTGTATTCTCATAAATTTGACTCCATTCTCCATATATTTGAGAAATGAGGCCCTTACCAGTGACACTTGCTGTTATAATTGTTTCCCAACTTTCTGCTTTCCCTCTAATCTTCTTGTCTATGTTACATTTTCTTATGTTCTCTATCTCTTGCCTGATCATGAATTCTTCCCCTCCCCATAAATCTGACAGGTAAACTGTTCCTTGCTCTTCCAATTTAATTGCTTCATTGTGTATGATGCTTTTTAGCAAAATGTAATTTCCTTCCTTATCTCTTTCAATTAGATCTATTTTTGCTTTTAGTTTGTCTAAGGCTTTTTTTTTTGATTCAGCTGAAGCAAAATAGATTCTGCTCCAGTCCCTTACATTTACTCTGTGTCTTTTTTCTACAAGTGCATTTCTTATAAGCAACAAATTGTAGGATTCTGGTTTTTGATTCATTTTGCTATCTGCTTCTATTTTATGGGAGAATTCATCCCATTCACATTCACAGTTATGATTGCTACCTGTGTATTGCTCTCAATCCTATTTTTCCTCCTGTTTGTCCTCTTTCTTTTCTCACCTTTTTTGACCTCACCAGTGTTTTGCTTCTGCTTTTCCATTTTCCCAGAAATTTTTGTCAAATGACTAGTTCTTACCCTCAAAAGTTTGGATCTTCAAGTTTACTAAATACTAGACTACTATAGTAATTTACTAATGTATATTGTGTATCTTCCCTGATCTGCCCTCCCTCTTGTCAGTCCTCAACCTCATCCTCCTTTACTTAATGTCCTCCCTTCCTACTTCCCTGTCAGGTAAGATAGATTTCTATATTCAACAAATTGTATATTGAATCAATACTGATGATAGTAAAGTTCAAATGAAGCCCATTACCCACCTTGCCATCTTCCCCTCTACTCTAATAGGTCTTTTTCATAGGTATCTCTTCATGTGAGATAATTTACCCTATTCCACCTCTCCCTTCCTTCTCTACCCATTGTACTACTCTTTCTCATTCCTTAATTTTTTCATGTCATTCCCTCAAATTCACCTTATACTTGTACCCTCCGTCCATATATATTCCTTCTAGCTGTAATGTTAGTGATAAAATCTTTAAGAGTTAAAAGTATCTTCTTCCCATTTGGGATATAAACAGTTTAGCTCAATTGAATCCCTTATGTTTTCTTTTCCTTTTTTACCTGCTTATGCTTCTCTTGGGTTTTAATACTGGAAGTCAAAAAATTTATTTATTTATCTGAAGGCTTGAAATCCTTCTATTTTGATGAATGGCCATTTTACCCTTGATGTATTATGCTTAATGTTGCTAAGTAAGTCATTCTTGGTTGTAGTCCTAGCTCCTTTGCCTTCTAGAATATCAAGTTCCGTGACCTCCTATCATTTATGGTTGCAGGTGACAGGTCCTATGTGATCCTCATTGTGACTGCCCAATATTTGAATTGTTTCTTTCTGGACACATGTAGCATTTTTTCCTTGACCTGATAGTTCTGAAATTTGGCTATAATATTCCTTGGGGTTTTTATTTTGGGATCTTTTTTCCTGAGGTGATCGGTGAATTCTTTCAATACCTGTTTTGCCCTTTGGTCCCAAGACATTAGGACAAGTTTTCCTAAATAATTTCTTGAAAGATTCTGTCCTGGTCCTTCTTTTGATTATGGCTTTCAAGTAGTCCAATATTTTGATATTGTCTCTCCTGGACCTATTTTCCAGGTCAGCTGTTTTTTCCCATGAAGTATTTTACATTTTCTTCCATGTTTTCTTTCTTTTGAATTTGTTTGATTGATTCATGATGTCTCATGGAGTCATTAGCTTCCACTTGTCCAATTCTAACTTTTTTATTCAGCAGATTTTTGCATCTCCTTTTCCTTGGCCAATTCTAATTTTTAAGCAGTTTGCCAAGCTGTTGTCTTTTTTCTCATAATTCTCTTGAATCATTCTCATTTCTTTTCCCAATTTTTCTTCTATCTCTCTTATATCATTTTAAGCTCCTTTTTGAGCTCTTTCATGAGGTCTTTCTGGACTTGAGATCACTTCCATTTTTCTTTGGGGTTTTGCCCTTAGGTGTTTTGACATTGTTGCCCTCTTCTGCATTTGTGTCTTGATCTTCCCTTTCACCATAATAACTTTCTATGGTCAGATTCCTTTTTTGTAGGTCTCTGCTCTTTTCTTTTTGCCTTTTTTCTTTCTTTTAAATTTTAGCTATGCTCCCAGGTTGGAAGGGGCACTGTCTCTGGCTTCTTGTGCTGGTGGCTATGTGCCCTATCTGTTTACTTGGTGCTGCATTGATATTGCCCTGAGGCTCATAGGGGACCCTTGTGTCTGGTGATCTACAGAGGGGGTGGAGTGGGAGTTGGCTGGTGATGTTGGAGGCCATAGGTTTCTGGCAGCTTACCTGCTGTTGAGCTGGGGTCTTGATGGTGGTGTCTTGAATGTGCTGAGACCTAGTGAGGTATTTCTGCATTTCCCTATGGCTATACTAAATTACTAGGCAGTCTGGCTTATGGAGGTTGCCTGTTTCCCCAGGGTTATGCTAAAGCAACTGTTGGTTCTTTTGAGCTGTAGTCTGCAGGTTTTCTGAGCTATCATAAGGTACATGGGGGGTCCTGGTTTTGGCATTCGCTTTCTCTACCACACTGGCTCTCCCAGTGGTTTTCTGAGATGGGGCTTGCTGCGGGCTTCCTGGGACACTTCACATCCTGGACTATGTTACCATTTCACCCTAGTGAGACAGATCTTTCTTGCTGATCCAAGAAATTTGAGTTTCTTGGGCTAAAAGATTGTTTCACTCTATCTTTTTTGCTGATTCTGCTCGTTCTGGAGCTCTATTTTGTGGTTATTTGGAGGTAAGCATAGGAGAGTTACAATGATTTAATGCTTACTCTACCATCTTGGCTCCCAGAAACAAATCACAAGCATACAAATTCTTAAAGGAAAAGATAAATGAATTATATAAAAAATATATACTATAAAACTATACTGTGATGGACCTCAACTTTCCCCTCTCAGAAACAGATAAATCTAACTACAAAATAAATAAGAAATAAATTAAGGAAATTAATAAAATCTCACAAGCAAATTCAGCAGAAAACTTTCTCACCCTAACAGTAACAGATTTCAAAAGTATTACAAAGGGGTAATCATCAAAACAATCCAGTACTGTCTAAGAAATAGAGTGGTATATCAGTGGAATAAGTAAATTACCATAGTAATCCAGTATTTGATAAACTTAAGAGTCAACTTTTTGGAGTAGGAACTCACTATTTAACAAAAGTCTCTGGGTAAACTAGAAAGAAATTTGGAAGAAACTAGCCCTAGAACAACATCTCACATCTTATACCAAGATAATATCAACATGGATAAATGATTTACACATAAAAAGTGATATCATAAGTAGATTGTAGGAGCATGGAAAAAAAAAACTTGCCACACCTATAAATAAGGGAAGAATTTGTGACCAAACAAAAAATAGGGAGGCTCATGAGAGGTAAAATGGATAATTTTGACTACAAGAAATTTTTTTTAAATTTCTTTATTTAACATATTTAGTTTTCGGCATTGATTTTCACAACAGTTTGAATTACAAATTTTCTCCCCATTTCTACCCTCCACCCCACTCCAAGATGATGTATATTCTGGTTGCCCTGTTCCCCATTCAGCCCTCCCTTCTGTCACCCCACTCCCCTCCCATCCCCTTTTCCCTTCCTTTCTTGTAGGGCAAGATAAATTTATACGCCCCATTTCCTGTGTATCTTATTTTCTAGTTGCATGCAAAAACTTTTTTTTTGTTTTTGAACATCTGTTTTTAAAACTTTGAGTTCCAAATTCTCTCCCCTCTTCCCTTCCCACCCACCCTCCCTATGAAATCAAGCAATTCAACATAGGCCACATGTGTATCATTATGTATAACCCTTCCATAATACTCATGTTGTGAAAGTCTAACTATATTTTGCTCCTTCCCAACCCATCCCCCTTTATTGAATTTTCTCCCTTGACCCTGTCCCCTTTCCAAAGTGTTTGTTTTTGATTACCTCCACCCCCATCTGCCCTCCCTTCCATCATCCCCCCTTTTTTATCTTCTTCCCCCTTCTTTCCTGTGGGATAAGATACCCAATTGAGTATGTATGGTATTCCCTCCTCAGGCCAAATTTGATGAGAGCAAGATTCACTCATTCCCCCCTCACCTGCCCTCTCCCCTCCTCCACAAAAATGCTTCCTCTTGCCACCTTTATGTGAGATAATCCACCCCATTCTGTCTCTCCCTATCTCCCTCTCTCAATATATTCATCTCTCATCCCTTAATTTGCTTTTATTTCTTTTACATATCTTCCCTTCATTTTCGACTCACCCTGTGTCCTCCCTCTCTCTCTTTCTCTCTCTCCCTCTCTCCCCCTCCCCCTCTCTCTCCTCTCTCACTCTCCCTCTCTCTCTCTCTCTCTCACATCCTCTCTCTCTCTCTCTCTATATATATATATATATATATATATATATATATATATATATACAGACATATATACATACATGCACATTCACTTATATATATACATAAACATATATATATATACATATATGTATATATGCATATTCCTTTCAGCTACTATGATATTGAGGTCTCATGAATCATACACATCATCTTTCTATGTAGGAATGTAAGCAAAACAGTTCAGCTTTAGTAAGTCCCTTATGATTTCTCTTTCATGTTTACCTTTTCACGCTTCTCTTGATTCTTGTGTTTGAAAGTCAAATTTTCTATTCAGCTCGGTCTTTTCACTGAGAAAGCTTGAAAGTCCTCTATTTTATTGAAAATCCATATTTTGCCTTGCAGCATGATACTCAGTTTTGCTGGGTAGGTGATTCTAGGTTTTAGTCCTAGCTCCATTGACCTCTGGAATATTGTATTCTAAGCCCTTTGACCTCTTAATGTAGAAGCTGCCAGATCTTGGGTTATTCTGATTATGATTCCACAATAGTCAAATTGTTTCTTTCTGGCTGCTTGTAGTATTTTCTCCTTGATCTGGGAGGTCTGGAATTTGGCAACAATATTCCTAGGAGATTTCTTTTTGTGATCTATTTGAGGAGGGAATCAGTGAATTCTTTCAATTTCTATTTTGCCCTGTGGCTCTAGAATATCAGGGCAGTTACCCTTGATAATTTCTTGAAAGATGATATCTAGGCTCTTTTTTTGATCATGGCTTTCAGGTAGTCCAATAATTTTTAAATTATCTCTCCTGGATCTATTTTCTAGGTCAGTCGTTTTTCCTATGAGATATTTCACATTGTCTTCCATTTTTTTATTCCTTTGGTTCTGTTTTATAATATCTTGATTTCTCATAAAGTCACTAGCTTCCACTTGCTCCAATCTAATTTTTGAGGTAGTATTTTCTTCAGTGGTCTTTTGGACCTCCTTTTCCATTTGGCTAATTCTGCCTTTCAAGGCATTCTTCTCCTCATTGGCTTTTTGGAGCTCTTTTGCCATTTGAGTTAGTCTATTTTTTAACATGTTGTTTTCTTCAGTGTATTTTTCAGTATTTTAGGGGGTCTCCTTTAGCAAGTCATTGACTTGTTTTTGGTAGTTTTCTCACATCCTTCTCATTTCTCTTCCCAATTTTTCCTCTACTTCTCTAACTTGCTTTTCCAAATCCTTTTTGAGCTCTTCCATGGCCTGGGACCAGTTTGTGTTTTTCTTGGAGGCTTTTGGTGTAGGCTCTTGCACTTTGTTGACTTCTTTAAGTTGTATGTTTTGGTCTTCTTTGTCACCAAAGAAAGAATCCAAAGTCTGAGACTGAATCTGGGTGTGTTTTCGCTGTCTGGCCATATTCCCAACCAACTAACTTGACCCTTGAGTTTTTCAGCGGGGTATGACTGCTTGTAGACTAAAGAGTTCTATGTTCCACGTTTGGAGGGGATGCACCAGCTCTGCCGCACCAGCATTCCTCCTTCCCCAAGAACCCCCAACCCAGACTGGGCTTAGATCTTCAGCAGGCTGTGCACTCCTGCTCTGATCTGCCACTTAATTCCTCCCACCAGGTGGGCCTGGGGCCAGAAGCACCTGCACCTGTAGCTGCCCCACCTCTGCTGCCCCGGGGGTGGTGGCCGAACCTCGAACTCCTTCCACTCCCGCAGCTTTTCCCACTAACCTTCTCTGCTGTTTTTGGTGTTTGTGGGTTGAGAAGTCAGGTAACTGCCGCAGCTCACTGATTCAGTGCGCTAGGGCCCGCTCCGCCTGGCTCCTGGCCTGGTTGCTCTGGCTCATGCTGGGCTCTGCTCTGTTCCCAGCTCCCAGCTCCCAGCTCCCAGCTCCGTGTGGGATAGACCTCACCCAGAGACCATCCAGGCCATCCTGGGCTGGATCCCTGCTTCCCTCTGCTGTTTTGTGGGTTCTGCAGTTCTAGAATTGGTTCAGAGCCATTTTTACAGGTTTTTGGAGGGACTCGGTGGGGAGCTCATGCTAGTCCTTGCTTTCCAGCCTTCATCTTTACAAGAAATTTTTAAAAGGGGTTTCTTTGCATAAATAAAACCAATGCAACCAAAATTAGGAAAGAAAGAAGAATTAGAAGGAAAGAAAAAATGGGTAGTGGTGGGTTTTACAGAAAGCTTTTTCTAGTAAAAGCCTCATTTCTCAAATATATATGGAATGAGACAAATTTATAAAAAAAAATACAGCCATTCCCAGTTGATAAATGGTCAAAGAATATAAGCAGGCAGTTTTAAGAAGAAATTAAATCCATCAATAGTCATATGAAAAAATGCTCTAAATCACTGTTGATTGGAAAAATGCACATTAAAACAACTCTGAGGTACCTCCTTGTACCTATCAGAGTGTCCAACATGACAGAAAAGGAAAATGACAAATGCTAGAGGGGATAAGAAAAAATTGGTTCACTTTTGCACCGTTGGTGGAGTTGTGAACTAGCCCAACCATTCTAGAGAACAACTTGGAAATATGCCCAAAGGGCATTAAAACTCTGGATAGCCTTTGACCCAGGAGTAGCACTATCTGTATCCCAAAGAGAACAAAGAAAAGGAGAAAGGACATATTTATACAAAAATTTTTGTAGTTACTCTTTTTGTGGTGGCAAAGAATTGGAAATTAAGGGGATGCCCATCAACAGGGAAATGGTTGAACAAGTTGTGGTCTATGATCTGACGGAAAACTATTGTGCTATAAGAAAGGATGAGCAGAGTGGATTCAGAAAAACCTGAGAAGTCTTATATGAACTGAGGCAAAGTGAAGTGAGCAGAACCAGGAGAACATTTTATATGATAACAGCAAAATTGTAAGAAAGATCAACTGTGAATGACTTAGCTACTCTGAACAAGACAAGTGAACCAAGACAATTTCAAAAGACCCATGATGAAAAATATTATCCATATCTAGAGAGAGAATTTAAAACTCTGAGTGCACATTGAAGCATGCTATTTTTACTTTTTTACTTTTTTTGTTTTTTTTTTCTGTTTCTTTTAACATGGCTAATGTAGAAACATGTTTTGCATGACTTCATATATGTAACTGATATCATATTGCTTGACTTCTCAGTAGGTGGGGCAGGAGTGGGAGTGAGGGAGAGAATTTGAAACTCAATTTTTAAATCAAATTTTAAAATAAATAAATGAACATTAAAATTAAAAAATAAAGTGTTTCCAACATTTGATGAATTCAGAAATACTTTTCTTCCCAGAGAAACCATGAAGATTTTAAAGATTAGTATGACTTCAGCTAGTAGAAATTATGTCTTTGACATAATTACAGGCATAAGAACAAATATAAACAAAAACCTCAGGATAGAAAAGTTAAAAAGATTTTTTCAGTATTTTAATTTGGCTGAGTTAAATGAAATAGACTGTTGTGAGATTGGGCTAGTACCATAAATTTGAGTAAGATTAAGAATAATCTTGCAGGATCATAATAGAATTTGTGTTTTATCTGGATGACAATAGTACAGGGGCATTGGAGATACTTCAGTAAAAAGTAAACCTATCATCGAATTAGAAACTTCTTCATAATCTAAATTCTAGGAATAAAACCTACTCAGAAAATATCTAAGAAGTTGGTATTTACCTGCACTGGAAAAAAAGAATTCCTGTTTTGCTGGCTTTGGAGAATAACATTGTTGGTCAGGATCCAAGAGCATAGCAGGTATGTGAACATATGTGTATGTTTCCTAAAAATTAAATTGCAATACATTTTGTTTAAAAAAAGAAGAAAAAATATTGAGCAAGTTTCTAAGTTATTTCAATTTAAATTCTAGAAATCTGTTTAAGGAAAAACATACTTGTGATTCATTTGTTTATTTGACACAGAATGCATCTGAAATTTACTAGAAAAACACTGTACTCAGATAAAAAGGGAAGGATTGTCATTGGCTCATAATTTACTCTCATGATAACCTACGGCTCTATTTCAGAAAACCTATGATCATGTCCATAAAAGATTACTCTTTCCAATGTTTTGCCCTGACAAGTGGTTTGACGAATTTAATTCAACACATATTTTAAGTGCCTGCAAAGAATTCTTCTGGATGATGGGTTCTGGGTAATGAGAACATGAAGAAGGTACATTTTCTCCCCTAAAAACATTGCAATCTAATATGGGAAATAAAAAATAAATAAAGTAATTAACAAGCATAGCAGAATAAGCAGTCTCTTATTCTTTTAAAACATGAGCTTTTTGTAGTGATTCATGGTTTTTTATTTGATTTGTTCTTATTCCTACACAAAAGAATGAATAAAGTGCTAATGGCAAAGTACTATTGGTCTTTAGAGGAGTGAAAGACCACTTTATGCATATGTGTGTGTGTATGTGTGTGTGAATATGTGTGCAAAAAAATGTATGCGTGTTAATGGCAGGTGGCTTCATGGAAATACTGATATTTCAACTGAGTCTTAATAGGTGAGAAAGAATTTGACTGATGAATATGGAAAAGGAAGTTCATTCTAGGAAAAGGAAGCCACTTGAATAATTAATTACATGGAGGCAAGAATGGCAAGTAGTCCCAGTGCAGATGGATTGCAGGGAATACAAAGAAGAATTGGGAGAGAAGTCTGGGATGGTAAGCAGTTCTAAAATCGTGTGGAGCCTTGAATACTCTTTCAAGGAATTCAGAATTAATTTGCTAGTCATTTGGAAGTCATTCAATGTTTTGTTGGGTTTTTTTAAGCAGCTGAGTGGCACACACAGATTCTTTCCAAAGAATTAAACAGTTTCTATTGGATTTAGTAGCTCAACCACCTGCTTTACCACAGGATAGCCACATCCTTAGATTTTTTTTCTTTTGAGAATGTCTTTTACTTGTCTGTGGCTAAAAGATTTTCACTTGCCATTTAACTTTAAGTATTTCTCTTTCACAAAATAGTATTGAATTACAAACATGTAAGAAAAGAAATGAAAGATCTGCTGAATAGTTATGTGGCTATATCACAAAAGAGATTAGGGGAATACTTCGTTCTTTCTGTCAGCTATAATAATGATGGGATAAGCTTTATCTTTGTGTTCAGGATGTAAAAATATGAAATGAAAAGGAAACTGGGTTGTTGTCACTAAAAGGATGGAGCAAGATTTTAAGGTTTGCTTTTGTTGGCTGAGGTTAATTTTTGTACTTTTGTTGTTTTTATTGTATCTCTTATCAGGGTACCTATTCTAAGAAGTCATCTCTTGAATTTCCAGTGTCTCTGTGACCTTTGTTCACCATTAGGAATGTTTATGAATGTGTGTATCTGAGTAGTTAACTGAAATTATTGGTCTACGTTGCTGGGTAATTAATGTCAAAGTAACAACATGTGATAATTAATGCTATTAAAAAGGGAAAGAAGTCATGAGTAGAGTACATTCATTCAAGGAAAATACCAAACAAAACCCATTTCTCCTTTTCCTCTGGGAGAAAATGGCTTCCCTCTTCCAGAAGACATAAACCAAAAAATTATATAGAGAGTAATGCAAGTATTGAGCAATGCCATTGTTCAGAAGCATCAGTGAAGGAAGCAACATGAACAAAACCTTCTTTTGGTATGGAGATTATAACAGAAGTTGAATGTAAGAAGAAATATCAAATCTTTCTTCCAGTTGTTGGGTTTTTTCTCCCTGAATGAGAAACAAAGTCTGTCACAAATAAAGCTCTGATTCAGAAGTGTTAGGAAGCCCACCAAAGAAGAGAGCCCACCCCCAGTCCTAAGGGTGAATCAATAGGAATATTCTTGAAGAGTTATTAGAAGACATACTTTGTAAAGTCTTTTGAGGAATCTGAAATTTATATTTATGCCATTAATTTACTGTTTTATAGAATAGTAATGGTTCTGTAGGACAAGAATAAGTAGTACAGGGAACTTTGATGTGAGGAAACTCCTTATACCAATGTAGGTCAGCACCTTCTCTGCAATTCATAATTTTGGAGACTAGAGAGAGAGTCAGCATAGGGTATGGTCCTCTATGATAAGTAATATTGACTACAGGTTTGTGTCAATCTATTTCATGTCATTGAATATTCTAGAATATGAGCGATTTTCTGAGCTTTAAGTTTAGAAACTAATGAATGCATGCAAACAAATGAATTCCAACTATATTGCAACTGACATTTTTTTTCCATATCACAACAATAACTTTTACACTCAAAGGAAAATAATTAAGGAATATTTTGAGAAGAAATCCTGATGCAACAACAAAGTTCTGTAGCTTTTTTAATACATTGTAAGAGAAATGGGAGGTATATGTATATAGTAATGGGGCCTTTTTTTCATACCTTATCATGATAGACTTATCAAATAGCCAAGATTTAATACATGCTTCAAGTGAAAAACTGAGTCACCTAGGAAATAAGTGTTTTAAATTTGCTGATGATGTGTCATTTTCCTATGCAGCATAATAATTCCCATGTAAATCATAACACTATTGAATTTCATTCATTTTGCTTAGGAATCAATGTTGCCAAAGTTGCCTAAGGTTTCTCAAATAAAGCAAGTCAAGATTTCTATGAAAATATTCACCTCATATGATTAAACATTCTTTTTCTTTTTTTTCCCTAAAATACGTATTGGATAAAATATGTCTATAAAATAACCTGGGCAGAGCAGACATTGAGACTTTTTTCAGAGGGAAAAGCTAAAGAAAATCATATAATATTCATTCAGCAGACATTATGCATTCTTGTTCTTTCCTTCAGGACCAAGAAAAATACTGGTACTCTCTGCTCCAAATGAGAATCTCACAATTACTTCAAGAAGCTATCATGACCCCATCTTTTCCTATCTCTGAGCTAAAAATTGCGTGACTTTAAAGGTGTAATCTGTTGTAGAATATTAATTAAGGACAGCTATCATATCTTCAGCAAGTCTTCTCTCGACTAAATGTTGCTAATTTTTTTTCAGCTAGTCTTTGCATGACATATTATAGAGTGTCTTTATTATCTAGTTGGCTATCCTCTGGATATCCTCAGAATTTGTCACTGGACTTCCTAAAATCCTGTACCTAAAATTAAATACAATATTTCAAGAGTGACCTTGTGACAGTAGAATATTGAGATACTATACCTTATTTTGTTCTGGACAATATGAAAAGGGCATATTAGCTTATTTGGTCACTATATCATTCTTTTGACTTATATTGACATTGTAGAACACTGAGGTCCCTAGATTATTATCACACTGATTGTTGTTAGCTGTTCATTCCTCCTATTGCAATTCTTTAGTATTTTTCAACTCAATTATAAGATGGATTGGAAATCCGGAGACTAATTATAATTTTACTGGAGCAGTCCAGGCTATAGATATCAAGGGTCTGATTTAGTGTCATTAAAATAGGAATGCAAAAAGATGATAAGCTGTGATAGGTATGGGTCATGGTGACTCAGGTAAAGAACAGATGATTGAGAATAATTCTTAGGCTTTGAGAAAGAGTGGGAGAATGGTAGCAACTTAATAAAAAAAATAGAAAAGTTAGAAGAAATGGCAGATTTGGGGAAAAGATTATTAATTTTATTTTAAACATTTCTGGGTTTGAGTTATTAATGGTCCATCCAAGTGAAAATGTCCAATATTCATTTGGAATAATAATACTGGAACTTAAGAAAAAGATTGGGGGCTAAACATTGATTTGGAAGTCATATGCATGAAATTTATAGATAAAGGCATGAAAGTGAATGAACACACTGGGGAAAATCTTAGAGAAAGAAAAGAAAAGTAGCCTATAGATATTATTGTTGTTGTTGCTTTTCATCCTTCGTATTTTTCAAAGAAGACCAATAACATCACAAATGAATGATGTCTTTGCCTGAACATGAATCAGGTTTAATTGAAGCAGAGTAGTGCAGATTGTCAGCCTCGTTCACTCTTCCAGAGTCATTGAGGTCTGGTGGCAAAATAAAAGTCAGGATGACTAGCAATGGCCCAGGGTGAAGTGGATGACCTTAGCATCTTTGACATCTTACCACTCCACAGATCTTGTTTCAGCTGATTTCATGGCCTTTGGAACAAATTGTTCTTGTCAGCCCATTCCACCACGAGGTGTCCTCACATGTTCAGGGAAGGTATCCTTCTAATTCAATTATGGGTTTAAAGTCTATTGGCTACCCTCAACTTTGTTTAGTTCATCTGCTGAGATGGTTCAATTTGACAACCACTTATCTGGTTTTGGAAGGAAGCCATAGGAGAGTAGAGTCAAAGATAAATTGTAGGTTTTGACCTTGTGTAACTGAGTCAGCCATGATCACATTACCAGAAATAAGGAATTTAGGAAGAAGATCTGGATTTGTGGCAAAGACTATAAATTTAATTATATACTATTAAACCAGAGATGCTCAAAAAGCAGTTGAAAATACAGAACTAAGGACAAAGGACAGGGTCAAAGATACAGATTAAAATGCAAAAGAATGATGATGGACAGCAGGGAAGTACATGAGGATACTAAAAGAGAGGAGTGAGAACCTAAATTTGGGAGAGCACCCTCCTTGGTGGTCTATTTATCTTCAGAAAACTTATTTGCACCAGATGAAAAGAATTTTTGTATTTTGTATTTGAAATTTAGACACAAATATGTTGAAATTTAAGAGTCTATTTTCCCTCTTACTATGACATTCTCTATTAATATACTAAATTAGCCAAATCTGCATAATTGAAAACCTAGCTCTTACTCTGTTTAATGGATGCTATCTGCCCAAAGCTGATTATGTTTATATGCTGGCAACTTGAGATATGAAAGGTCCACAGATACTAATCATTTCAGCTGTCATTTGGATATAGAATGATTTATTTCCCATGTACCAAGGCCAGGTGAATATATTCATGCATGAGAGATTTTTAAGCCTAAGTCAGGCTACAATCTGTTTACTTCCTTTCAGTCACCTTTCTTTTACTTTAAGACTATAGTCATCTCACCTAGAATTTAATCCTTTTGCAAAGATAGGTAAATAGATAATGCATAAGAATTTAGGACTAGGAAAAGTAGCACTTGTTCATACTTATAAATGAGTTAAGTTATCACTCACTTTATGAGGTTAAAAGCGCCCTTTTAAAACATGCTACTTTGATGAGTCTATAACTTTTCCACTGTGGCTTCTTCTTCCACTGATACAGATTTCATCTCACATTCTTGGTTTGTTTATGTCTATGTCCTTCTATAAATCCTCTGTAGAGCATGTACCTAATATACTGGAGAACTTGATCTGAATCTTTTAGAAAATCAAAGCTATGATCAATATCTTAACACTCAGGCTCTCAGAGGATCTTAGATCATAAGACCATAGATTTAGAGATAGAAGAGAACTTGGACATGATTTAGCTCAACCTCTACATTTTACAAATGAGGAAACTGGAGCCCAGAGAAGTTAACTGACTTTCCCAAGTTCACCTAGGCAGTGAGCATCATATAGAATTTGGATTCAAGTCATCTGCCTCAAAAATTAATATTTTTCTACCTTACCTGCTGATTTACTATTTCTCATTCTAGTTATATGTCTAGCCAGAAAGCCTCACTTTCATTATATATTTCTTTGGTGATACCTTTTATGTCACTTCTTGTATCCAAGTGACAGTTACTAATATACTCATGGGCACCATGCATTTTTCCATTGTTCCAATTATTACCCTTCTGCAATTATGGTATTATATGATTCATGATCATATTACACTAAGAGGAGATTACTGGCTTTAAAAATCATGAATTTTTGAGATAGAAATCTAGTCAGCATTATTGAAAACAATTCACGATTTCTAAAGTATGACCAAGTCCAGTCTCTCCCACCTATTTAACTCTGGACCAAGTTCATCATCTATTTGTATTACCTTCCCTTATTGCCCACATATAATAAAAATCCTTTTGTCTGGTCTCCATGCAGAATGTCCTCAATGGCGCTGCAAATACCTATGAGCCTATGTGTTCCTCCTTTATGTCTCATTTGATGTTAATAATCCATAGGTGGTTGAAAAGTTATGTCTATGGTTGTAACTGTCATAAAATATTTTATTCTTTAAATATATGGCATAGGAGACGGCTTGTATGAATACATCCATGAAGGAAGGCCTTTTACTCCATCAATTTGAGTATTTTTTAAAATCAATAAATAATAGGTACAGCAGCATCTTATATTCAGAGAATCTCAGAAGCTCACAGTTGAAAGGGACGTTAAAGGCCATCTAGTAAATCCTGGACCTGACTGAGAATCCTCCCCACAACATCCCCACAAATGAAATCTCTCAGTGTTTTCTCAATGTCATCAAAGCTCTTTTTTGCAGTTGTCTCACATTTACAGTACAGTCCTGATTGACTATGAGTCCTTCACAATGATTGCTTCCTTCAGTGATAGTCATGGTGCCCAGACAGGCAGCATGCAGACCTAGTGATTTGAGTGGAACTGCTACTCCTAAGATCTTTGGTTTGGGGTCCTGGGCTATTTCCATTATGGTCTGAGGGGTGGTTAAAGTGGTGGTAGTGACTTGTCTAGTACTTGGCTCCTTTTATCTCTTCATCTGGGTGCATTGGTGCTTCATGAAGGATAGTTTGCCTGCCCTATAGATGGTAATTAGTGACTAAATTATCACAATGGCTGACCCTTTCTTCACAAGAATTGCTTCTGTGGTTGATGGCTGTAGTGACTGGGCTATAGACAGAAGAGTGATGGTCTGTGGTGAGGAGAAGCAGAGTGTTGCCATTCCTAAGGTTATTGGAGTTACCTGCCAGTAACTTGGGGGTTGATAAGCAACTGTTGCAGGGTTGATTAGGAATTGTGACAAGGAAGGTTTACCACCTTATTTGAGGTGTATTTGCAAGCAACCTGAGACTGAGAAAACCCAGTGCTAGCTCCATAGCTGTCCTCCAGTTTTATGTGGACTGTGGCTCAATGAGAAAGATTTAGAAGCATCATAATCACCTCCATATTTCCTGTACTCCACTACTGGATAGACCTTTTATGCTGGGTTCTTTTTATTTCCTATTAATAAGGGAATCTTGTTTTGTTTGTCTGTTTGCTTGTTGTCTCTGGTGATTAACATGTTTAAATTTGGAGGCAGTTTGATGTAGGCATAGTTCTAGTCTTTGACTCAGGAGGGCCTACTAAAAATTCTGCCTTTGACAAATATAAACATGGGCAAGTCACTTAACTTCTCAGTGACCCAGTCTACTTTCTAAGATGTTGGTCTGCACTGGTAGAAGGATTTTCAATGTTGGGAGCTTCCTATAGCTATAAAATCATAGTTTTGCACTCTCCCTAAATATCCTCAAGCCTGATCTGGGGCCACAAATTTATATGCTTATCTTCTTAATCCCTTGTACAGTTGTAATGATATAGTTTGCTATAGAAAACTATCTCTGAAAGCCTACCAGTTCTTTACCCCATATTTCTATCAAGGATGTTCTTAAAGTGTGTATAGGGTAGTTTCATTTAAAAAATTATGGAGAAGAAGAAATAAGTATTTGAATCATAACTGCTAATTTACTTTTCATTGTATTTTTATTATTACAAAAGAATGATACATGATCTTTTTCTCTTACTTGGAATTGTTTTAGATATATCATCAATATCAGTGCCACCATGTCTTCAGAACTGGATCACCGGTAGAACAGGTTTCATCCATTTATCACATCTGGTCATTGCCATTTCATCAACACTACATTGAATACCTAGTTGGTATCACTCAAATGCAGTGATTCCAATAAGAACAGACCATTTTCAAAACACTTGGAGAGATGTGTCACATTTCTTTGTTGCCTTTCTTCAAGTTTCTTCCCTTTCTTATTATTTTGATACAAGCTATGTAACTTATGACATGCAAATTTCAGGTTGTGTCTACACTGTACTACACATACATTTATTGAGAAATACCCAGAGAATTGATTTTCCCTCAATTCCTGACCCCTTCCTAAATTTTAGAAACATAAACACATGTATTTCAGCATTAGGTGATTTGACATGAATTCTGTTATTTTTTCCACCAATAGAGGTTGCAACAAGTTAATAGGATGCTCTCTGAGAGTTTCTGAAGCTGAAACATTTATCATTGTGTGTGTGACCTAACTTTTGATGAAAGACTTTGTTCCATGAGCAATATCTTAAGCTCTCCCTCAAGCCCTCATGCAAATTAGGTTACTTTTTCCTTAAAAGATATTGAGAACTTCCTTGAGACTTAGTTGCCTCCAGTGATTAAAGGATCCCACTGGTGATATTACTTCCTCATCTCTTGAGTATGAAGCTGGTACTAGGAGCTCCAACAGTGGGTAATTCGTGCCAGAAGGCTTCTCTTAGCTAAATAAACTTGAGGTGTTCTCAATGTCTATCCTCGTTGCATATCTTTTTCTTTTCCTTCTACATTTAAGGAAATCTCTTTCTTAATTGTTGAATGACCTCTGAGTGTATCATTCTGTTCTAGGCCCAGCCCATAACTAACCATATTAACTACAGCGGTATTCATATCACACAAAAATGTACATGCACATACACACACACTACATCATCTATCCTACATATGAATACATTTACATTTTATAGTACCTGCTGCCTCTTATGCTATTTTAACAGCCTTGAAAACTGAGGAACATCTCCATGCCATGCCATACTGAGGCACTTAAAAACTTCCAACATGCAATATTTCCTGTGTAATTGAATGCCTTAGAGGAATTACAATGCTATCTCTGATGTGAGACAGAAAATAAGAGAGAACCAGGAAGGAGAGAAAGATAGAAATAGAAACAGAATTACAGAGAGAGTCATACACAGAGAGAGGAAGAAAGACAGAGAGAGAGAGAGAGAAGAGAGAGGTAGGGAGAGGGAGAGAGAGAGAGATGTATCAATAGCCTATTGTTTGAAAGAAAGCACAATTTTATTTACACTTTACTAATACTAAGAAAATATTTGCCCCAGAAAACATGTACATCTGCATTTCATCTTAAAATTATCACACAAGTGCTACTTTCTTGTCCAAAGATTCTCAAAGAAACAGAAATATTAATACAGACCTTTAAAAATAGAAAGATTAAACATACCCGAGGAAAAATAAAACAAAATTATTGTGACTCTGGATGAGATCAGGACAACAAAGGATGTTACATGCTGCTAAGTTATAATAAAAAATGAGGAAGAATAAAAATGTAAGGTAAATCTTCATTATGCACTGACATTATTTACCTATAGTAGATGTATAACTATATAGTTTCATTTCTTTTTCTTCTTTTTTAAATAATTATTTATTTATTTAATATTTTTAGTTTTCACCATTCATTTTCACAAGAGTTTGAATTACAAATTTTCTCCCCATTTCTACCCTCCCCCCATTCCAAGATGTCATATATTCTGATTGCCCCATTCTCTAGTCAACCCTACCTTCTGTAATCCCACTTCCCCCCCCCATCCCTTTTTCCCTTACTTTCTTGTAGGTCAAGATAGACTTTTATGCCTGTATATCTTACTTCTTAGTTGCATACAAAAACTTTTTTTTGAACATCTGCTTTTAAAACTTTGAGTTTCAAATTCTCTCCCCTCTTCCCGCCCCACCCACCCTCCCTAAGAAGGCAAGCAATTCAACATAGGCCATATGTTTATCATTATGAAAAGCCCTTCCAAAATACTCATGTTGTGAAAGACTAACTATATTTTGCTCCTTCTTGTCCTATCCCCCTTTATTCAATTTTCTCCCTTGACCCTGTCCCTTATCAAAAGTGTTTGCTTTTGATTACCTCCTCCCCCATCTGCCCTCCTTTCTATCATCCCCCTTTTTTTAATCTCCTTCCTCCTTCTTTCCTGAGGGGTAAGATGCCCGATTGAGTGTGTATGTTATTCCCTTCTCAGGTCAAATCTGATGAGAGCAAGATTTACTCATTCCCCCTCACCTGTTCCCCTCTTCCCTTCCTACAGAACTGCTTTTTCTTGCCACTTTTATGTAAGATAATTTACCCCTTTCTATCTCTCCCTTTCTCCCTCTCTCAATATATGCCTCTCTCATCCCTTAATTTGATTTTATTTTTTTAGATATCATCCCTTCATATTCAACTCTCCCTGTGCTCTCTGTCCACACATACACACACACACACACACACACACACACACACACACACATACGTGTGTGTGTGTGTGGTATGTATGTATGTATGTATGTATGTATGTATATTCCCTTCAGCTACCCTAATACTGAGGTCTCATGAATTATACACACCATTTCTGCATGTAGGAATGCAAAAAAAACAGTTCAACTTTAATAAGTCCCTCATGATTTCTCTTTCTTGTTTATCTTTTCATGCTTTTCTTGATTCTTGTGTTTGAAAGTCAAATTTTCTATTCAGCTCTGGTCTTTTCACTTGGAAAGCTTGAAAGTCCTCCACTTTTTTGAAAGACCATATTTTGCCTTGGAGAATGATACTCAGTTTTGCTGGGTAAGTGATTCTTGGTTTTAATCCTAGCTCCATTGATCTCCAGAATGTCATATTCCAAGCCATTTGATCCCTTAATATAGAAGCTGCTAGATCTTGTGTTATTCTGATTGTGTTTCCACAATACTCAAATTGTTTTGTTCTGGCTGTTTGCAGTATTTTCTCTTTGATCTGGGAGCTCTGGAATTTGGCAACAATATTCCTAGGAGTTTTCTTTTTGGGATCTTTTTCAGGAGACAATCATTGGATTCTTTTAATTTCTATTTTACCCTCTGGCTCTAGAGTATCAGGGCAGTTCTCCTTCATAATTTCTTGAAAGATGATATCTAGGCTCTTTTTTGATCATGGCTTTCAGGTAGTCCAATAATTTTTAAATTCTCTCTCCTGGATCTATTTTCCAGGCCAGTGGTTTTTCCTATGAGATATTTCACATTGTCTTCCTCTTTTTCATTCTTTTGGTTCTGTTTTATAATATCTTGATTTCTCATAAGGTCACTAGCTTCCACTTGCTCCAATCTAATTTTTGAGGTAGTATTTTCTTCAGTGGTCTTTTGGACCTCCTTTTCCATTTGGCTAATTCTGCCTTTCAAGGCATTCTTCTCCTCATTGGCTTTTTGGAGCTCTTTTGCCATTTGAGTTAGTCTATTTTTTAACATGTTGTTTTCTTCAGTATATTTTTCAGTATTTTTTTGGGTCTCCCTTAGCAATTCATTGACTTGTTTTTCATAGTTTTCTCACATCATTCTCATTTCTCTTCCCAATTTTTCCTCTACTTGTCTAACTTGCTTTTCCAAATCCTTTTTGAGCTCTTCCATGGCCTGAGACCAGTTCATGTTTTCCTTGGAGGGTTTTGATGTAGGCTCTTTGACTTTGTTGACTCCTTCTGTCTGTATGTTTTGGTCTTCTTTGTCAACAAAGAAAGATTCCAGAGTCTGAGAATCAATCTAAGTGTGTTTTCCCTGCCTGGCCATGTTCCCAGCCAACTTACTTGACCCTTGAGTTTTTCACCAGGGTATGACTGCTTTTAGAGTAAAGAGTGCTTTGTTCCAAGCTTGAGGGTATGCACTGTTGATTTCAGAGCTATTTCTATACAGCCAGCTCTGCCACCCCAGCACTCCTCCTTCCCCAAGAACTGCCAACCTGGACCTGATGCAAATCTTAAGTAGCCTCGGCAATCCCACTCTGATCCACTACTTAATTCCTCCCACCAGGTGGGCCTGGGGCTGGAAGCAACTGCAGCTATAGTTCTTTAGCTGTACCACCCCCACTGCCCCTGGGCAGTGGCCAAACCATGAACTCTTTTCCCTCTGTCCCAGCAGCTTTCCCCACTAACCCTCTCTGTTGTCTTTGGTGTTTGTGGGTTGAGAAGTCTGGTAACTGCCACAGCTGACTGACTCAGGTCTCTAGGGCCTGTTTCACCTGGCTCCTGGTCTGGTTGGTCCTGCCATCACCTATGCTGGGCTCTGCTCCTCTCTGGGCTCCTCTCCCAGCTCCATGCATGATAGACCTCACCCAGTGACTATCCAGGCTCTCCTGAGCTGGAGCCCTGCTTTGCTCCGCTATTTCATGGGTCCTGCAGTTCTTCTCTGTTGTCTTTGGTGTTTGTGGATTGAGAAGTCTGGCAACTGCCACAGCTCACTGATTCAGGGTGCTAGGGACCACTCCACCCGGCTCCTGGTCTGGTTGGTCTGTGCAGCCCACACTGAGCTCTGCTACACTCCGGGCTCCGCTCCCCTCTGCTCTGTGCACGATAGACCTCATCCAGCGACCATCCGGGCTGTCCTGGTCTGGATCCCTGCTTCCCTCTGCTATTTTGTGGATTCTGCAGTTCTAGAATTTGTTCAGAGCCATTTTTATAGGTTTTTGGAGGGACCTGGCAGGGAGCTCATGCAAGTCCCTGCTTTCCAGCCACCATCTTGGCTTCAGCCTCTCCAGTTTAATTTTTAAGGTAGTATTTTCTTCCATAGTCTTTTGGACCTCCTTTTCTTTTTGGCTAATTCTGCCTTTCAAGGCATTCTTCTCCTCATTGGCTTTTTGGAGCTCTTTTGCCATTTTAGTTAGTCTATTTTTAAGGTGTTATTTTCTTCAGTATTTTTTGGGTCTCCTTTAGCAAGTCATTGACTTGTTTTTCATGGTTTTCCCACATCCCTCTCATTTTTCTTCCCAATTTTTCCTCTACTTTTCTAACTTGCTTTTCCAAATCCTTTTTGAGCTCTTCCATGTCCTGAGACCAGTTCGTGTTTTTCCTGGAGACTTTTGATATAGGCTCTTTGACTTTGTTGACTTCTTCTGGCTGTATGTTTTGGTCTTTGTCAGCAAAGACAGATTCCAAAGTCCGAGTCTGAATCTGAGTCCGTTTTTGCTGCCTGGACCAGGAGGCAGAACTTAAGCAGGTTCTGCACTCCTGCTCTGATCCGCCACTTAATTCCTCCCACCAGGTGGGTCTGGGGCCAGAAGCAACTGCAGCTGTGGTTCTGTGCTCAGAGCTGCACCATCTCTGCTGCCCCCAGGGCAGTGGCCCAACTGCAAACTCCTTTCACTCTGTGCCAGAAGCTTTTCCCACTAACCTTCTCAGTTGTCTTTGGTGTTTGTGGGTTGAGAAGTCTGGTAACTGCCACCGAGTCAGGGCATTAGGGCCTGTTCCACCTGGCTCCTGGTCTGGTTGGTCCAGGTGCATCCCACGCTAGGCTCTGCTCCACTCCGCTCCCAGTTCCTTGGGATAGACCTTACCCAGTGACCATCCATGCTGTCCTGGGCTGGAGCCCTGCTTCCCTCTGCTATTCCATGGGTTCTGCAGCTCTCAAATTTGTTCAGAGCCATTTTTATAGGTTTTTGGAGGGACCTGGGCCAGGGGAAGAGCTCACGCAGTCCCTGCTCTCCAGCCGCCATCTTTGCTCCACCCCCCTATATAGCCTCATTTCAGTGCCTTAATATACAGTGCCCATCTTTTTGAAATGCAAAATCGGTAACTTTTTAATTTGAAAAAGGAACAGTTATCATACCATAAGTAAAACAACAACTAAGAGGAATTCACAAAAACTTCAAAAGCAATTGTATGACTGATGCAGAACAAAATAAACAGACTCTGGTAACATATGGGTAGTAGGAGATTAAGGGCCAGCATATTATAAAATTTCTGTGTAATGAAAATCAAAGGTATCAATAAATTGTTTTTTAAAAAGAGTTATGGAGTGTAAGCATGCAGACGTCTCAGCGGCAGGAAGTGAGAGTAAGTAGCTTCTTTCAGAGCTCAGAGCCCCAAGGGGATTCACCCGTTTTTCATCATCTCCAAGGGGAGCCTCAGGCCCAGCCACTGCCACCCTCCCAGAGGGATGAAATTTTCTTTTTCCAAGTGGCACTGAGATCTGCTTCCAAATTTGACATCCTGTGGCAATACAGCATTGTGAGAGACTGGTGTTTAATGGCCACAGAGCAGGTGGAGCTATAGGAAATCAGAAGTTTGCCCAGTCTGGGACATCTCAGCCATTGAACTGAAGAACAGAGAGAAGTGCAGGGTGCCAATGTTGGAGTGCTACACCCGGCAGGCAGGAAAGGAGGCTAGAATCCAGCTGGGACCAGTTCTGTACTCATTGAAGCTCCTTGGGGTAGGGACTAAGGCTAGTGAAAAGTGAATTCCCCAGTGTGGTGCATGAAGAGGCAGAAACAACGTTGAGTTCCAACTTTCAGGGGATCTGCCATCAAAAGAAAAAGAATCAGAAACTGAATGATAGGGGAATAAAAGAAAAAAGACTAAAGGTCCCAGAATAAAATTCTGTTTAAAAAGTTGCATGTGCACAGAAATATCAACAGGTTAGTTTTAATAACAGAAGGGAGGTAACATCTAAACAAACCCAGAAATCTCTGAGTAAATATAACAAGAGAAAGAAAAATGAAGCAACATGTGATGAGGCAGCAAAAAGTTTGGATTCCCAAGAGAGCATGGAATCACAGCAGGATGTTTCTGTTTCTGAATGATACAAGGGAGAAATAAGGATCTTCAAAGCAGAATGTATGGTCCATAAAGGAGAAATAATTGATAGAATTGAAAAATTGGAATCTGCCTTAGCAAATCTCTCCAAAGAAACAAAAGAGAAAAAGATTTACTTCTATGAGGAACACAGAATAAAGAAGAAATAAAGATGTATAAAGACCATGAAGGAAAGAATAAAAGTTTAGAATAGACAGAAAAGAGAATTAATGAAGATAACAAAGCAAAGAAATTCTTTTTAGAAAAAGACACAAAATATTTAAAAACTAACAAAATAAGTAAAAGGATAGAAGAGGAAGGGAGGATTTTAATCAACTAATGGAGAAAAAAGGAATTAAATTATGTAAAAGGAAGAATAAAAAAAGAATGAATAAACTCTAAAAACTAGGGAAAAGAGTGACAAATGGAGTAAGGAGAATGGAGGAATATTTATTTATTCAGTTAGTTATAGCATTCCTTTTTTATATTTTGAGTTTCAGATTCTCTCCCTCCCCACAGGCAAAAAATAATGAAAATGAAAAACAGCATTCTTCCATCTGCATTCAGTTCATTATCTGTCTCTGGAGGTAAATAGCATTTTTCATCATGAGTCCTTAGGAATTACCTTGGATAATTGTATTGATCAAAGTAGTTAAGTCTTTCACAGTTGACCATCATTACAGTACTGCTGTTTCTGTGTATAGTGTTCTGCTGGTTCTGCTCACTTCTATTTTTATCAGTTTGCTTAGGTCTATCCAGGTTTTTCTGAAACCATCTTGATCATCATTTCTTATAGCATGATATTATTCCATCACAATCATATACCACAACTTGTTCAACCATTCCACGATTAATGGACATCCTCTAAATTTCCAATTCTTTGCCACCACAAAAAGAGCTGCTAGGGATATTTTTGCACATATGAGTCCTTTTCCTTCTTCTCTTTGGGATACAGATCTGGTTAGTAGTGTTGCTGGGTCAAAGAATATGCACAAAGAGTATGCCCTTTGGGCATAATTATAAATTGTTTTCCAGAATGACTGGATCAATTGAAAACTCCACCATTCTTTCTTTTTTATTTTCCTTTAAAAAATAGTCTTTCTTGTATGGAGTGACCCCTGTGAAAGGAGAGGGGTACTAGAAGAAATTAGTCAATATAACAAATTATATAAATAAAATTTTAAAAGAAATTGGTGTGGGAAAAAAGCATGATGCTTAGACTCACCTCACTTAATTATTAATCTTCAGATGTGATGTTGATAACTTTTTAAAGATTCTTTAGGAAAAGACCATTTTAGAAAGAAATTTTTCCATTTGTGATTTATGGACCCTTGATGGCCAGGCAAAGATACTAACAGCTCTTGATGCTGGTCTTATCACCTTTTTCTCTATCTCTAATCCTCAGTTTCTTTACCTGAAATGACATTTGCATAGTCAGCAAAATCCTCTATGACCATTAGTGCCTCAATAAGAACAATCCTAGAATGATGGTATTACAAACAGTATTTGCTCTCTTTTATAAATGGAGAACCCAAGGGTTGGAGGGAATAAAGAGTTAAATCGCACAACTAAATTCCTGAGTCTTTCTCCTTCCATTCTTCATTCTCACTCTTTCATTTCTCTCTGGGCTCCATTCCTGAGTCTCTAGACTCTGCTTTCTCTACCATAGTCCAGCAGCTTTCTCACCCTGGAACATCACTTGTTCCCTGTAGCCCCTTGCTCTGATGGCCAACTCCTCCTGCAACTTCAATTATAAGGAAAGTTTCCAGGCCAGTCATTTTCATTCTTCCATTCCTCTCTGAGCCCTACTCCTGATTCTGTGGATTTCTTTTTCCACTATACTTCCATGCAGGTACTTTCTCCCTCTCCATAAAAACATTTTTCAACTTTCTTTTATGTGTTTCTATCACCATTAAACTGTGAGCTCCTTCAGAGCCAGAAATTTTTGTTTGTTTCTTTGTATCTTCCGCTCTTAACACAGTGCTTGGCACATAGTAGGCTCTTAATCAAAGTTTATTGACTAACTGAGGAAAGAGTAGATTTTCTCTCACTAGAGCAGGGGTTCCTAATCTTAATCTTTTTTTGTGACATGAATACTTTGGCTACCTGGTGAATCCTATAGATCCTTTTTCACAATTATGGTCTATTATCTACATTCATAAATGAAGGAAATGATAAATTTTAGTTAGAAATTAGTGAAAATAAAGATGTTATTTTTTTGCCATCCAAGTTCATGCCCCACCCCAAAATCTATCCACAGACTCCTTGGTAGTTCATGGACCCAAGGGTAAGAACCTTTGATCAAGACAGTCTCTAAAATATCTTTTAGCTCTGACGTTCTTTGACGCTGAGGACCTTAGATTAAGAACCCTTTCACTAGAGATATTTCTTTGAATGTAAGATGACGTCATGTTGGGAATGTTGAAGGCCAAAGTCTTGGTCAGATATAGGCTAGATTAGATGATCTGATCTCTAAAATCATTTGCAAAGCTGTGGGTTTTAAGACTTTGAGAAACTACCACTTCCCCCAATTGCTGGATACTGGGTGATTTTTTTTGGCACATCCCAATCCATAAAGACAATCTCCTGAAGTGCAGAGGAATTTAAGTCTTCATTGTGTGTGTACAAAGTATCCCACCCTGCTTATATTATATTGAAACATGCTCTTTCAACTGAAAATCCTAAAAATGCCTTTAGAAGAAAAATGTACCTCATAGTGTAAATTTTCCCTAGAGTACTCACATTATGAGAATATTTCTGTTTCAGAATATAGTCCTTATGTTGAAACACAAAAGAAAAAGCGCCAATGAATACCTATTTTAAGGTTTTTTTTTAAACGAAGGACATCGCAATTGAATGGGTGTGCCTCATTCAAAATGGAGTGTCGCTGTTCCTATGCTCCAAAATGATATATTCAACAGCTTCCTTCTATAATCCAGTGATAAGAGAAGTTTTTCTCAATACACAATACTATCCTTAAGTTGATCATACATTTTTCCTGCTTTTCTCTCATATTTTTCATCATGCTAAAAAGATCTTTCAATTTGCTAAGGAGGATTCAGTTCTATATTAAACTCACTATATCCTTGACATAAATATGTATATATGTCTGAGGCCATATTTGAAGTCAAGAAGGTGAGTTTTCCTGACTCCAGGCCTGGCACTCTATCCACTGCACCAGCTAGTAATGATACTAATAACAATCGACATTTCTATAGCACATTAACTGCTAAGGCACTTTGCACATGCTAAAAATTCCCTGAGGTGTACTATCTCTGCAAAGAGCAACATAAAACTACAAAGGAGTGATTTCAATTAATAGAGAGCATGCAACTTTAATGCATTGATTTGTTGAATGATAAAGACTTAGCATTTTTTCTACTTGGAAATTCATCTCATAATCAAACTTTAGATATCAACAAGTAATATAAAAGACTTTTCCCCCCTTAACTTTTTCTGTTCACTTTTAAACAAGAGAAGGCAGGACCCCTATTTAAAAAATTATAAACAACAAGCTTGACCTCAAGAGATGAGAAGAAGCATCACTGCATACCCTTGTGGTGTTGGGGGCAAGGATATACAAAATTAAATATAACGTCAGCTTTTTATGTGTTGATCAGTTTTGTCAAATATTTGCTTTGTTCACCTTTTTTTCAAACCTTTTCATTGTAAGGAATGGCTTTCTGGGAGGTAGATCTAGGGGTAATATAAAAACAAAGCTATGAAGAAAAAATCTATTTCTAAAAGAAAACAAAATAACAAATATGAATTACTATAATCATACCAGGCTCTATGGAAAACACAAATATAAAACATGGTTTAGAAAAAAAACAATATAGTTGTGGAGATAACAGCAATGTTAATAAAATGAGTACTCTGTAAGACAAGATTGTACTGTACAATGCACAATTATAAAGCAATAGAAATCAAATAGCATCATGTTCTGACTTTGGGTGAAAGCTTCATTCTTGTGTTCATGAGGATACTCTGTTTCTCCTCTGGGAGTGTGGGCCATCATCAGTGGCTTATATTTTGGAGACCTGTGGTGTCTGCTTCCCTGAAGCTGAGAATGTGTTAATAACCTCAAGTTACAGAACAGCTGTTATCCTTACAGTAATTAGCAGAACAGTTCTTGATTGCCATTTCAATAAAGCGTGCATAGAGTCGTCAATCAAAGTATCTCTTTATTCATTTTTTCTGGAGTTTCATTTTTTTCTAAATCATGAACCCAAAACATTGCTGCTCCTCAAACCAGAATAGAAAGATTATGACTCATAGTTTGCTTCCTTTTAGAAATTTCTGGCTTTTGTTTTTGGTAACTTGCTGAATGGAAGCATCATGATACAAAGAGCTTATGTAGTTATTGGCAAACATTGCAGAAATAGTGAATTCATAACTGTTTCCATTAAAAGAAAACTTGGTTTAAAACTATAAAGCAATTTAGCTAAATCTTCTGCACATGAATCTTTTAGCATGCATCTGCTACATTCTGTGCTGCCTTTAAAATATATTAATATAGCTCCTCTATTAAGAATGCACTGTGTGATGCTTGAATGAGTTGCCTATTCTTAGCCTTCCAGGCAAATAAAAATTGTGAAAGTGTAGGTCCATTTTATACTTTTATAATGAGGTGAACAGATTCTATTTTCTTTATCGAAAATATGGGGCAAGGCAAATAGGTCACTGTGGCTTGAAAAGAATGGCTAATGATAAACAGGACATACCATGCACAATCTGAAATAGCAAATGATGGACCCTACGTGTAAATATGACACTTTTTCAAACACATAGAGTCATATCTTAGTGGAACAGGCTTTGCAATAAATTATTCTTTAGGTTAATGTCTTCTGCTATGATTGCAGGCTATGCTTTCATTATAAGATTGAAAAAGAAAGGGGTCAGACAACCACAATGACATGAAATTGCATTCTCATTTTGGAGCACTTGCATACAAAGGGCCAAGATTGCCATTCCCCAAATGGAGATATTTTATCAAAAAAAAAAAAAAACTAAGAATTCACCCAAATGGGAGCAAAAAAAAAAAAAAAGAAGAAGAATCGCTTTAAATCCCTTTGGTTGCCACTGTTTGTTACTTCATTGAATGAATAATTCCATAATAATGAACTTAGATGTTAAAATTAGTCTTTGCTATTGGTATGTAAGCTTTTCGAGGGTAAGAGATCTAGACACTGAATTAGGAATCAGAATATTTGAGTCTGAATCCTGTTCCCAGCATTTATTGCTTTACAATCTTCAACAAAAGTCACTTCACCTACTTTGGAGTTCGTTTCTTCACCTGTGATATGAATATGATGGATTACACAATTACTATGGATCCTTCCAGTTCTCAATTATATGATGCCTTTTACTTCCACTGTAGCTTCTTTGTCTTTAAATATCTGAAAGGGATAATATGGTTATTTGTGTGTTGCATTTGCATAAGCCTTTCCTCATAGGCAGAGGTTATTCAATGTTCCACTTTTAGGTGGGGAGTAAATTTGGTGAGAGCTTGAGAGGAAAGTTCTTATGGTTTCCAGGTTTTGAGAAAAAAGACACGCACTTTGAGATTCCCATGAAGGGTGGTCCCTAAATGGAGAAGGAGCCAACATATAGATCATGTCTCTTTCGCAGTTTGTGATACTAAATGTTAAGGAATTTCTCCTTCAGTAAGATCCACAGCTCTCTCTTAGATGAGCTGAGGTATCTCACGAGGTCATTCACTCTATATTTTCAGCTCTACTCTCATCAGCATGCCTTCTCTGATTTGTGTTTTCTATTGGCTCGTTTAAATGAATTTATTTGCAATTTCTTATTTGTGTTCATTTTGGAAATGGCATTTAGTGGGAAGGGAGAAAAATACTCGGTACATAGTTTAGGATACTCGTTCTCCAGTGAGACATAGTGATAAGGAACTCAGTTTGAACCTAAAATTTATCACTCATATAATTACAGCATTCAGAAGGAAGGTAGATATAATTCTAGCCTGCATTCCTTTCTATAAGAAGAACAGAATGTACACTTTCTGACCACCACCTTCTCCTCCTGTCAGGAATCAAAATGTCCCTTGGACAAGGATAGGTAGAGGACACTCTAGAGATATCCATCCATGCCTCTTTGGAGTTCCATGGCCTGAGGGCATGCACTGTGCAAAGTGTGAATGCTTTGTGTTCAGAACTAAGGCTGCAGTGAAGTTAGCACAATGCAGCACAGGCTAGCACACTACCAGAAACACCTCAGATTCATTATGCATTTGATTTTTAATTAATTTTTGGCCTTTATGCATTCAGAAACCTTTTACTGTTGCCAAATTTTTCACAACCCCATGTGGGGTCATGACCCACAGTTTAAGAAATGCCACACGTGTCTGGCACATTACTCTGCACAGAACAAATGTTTAACAAATATTGATTCAGATGCTTATGGAATGAACACGAGATTGGCCACAGGGAAAATTTTAATTTCCCTTATGTAAGCATTTACTTTGGAAATAATGATTATAGTATTTTCAAAAATTATATATATATATATATATGCATAAAATATGTGTATAAAATAAATGTTTATATGTAAATAAAACAAGTTCTGTCACATTCTCTTATTTCTGTACATTAGTTGAATTCCCCTAAAAGATGCTTGAAAAGCCATGTAATGAAGAGATGCCTCTAATTGTCTTGGTGATCAATGAAGTTTGAGCTATAGAAGGAAGAAAAAGAACTTTAAAGAATTTAACTTCTTATCTAGACTTTGGATTTTGTATCATTTCATATACTTTGTGTGATTACCTACTATACACCATCAGAAAGTGGAAGTCTAGATTGGTCTGACTCAATTCAAAAGTAATCAACATTCATGCTACTTCTCTTAATTAGTTCTCAATTTTAACAAATTTCTTTTAAAAGCAGAATGCCTCGTGGAATATCAGTGGAGGTGGTTTGGTAGTATGTTGCTTACTTAGAATTTTGTTTTATTTTTTAAAACTTCTTTCTTAAATCAGCCTGATATACCCAGATAAAATTAATGATATTTAACATGATGTACCCTTAGTAAATCAGTTCTGGATAGGCACTGGATAGGCACCTACTTTGGAGTTCGTTTCTTCACCTGTGATATGAATATGATGGATTACACAATTACTATGGATCCTTCCAGTTCTCAATTATATGATGCCTTTTACTTCCACTGTAGCTTCTTTGTCTTTAAATATCTGAAAGGGATAATATGGTTATTTGTGTGTTGCATTTGCATAAGCCTTTCCTCATAGGCAGAGGTTATTCAATGTTCCACTTTTAGGTGGGGAGTAAATTTGGTGAGAGCTTGAGAGGAAAGTTCTTATGGTTTCCAGGTTTTGAGAAAAAAGACACGCACTTTGAGATTCCCATGAAGGGTGGTCCCTAAATGGAGTTAAGAGAAACTTGGTCCAAATCTTGGCTTAGATTCTTGCTAGTTGAGAGACCCTGAGCAAGTCACTTAACTTCTGTGTAAAAGGTTTCCTAATTTACAAAATGCAGAGGGTGGTAAGAGGTGTTAACCTTGGCATCCAATTTCCCTTTAACCTCTGTATCTATGAAAATCTCATCCGTTCTGGGTCTCAGTTCTCTCATTTGTAAAATGCAATTGTTGGCTTAGATGATTTCTAGTACAGAAGTTCTATGATTCTTTTATTATCAACATATTTTCTTCACTCAATCATTCAACAAGAATTTATTCAACCCCTTTTTTTGTACATAACAATATGCTCCTTTCACTTGACAATGACTAGAGTCATTGGACCAAATGAGGTAACAAAATAAAAAGATTTTATAATTGGGAAATATATCAGTGTGAGTTACTGTTATTATTACATCTGCCTTTATGGGCACTATGATTGCTAATATTCATATGGCTCCAAAAAAAGACCTAGCAAAAGGCTGCTTTTCATAAAATATTTTTAAAAATCAAAAGAGAGTGAGACGATGTACTAGTCCTCAGGGAAATCACACAGTTAATCTAATTTGAGAATAGATTAAAAAGATCAAAAATAAAATTTACTTGACCCAGATGATTATATTCACCTCTGTTTTATATTAAACTTATCTGATTGAGTATGCTTCCTTTGGGGAAAACAAGCTTCCAAGCCACTTTAATGTGTAGTTAGTACATGAGTAAGATAACATTAAAAGAAATAAGACCAACAACAATTTGGAAATAAAGCTATGCAAATGCCATTGCTCCCAGAATAAGTGTAATGACTACAGTGTCTCTAATCCTGAATATTATTGCCATGGTAAGAATAAAGAATGAAAGATAACTGACGTATAACAGGACTGTGCAATGGAGTGAATACTTGATTTGAAGCCAAGAAGAACTGGATTTGAATCCTACCTCAGACACTCATTAGCTGTATCACCTGGGTAAGTCACTTAACCTCTCTCAGCCTCGGTTTCCCCATCCTTAAAATGGGGATAACAATAGCATCTACTTCACATAGTCATTGTGAGGGTAAAATGAAATTATATGTAAAGTTCTTTGGAAAGCTTAAAACAATATGCAAATTCTATCTATTATTAGTATCTTTATCACAATTTAATTTGAACTCTTAGATGATTGGGGTAAATACTGGCATTTAATCCTGCAGTACCCTACTGGCCAGACATAGCTCACAAACTGCCTAATTTGCTTCTCAAGGAATAGATTAAGTTTTCATAAATTGTAATTGTAAAACTGTGAATAAGCAATGGTAATCTATGAAGCCAAGGAGAAGAGGAATCCTTCATGCCTAGAGCATGGAATAAAATTAGATGGGCAATACATTGAGTTAGTCTTTCAGAATGTATATCACAAACAGGCATCTGTCCTGCACATGGAAAATGAGTTGGACCCACACTTGAATGGGAGGAGGAGAGTAAATTAGATGAGCACTTTTACTGATCCTAAGTTTCTCCTGGAAGATTTGATAGCAGCTTTTTTAAAAATAGTATTTCATGCATTATGGTATTCAGATTTTTAAGTAAATATTTATGTTCTGCTGGAAGATCTATGGTCCTTACAGTATTTCTGTACTCTTCCAAGTCAATCACTTTGGCTTGTATTGAACTTATATGTTATTTTAATTTTGCTCCCTTTTGCTTCTCCTCTGCCAATCTCTCTCCACTTCATTATATTTAGATTCCTAACATATCATTCTCTCTCTCAAGGCTTCTACCTTTTTTGGAGAAATTGTTAATTATGTATTCAATTTCCCTACTAGGTTATTTGTGTTTGCTTCTTTATAAGTCTAAGTCGAGAGTCCCAGTTTCTGACAAATTCATTTCCAAATTCTCTATTAATATTTCCCCTTTTGAACCATTCTGGAATTTCTTACTGTCATTTCAAGAGTTCCAGGCAGAACACAAGATTTTGTCTTTCATCAGGCCATATTGGTTTATTTTTTGTCATAAAATATTTGATTTATATTCTTCAGTTTTTCTTTTCCATCACAATAATAAGCCACAACTAGCTCAGCCACTCCCCAATTGATGGGAATCCTCTAAATTTCCAATTTTTTGCCACCACAAAGATCTGAAATATATATTGATATAGAGATAGAGATATATAGAGAGAGATATATAGATATACATATGTTTACATATAAATCCTTTTCCCTTTTCTTGCCTCTTTTCTCTCAGTCCCACAATAGAATGAGTGTTTGTTGCTCAAGGAGGTGTAAAGGAGGGTTTAAAAAGAGTCACTGCCTTGGAGACTCTGAACGGCATGACATCAGTTAAAAGTCTATGTGTTTTCTTGCATTTGCTCTCACAGCAATAGCAGATGCATGGATTTAATCGGGGGTAGGAATTCTTGGTAAGAGCTCTTAAGTATTAACATTCTCTCGAGTTAATTCATGAGGCTTTTACCTCTGTCTGTGGTAAAGGATGCTTTCTCTCTGTGTTGTGGAATCAGCTATAATTTCTCTATATAAGCCATATAATTCCTTTCTTTTGACATTTTGGGATTGAAGAGGTCTGCAGAAAGCTACTATTCTAACATCTTGCTGAACATATCATTATCAATGTATCACAAGACCTAGAGGTAGGCTCTTACTATTTTAAATGAAGCCCCTGTATAGAGGTGAGTTGAGATTAATACTGTTAAAGGGTGTAGGCAACATCAACAAAGTCATAGTACTATTGCATCCTTATGTAGTCCTTTTATTGCTTTAGAAAACCCAAACTTCTCTCTCCCTTCATACATCTGGAAAAAAAAATTGCTATTCTTAAAGACCTTGCTGGCCCTCCAACCCAATTTTAACCAACCATACCAGCCTCACAGCCCTTCCCACAGCATACATATTACCTACCAAATTGGGCTCTTGGCAATTATATGTTGGCTGGTGTAGCTGGTAGAGAGTCAAGGGGTAACAATTCTTACTCGCTCGTAGCCTGGTTTGGAAGTCAGAATAGAATTTTCCACAGAAACCATATCTCTGGCTATCTGGACTTTTAAAATTCTGCTTAGTGTCCTAGCAACATAGCACCTGTCACAGCTAAATTGGTGACCTGTTTTCTGATCTCACTCCTTCCTATCTCTTCTTTCTGCCTTCAACAAGATTTTTAAAATAGACATCCAATATATATTCTTGGTATTGCACACTTGGTATATATTCTTGGTATATATATAATATATTCTTAGTATTGCACACTTCTGACATATACTGGCTATGTGACCCTGGGCAAGTAAGTTAACCTCTCAGTACTATAGACAAGAAAAACTATGAGATGAACAAAAGTTGCCAACCTGCATTGGTAGGAAGACTGTTCTCCTCCAAGAGTTCCCTATATCGCCCTATATCAGTGACTTAGGTCTGGTCTCTATCCTACTGCATGTTCAACAATAGATTTTTATGAGTTTTGAGTCTTTTGTGAAAATGTAATGTGTGAAGAAATGTTAGAAAGTTCTCCGTAAGGTCTAGTCAGAGATACATCTTGGTTTATTCTAGAAACATCTATCCTGCAGAAAGATACATACATTGAATATTATTAGGAATGCTGAGTGAAAGTTTAATACAATTGCAATTTGTCACTTCCATTTGCAATAAAAGTCAAACTTTGTAGAGACTAATAAGGGTCTCAATCTTTTCCTGTTTGCTAACCAGTGAGATTATGAGCTTTGATCATTTAAGTGATTGGAATAAGTAGGCAGGGCCATCATCAAAAAACAATCATATACAAGCCAGGGAAATAGTCTAATCAGTCAGATAGCATGTCAGTTTCATGAGACCCAGTGCTTATAGAGCTATTGCTGACTAGCTTCCAACAAATAGATGCAACAAAATTCCTCTTGCTATTTACTGTCTTTTTAGAGAAAGCAAAGACATAGACATCTTCCCTCTGACCAGCCAATACAGCCTTATTTCTACTGGGAAAGACTATTTTATTCTTGTCACTTCATATGCACGAAGCATTCTTGCTGGGGCAGTGAGTCTGGCAATGCCTCTCATTAGCTGTCTGACCTGAGCAATTGCCTCTGCATTAGTCTGACTCTTTAACTGAGACTATATACATGAAAGACACACCAGAATAACAATGGATTAGCAGCAAACAGACCGAAAAGCTGGGTGTACCACAGACTTTAATCAGTTCTTAATGAATGTGTTTTACCAGCATCCCCCAAATCTCCCCAAAATTCTAACGTTAAAATTGCTAAATTAAAAGAAAAGTAATGCAGGTAATTTATTAAAATGAACAAAACATGCTTTTGTTTCTTTGAGTTTTAATGAAACAGTGATGCATCTCCTTGATTAAACCTCATTCCCATCTCAACAATAATCCTCATGATTATTACTGAGTTGCTATTATTCATTTTACCATTTTCTTTTTTACCCTTTGGGGGCTGGCTAGATATAGGATTCCACTGTAGCTAAGGAGATTTTCAAGTGCCTATGACTTCCATGGAATCAGACAGGAAATTGGGGTATAGGACTCAGTTTCCTCACATGTAAGCTGAGGAAAATGGACTTGGTCAATGTTGAGATTCATCCAGCCTTCAATCTGTGATTCTATTTCCTTATTGCTAAGGTGCCTACAATTATTCAATCAGTCACATCAACCTTAGTGGCTTTCAAGGACCACATAGGAAGTCATAGAAGATTCTGTCAAAGGAGTCAGTACCAAATATCTTTTCAGGACTGAAACATAAAACAAGGAAACAAACTGTCCTTGGGTCTCTGGAGAGTAGCTGTACATCTTTCATTTCTTTCTAAATGTTCCACAGAAGTAAAAAAAAATAGAGGGAATGATCTCAAATATTAAAAAGTATATGTAGCAGCATTTTTGGTTATACCAAAGAGAAGGAAGGAACATGGGTACACATCATTTGGGAAATGGTTTAACAAATCATTGCATATGTATGAAATGGAAAATTAGAAATTATGAATATGAAGAATTTAGAGAAACTTGGGAAGGTTGGTGTGAACTAACACAGAATAAAGGAGGAGAAACTAAAAATAAAAACATACAAACTTACACCAGGGCTATAATAATCAATAACAACTAATAAACCCAAATTGAAAGACTTCTGAAGATTGATGATAAAGCACACCTCCTCCTGCATCTTGGTAGAGAAGTGATAGCCTAGGTGTGCAATATGAACCACACGTTTTCAGAAATAACAAATGTATCTTATTTTGTTTGACTTCATTAATGTGTTACAAGTTAGGAGAGAGAGGACCAGAGTGACTGAGAAGTAAGAGTGATAGAACAAAAATCAATAAAATATTTGTAAAAATAAAAAAGTTCATATGTCGCTAATGATGGTTGTCTTTATAGAATATTTTCAAAGTAAATGTTAGTTATAACTATATCTATAATATGTGATTTGATACATGGAAATGTTGGTATAAGTGGTCAATAAGATGTCCCAAATCTATAGAGCAGGGGACCTGGAGTCAAGAGAATCTGAATTCAAATCCAGTCTCAGACACTTACTTGATGTGTGTCCCCTGAGCATGTCACTTAGCCCATTTTGGCCTCAGTTTCCTCATCTGTAAAATGAGCATAATAATAGTGTCTACTTCCCAATATTGTTGTGAAAATTAAATCAGATATTTTCAAGTGCCATGCAAACTTTAAATCACTATATAAATGTTAGTTATTACTGTCATTTATAATAATAATGATAATTGTACAATTTTATCACATCAGCCCATTCATTCATTTCTCTATGTATTTATTTGCTTACTTATTCATTTATTTATTTATTTTGTCTTCCCTCAAGTCTAGGGACCTATGCTTGATATTTTATTGGGTTAATAACTGAAATGACTCTATAGGTGAGATCCCTCCTCCCTCCAAAAAAAAAAAGCCCCTGTAGTGTTAGTAATATTGATGGCTGTAAATATAAGGATTCATCTTGATAATAGCTGATATGATGCAACACTTTAAAATTTGTATAGTGATTCAAGTTCATAAGAGCCTTGTGAAACAGGTGATATAGGCCTTATTAGCCCCATTTTGCAGATGAAGAAACAAAGACTCTGAGAATTTGTTTAGTGGCATAAATGTAAGCATGCATTTAGAAACTGTCGAGCAGTGAGGTGCAAACTCAAACCATCCCAAATTCAAGGCCAGTCATCTAACAAAAATAATCATAATATTTACATAGCATTTTGAGGTTTTCAAAACCTTCTCAGTCAGTCAGTCTCTCTCTCTCTCTCTCCATGTATATATATATAAAATATATATATATATATGTATGTACATGCATACATATATGATGTATGTATGTATATACACACATAGCATAATAGCACACCCTCTACAAGACTATATACTATATATATAGACATAGATAGACATGAGTAACATATGTATATATGTGTATGGGCACATATGTGTATATGTGTGTATTGTATACACACATATGTATGTGTGTATATGTGTCCTTAGGAAACAGATTATATTAGTTCCATTTCAAATATGAGGAAGCAGGCCAAAAGAGGTTAAGTGACTTGCCCAGCCTTACACATAAATGTCTGATCTAGGATTTGCAATCAGGTCTTTCTGACTCAAAGTCTAACATACTCTCCACTATTCCACTCAGATACTCTTACCATCTCTCTCTGTACCATCCATCCATGGGTCATGATCATACACTCCACAAATCTCCTCAGCTTAAGAAAGCTGAACTCCTCAATCAAATATTTTCAAGATACAGTAATCATTGTACAAACACACACACACTCACACACACACAAATGTTTGTTTTCTTATGAATGACTTGAAATTTGCTTTGTAGAGAGATGGCTAAGAAATATTTTTTATCTAAACAGTTGAGCCAGACAGACTAACTATTGTGAGGAAAACTCAACAAAATATGTTATAAAGCACTTTCCAATTACAGGGTGCTAAAAATGGATAAGTGAAATGTCAGATATTGTCATTCTTTTTCTGCATGAATTTGTGTTTTTTTCAGATCCTTGAGTACATTTTTCCTTGTCAGAAATGAAAAATACAGCTGCTCTTTGAAAGTTGGCTTTGTGTATCTGGCCTACATATGATGAGTAACTTTTGTTTTTGTTTGCCATCTGACCTATGTTAGACTATATAATTATTGCTGGCTTTGGTTGGAAAAATGGTGTAACAAATAAAAGACATTCTCTACTCTATAGGCGGTAGAACTACTTTCTATGAAACCAAATTATCCAACCTGGAATATAGACTTTACCTAATAGAGAAATGCTTTACTTCCAAGAGCATAACAGCAATTCCCCTTTTGATGTTTTTGATGTTTTGATGTGTGCAGAGTTTAGTACCAAACAGAATTACCAAAATATAGAATGACTGTGACTATAGAGCATTATTGTTAATGTCCATAGAGCTCAGAAATACTACTTTTAGAAAATTAAAATACGAAACCCCTTTTGGCATGTTTCCTATAATTTCTGATTGTTGGCTTCCTCCCTGGAGTTGATATATTCCCTGCAAAGGGTCAATGTTGCATAGTAGAAAATGTTCTGGACAGCTAGGTGGCACAGTGAGTAGACCACCAGCCCTGGAGTCAGGAGGACTTCAGTTCAAATCCGGCCTCAGACATTTGACATATGTACTAGCTGTGTGACCTTGGGCAAGTCACTTAACCCCAATTGGCCTGCCAAAAAAAAAAAGAAAGAAAAAGTTTTGAATTCATAGTCATAAATATCTGGATCCAAATGATACCAAATAGCCAGGTCATGATCTCTGCTGGTGCATGTGGTTTCCAAATGCAATGTAGGTGTATATTGTCTAGGGTGGAAACTGATGAGATGTGATAACCACTAGTTACTGCTAGGAGTGCCTATAGTCCTGTCAGATCTATAATCCTTTGTTTTAATAGGTCAGTCCATGTTTATCTTCACATTCTCCCTGTTTTACATCTTTTGGAATAATCAAAAACATTCTTCTCATCACTGCTTAATACAAATTCATATCACACACACTAGGAAGCAGCAAGGCAGAGATGATAGAGGGCTGACCTTGGAGTTAGGATGACCTGGGCTCAAATCCTACCTCTGATATACACTGGCAGTGTAACCACAAATAAGCAGCGCAATGTCTCCATTGCCCTTACTACTCATTGTAAATTTTATGTGAGCTGTTATCTTGCATCAGAAGGGGAATTGTTGGGGCACCTAGGTGGCACAGTGAGTAGAGCACTGGTCCTGGAGTCAGAAGGACCTGAGTTCAAATCTAGCCTCAGATACTTGACACACTTACTAGCTGTGTGACCTTGGGCAAGTCACTTAACCCCAATTGCTCTGCCTTCCTCCCTCCAAAAAAAAAAAAAGAAGATGGAGTGTCCACATCGTCAGGCTAAGTAGAACAGTTGGGGTTGACTGTTTCCTACTTAGTACTATTTCTCTCATACATTTATGAGAAAAGAGACTATCTCCTTTTTTTTTTTCAGTATTATCCCTATACTTAGGAAATCATAGATCCAGACCAAATTAACAATAATAAGAATCTAACATGAACTTTTAAAAATATTAATTTCTTGAATGAATTCCCTCATCCAAGTTTCTGATTTTGTTTTTCTGGTCTATTAATAAAGGAGTTGCCTATATTCTGTTAAAATCTTCATCCTTCTATAGGCCATGCTCTTCACTTTGCCCTCTTTATATCTACCAATTAGAATATATGACCAGAAGAGATCTAGTATCACAGAGTCACAAGGTTGGAAGGAACCTCAGAGGTTGTCTATTCACACCCATGCCTGAAGAGAAATCCTAGTCTATTCAACACCCCAAACAAATACTGTCACACAGATTTTGTTTAAAGTATCTGTTGTCTAGTGAGGGAGAAATTGCTACTTCCCAAGAGTGCTCAATCCCCTTGTTGACAGCTCTGCTTGTTAGATATTATACTCAACATTGAGCCTATACTGACTTTTCTTCAATTATTATCCATTGCTACTAGTTCTACCCCCTGGACCCAAGCAAAACAATTCTAAACCCTCTTTGACATGACAGCCCTTCAAATACTTAGGGACAATGGTCTTATACTGCCAAGCCTTCTCTCCTGCAGTCTAAACATTCCCCATTCTTTCAACCAGTCCTCATATAGTATGAATTCTCCATTGAATTCCATCAAAGCTAAGCATGGCCTTCTATTGCTGAAGAATCCTAAAGTAAATAAGGGGTTGTAGTTGCCCACTGCAGTGTCTTCTCTTGTTCAAAAAAAATGAATATTATCCCTTTGCTGCTTTGTCATCTCTGCTATTATGTGGAGAAGTAGGAGATATCCTCTTTTCTCACAATTGTATCAGAAAGAAATAGCACTAAAATAGGCACCAGATGACCCTGTTTACTTTTCTACTTAGTCTGCCAAATTGTGCTGGTTTTTATATTACTTTTAACTCTAAAAATCTTTCTTAAGGAACACCAAAGGACAAAATATAGTGGGAATAAAATGGAACTAAGTCTCAAAAGACCTAAATTCTAGTGTTTCTTCTCTATTGTTTTTCTCATAGTCTTGAGAAAGTAGGATATAAGCTTCATCTTGTCAAAGATTAATATTTTTTTTCTTTATTTCAGCAGCACCTTGCAAAGTGTATTGAATACAGGAGGCACTTAACAAATGTTTGTTCAATAGAGTTACAGTTGTTTCATCTCTCTTGGGCTCATTTTTCTCACCTGTAAAAATAAGGGGGATAGACTAGAAACTTTGTTTATCTTTTTTATTTGTATACCTTTCTGTGATTTTAAGTAGTACTCTTATGCACTCAACCCTCAATTATTCATATAAATGGAGAACAGAGACACAAATAACCCAAGGCTACAGAAAAATCCTCCCAACATTCTTGAAGAGAAGATGAAGAGAGGGAGTCTAGAAGATAGTATTGTTAGGTAAATTTAGCCACTGGGTGAATTACAAGACCCAAAGAATAGTCATTGATAGCTCATTGTCAATTTGGAGGGCAGTGTCTCCTGGTACCATTATTCAACATTTTTAGCAGTAATTTAGATAAAGGCACAAAACATGATTATCAAATGACTGACACACTGACATGAATCTGGGAGAAATAGATAACACACTGTATGACAAACTATTGATCCCTGCCAAAATCACAAAAAAAAAAATTGGAATTTCAAAGAGGTAAATGCAAAGGCTTATAAATAGGCCCAAGAAATCAGTATCACTTCTTAACTTGGAATGGGAGAGGTACAGCTAGACAACAGATTATATTTTTAAAAAATTAAGAGGTTTTAGAAGGCTGAAAGTTCCAAATAATTCAACATTTAGTATAGCAACAAAAACATTCAAAAAGAACATGTATATTCATTGTGAAACATTGTGTTATTCCTCCAACTGCCAGCAATCTCCCATTGGATCTAACATGGTGATTCACACATTTTCATGCAATTCTCAGATAGTATTTTGTATTTTAGTTTTTTATTTGCTTATGTGTTGTTGTTGTACCAGAAGCGAGCGAGACACACCACAGAGTATAAGTTTTAAGTGGAGAATTTATTAGCCGGCGGCCATCGGGGTACGGCACCACAAATCAATGGCAAATGTGTTGGGGTGATGGCTTGGCTTATATAGGATATGGGGGTACAGAGTAGGGGGGAAGAGGAACAAAGGTCCTGGCTGATCAAAAGATTCAGTCAGGTTATCTTACTAGTGGGATAATCTCATTTACATTCCTTGGTGGAGTCACAGAGTCCCAGGGATATCTCCCAGGAAGGGTCTATCAAGTTATCTCTCAGTGGGATGGTCCTATCTATTGACATTCCAGGAAGGAACCAAGGAGTCTCAGGGATATCTGCTAGACAGGATCTGCCAGGTTATCTCTCAGTGGGATGGTCCTATCTATTGACATTTCAGGAAGGAGCCATGGAGTCCCAGGGGGTTTGCTAAATACCAAAGATATCTGAATCCATTCTTTCTGGGGGGGCTTGTCAGTAGCTAGGGGTTACTCAGGGGTTCCTAATTTTCCTTGTATTACATTCCCCACTTTTTTCTTCATGGGAATTTCAAATCCTTGAAAAAGGAACGACCTGATGGGGCATAGCAATAAAATTAGGAGGCCAACCAAAACGCTAAGCAGGGGTGACAATAAAAGGAACGCTAGGTCGTTGGCCCCAGGGGAAGGCCAGACCTAATTGGAAGATTCAAGGAGAGTCCAAGGAGCCTCCCCAGGTACTTCACTCCAGAAATTTTTAAAAAATGGTATAAAACATCCCATATTTCCCAAAACATCCCACATTTCCCCCTTTTTGGTCAAAGGCAAACTGAAAGTTTCTCCTAAAGACCAATTAAAGGTATGGAAAAAAAAACTCTATTTTCCACAGGGTGAAGTTTTAAAATCCCTATCTAGGTGGAGTCAGGTTTTCCCTTTTCTGTATTTGGACATCCCCAGGGATGGGCAGAAATTGTAAACTAATTGGAAGTAAGCAGAGGGAACATAATAAAAGTTCAGGAAAAACAGTCTTG
The DNA here is from genome assembly GCF_011100635.1 of Trichosurus vulpecula. Lineage (NCBI taxonomy): Eukaryota > Metazoa > Chordata > Mammalia > Diprotodontia > Phalangeridae > Trichosurus > Trichosurus vulpecula. Next base: position 392,908,805 of record NC_050574.1, read on the forward strand.
GGAACACAAGGACGCAGAAGGGAAAAAAGCAGGTCTTTGCTCAGGTTCTGGTTCCGGATCCCGTGAGAAAGCCGTCTGCATCCGGTGCTGTCCCTCTCAGGCTCTTGGAACTGCAGGGCGAGGTCTTCTATAGGCCCAGATGTCCACTCCTCACAATGTTCATTTAAAGCAGTATTTTAAAATCCCAGATGCCTGATTGTAGTTATCTAGTCCCTTGATAGTAAAAGAGAGTTCTGCTTCTCTGGTTCAGATCTAGAAATTCTCAGACAATTTTAACTTACTATAACTTACAGATACTTTACAAAGGGAATATATTTTCACCTGTACCACTATCTTATACAGTTTTCTTGTATTAGCATCCAAATTTAAGATCTTATTACCAAAACACACTTAACAGCTCGAATTTCCAGAATTGATAAATTTTTAGAGCCAATCATACACATCTGTACATAATTGCCTTTTTCAAAATTCGCTATCCCTTCCTTTTATTAGACATTTATCACATTACATCTTTGCCTTATTTGCTTTGCCTAATCATTTTCCCCTTTCGGAGGATGTTATCCCTATATTATTTCAATGTCTTATCGGTCATGAACCTAAGTTAAAATTGTAAGCTATTCATACCTGTATCCTATTATAATAACTCAGAGATTTTTCAGTATTCATCTATCTATTACCTAACAGATTTAGCATAGTGCTTACAAAACTTCTTGATAATTTAAATTTGCTATGAAAGAAACAAGGGACTATGTCATATATCTTAACAGAAGGAAAGAACTTACTTCCTTAGCTCTGTTTGATTCCAGGCAGGAGTCATATCTGATAGCCAATCTTATAGTCACCAGGTGCTGAAAGCAAGGCTTAGGTGTAACCAGGTGGGGACTTTCCTTTTCAGAAAGGAAATAGCAGAGTTGGGAAATAAAGTCAGGAAGATCCTACCTAGGCTGTGTCCAAGGTCGTCTTCACGACTGCTCCCAGGCAGACCCACCTAAAAAATTCTCAGCTTGTAACGCCTGGTGTGCCATTACCGGCTTCATGTGACCTAGTCCTGTAATCAGAGCTTAAGACAATATTAAATTGTAGTCCCATAAAATCTTAAATAGCAAATAAATATCCTTCAGATAAGACTGCCCAAATTTTATTGAGCTAATAATTATCAAATCAAGCTACATAACTTTTCCATCTTCTAAATACTTCCTCACACTCATCTCCAACTTACTTTGACCATCTGAAACTATCATTCTCGGAACAGGAGAGGCTTAGCTAACTCCCATTTGTCCCCAAACTTTCTTATCTGCCTTTTCTATTTTCCCTCAACCTTAATTCACCTTTCCAAATCTTTCAAACCTAGTACTAAGTCTTCTTTACGTTTCAACCATGAGACAAAACAACTCATAAGTTAGTACTTTCATTGTCATAACTGTGTATACTGGAATCCCATTCCAGCTTCTTAAACCACAAAGACACAAAAAAAGGGGATTTGTTTTTCGTGATAACTCATTCTAAAAAAGGAACACTTATTAAAAAGATCTGCCATCTCATCTCCCCCTGAAGGTGGGTTCTTCTCCATCAGTTGGCAGACTTCACTAATTAAACTACTAGGCCAAACCCATCTCAAGTCTTAGTCTAATCTTATCAGTTTTTTTTTTAAAAAGCCAGGTTGGAGGCTTCTGGGCCCCCACTGTCCTCTTATTGCTACCCCTCCCCTTTCCTTACCTTCCGACAGGTGGGCTAAGGTGAAATTCTTTTCTTCTTATCTAAACTAAGGGCGGAGAGGAGTAGACATTCAGACTGTCGTTGGGAACCTCCTTACTCAAAAAAAACTTGAATAAGACATTGAATGGGTGCTTCTATAGATAAGCATCAATTCTAATAATTCTAATAAGGATTTTTTTTTATCCAGATGTTAAAAGGCATGCTCGCTAAACTTTCCTGAACACAATTATTTAGAAGGTTTAAAATGACAGACATCTCCTTTTTCCTTAAAGCAAATTAACCCTTAAATGCTGGAATTCATTAACTAAGTTGGTGCCAAATGTCCTCACTCTCAAATATTGCACAGAATTCCTAGACATTACAAAGTTCCTTAATCAAAGTGTTATAATGGGAGGACACTTAATTTCTATAAATTACATACTCAATTAATTAGTCTTATCACAATAATAAGGTTTACCAGGACTTAAAAAAGCTTTTTCCATAAGAATTCCTCTACACAGAAAACTCACACAAGATTGATAAGAATTCATGACTAGATGGTTTCAAAAGTTCTTGTTTCAGTTAATAACCTCAATTTCTTAATTAACTACGATTCTTAATCTAACAACATCCAGATTATAAGAGAAATTATTCTCTAACAGCACAGGTAATGCGATGTTAACCAATTTGTATATAATAACTAACTTAGAAATAAGTACACCACAAGCAATTATCATGTATCTAAAACTTGAAACAGATTCCAATTAATTACCAATCTAGTGATCATAACTGAGTTGGATAAGCAAATCAAATCTGATTCCTAACCACTAGTGGTAACATTTTAATTTCTAAGGCCCAATACTCTCTGCATTGTAAAAGATTACCACATTTTTTCAATATTACTGATACATCTGTTTGTCAAATTACACAATTTAGAAATGTACCAGTGCCCTAAACATAATTATGCATTTTAAAACTTGAAACAACCCTTTTATCAATTTAGGTGAACACATTTCCAAATCTCCTTGCACAGAGAATCCTTCATATCATTATTTGAAACTATAACTTTAAATCACCAGATATATTCTCATAATAGAAAACTTTTTCACACAAAAAGTCTGTTCTCATGGTTAAATATCAGTATTATTAATTATTTACTTGTTATAACCACATATAACAGTTCCAAATTTTATCACATCCCTTTAAAACCCAATTCACATATATATCAAAATCAGATTAAAATTGCTATAATATCATTTCTTACCACACAATGGTCTTCTCAAATTTCACAATCTAAGAGAATTTTTTGGGAACACAATGCAAGTTTAGAAATACAGAAACAATAATTTTCAGATGACATCTATTGCATGTCCAGATACACATGTAGAAATTATTCATCTTATTACTTTTGGTATTATATGTTAATGTATTAATATATAAATACATGTATCACATATATTAATACATTAACAACCCAAATACACTTTATTTAGCTGTATATTCTTCAGCACCACTACCTCTGGTCCAGGTATAGGAACTTTTGCCTGGCCATGAATGAACTTATGAAAGAAAGAGAAACTTAATTTTGCACCCACTTTTTCCAAGCTTCATCTTATACAAAAATGCCTAAAAGGATTTTTTTGAACTCCCAAGGAAGATAAGAGCAGGAAAAAATCCCTTTAGTTTTCTAAAGGGGCTCCTCCCTAGGTGGGGCCTGGCAGCCCCTTGAGGGCAAGGAGCCTACCCTTCCAAGCACTAACTAACCAGCCCTATTAGCTTCAGCTCTGATAACCTTTCAATGTGGAGGGTGGGGGAAGGGTGAGACCAGGAGCAGCACATGGCAGCCAAGAGGAGCACATGGACTCCTGACTAGACAGGTAATCTCAAGCTGCTACTCTACAACCCTCCTAAATTCCTTATACAGGTTTTCTATCTCTCTCTTTCACAAATTTTACTTTTTAAACTTTACCACAAAGTCAGGCTACAAAGGTACTCAGGGGCACAGGACTGACTGTCAGTCTGTGACTTTCTATCCCTCTCCTCATTGCCCGGTGGGGAGGGCGATTTAAGTTTTTCTCTACAGTTCCCCTGCATTCTCTACTAATCTGATCCGGGAGGAGAGGAGTTTGATTTAACTGCTCTAACTTTTACTGCAGCCCTAGTGAAAAGATCTCAATGATTGTAATTCAGGTAAAACTTCACCCCCTTGCTCACTCCCAAAAACCTCTTTTGTACTTGAATCTAAGGGAATCAGGGACTGGGACAAATGCGAGAGTCCCACTGAAGACTTTAACTGAGGTTTTAGCCACAAGGCATTCATTGGGAGGAGATGTTTTCAGCAAGAGTGAGCTCCTGGAATGGATTTACAATTTCAGGAGTTCTTTCTTCCCAAATTCAACTAACCAATTTCCAAACTTTTAACAATTTAAAAACCAGAATTTGCCAGATTTTAACCTATTCCCCGTAGTTCCACGCTGGCCAAACGGGAGCCACAAGGAAGGGAGTCTGTTTCCCTATTGACAGCCTGATATCTCTGGCTGCCTATGTTTCAGATTTTTTTTCTTTTTTTTTTTCAACAAAACATAGACATTTCACAATTAACACAGACACGCGAACAGAGACGAACTCAAAACACAACAAAGTTCACGGTGTGGATCGAATTGAAGGCTAAGCAGGTCCCCTCAGAGGAAAGATTTCCTCCTCAAAGATACGACCCCCAATCTTTCTCACACCTCAACACAAAACAGAGAACCACACAGTGTGGGTGAAATCGAAGGCTAAACAAGTCCTCTCAGAGGAAAGATTTCCTCCTCAAGGATACGACCCCCAATCTCTCTCACACTCCAACACAAAACAGAGAACCACACAGTGTGGGTGAAATCGAAGGCTAAACAAGTCCTCTCAGAGGAAAGATTTCCTCCTCAAGGATACGACCCCCAATCTCTCTCACACTCCAACACAAAACAGAGAACCACACAGTGTGGGTGAAATCGAAGGCTAAACAAGTCCTCTCAGAGGAAAGATTTCCTCCTCAAGGATACGACCCCCAATCTCTCTCACACTCCAACACAAAACAGAGAACCACACAGTGTGGGTGAAATCGAAGGCTAAACAAGTCCTCTCAGATTTCCTCCTCAAGGATACGACCCCCAATCTCCCCACACCCAAAACACAAAACAGAAAACCAAATGGCATGAGCTGATTGAAGGCTAAACAAGTCTTCTCAGGGGAAAGATTTCCTCCTCAAGGATACGACCCCCAATCTTCCCACACCCCAGTAGGAAGGGTGGCGTCCCAGCTTCCTAGCTCTGTACCACAGCCTCGTCAGGGTTTAGCATGGTATCAGAGACCCAAATGGCTAGCCCCAAACCAGAAAAACCTTACCAGAAAACCTTACCTCTAGAGGTCTACAAAACCAGAATTCTCCGTAGGCCGAAAAGGGACAGGTCAGCAAAGAGCCCATTCTCCGAGACCATCTCCCCACATCAGAGTCCTAGGAAAAGAAATCCCCAGGAGCCGGCCCTCTGAAGTGAGAGAAGGTGGATCGGGGGCAGAGACTCCCTGCTGAGGTCCGGAATTCTGTGTGTGTCTCCAGGGCGGTAACACGAAATACCGCCGCATCTCGCTGGGGCCTCCAAAATGTTGTACCAGAAGCGAGCGAGACACACCACAGAGTATAAGTTTTAAGTGGAGAATTTATTAGCCGGCGGCCATCGGGGTACGGCACCACAAATCAATGGCAAATGTGTTGGGGTGATGGCTTGGCTTATATAGGATATGGGGGTACAGAGTAGGGGGGAAGAGGAACAAAGGTCCTGGCTGATCAAAAGATTCAGTCAGGTTATCTTACTAGTGGGATAATCTCATTTACATTCCTTGGTGGAGTCACAGAGTCCCAGGGATATCTCCCAGGAAGGGTCTATCAAGTTATCTCTCAGTGGGATGGTCCTATCTATTGACATTCCAGGAAGGAACCAAGGAGTCTCAGGGATATCTGCTAGACAGGATCTGCCAGGTTATCTCTCAGTGGGATGGTCCTATCTATTGACATTTCAGGAAGGAGCCATGGAGTCCCAGGGGGTTTGCTAAATACCAAAGATATCTGAATCCATTCTTTCTGGGGGGGCTTGTCAGTAGCTAGGGGTTACTCAGGGGTTCCTAATTTTCCTTGTATTACATTGTAAACAATACCTAATGCAGTACTTGGTACATAGTAAGAATTCCATGGATGAACGGATGGATTAAACCCTCTCTACCTCCGTGAGGACTAGGTTGGTAGCTTTTCAAAATTTGTGTTTCCCTCATTGCCTAATACACCTCAGATGCTTAAAAATTTTATTGGATTTATTTGTGAGAAATGACTCAAATAATTTTGTTAATTTTTAGCATCATATTGACTTATAAATATAATTATTCAAATATTTGCACAAAATTACTTTGTTACAAACTATATTATACAGGTTATTTCATTAACATAATAATTTTAGTTGGTTCAAGATGGCAGAAAACATCTGTATATTTGACACAGAATTTGGAAAAAAGAAAAATCAGGGCTGTTTTTCATATCAGGTCCTAGATTCAGCTACTTTCCACTTTGATGGACAGGATCTAATATCAACACATTTGTAATTTATAGTGGAATTATAGTACATGTAGATTCTTAAGCTGTTGCTCATTTGTTCATATAAGTCTAGTAAATAGTGCACTTATTTGATGAACTCAGGTCATTTTTCAAGCATTAAAATCTCACTTTTCAGAGGACCTATGGAGAGTTAGGATTAGTTTAGCAATCAATCAACTTGACTTGTATATCTATTGACTGCCTGCTCTGTGCTTACAACATCCTTAAAGGATGTGTGAGAAGTATAAGATGATGTCTACCTCGGAGGTGCACAGAATCCTCTTGAGTGACTAGAGAGATACATCTGTGAAATAATTATAGAATAAAGTAGTATATAAGAAGGTACTAAGCTGTGCACTATAGTTAGTGCTAAAGGGCTTCAGGAAAGGAAGAGCAGTCTGTGGGGCAGTCATCAAAGAAAACTTCACAGAGGAGGTGGGATATACTCAGCCTTGAAGAATGAGCTAAAATTGAATGAATGATGGGACATAAAGAGACCAGAGAGGTTATCTAGTGCAAAGCTTCTTTTTTATAGATGAAGAAACTTAGAGCCATAGGGGTAAAATGATTTTCTCAGTGTCACATAATTAATAAGTGGCAGAACCAGGATTTGAATTGATGTCTTCTGATGCCAAATGTCAGTCGACTACACTAAGCTTTAGCTAAGTGAATACTCTTATCGAAAGGGATAAAAGCAAGAATGAACATGCTGATCAGGATGCCTGACCCCAAAAGTACAGGTATAAAATTATACTGAGGAGACCGGCCTCAGTGAAGTGAAAGATTTGTCTCATGAGATGGTATTACACAGGTTTTGTTTTAGAGAGTACTTGGATAAGATTACAAAGGTTAAGTGAGAGTCAGTCTTACCACACAGGGCCAATTGACTTTGATCTGATAGATAACATTGAAGGTTCTTCAGCCAAGGGATTTAATTCAACAGACATTTATTAATGGTGTTTTAGGACAATTAATCTGACTGTGGTATTCAGGATGGAGAGTTAGGAACCGTTTTATGTCATTTAGATTGGTTTGACTGTTTATAGCTCACTAAACAGCTTGGTTTAAAAGATGCTAGAGGTCTTCTTTAGAAAAGCCAAAAAAGCACACACCTATAAAAAGTCCGCCATCTATAATATGAGGAAAATAGGTAGAAAGTAAAATAAGGATATCAAGTAACTTGGTCAAAGATGAATTCACTGAATGGAATCCTGCCAGATCTAGAATCTTATGCTTAGGTTAAACTCCCAGAAGAGCTGTGTGTCTTGAATATTCTCAGAATTCTACCTCTGAGATACATCTGTGTATTCTTAGCTTTAATCTCCACTTGCATAACAAGCAATAATCAGGAGAGATTCAAATTGCTACAGTGAAGGATAAACTAACTCTGAAACTGTATGCTCTTCTAGAATCTTACCTGACAACTGGTTAAAAGATGGTTGGTTTATCACGGGCATTTTAGTTATCCCTTCACAATTATATTGAGAACAAACTGTCCCATACACTATTACTGCTCAGTGCAAAAAGAAATTTGTATATAGAATTCATGAAAAAATTTAAAATGATGAATAATGCTACCTCCATCTAATGAGATCTTCCTTTACCTTTTCCCTGCACTTAAGGTCTCATAAAAGAATGATTGGTGAAGCCTGACAGCATCTATGATTTGGCAACTGTTAAAAAAGCAACCTCCACCAAAAATGAGCCTTGCTAAGTACCACAGATTGCTAGCAATTTTGTATAAATCCAATAATAGCATCTGCATGTGTAATGAGAGAAAACTGGGGAACAATCAGGTCATTGGTGGACAAATGGGAAACATTACCTTGAATGGAGGCTACCCATGCCTTTGTCTGGAGGAGAAAATATGTCAGGAATTATTATCATCCTATTTAGATATGGATTGTGATAGATTCAATTTAATTCCTTATTTTTGAGGTTTAAAAATAAGTTTTTCCATGGTATAACTTTTTAGTATGTATTCCATTGTCATCCCCTGGTTTTCTTTTTTTTAATTTTATTTATTTAATTAGCTATTATATTTAGTTAATTTAGTTATTTATTCAGTTAGTTAATTACATGTAATTAACTAATTATAATTGCACATAAAAATTTAATTCATTTTTTTAAAATTTTGCATTCCTCCAGTCCCTCTCCTTTCTTTGAGAATGCAAATAATTTTATATTAATTTTACATGTGAAATTATGCAAAACACATTTCCATATTAGCCATGTTGCAAAAAGAAAAAAAGAATGTTTAAAAAGTATGTTCCCATATGTATTCAGAGTTATCAGCTCTCTCTCTCTCTCTTGAAGGTAGATATCATTTTTCATCATGGGTCCTTTGGAATTGTTTTGGATCATTGTCTTGATCAAGGTAGCTAAGTTTTTCACTGTTGTTTATCCTTACAATATTGCTGTTATTATGTACAATATTCTCCTGGTTCTGCTCACTTCACTTTGCATCAATTCATGTAAATCTTCCCAGATTTTTTCTGAAATTATCCTGCTCAGTACTTCTGTTAGCATGATAGTATTCAACCATAATATTATACAACAACATTTTTAGTCATTCCCCAATTGATAGGCATATCCTCGATATCTAATTCTTTGTTACCACAAAAAAGAGCTGCTACAAATATTTTTGTACAAACATGTCCTTTCCTCTTTTTTGATGTCTTTGGAAAACAGAACTAATAGTGGCACTGCTTAATCAAAAGGTATAAAGTTTTGTACCTTTGGGCATAGTTCCAAATAGTTTTCCAAAAAGGTTAGACTATTTCACAACTATACCAAAAGTACATTAGTGTCCCAATTTTTCTAAATTCACTTCATCATTTGTCACTTTCCTTTCCTGTCCTGTTAGCCAATCTGATAGGTGTGAGGTGATATGTCAGAGTTATTTTAATTTGCATTTCTCTAATCAATAATGACTTAGAGCATTTTTTTTCTTCTGTTTAATAAAAACTTTAATTTATTTTTTCTGAAAACTGCCTGTTCATATCCTTTGACCATTTATCCACTGCAGAATGGTCTTATATCTATAAATTTTGGTTGGTTCCCTATATATATGAGAAATTAGTCCTTTATTAGAGAAACTCACTGTGAATTGTTTTCCCTACTTTACTGTTTTCTTTCTAATTTTGACTATACTAGTTTTATTTGTGCAAAAGCTTTTTAATTTCATGTAACCAAAATTATCCATTTTACTTCTCATGTTTCTCTTTATCTCTTGCTTGATCATAAAAATTTCCCTTATCTGTATGTCTGACAGGTACATTTACTACCATTAATACTAATACTACCATTAATGTCTAAATCATTTATCCATTTTGACCTTATCTTGGTATAATGTGTGAGATGTTGGTTTATTCCTCATTTTTGTCACCTACTTTCCAGTTTTCCCAGAAATTTTTGTTAAATGGGAAATTCTTGCTCCAAAAACTGGGATCTTTGAGCTTATCAAACACTAGATTCATGTGATAATTTACCACTGTGTATTGTGTACCTATTCTATTCCACAAATCCAACACTCTATTTCTTAGCCAGTACCAGATTGTTTTCATTATTATCACTTTGAAATACAGTTTGAGATACTGCTAGGCCACCTTCCTTCACATCTTTTTCTTTCATTGATTCCCCTGATAGCCTTGACCTTTTGTCCTTCCAGACAAATTTTGTTATTATTTTTTCTAGCTTTATAAAATAACTGCTTGGTAGTTTGGTGTGGCACTAAACAATGAAATTAACTTAGAATTGTCAATTTGATTATATTGGCTTGGCCTATCAATGAGCATTTAATATTTCTCCATTTGTTTTGATCTGTAACATTTGCATGTAAAGTAGATTATAAATGCGTTGCTATAGTCTTTCCTTGGGTTTGTCTTGGCTGATAGATCCTCAAGTATTTTATATTATCTATAATTATTTTAATTGGAATTTCTGTTTCTATCTCTTCTGGGTGGGTTTTGTTGGTAGTATGTAGAAATGCTAATGACTTATGTGGATTCACATTCAAAGTTATGATAACTAACTGTGCATAGTTCCCTTCATCCTATTTTCTTCTGTTTATCCTTCTCTCTTTTTAGCTCATTGTCCTTGAAAGTCAGTTTTGCTTCTCACCCCTGCCTTCTTTTATCCACCCTCCCTTTTATAACCCCTTCTTTTTCTTATCCCCCTCCCCTCTTACTTCCTTGTTGTATAAGATAGATTTCTATTGACAATGAACTCTCTCTCTCTCTCTCTCTCTCTCTCTCTCTCTCTCTCTCTTTCTCTCTTTTTCTCTCTCCCCATATATAAATGTATGTACACACACATAGAAAGGTAGATAAATACATAGATACATATATAGGGATGTATATATTCCCTCTTTGAACCTATTTAATTGTTAACTTCAAGTACTTCCCACCACCCCCTCACCATTTCCCTCTCCATTTTAAAAGCTATTCCTTGCACACCTGTTTTTAATTTCATGTAAGCTTTTTAATTTCATATAATCAAAATCATCTATTTTATGTGCTATGGTGTTCTTTATTTCTTGTTTGATCATAAATTCTTCCCTTACCCATAGTTCGGACAGGTAAACTCATGATCCCCTAATTTGTTATGGTATCACCTTTTATGTCTAAATCATATAATATGCTCTTCTTTGTGCTTCTGTTTTATGGGCTAGTTCATCACATTCACATTCACAGCTAAGATTACTGCATATTTCCCTTAATCCTACTTTCCCCCACTATTTAACCTTCTCCCTCTCTCCTTTCACCCAGTCCCTCCTCAAAAATACTTTCCTTCTAACCACTGACTCCCTGAATCTACCCTTCTTTCTATCAGTCTCCCCTTTCTCTTATCCCCCTCCCCTCCTACTTTCAGGTAGGGTAAGATACCTTTCTATACCAAACTGAATGTGTGTGTTCTTCCCTCTTTGAGCCAGTTCCAATGAGAGTAAAGTTTAGGCATTCCCCATCACCTCCCATCTTCCCCTCCATGGTAAAAGGTCTTTTGCACTTCTTTTATGTGAGATAATTTACCCCATTCTACCTCACCCTTACCCCTTCTCCCAGTGCATCCCTCTTTCTGATCCCTTAATTTTATTTTTTGTATATTGTCCTATCAATTTCATTATTTCCACTGAAAGATTATACTCAGTTTTGCTGGATAGGTGATTCTTGTTTATAATCCTAGTTCCGCTGGTCTCCAGAATATTATATTCCAAGCCCTCCAGAACTTTAATGTAGAAGCTGTTAAATCTTGTGTCATCCTAACTGTGGCTACATGATATTTGAATTGTTTCTTTCTGGCCGCTTGCAATATTTTCTCCTTGACCTGGGAGCTCTGGAATTTGGCTATAATATTCCTGAGAGTTTTCATTTTGGGATTTCTTTCACATTCATTTCTATTTTAACCTCTGGTTCTAGCATGTCAGGGCAGTTTTCCTTGAAGTAAGATGTCTAGGCTATTTCTTTGATCTATTTTCCCACTCTCTCTAATCCTCTTTCTTTACTTATATAAAGCTCCCTCCTCTAATGCTTATAATAATACCTATTTCTTCCCCATTCATAAAAACCTTCACTTGATCTAACCATCCTAGCTGCCTTCCTGCTTCAATCCTCATTCTTGACTTCTATTCAACATTTGACACTGTCAACTTCCTCTCCTCCTGGATACAATTTTCTCTACATTCTTCCCACCTTTCCAATTTTCTTACAATTTGTTCCCCTCTAAGTACTCTACCATCCAGGTACAAAGGACCTACTTGCTCTTCCTCATGTATTATTCTCCATCTCTCAACTCAATGCCTTTTCACTAATTCTCCCTCATCCCCCAATGCATGTGCTCCCTCTTGACTTTTACCTCTGGGATTCCCTAACTCTTCTTTAAGACTAGTTCACATGTTTAAATGGGAGAGAGGTGGGATCTTGCTCAACCAAGAGAAAGATCCTAATCTCAAGCAAGGGATGACTCCTCAACATTTCTAGGGAGGTAAGCTAGAAATCAGGAACATGTGGTGGCTTTGGTTCATGCAAGGGAATTTTTTCTCTTTCTCCTCCCTGAAGTTCTCATTAGATTTGGTTCTTGAGGTCAGAGACTGTCCCAGGTGTTTAGCATAGCACCTGGCATCATGTCTCTTCTGTAAGAGGCCTTTTTGTGGTTCTCTTCCCTCTCAATTCTTACCACTAGTGCTGGTTCCTTCTCTTGGAGATTATCTTCTATTTACACTATAAATACTTTGTAAGTGGTAGTCCAATTGGTATGGCACTGAATAGATAGATTAATTTAGGTAAAATTGTCATTTTTATTTTATTAGCTCAGCCTAACCATGAGCAACTGATATTTTTCCATTTATTTAGATCTGGTTTTATTCGTGTAAAAAGTGTTTCATAGTTATGTTCATATAAGCCCTGGGTTTTTCTTTGCAAATAGACTCCCAAATATTTTATAGTGTCTACAGTGACTTTGAATGGGATTCCTCTTTCTATCTCTTGATGTTGGACTTTGTCAGTAATATATAGGAATGCTGAGGATTTATGTGGGTTTATTTTATATCCTGCAACTTTGCTAAAGTGGCTTATTATTTCAAGTAGTTTTTTACTTGATTCTCTAGGATTCTCTAAATAAATCATCATATCATCTGCAAAAGTGATAATTTAGTTTCTTCTTTTCCTATTCTAATTCCTTCAATTTCTTTTTCTTCTCTTATTGCTACAGCTAACGTTTCTAGTACCAAATTGAATAATAGGGGTGATAATGGACATCCTTGTTTCACCCTTGATCTTATTGGGAATGCATCTAGCTTATCCCCATTACAAATAATGCTTGGTGATGGTTTTAGGTAGATGCTATTTATAATTTTAAGGAAGGTTCCACTTATTCCTATGCTTTCTAGTGTTTTTAATAGGAATGGGTGTTGTATTTTGTCAAAGGCTTTTTCTGCATCTATTGAGATGATCATATGGTTTCTGCTGGTTTTGTTGTTGATATGGTCAATTATGCTAATAGTTTTCCTAATATTGAACCAGCCTTGCATTCCTGGAATAAATCCTACCTGGTCATAATGTATTATTCTCGTGATGCGTTGCTGCAGTCTTTTTGCTAATATTTTATTTAAAATTTTTGCATCAATATTCATTAGAGAAATTGGTCTATAATTTTCTTTCTCTGTTTTGACTCTACCTGGTTTCGATATTAGTACCATATATGCATCAGAAAAAGAATTTGGTAGGACTCCTTCTTCAACTATTTTCCCAAATAGCATACAAAGTATTGGAATTAGTTGTTCTTTAAATGTTTGATAGAATTCACATGTAAAACCATCTGGCCCTGGAGATTTTTTTCTAGGGAGTTCATTGATGTCATGCTCAATTTCTTTTTCTGAGATGGGGTTATTAAGAAATTTCACTTCCTTTTCTGTTAGCCTGGGCAGTTTATGTGTTTGTAGATATTCATCCATATCTCTAAGGTTGTCAAATTTATGGGCATACAGTTGGGCAAAATAATTCCCAATTATTGTTTTGATTTCCTCTTCATTAGAGGTGACCTCACCCTTTTCATTTTTGACACTGGTAATTTGATTTTATTCCGTGAGGACCAACTCTGACATACTTCGATCTTCTCAGCAATGTAAGGTGCAAGGACAACTCCAGAGCACTCACGATGAAGAATGCTATCTTCATCCAGAGAAAGAACTGTGAAGTTTGAATACAGATTGAGGTGCACTACATGCTCGCCTTTTTTGCTTCTTTTTGTTTTTGTTTTTGGGTTTTTTTTTTCTGTCTCTTCTTTCTCATGATTCATTCCTTTGGTCATAATTCTTCTCCACAACTTGACTAGTGTATAAATTAATTCAATGTGAAGTTATACATGGTAGTTATATGAGATTTCAGGCTGTCTTGGGGAGGGAGGGGAGAAAGTCTGGAACTCAAAATTATGTAGAACCGTGTGTGGTAAACTAAAAATAAATAAATATTTTTTTAAAAAATACTTTGTAAGTGGATTGTTATTTAAATAGTGTATTTAACATATTTTTGTTGACTTACTACCTTACAAAGCAAAAAGTGAGAAAGTCTTTATTCTTAAGGAATTGACTTTCTATTGTGGGACTAGATACACACACATTCTGATATTATAGTGTCAGAAAAATTGAGAGAGAGAACAATAACAAGTGGTGTGGTCAGAGAAAGCTTCATGGAGAAGGTGAAGCTAAATTGAAATTAGAGGAAGATAAGCATTCTGAGAGGTGGAGGTGGTGGTGGTGCACTCTAGACTTAAGGAATGCCTTATGCAAATACATGAAGGTAGGTGGGGGAGAGTGCAGTTGTTGAAAAGTCAGAGTTCTAGTTGGGCTGGAATGTAGAGTGTGTGAAGGGGAGTATTATGGAATAAGGTTGCTGGTAGTAGCAAGTCAGATGGTGGAGGATCATAAATGTTAAGGAATTTATATTTTTCCTGGAGGCATTGGAAATTTAATGCTTTAGGAAATTTTTCAGCATGGGTGGGACATAGTCAGGCCTATGGCTTAGGAAGATTATCTTGGCAACTGTGGGAAGGAAGGAAGGATAGGAGCTAGGAGGGATCAGAAGCCAAAAAACTCCATAGGAAAAGGTAATTATTATACTCTAATAGGTAATGAAGGCCTAAACTAGACCACTGTTCATGTTAGTAAAGAGGAGATACCTGTGAGAGTTATTGTGACTATGAATCAATGTTATTTTGTAACTAATTAGGGATCAGGTTAAAGAGGAGACAAAGATGACTCTGAGGTTAAATAACCAAGTAACTGGTAAGAGGTACAGGAAAATTGGGAAGAGGAATAAGTTTAAGGGAAAAATCAGGTTTATTTTAGACATATTGACTGAAGTACCTATGGATAACCAGAAAGTGATATCGACTATGCAACTGATAACACAGTAATGAAGTTCAACAGAAAGATGGAATGGGGAGAGGGAAAGGGATTAAGCATTTCTATGGTGCCTATTATATGCCAGGCACTATGCCAAGCACTTTACAACTATTATCTCATTTGATTCTCACAACAACCAACCATGTGAAACAAGTCGCATTATTATTCCTATTTTACAATTGAGGAAACTGAGACAAAGAAAAGTAAAGTGACTTGCCCAGGGCCACACAACTAGTAAGGTCTGGGGGGGGGGGGTAGGATTTGAATGCAAGTCTTCCTGACTCCAAGTCCTTTCTACTGTATCACTTATATGCCGTATCTTGATTAGATTTGGATTTATAGATTTAAGAATCATTTGCTTAGAGTTGATTCTGAACCAGCGGAAACAGAGTAGATGGACAGAAAGTGCATAAACAGAATAAGAAAGAGAGGCAGGACATTGCTCTGGGGAATACCTAGGCCTAGGGACCAAGAAGTAGGCAATACTCAACCAAAACAGAGTGCAAAGTAATCAGAATAATAAAAAAGAACAAGAGAAAGAAGGCAGTTAAAAGATGAGAGAATGTCAGGATAGAAGGAGTATTCAACAGTATGAAAAGCTGCAGGCTGAAGACTGAAAAATGACCATCATATCAATCTGTTTAGGGATCGCCAGTAGTAGTGGAGAGAGAAGTTTCAGTTGCATGATCAGATTATAAGGAGCTGAGAGATGACAGTGGGAAGAAAATAGAACCACTGAGGTAAGCCTATTTTTTTACTAGTTTGGTGGTAGGAGGGAGAGGAGATGTAGAAAGATGGCTTGGGACAACAACAGCATCAAGGAGATATTTTCTAAGAATAGCATAAATCTGAGCATGTTTGTAGGCAGCAAGGAAAAGCCAGTAGTTTGGGAAAGAATGAAGATGAAAAAGTAGAAATGATTTATAGGGCAAGCTCCTAGAAAAAATGGGAAGCAAAGGAAATGAGGACCTACAGTGATTGGCTTTAGCAAATCTCTTCCTCAGATAAGAGTAAAGGAAGATAGGATGGAATAAGATAAAGAATGATTTCGAGGTGTAGAGCAGATGATAAAAGAAAATTCATAAATGATGGTCTCATTTTTTTCCAGGAAATTAGATGTCAAAAAATCTTTTGAGAAAGGAGTTGGAAAAAGTTTTGGAGACTTGAGGGAGAAGATAAGGTTTAGAATAAGCATTGAAGGGAGAGAAAGAGAAATTCACTCAAAGAAGAATGAACTTTTCAATTGAGTAATGGGGGACCAGGCTAAACCCTTTTCCAAGAGTTAAACTCTCTATATATAGAATTCTATGTGGGATATGGCAAAGGGAAGATAATGGAGAAGAAAAAAAATCTATCTATGACTCTTTCCAAGCAGGGAGAGCCCTTTACGCCTTAGTTCAAATGCCTTGGCAGTTGGAACTACATGAAAAGACAACAGACTATGAAGCCTCAGAATTCTGCTGAGCTGGGAACAGTAGGTAACTACAGAGAGCATAATACCATGAAGCCACAAATAGAAAACAGGAAACAAAACTCATAAAGGGTCTTATTTCAGATTGCCCATTATTCCATGTACCTTGGGCAGACATTGCAAATAGAAAACGAACTGTGTCCAAAATTCAATAGGAGTTGCTGTTGTGGTTTAGTCAATTACTGGTATCTTTTTTATGACCCCATTTGAAGTTTTCTTTGCAAAGATATTGGAATGGTTGGTCAGATGAGGAAACTTAGGCAAACGGGGTTAAGGGATTTGTGCAGTATCACACAGTTAGTACCTGTCTGAGTCTTGAATTCAGATCCTCTTTACTTCAAAGCCAGGGCTCTATCCACTTCGCCATCTAGCTGCCCTCAATAGGAGAAGAGTGCCAAAATATGAGTAGTTATTTGTGCATTACTTTCATAGTTTTTGGAACAAAAAAAGACCTTCAAAATTGTCAAGTTCAAAAACTTTATAACACAAATGAGGGAACTGAAGGCCTGTTGGAAACCTATTTTTATCACTGATGAAACCCAAATTTTCAGGATATTATTTGGAGGTGAATCCTGATTTCCCTTGCTTTTTAAGATATAATGCGTCAGAGTATTTTCCGATTTATTATAAAGGAAAACTACAAATTTGTTTTTTATTTTATCTTTTCTACTTGTAGTATTTGTTGTTTGGCATTGAGTTTCTTTCCATCACCAATACTTTCAATATATATTCAATACTTTCTGGCATTTCTCTTTTGTTATTTCCTGAAGCACACTTCTCTGAGAGACCTATTATCTTTAAATCATCTCAGCCAACCCTACCTTCAAAACAGTCACATTGTACTCTATTAATTCAAGTATTGTCACCAAGTTGTTTTGTGCTTCTATTCTGTCAAATTTTCTGCTACCTTTATATTTATTAGTTCCAAATGTATCAGTCTCTTTTTCAGAATTTCCATTACTTTTAAGAGATTCACCATCATATGTCTCCTTCATTATTTGTTGTATCAATTTCTTCTTTGAGATGTGTGATTTCTTTCCCAATTTCTATTCTAATTTCTTATATTATAGTTTTATTTGCTCTTTTGAACTATTCTGGAATTTCTTTTTTGCTACTATTCTATTATTCCTAGGGGAATCCATAGAATCTTCCTTTTGCCATATCCCTTACTGTACTAAAGGTGTTTAGTTCATTTTCCTTTAAAGTATACTATTTATTTTTTGTGCTGTGATTTTTCCTAGAATAAGTACTTATTAGTCACTCCCCTCCCACCAAGCTCCTTATGTAATTATTTAACTTCTCCAGCATGCCTCCCAAAATCTCATCATTGGGAAATCTCATGATCTTGCAAGATTCAATCAGCTTTGGTACTTACTTATGCCTCATCAGTACCCTCTGATTGGAGAACCTCTATGGAAGGATAGGTTCCAGGATACCCAGTTCCTCATTTCCTGCTTAGCTGCACTCCTTTTAGACTAATTTGATTTCTCCATCATGGCTCTCCTGGTTACCTTCCCCCTTCTACCCTCTACCCTTTCTTTTCATCTTTCTTTTGTGTGTTATCTTCTCCCATTAGATCAGAGGCTCCCAAACTTATTTGGCCTACTACCCCCTTTTCAAAAAAATTACTCAGCACACCCCTGTAAATCTACTTTCTTTAACCCTTTAAGGTTTTTTTTTAATTTGCATCATTTCAAAAAATATAGTTTATTTTTTTTATTTTTAGTATACAACACTCAGTTCCACAGGTTTTTGAGTTCCAAATTTTCTTCCCCTCCCTACCCTCCCACCTGCCCCCAAGACAGCATGGAATCTGATATATCTTCTACATATAACTTCTCATTAAACGTATTTACACAATAGTCAAGTCATAAAGAAGAACCATGATTAATGGAGTGAATCACGAGAAAGAAGAAAGAAAACCAAAAAAAAGATATAGAAAAAAAGAGAGAGCAGATAGTTTCCTTCAATCTGCATTCAGACTCCATAGTTTTGGTTTGTTTTTTTTTTTTATCTGGATGTAGATAGCTCTTTCCATCATGAGACCTTTGGGGCTGTCTTTGAACCTTGTATTGCTGAGAAGAGCCAAGTCTATCAAAGTAAGTCATCACAGAATCAATATGTCTGTGTTCTCCTGGTTCTGCTCCTCTCACTCAGCATCATATTATGTAGTTCTTTCCAGGTTATTATGAAATCCATATGTTCCCCATTTCTTATAGCACAATAGTATTCCATTACATTGATATACCACTTGTTTAGCCATTCCCCAATTGATGGGCATCCCCTTGATTTCCAATTCTTTGCTACCACAAAAAGAGCTGCTATAAATATTTTTGTATATATGGGTCCCTTTCCCCCTTGTGTGATCTCTTTGGGATACAGCCCTGGAAGTGGTGTTGCTGAGTCAAAGGGTATTTTTACAGCCCTTTGGGCATAGTTCCAAATTGTTCTCCAGAATGACTGGATCTATTCGCAACTCCATAAACAATGTAAAAAGGTTCCAATTTTCTCATATCCTCTCCAGCACTTATAATTTTCCTGCTTTAGAAAATAAACAGGGGGCGGAGCCAAGATGGCCACATGAAAACAGCATCTTACTGGAGCTCTCTCACAAGGTCTGTCAGATTCCTATAAAAAAGTGAATTTGAGCAGATTTGAGAGAGTTAGAAACTGCAAGCAGTCTGAGTGGGGCAAATTTCCAAGCCAGGAAAGTCTGAAAGGCCGAAGGCATGAATCTGTAGGCTTAGAGAGTGCTCAACATGTGGAGTGGCTCCAGATCAAAGCGGAAGCGGCCAGCTGGGAAATCCACGTGGGAGACAGGCTAGGAGAAAGCTGGGCGTCCAAAACCGGCGCAGATTCCCAGGCCTCCCAACACAGGACGTCAGTCTGTGGAAGCGACGTTAAGCAGAGCAATGCCACCGGCCGGGAAACACTGACCCATGAGGCTTGCAGCCCGAAGGAATGAAACGTGGTTTCTTGAACTTCCGGGAGACATAATGTCCAAGGAAATAGCTCTAATCCCTACCCCCCCAACCCAGAGAATTCCTCGGGGAAAAAAAAAAGAATGCTGGAACAGAGGAGACAGAAGTGAGGCTTCACTGGTCAAATAGTAGAAGTTCATTAGTTCCAGAGGGACAGAGTCGGCAGGGGTCAACACCAGGAGCCCAGATGTAATCTTGCTCCCCCAGGGGAAGTGCCAGACATCAGCTCAAACAACAAACAGCTGAGACCATTGCTGAAGAGCAACAGCACTGGAGAGCACTCAAAGGGAGTGAGACGTCAGGGAGCCAGACCCCTTCCCCACACCTCAGGAAACTGAAGGCTATAATTCTAGACTCATAATCCCCAGAATAAGAAAGCTGGGACAGAAAGCCCTGAGCCCCAAAGGCAGATATTTGCTGTAAAGCCAGGAAAAGGTAAACCAACATGAAGAAGAACACAAAAAAAAACTGAGGACAAAACATTCTTTTTATGGAGAGAGGCAGGATCAAAATACCAATATGGAAGAAAACACCAATAACACTGTAGATACATTGGATACCTCAAAAGGTAATATGAACTGGTCTCCACCCCAAAAAGCACTGCTGGAAGAGCTAAAGGAGGATTTTAAAAGCCAAATTAGGGAGCTAAAAGAAATATGGAAAAAAGATTGGCGAAATGGCTACGGAGATTCAGAATCTAGAGAGAGAAAATGACACCCTGAGAGGCAAAATCAACCAATTGGAAAAGGAGACTCAAAAGCAAAATGAAAACACAAACTCACTAAAAATTAGAGTTGAGCAAGTGGAAGCTAATGAATCTATAAGGCACCAAGAAGTAGTAAAACAAAATGTAAAGAATGAAAAAATAGAAAAAAAGTGTGAAATATCTGATTGGGAAAACAACTGACCTGGAAAACAGATCCAGGAGAGACAATTTAAGAGTTATTGGTCTACCGGAAAACCACGATGAAAAAAAGAGCCTTGACAGTATCTTCGAAGAAATTATCAAAGACAACTGCCCAGAGGTCCTAGAACCAGAGGGCAAAATAGTCATTGAATGAATTCACCGATCACCCCCTGAAAGAGATCCCAAACTGAAAACACCAAGAAATATTATAGCCAAATTTCAGAACTATAAACTCAAGGAGAAAATACTGCAAGCAGCCAAAAAGAAGCAATTCAAATATCATGGAACTACAGTCAGGATCATGCAGGATCTCTCAGCTTCCACATTGAAAGACAGGAGAAATTGGAATATGATATTCCAAAGTGCAAAGGAGCTGGGACTACAACCAAGGATCAACTACCCAGCAAAACTAAGCATAATTTTTCAGGCAATGAGATGGACATTCAATGAAATAAGGGAATTCCAGACCTTCCTGATGAAAAGACCAGAACTCAATGGAAAATTTGATCTCCAAATACAAAACTCAAGAGTGACATAAAAAGATAATCAGGGGGAAACCACCAAAATACTTATTAACCAATAAGGGCAGGTTGTTTGCATCTTTATGTGGGATTATATCATTTTATGTATGTTTTATATATATACATATATATGTCAGTCTTGAGAGTGGTACAGCTATTATGACAATTGAAAGGGATACACATAGATTGTGAATGCCTGTATAAATTAACTGATATAAAGATAAAAAACATAAGTAAGAGATGTAAAGGGAGGGCTATGAGAGAAGAGGTAAGGAGGTAGTAGAAAAGTGTAAATTACACCAAATGAAGAGGCACAAAAACATGTTATAGTAGAGGGAAAGAAGGGAGGGAGAAGAGCAGTATTTGAACTTCACTGTCTTCTGATCTGGTTCAAGAAGGGAATAACATACCCTGATAAGTTTAGAAATCTAACTTGACCTATGGGAAGTAGGAGGGGAAGGGGGGAAAAAAGGGAGGAGGGGCAGTCAGAAGGGAGGGGAGAAGTAGCAAGTGGGAAATGGTAAGATAAGGGAGGGGAATAAAGAGGGAGGATAAACTGAGGAAGGCGGCGGTCAAAAGCAAAACTTTGTTGAGGAGGAGAAGGGGAAAGGGAGAAATAAAAGCATAAATGGGGGAAATACGATGGAGAAAAAGACACAGATAGAAATCATAACTCTGAATGTGAATGGGATGAACTCTCTCATAAAACAGAAGTGGATAGCAGAATGGATTAAGAACCATAATCCTACAATATGCTGTTTACAAGAAACACATCTGAAACAGGGGGATACACATAGGGTAAAGGTAAAAGGCTGGAGTAAAATATATTGTGCCTCAGCTAAAGTAAAAAAAGCAGGCGTAGCACTTCTAATCTCAGACAAAGCAAAAGTAAAGATAGATTTAATTAAAAGAGATAAGGAAGAACATTATATCCTGCTAAAAGGAACCATAAACAATGAAGCAATATCATTGTTTAACATATATGCACCAAGTGGTAAGGCATACAAATTCTTAGAGGAGAGGTTAAGGGAGTTACGGGAAGAAATAGACAGCAAAACTATAATATTAGGAGACCTCAACCTCCCCCTTTCTGAACTTGATAAATCTAACCTCAAAATAAGTAAGAAAGAAGTTAAGGAGATAAACAAAATTTTAGAAAAGGCAGATATGATAAACCTCTGGAGAAAACTGAATGGGGATAAAAAGAAATATACTTTCTTCTCAAAAGTACATGGCACATACTCAAAAATTGACCATGTACTAGGGCATAAAAACCTCACAGTCCAGTGCAGAAAGGCAGAAGTAGTAAAAGCACACTTTTCAGATCATGATGCAATAAGAATTATTTGTAACAAAGAACCATGGAAAAATAAGCTAAAAATTAATTGGAAACTAAATAATCTAATTCTAAAGAATGAGTGGGCCAAAGAACAAATCAGAAAAACAATTAATAACTTCATTCAAGAGAATGACAATAATGAAACAACATACCAAAACTTATGGGATGCAGCAAAGCAGTTCTTAGAGGAAATTTTATATCCCTAAATGCTTACATGAATAAAATAGGGAAAAAGGAGATCAATGATCTGGGCATACAGCTGAAAAAGCTAGAAAAAGAGCAAATTGAAAATCCCCAATTAAATACCAAATTAGACATACTGAAAATCAAAGGAGAGATTAATAAAATTGAAACCAAGAAAACTATTGAATTAATAAATAAAACAAAGAGCTGGTTTTATGAAAAAAACAATAAAATTGATAAACCCTTGGTCAATTTGATTAAAAAAAAAGAAAGAAGAAAATCAAATTACCAGTATCAAAAATGAAAAGGGTGAGTTCACCTCTAATGAAGAGGAAATTAAAACAATAATTAGGAATTATTTTACCCAATTGTATGCCCATAAATTTGACAACCTTAGAGATATGGATGAATATCTACAAACACATAAACTGCCCAGGTTAACAGAAAAGGAAATAAAATTTCTAAATAACCCCATCTCAGAAAAAGAAATTGAGCATGCCATCAATGAACTCCCTAGGAAAAAATCTCCAGGGCCAGATGGTTTTACATGTGAATTCTATCAAACATTTAAAGAACAACTAATTCCAATACTTTGTATGCTATTTGGGAAAATAGTTGAAGAAGGAGTCCTACCAAATTCTTTTTCTGATGCATATATGGTACTAATATCGAAACCAGGTAGAGTCAAAACAGAGAAAGAAAATTATAGACCAATTTCTCTAATGAATATTGATGCAAAAATTTTAAATAAAATATTAGCAAAAAGATTGCAGCAACTTTTCACAAGAATAATACACTATGACCAGGTAGGATTTATTCCAGGAATGCAAGGCTGGTTCAATATTAGGAAAACTATTAGCATAATTGACCATATCAACAACAAAACTAGCAGAAACCACTTGATCACCTCAATAGATGCAGAAAAAGCCTTTGACAAAATACAACACCCATTCCTATTAAAAACACTAGAAAGCATAGGAATAAATGGAACCTTCCTTAAAAGTATAAATAGCATCTACCTAAAACCATCACCAAGCATTATTTGTAATGAGGATAAGCTAGATGCATACCCAATAAGATCAGGGGTGAAACAGGGATGTCCATTATCACCCCTACTATTCAATTTGATACTAAAAACGTTAGCTGTAGCAATAAGAGAAGAAAAAGAAATTGAAGGAATTAGAATAGGAAAAGAAGAAACTAAATTATCACTTTTTGCAGATGATATGATGATTTATTTAGAGAATCCTAGAGAATCAAGTAAAAAACTACTTGAAATAATAAGCCACTTTAGCAAAGTTGCAGGATATAAAATAAACCCACATAAATCCTCAGCATTCCTATACATTACTGACAAAGTCCAACATCAAGAGATAGAAAGAGAAATCCCATTCAAAGTTACTGTAGACACTATAAAATATTTGGGAGTCTATTTGCCAAGACAAACGCAGGGCTTATATGCTTTTCACACGAATAAAGTCAGATCTAAATAAATGGAAAAATATCAGTTGCTCATGGTTAGGCTGAGCTAATAAAATAAAAATGACAATTTTACCTAAATTAATCTATCTATTCAGTGCCATACCAATCGAACTACCAAAAGTTATTTTTCTGAGCTGCACAAAATAATAACAAAATTCATCTGGAAAAACAAGAGGTCTAGAATATGTAGGGTATTAATGAAAAGAAAAGCTAGAGAAGGTGGCCTAGCCATACCAGATATTAAACTGTACTGCAGAGCAGCAGTCATCAAAACTACCTGGTATTGGCTAAGAAATAGAGATGTGGATCAGTGGAATAGGATAGGAATACAAGATGGAGAAGTCAACAACTATAGCAATCTAGTCTTTGATAAACCCAAAGAGGCCAGCTTCTGGGCTAATAATTCACTATTTCACAAAAACTGTTGGGAAAATTGGAAAACGGTAGGGCAGAAACTGGGCATAGACCAATATCTTACACTATATACCAAAATAAAGTCAAAATGGGTTCATGATTTAGGAGTAAAGGCTGATACTACAAGTAATTTGGGAGAGCAAGGAATAGTTTATTTATCAGATTTATGGAAAAGAAAAGAATTCATGACCCAAAAAGTGATAGAGAGCATTACAAAATGCAAAATGGATAATTTTGATTATGTTAAATTGAAAGGTTTTTGTACAAAAAAAGCCAATGCAACAAAAATTAGGAGGGAAACAGAAAATTGGGAGAAAATCTTTACAATTTGTATCTCTGATAAAGGCCTCATTTCTAAAATATACAGGGAACTGAGCCAAATATATAGGAATACAAGCCATTTCCCAATTGAGAAATGGTCAAAGGACATGAACTGGCAGTTTTCAGAGGAAGAAATTAAAGATATCTATAGGCATTTGAAAAAAATGCTCTAAATCACTACTGATTAGAGAAATGCAAATCAAAACAACTCTTAGATACCACATCTCTCCTGTCAGATTGGCTAAAATAACAAAGCAGGAGGATGAAAAATGCTGGAGAGGATGTGGGAAATTTGGAACATTGTTACATTGCTGGCGGAGTTGTGAGATGATCCAGCCATTTTGGAGAGTAATTTGGAACTATGCCCAAAGGGCCAGAGGAATGTTCATACCCTTTGACCCAGCAATACCACTTCTAGGGTTGTATCCCAAAGAAATAACACAAGCGGGAAAAGGATATATGTGCAAAATATGTACAAAAATATTTATAGTGGCTCTTTTTGTGGTAGCCAAGAATTGGAAATCAAAGGCATGCCCATCAATTGGGGAATGGCTGAACAAGTTGTGGTATATGAAGGTAATAGAATATGATTGTGCCATAAGAAATGGGGATGATACGGACTTCATAACAACCTGGAAAAACCTACATGACATAATGCTGAATGAGCAGAGCAGAGCCAGGAGAGCATTGTACACAACCACAGATATATGGATTCCATGAGGACCAACCCTGACAGACTTTGCTCTTCTCAGCAACACAAGGTGCAAGGACAACTCCAAAGGACTCACGATGGAGAATGCTATCTACATCCAGAGAAAGAACTATGAAGTTTCAATGCAGATTGAGGCACACTTCATGCTTGCCTTTTTTCTTCTCTTTTGTTTTTGTTTTGGTTTTTGGTTTTTTTTTTTTGGTTCTGTTTCTTCTTTCTCATGATTCATTTCATTGGTCATAATTCTTCTCCATAACTTGACTAGTGTATAAATTAATTCAATGTGAAGCTATACGTGGTAGTTATATGAGATTCCATGCCATCTTGGTGAGGGAGGGGGGAGGGAGGGGAGAAAATCTGGAACTCAAAATTACGTATAACCATGTGTTGTAAACTAAAAATAAAAATTAAAAAAAAATAAAATAAAACAAACAATTCATGAAATCTTCCACTAACAAAAAAAAATAATAATAATTTTCCTGCTTTATCATGTTAGCCAATCTGATAGAAGAGTGTGGTACCTAACAGTTGTTTTGATTTGCATTTCTTTGACCAATGGTGGTTTAGAGCATTTTTTCATATACTTATAGATATCTTTAATTTCTTCCTCTGAAAACCACTTTTTCATATCTTTTGACCATTTCTCAATTGGGGAATGACTAGTATTCCTATAAATTTGTCTCAGTTCCCTCTATATTTTAGAGATGAGGCCTTTGTCAGATACACTAGCTGTGAATATTTTCTCCCGATTTTCTGCTTCCTGCCTAATCTTTGTTGCATTGGCTTTGTTTAAAACTTTTCAGTTTAACATAATCAAAATTATCCCTTTTGCATTTTGTAATGCTCTGTATCTCTTGTTGGGTCATGAATTCTTCCTCTCTCCATAAATCTGACAGGTAAACTGTTCCTTGCTCTCCCAAATTGCTTATAGTATCAGCCTTTGTTCCTAAACCATGAACCCATTTTGACTTTATTTTGGTATACAGTGAAAGATATTGGTATATGCCCAGTTTCTGCTATACCATTTTCTAATTTTCCCAGCATTTTTTTGTGAAATAATGGGTTCTTAGCCCAGAAGCTGGATTATTTGGGTTTATCAAAGATTAGATTGCTATAGTCATTGACTACTGCAACTTGTGTACCTAACCTACTCCACTGATCCATCACTCTGCTTCTTAGCCAGTACCAGGTAGTATTGATGACTGCTTTACAGTTTAATGTCTGGTATGGCTAGGCCACCTTAACCTAGAATTTCTTTTCCTTAATTCCCTTGATATTCTGGACATTTTGTTCTTCCAGATGAATTTTGTTATTATTTTATCCAGCTCTGTAAAATAATTTTTGGCAGTTCATTTGGTATGGCACTGAATAAGTAAATTAATTTAGGAAAAAATGTCATTTTTATTATATTAGTTTGGCCTAACCATGAGCAACTGATGTTTTTCCATTTGTTTAGATCTGACTTTATTTGTGTAAAAAATGTTTCATAATTGTGTTCATATAGGCCCTGGGTTTGTCTTGGCAGGTACACTCCCCAAGTATTTTATAGTGTCTACAGTAACTTTAAATGGAATTTCTCTTTCTATTTCTTGCTATTGGGCTTTGTTAGTAATATATAGGAATGCCAAGGATTTATGTGGGTTTATTTTATATCCTGTAACTTTGCTAAAGTTGCTTATTATTTCAAGTAGTTTTTTACTTGATTCTCTAGGATTTTCTAAGTAAATCATGATATCATCTGCAAAAAGTGATAATTTAGTTTCTTCTTTGCCCATTCTAATTCCTTCAATTTCTTTTTCATCTCTTATTACTAAAGCTAACATTTCTAGTACCAAATTGAATAATAGGGATGATAATGGAAATTCTTGTGGGTGAACCCTGATCTTACTGGGAATAGATCTAGCTGATCCCCATTACACATAATGCTTGCTGATGGTTTTAGGTAGATGCGACTTATAATTTTAGGGAAGACACCATTTATTCCTATGCTTTCTAGTGTTTTTAATAGGGATAGATGTTGTATTTTGTCAAAAGCTTTTTCTGCCTCTTTTGAGATAATCATATGGTTTCCACTAGTTCTGTTGTTGATATGATTAATTATGCTGATAGTTTTCCTAATATTGAACTAGCCTTGCATTCTTGGAATAAACCCTACCTGGTCATAATATATTATTCTCATGATAAGTTGCTGCAATCTTTTTCCTAATATTTTATTTAACATTTTTGCATCAGTATTCATTAGGGAAATTGGTCTATAGTTTTCTTTCTCTGTTTTGACTTTCCTGGTTTGGTTATTAGTACCATATTTATGTCATAAGAACAATTTGGTAGGACTCCTTCTTCAACTATTTTCCCAAATAGTCTACAAAGTATGGGAATTAATTGTTCTTTAAATGTTTGATAGAATTCACATGTAAAACCATCTGGCCCTGGAGATTTTTTCCTAGGGATTTCATTGATGGCTTGCTCAATTCCTTTTTCTAAGATGGGGTTAATTAGGTATTTTACTTCCTCTTTTTGTTAACTTGGGCAATTTATATTTTTGTAAATATTCATCCATTTGCCTAGGGTTGTCAAATTTATGGGCATACAATTGGGCAAAATAATTCCTAATTATCATCTTAATTTCCTCTTCATTGGAGGGAAATTCACCCTTTTCATTTTTGATACTGGTATTTTTGTTTTCTTCTTTCTTTTTTTAATCAAATTGACCAAGGGTTTATCAATTTTTTTTTCATTATGCCAGCCCTTAGCTTTATTTGTTACTTCAATAGTTTTCTTGATTTCAATTTTATTAATCTCTCTTTTGGTTTTCAGTATTTCTAATTTGGTATTTAATTGGGGACTTTCAACTTGGTTTTTCTAGTTTTTTTTTTTCAGTTGCATGCTCAATTCATTGATCTCCTTTTTATCTATTTTATTCATGTAAGAATTTAGAGATATAAAATTTCCTTGAGAACAGCTTTTGCTACATTCCATAAATTTTGGTATTTGTCTCTTTATTGTCATTCTCTTGAATGAAGTTATTGTTTCTATGATTTGTTCTTTGGCCCACTCATTCTTTAGGATTAGATTATTTAGTTTCCAATTAATTTTTCATTTATCATTTTATGGCCCTTTATTACAAATAATTTTTATTGTGTCATGATCTGAGGAGGATGTATTGGCTATTTCTGCCTTTCTGCTCTGGGTTGTGAGGTTTTTATGCCATAATACATGGTCAATTTTTGAGTATGTGCCATGTACCACTGACAAAAAAGTATATTCCTTTTTATCCCCATTTAGTTTTCTCCAGAGGTCTACCATATCTGCCTTTTCTAAAATTCTATTCACCTCCTTAACTTCTTTCCTGTTTATTTTGAGGATAGAATTATTAAGTTCAGAGAGCAGCAGGTTGAGATCCCCCACTAGTATAATTTTGCTGTCTATTTCTTCCTGCAATTCCCTTAACTTCTCCTCTAAGAATTTGCATGGTGAATATATGTTAAGTAGTGATACTGCTTCATTGTCTATGGTGCCTTTTAGCAGGACATAGTGTCCTTCCTTATCTCTTTTAATTAGATATATGTTTGCTTTTTCTTTGTCTGAGATTAGGATTGCTACTCCTGCTTTTTATTTTTTACTTTAGGTGGAGCAAAATATATTCTCTTCCACCCTTTTACCTTTACCCTATGTGTATCCCCCTGTTTCAAATGTGTTTCTTGTAAACAAAATAGTGTAGGATTATGGTTTTTAATCCATTCAGCTATCTGCCTCCATTTTATGGGACAGATCATCCCATTCACATTCACAGTTATGATTACTCTCTGTGTCTTTTTCTCCATCTTATTCCACCCCACCCCCCTGTTTATGCTTTTATTTCTCCTCTCTCCCTTCCACTCCTCACAAGAGTTTTCCTTTTGACTGACACCTTCCTCAGCTTACTCTCTCTATTGATTCCCCTTCCTTATCTTACCCTTTTCTCCTTGCTACTTCTTCCCTCCCTTCTGACCACCTCCCTTCTTTCCCTTTCCCCCTCCTACTGCCTGTAGGACAAGTTTAATTTCTATAATTCTCAGACTGTGTTATTCCCTTCTTGAAACAAATCCGATGACAGTAAAGCTCAAATATAGCTTTTCTCCCTCCCTTCTTTCCCTCTACTATACTATTTTTATCCCTCTTCACGTGATGTAATTTACCCTTTTATATAACCTCCTTACCTCTTCTCCCAGATCCATGCCTTTACCTCCCTTAATTATGTTTTTATCATTATATCAGTTATTTTATACTGACATCCACAGTCTATGTACATCCCTTTCAATTGTCGTAATAACTATACTATTCTCAAGACTGACATATATACAGATATATAGATATAAACAATATAATCCTATATAAGGATGTAAACAATTTGCCCTCATTGAATAACAAGGTGTCCCTACCCCACCCCTTTTTACTTTTTTGTCTCTTTTGAGTTTTGTATCTGAAGATAATATTTTCCTTTGAGCTCTGCCTTTTTCATCAGGAAGGTCTGGAATTCCCTTATTTCATTGAATGACCATATCCTTGCCTGAAAAATTATGCTCAGTTTTGCTGGGTAAATGATCCTTAGGGATTGTCCAAGCTCCTTTGCCTTTTGGAATATCATATTCCAATTCTTCACTTCTTTTAATGTAGAAGCCGCAAGGTCCTGCATGATCCTGACTGTAGTTCCACAATATGTCTCTTTCTGGCTGCTTGCAGTATTTTCTCCTTGACCCAATAATTCTGGAATTTGGCTACAATATTCCTTGAAGTTTTCAATTTGAGATCTCTTCCAAGGGGTGATTGGTGGATTCTTTTGATGGCTATTTTACCTTTTGGTTCTAGGACCTTGGGGAATTTTTCCTGAATGATTTCTTGGAAGATACTGTCCAGGCTCTTTTTTTCATCATGGCTTTCTGGTAGAATAATAATTCTTAGATTGTCTCTCCTGGATCCATTTTCCAGGTCCATTGTTTTTTCCAATTAGCTATTTCACATTTTCTTCTATTTTTTCATTCTTTAGATTTTGTTTGACTGACTCTTGATGACTCATAGAGTCATTAGCTTCTACTTGCCCAATTCTAATTTTTTAAAAATTGTTTTCTTCATTTACCTTCTGTACCTCCTTTTCCATTTGGTTAATTTTACTTTTGAAGGAGTGGTTTTCTCCAATTAAATTCTGAACCTCCTTAACCATTTTACCAATTTTACTTTTTAAAGATTTGTTCTCATCAGTGAATATTATTTTTTCATTTTTTTCATTTACCTCTCTAATTTTTAAAATCCTCCTTGAGCTCTTCCAGGAATGGTTTTTTGGGCTTGAGACCAGTTGATGTTCCCTTTTGTGGTTTCACTTGTGGGTATAGTGTCCATGCTGTCCTCTTCCAAATTGGTATTTTGATCTTCCCTATCTCCATAAAAAGAATCAATAGTCCTCAGTTTTCTAGAGTTCTTTATGTTGGTCAACTTTTTCCTCGCTTTAAAGTGGATTTCTGCTTCTGGGGCTCAGGGGGCTCTCTCCCAGGCTTCTCGCTCTGGGAATTGTGGGCATAGTTATTGGCTTTGTGTCTTATGGCTTCTGGTTTTGTGAGGTGTGGGAGGGGTGGTTTGGCTTCTGGAAGTCTCCTCTTCCCTTCATCCTGTGGTACAGTCTTTTTCTGCACTGATGTCTGATATCTGCCGCTTCCCCTGGCTCTGTGAAGGCAAGTCTAGATTCCTGGTGATTTTTGATTGTTGATTCCACCCTCCTGAGGCTCGGGAACTCCCACTGTTCTGCTGAGGTGGGGCCTGCTGGGACACCTCTCTTCCTGCACTAGTCTCCTTCCATCACCATGATAAGGGCCCTCTCCCCAACTTCTCAAGCTAAAAGGCTACTGAAGCCCCACTTCTGGCTCTTGTATTTCAAAGTTTCTCCTGATGGATTATTTTCTGGGTTAGGGAGGGAGGGATGAGAGCCTTTTTAGCTGGCCACTATGGCTCCTGGAAGTTCAAGAAGGCATGATTAAAACCTTTAGACTGCTGGTTGCAAGCCTCTGTAGTAGTTGTTTTTGCAGTTTCATGCACTGTGCTGCTTCATCCTGTAGCTCCAACAGACTCCCATCCTGGGCTGGGAGGCCTGGGGATCACTACGCATTTTGCCCACCCAGACTGGATCGCTGGCTGATTTCTGCAGCTGCTGAATCTTTGGTGTGGTCTGGTGCAGCTCTGTGCACTGGCTGCTCTCCCAGCCTACAGATCAGTCCTGTCAACCCTGAGAACTCTCCTGGCTTGGAAATTTGCCACACTTAGCCTACTAGTGGTGTCTAACTCTCTCAAATATGCTCAGATTCACTTTTTTAGAGGTATCTAATTGTGTGTTAGAATTTGTGTGAGAGCTGCTGTAAGATGCTGTTTTCACATGCCATCTTGGCTCCACCACTATAATTTTTTTTGAATGATACATCTTTAATTTAATAATTTATTGTAAATTTGTGGGGTTTTCCTGCATTGAAACTTTGATGATGCAATATTATATCATGTAACCATATAGTATCATGTTGTAAACAAGTCATTACAGGCACATATTCCTGCTGATGCTTGCTGGATTTCCAACAATGCATGACATGCTTATCTGCCAACATTCCTTGTTAAGCCCAATCAGGAAACTTAACCACTGGTGGCTATAACTTGCATTTTATGTGTTTATTTGGAAAATAATGTAATCACTATGACTTTAGCTCTGATATCCAACAGATGAAACATGTATGAATGGTTTTTCAAAATTTTCTTCTCTTCTCTTCTTTCCTTATGCTTCCACCACCCCTTTATTTTATTCAATGCCTTCCAATTGCACCAAAGGTGATTACCACCCCCTGGATTGTTCCAACACCCCCTAGAGGCCAGTATCACCCATTTTGAAAAGCTATACATTAGATTGTAACTCCTTGAGAGATCTTAGAATAGCTCCAAGTTGTGGCATATGATTGTGATGACAGCACTATTGCACTATAGGAAATGATGAGGGATATGGCTTCAGAAAAACAACAAAACCAAACATGGTGAGACCTCTATAAACTGATGCAAAGTGAAGTGAAAAGAACCAGGAAATCATTGTGCACAGTAACAGCAATGTTGTAATGATGATCAACTGTCAAAGACTTGGCTACTCTGATCAATACAACAATCTGAGACAATTCCAAATTACTCAAGATGAAAAAATGCTATCCACCTCCAAAGAGAAAACTGATGAATTTGAGGGCAAATTGCAGATAATTTCGTGGCTTAGTTTGTTTTTTTTTTGCTTTTTTATGATATGGCTAATATGGAAATGTTTTGCATAATATCACATGTATAATTAATTGATATCATTTTGCTTGCATTCTCAAAGGGTAGGGGAGGTACGGGAAGGAGAGAGAGAGAATTTGGAACTCAACTTAAAAGGAAAAGAATTTTATAAATAAATAATAAAGAACTAAGCATAGTTTTGATATAGTAAGACTCCCATGAGTTATTTATGTGCTTGGAGGTTGGTTTTGTATCTAGCCTTTATCTTTGAATTACTATTAAAGCCTTGTAGATTTGGCATCTACACTTTTCACTATTATGACAAACTTATTCTGCTATCTACACTCTTGAGACTGGATAAGACTGGACAAGAGTATGTAGGAATTTGGATGAATTCCCGCCATGAGGAAAACTCCATGGGAAGGGGACCATAACTGACTTTATAACACATCCCCTTTCCCTCAGGTTCAGAAGCTCTTTCCCCTCTAAGTAGTTTTTACTGATGTCTTTCCCCTTCATCTTCATAGTCATGTTCCCCTTTCTACTGTGAGGCTAAGTTGGATGTTCTCTGTGTATAAGGGAATTCAGAGGTTTAAAAATTATCACTGCTACAAAGGCTCAGGATTTAAAAGGCTACCATAGCCAAAAATCAGAAGTAAAGTCTGTCATGTCATTTAGAAAAAGTGTATGTTGGGTAATTGGATGATGGAAGTCACAGATGATTCAACCCTTTGCTGTCTTTTCAGAAAAACTTCTCTCTAACTTGTTGCCTCCTGTTGGGACAGTAGTTCCACTCAAAGACACTATTGAATAGGGGAAAGAGAATAGGGGAGAATCAATACTCCCCTCCCCACTACATACATGATATACATAAGTATATTCAAAAGAATATGTGAGTAGCACAAGATAAGCACTTAATAAATGTTTTGTGATTGATTTGGATTGATTATCACATTTTATGAAAGTGAAAATAGACAATTAGAGTAACTTCTCCAATGTGACATAACTTATATGTGTCTGAGACAAGATTTGAACTTAAGGCTTCCTGCCTGCAAATGGAGCATTCTCTCCCCTGTACAATTTTGCCCCTTCAAGTCATAGGAATACATGAGATTGGCAAAGCTGAACATAGAGCGAGAAGGCAAGCAATACAAAAACACTTCCCAAGGAAGCCCATTATGTTTTTGGACAGCTCTAGTAATTACCAAATTCTGCCTTGCAGGAATCTGAAAGTTGCCTCCCTATAGCTTTCACCAGTGATTTCAATAATTCCCTCTTGATCCAAGAGAAATGAATCTAATATCCCTCTGATTTGATTTGATAACCTTTAAAATATTTAAAGACCCCAATCATTCCCCCTCCCCAATTTCTTTTTTTTAACCTAAATATCATGAATTCACTCAAATGACACTGAAGTGAAATGATTTTAAATCACTGAACCACCAACATCTCCCTCCTCTAAACAGACTCCATTTTGTAATTTTTTAAACAGTTCACTGAGGATTAGGAAAATGTGCAGTCTAAGCTGAAATTAGGCTAGACACAACAGGCCCCTAACATGCTAGCTCCTGGTCATCATTAATGTGGTAAGACTAGGCTAGGTAGCTTGTAGTTTTAGGGCCAATTAATTTGAGGCTAGTGGCTAGGGTGAAGATTCTTATGAGGTATATCTTCTTGAGGGGTTTCTTTGCTCTCTGCCCCAGCCAGGATCTGTGGGTAGTAATCCCCTTGGACCATAATTCACACATAGATTTACAGTTCTCCATGAGTTAAGAAGGTAGGAAATTCAAACAGTCTTATGGCTGGGAACAGCTGTTTTCAGGCACCCACTCAGTATCACACAGTAAAACTGTCCCTCCTTAACCTCCCTCAGATTTCGCAGTTGTTGACTATTTAGTAAATACAGGCATTAGCAAAAGTGCTTATAAATTCATATCACCAATTCAGATCAGTTCTTTTTCCCTGAGCTCCACCTGAAGCAGGGATGCCTTCTTCCACAAAGCTGCTAATACAATGCTTCCAAATGTTTAAGTCACAGGAGAGAGAGGATCAAATGTTCACAGAACAAAGCAACATTGAAAACTTTAACCAACCTGACCAGAATGATGTATATCTTCTTGGAGCAGGCAAGCAATTGCTTTTCCTCTCACTCTAAGTTAGCCACTGCCACAAGCAAAAGAGTAAACAAACAATGGATGTATTTTCCTTCTTCATCATTATTATTCTTAGCCCTCCATTTCAACAGCAAGCCCATTACAGGAAATGGATGAGACAATTGATTCTGCAGCATTACTCAGTGTTCATCCTATTTAAGTGGAACATAGCTCCCCCAGAATGCTCTCTAAATGCAAACTTCTATTCAAAGAGATAAGATACCTTTATGTGCCGTCAGCCTTGGAAGTACAGGTATAGAGCAACATACAAAGGTCACCCTCTATAAGACATCGTTACAGGGTTTCCCCAGTGATGGCCTCTGTTGGCCAATGTTTTCATATGTGAATAAATTGTAATATGCTTTTTACAGAGGTGGAGATGCTATCTTTTCAAATATGGGTAATAAAAACAATTATTTGTTAGAAAAAGAAAATATAAAAGTGTCAGCACTCATTTTTAAGCATAATACTAGCAAGTTTTTCAATGATAGGCTTTCAATGAGTAGAAACACTTAGGATCCACTGTACACAGAAATATCAGAGGTCATTTTAGGAAATCATTATTACTCTCTTTTGTTTTAAGCAAGTTACTCATGTGTCAGGGCATTACGTGAATACTCTAATTGCATGAAATTGCTCCAATGAACAATGCTAGCAAATTACATGTCTATCATGTACAAATCAATGTATTCATATTGTCCTACTTGTAAATCTGGCAATCATTATCATTATATTTCTTTTACTTCCCCTACTTTCCCTCTTTAACATATGCAAATTATGCAAATCAGTAGGCATGGATTCTTGACCAAGACCAGACCCTAGATAAGTTTGAACTGGTTCAAGTGGATTTGGCCTCTCTAATTCCCTAGACTGCCTTCTCAAAAAGTATGCACATGCATACAAGCCTCTGACCCCTCACCTGACCGACCTTGAGGCCTGGTCTCTGCTAAAGCTGGGGTGGGGGAGGGCGGAGAAGCACACCTTTAGCTCTGTGGAAACAAAACTCCTCCTCCCATTTCTTACAGGTGCTTAATAAATGTTTGTTGACTTGACTGGCTTATTTACTGTCCTGTGAAGTAGCTACAAAACTCCTATAACATTTGGTTCCTTTCTTACTAACTAGTAGGGGAAATAAGAATGGAATAGAATAGAAAAGGCATTTAAGCCCTTGCTCTGTGCCACGCACTCAAAAGACAAATAGAAAAGTGAAAAAGCATCTGGTCTCAAAGAGTTCATATTGTAACTGGCAGGGAACCCCCACATACAGAAGTATTCTGCTTCAGGGCAGATGGAAGTATCCAGTGGTCCTTGGAGTACAATAGAAATGTAGATGACAAGGCCCAGGAGTCTTTAGATTGCATTGTTGGGAAGGACCTGGATCACACGAGCAATATAATTGAGGAAGAATTTCAGTGAAACTAGGATCACTAAGTCATTTTTAGGCAGGTGTAGCTCAGGCTGAGACACTTGAGAGAAGGAGGTATGTCTTGGAAGCATTGCTGCCTTCTACAATCTCTTTGGATTTTGATTCAGCAATAGAGTTTTTATTCTTGTCAGTGTGATATTACATTAGACTCCAATATTAGAGAATTTTTGTACATAATATTACATGAAAGTAGTTTTTAAAATGAATGCAAAGATTTAAGCATCAGGTCATTTCCAACAGGGATGATCAGGACTGGCTTCTTGGTGGAGCTAGCAAATTAATTGGGCTTTTTGAGAGGATGTGAGGATGGGTAGGAATCCAATAGACAAAGGAGGAAAAAGTAAAGCATTTCAAAAAGAGCAAACAGTGTACATAAAAGCATGGAGGCAGGAGAATATGTATGCAGGAGGGCATGCAGGGAGTGTCTTTTTTAATAAGTTAATTTATTTTTAATTTTCAACATTCACTTCAACAAGTTTTAAATTTTCTCCCCCTCCCTTCCCTCCCTCTCCCCAAGACAACATGCAATCCAATATAGGCTCTACATATCCATTCCTATTAAACATATTTTCACATTAGTCATGTTGTATAAAAGAATTACAATGAGTGAGAGTAACCATGAGAAAGAAAACAAAAAACAAAACAAAAAAAAAAGAAAATGGTCTGCTTCGATATGCATTTAGAATCCATTTTCTTTTCCTGGTTGTGGATGGCATTTTCCTTCAAGAATCTTTTGGAATAATTTTAGTTCCTTGTGTTGCTTAGAAGAACTATGTGTATCAAAGTCAGTCATTGCCTACTGTGGCTGTTACTATGTAGAGTGTTATCCTGGTTCTGTTCACTTCACTCAGCATCAGTTCTTATAAGTCTTTCCAGGTTTTTTGGAAGTCCACCTCTTCCTCATCATTTCTTATAGCACAATACTATTTTATTACATTAATATACCACAACTTGCTCAACTATTCCCCAAGTGATGGGCATCATAAGGGGAGTGCCTTAAATGAGGTTGTAAAGGAAGAAAGGTTGTTCCAGATTATTTGAAGACCTTAAATATACATATTCAAGCCTTACTTCGTAGGCTATAACACTATTTAAAGTTTTTGAGGAAAGGGTGGGTATGTGTAACACACATGAATCTGCCAGGATTGAAGAAAGCAAAGAATATTGAAAGAAAAGCCTATAAAGAGGTTATTCAAGTGGTCCTGTTGAGTGGCAATGATGACCTGTATTTTATTTTTACCAATAGTAATAAAGGTGATGAAAGAAGAGATGGCAACATTGCAGAAATTAAAATGATAAAACTTGGTATTTAACAGTTATGAGAAGTAAGGAAAAGGGAAGAGTAATAGATAATAGGCTTAGAGAGCTTAGCCTAGAATCAGGAAGACTTGAATTTAAATCCAGCTTCAGATACTTAGTAGCTATCTGACCCTGAGCCAGTTACTTAAACCCACATTTACTTCAGTTTCCTCCTTTTTAAATAGGAAACATAAAAACATTTACCCCTTGGGGTTTTTCTGAGAATCAAAAATTTGTAAAGTACCTGCAATATGTTAGGCACTATATGAATGCTATCATCATTATTATAATTATAATTATAACTCAAAAATGACAGAATGGATATCGATGTCACTGGCAGAAATAGTGAAGTCAGGATGAAAAACAAATGTATGGCAGCCTAATTGAGTTCAGTTTTGGATACGGCAAGTTTGGGATTCCAATATATCATCTAAATGAAAATGACTTTTAGGTAGTCAGAGATGGTGGTCTAGAGCTCAAAAGAATGATCTAGAAGTGAAAGTAAAAAAAAAAATAAAACAAACATTTGAATGAATGAGATGGTAAAAGGAAAGGGTGTTGAAAGAGGTGAAAGATGAAAAAGTATCATGATACTGTAGAAAGAGCACTGTTTTGCTACACAGAGTATCTTGTTTTCAATCCTTCCTCTGATACTATTCGTGTGACTGGTTAAGTCACTTAATCTCAATGAGCCTCAATTTTCTCATACATAATAAGAGGAGAATGTACAAAATTGCCTCGGAGTCTCCTTCGAGCTCTAGATCAATGATCCTGTGGATCTTGATGAATACCTACACTAATTAAGGAGCAGGGAATAAAATAATAAATCAATTCTAAATGTTGATAAAGGGGCCTTCCAGCTAAGATGGTTGCCTGAACAGAAGCAAACAGCCCAGCATGCTCCCTTGTTGTTGTTGTTGTTAAATCATTCAGGGACATCCAACTTTTTATGACCCTGAATGTGGTTGTCTAGGCAAAGATGCTGGAGTAATTTGCCATTTTCTTTGCCAAGAATGCTCCCGCATGGGATCGTAAGAACCAAATGGCATAATAATTAAGAAATCTAATAAGCAACTATAGTAAGTGATTTCTTCTGTCTCCAGAAGAGCGCAAAATATCAGTCAGAAACCCACAAGCCCACTCTTCTAAAGGATCCATAGGAAGCATATACTACCCTCTTCCTGAGAGAAAGATGAAGAACCTAAGTTATATATTGAGATATAATTTTAGACATGTCCAATGCAAAAAAATTTTGACTGTTTACTATAATTATAAACTGTATTTTAAATAATATTATATTTATAATTGTGATATAATATAATAAATTGTTATACATTGTAATATAATATAATTATGACATAGTTATAATATGTTATGAATAATAAATATCTTTTTCCTTTCTTTTTTAATGGGGGGGGGGAGAGAGAGAATTGATTTTTTTAAAAAAACAGAAGATTCCACCCCAAAAAACTGCAAGATTGTCAGAAACTCGGTGCAGGCTACCCTTTCCCTTCTCCTTTCAACTCAACTGGCATCCCTGGGATGTCATAGAATATGTCCAGAATATCCAGGTGGAGGGAACAGATACCACTATTTGGAGTCTCATCAGTTTGCATTTCTGTTTCCTCAGGCTATTTGATTTCTTACAGGGCTTGAATGAGATTGAAATCAAGCATTTCATTTCTTTTGTTGAGCTAGAGGACCATTAGGACTAGAAACCAAAGGAATTTCAAAAGTTGTCATCCACTCTTCACCTGGACCCTTAGGGCTTCTAGGCTTTTCCATTTGCCCTACCTTCAACTTTCTTTTATATGTTATCTCTCTCAATGTGTGAAATCCTTGAGAGCAGGGACTGTGTCACTGTTTTTTCTTTTTGTGTCTTCATCACTTTTACTACAGGCTTTTTTCATTCATTCATTCATTCATTCATTCATTCATTCATTAATGGAAACCCGAAGTAAATTTGACTAAAGTGGTGTGCTTAAGCTCTTGTTAGTGCTCAGATGGGAACTGCTCAGTGCCTTGAGTTTCAAAGTCCATGACATTCTGTCCTCAGATGCCTTTGAGGACTCTAAAGATTCCCCACTCTGAACCTTGAAGATCAAGGGTGGGAAAGAGACTAATTCTTGGAGGTCAGTACAGGAACCCAGGTGACCCAGGCTGAGACCAAGTAATGCTGATCACTCTACCCAAAAACTCAACAGGAGTTGGTGCCTGGCTCTGGCACAAAACTCCAGTTCAGGAGCCAAGGCTGGAGAGATAAGTAAACAAGAAGATACTGACCAGTATAATTCACACACACACACACACGTATGTCTATATCTATATATGCATGCACACATACATATCCATATCTATGTATGTGTGTGCATATACACATATATATACATTGTGTTTATATACATATATGCTTATGTATCTACATGTATACACATGTAGATTGTCTGCATACATATGTGCATATATGCACATGTGTGCATGTATGTGTATGTATATATATATGTGTGTGTGTGTGTGTGTGTGTGTGTATGCACATACATACTCCGGTATTCTAATGCAATGAAATACTATTGTAACATAAGGAATGACAAAAGAGATGATTTCAGAGACTCCTGGAAAGCAGCCACTGTTGGAAAATGAATTGAGCAGAACCAGGAGGAAAATTCACGTAAGAACAACAACATTGTAAAGAAAATATGCCTGTGTAAGTACATGCATACACATATCCAGGCACAAGTGTATGTATTTATACAGGTGTATATGAAAAATATCCTTGGGTTTGGTGATTAGATCATTGACAATCTTAGTTATATTAGGTTTTTTCATCATTATTATTTTTTATTATTATTTATTTACTATTTTTAGTTTTCAGCATTGATTTCCACAAGATTCTGAATTACAAATTTTCTCCCCATTTGTACCCTCCCCCGCACTCCAAGATGGCATATATTCTAATTGCCCCATTCTCCAGTCAGCCCTCTCTTCTGTCACCCCACTACCCCCCATCCCCTTTTCCCTTACTTTCTTGTAGGGCAAGATAAATTTCTATGCACCATTCCATATATAACTTATTTCCCAGTTGCATTCAAAAACACCTATTTTTTTTGAACAGCTGCTTTTAAAACTTTGAGTTCCAAATTCTCTCCCCTCTTTCCTCCCCACCCACCCTCCCTAAGAAGGTAAGCAATTCAACATAGGCCACACATGTATCATTATGTAAAACTCTTCTATAATACTCATGTTGTGAAAGACTAACTACATTTTGCTCCCTCCTATCCTGTCCCCCTTTATTCAATTTTCTCCCTTGACCCTGTCCCTTTTTGAAAGTGTTTGCTTTTGATTACCTCCTCCCCTTATTTGCCCTCCCTTCTATTGTCCCCCCTTTTTTATTCCCTTCCTCCT
This sequence comes from Trichosurus vulpecula, assembly GCF_011100635.1. Classification (NCBI taxonomy): domain Eukaryota; kingdom Metazoa; phylum Chordata; class Mammalia; order Diprotodontia; family Phalangeridae; genus Trichosurus; species Trichosurus vulpecula. Next base: position 392,949,897 of record NC_050574.1, read on the forward strand.
TCTTTCCTGTGGGATAAGATGCCCAATTGGGTGTTTTTGTTATTCCCTTCTCAAGTCAAATCCAATGAGACCAAAATTCACTCATTAGCCTTCACCTGCCCCCTCTTTCCTTCCAATGAACTGCTTTTTCTTGCCAATTTTATGCCAGATACTTTACCCCATTCTATCTCTCCCTTTCTCCTCTCAATATATTCCTCTCTCACCCCTTAATTTTTTTTCTAAAGATATCATCCCTTCATATTCAACTCATCCTGTCTATATTTCCCTTCAACTCCCCTAATGCTGAGAAAGGTCACATGAATTACACACAACTTTAGTAAGTCCTTTATGATTTTTCTTTCTTGTTTACCTTTCCATGCTTCTCTTGATTCTTGTGTTTGAAAGTCAAATTTTCTATTCAGCTCTGGTCTTTTCACTGAGAAAGCTTGAAAGTCCTCTGTTTTATTGAAAATCCATATTTTGTCTTGGAGCATGATACTCAGTTTTGCTGGATAGGTGATTCTTGGTTTTAATCCTAGCTCCATTGACCTCTGGAATATCATATTCCAAGCCCTGTGATCCTTTAATGTGGAAGCTGCTAGATCTTGTATTATCCTGATTGTGTTTCCACAGTACTCAAAATGTTTCTTTCTGGCTGCTTGCAATATTTTCTTCTTGATCTGGGAGCTCTGGAACTTGGTGACAATATTCCTAGGAGTTTTCTTTTTGGGATCTTTTTCAGGAGGCAATTGGTGGATTCTTTCAATTTCTATTTTATCCTCTGGCTCTAGAATATCAGGGCAGTTTTCCTTGATAATTTCTTGAAAGATGATATCTAGGCTCTTTTTTTGATCATGGCTTTCAGGTAGTCCAATAATTTTTAAATCATCTCTCCTGAATCTGTTCTCCAGGTCAGTGGTTTTTCCAATGAGATATTTCACATTGTTTTCCGTTTTTTTTCCTTCCTTTGGTTCTATTTTATATCTTGATTTCTCATCAAGTCACTAGCTTCCACTTGCTCGCATCTAATTTTTAAGGTATTGTTTTCTTCAGTGGTCTTTTGGACCTCCTTTTTCCATTTGGCTAATTCTGCTTTCAAGGCATTCTTCTCCTCATTGGCTTTTTGGAGCTCTTTTGCCATTTGAGTTAGTCTATTTTTAAGGTGTTATTTTCCTCAATATTTTTTCTGGGTCTCCTTTAGCAAGTCATTGACTTGTTTTTCATGGTTTTCTTGCCTCTCTCTCATTTCTCTTCCCAATTTTTCCTCTACTTCTTTTACTTGCTTTTCCAAATCCTTTTTGAGCTCTTCCATGGCATGGGACCAATTCATATTTTTCTTGGAGGCTTTCGATGTGGCTCTTTGACTTTGTTGACTTCTTCTAGCTGTATGTTTTGGTCTTCTTTGTCACCAGAAAAAGATTCCAAGTCTGAGTCTCAATCTGAGATCATTTTTGTTGCCTGTCCATATTTCCAGCCAACTACTTGAACCTTGAGTTTTTGTCAGGATATGACTGCTTGTAGAGTATAGAGTACTTTGTCCCAAGCTCGAGGGACTGTGCTGCTATTTGCAGAGCTACTTCTACACAGCAAGCTCAGCCACACCAGCACTCCTTCTCCCCCAAGTACCGCCAACCAGGACTGTGGCCCAGATCCAGGCAGGGCAAAGCAGGCTTTGCACTCCCACTCTAATCCACCACTTAATTCCTCCTAATGGTGGGTCTGGGGATAGAGACAACTGCAACTGTAGCTCTGTGAGTAGCCTCAGAGCTTCACCACCTCTACCACCCCTTGGGCGGTAGCCCACCATGAACTCCTTTCACTGTGTCCCACCAGCTTTTCCCCACTAACCTTCTCTGTTGTCTTTGGTGTTTGTGGGTTGAAAAGTCTGGTAACTGCCACAGCTCAATGATTCAGGGCATTTCGCCTGTTCCACCTGGCTGCTGGGGTGGTTGATCCTGATATGGCCCATGCTGTGCTCTGCTCTGCTCCCAGCTCCGAGCAACAGACCCTTCCCAGCCACCATCCAGGCTGTCCTGGGCTGGAGCCCTGCTTCCCTTTATTGTTTTGTGGATTCTGCAGCTCTAGAATTTGTTCAGAGCCATTTTATAGGTGTTTGGAGGGATCTGGCGGGGAGCTTAAGCAAGTCCCTACTTTCCAACTGCCATCTTGGCTCTGCCCCCCTATATTAGCATGATAGGGTCAGAAGTCTAATGTAAGAGTCAAAAATTTGAAGGTACTGGGCTTAGAAACTATTTTCAAACTGAGTATTGAAGAAGAGGGCAGAAAACGAATGATAGCTAGATGGGTTTTTTTTTTTCTTTTTAGGACTGAGGAAACATAAGTATGTTTTTAGCAAATGGAAAAAAAGCTAGTGGGGAATAAAATATTGAATATGCATGAAAGAGAGGGGCTGACTGATCAAATAAGGTCCTATAAGAGACAGGAGGGAATGGGATCAAGAGCAAAGACTGTGTGATTTGTCTTAATGAGTAACTATAATCAAGCCTTCCATCTTTAGTGCACTTTCATTAAAAATCTATTCTGTGTAAACCATCATGATAGGTAACAAAGTGCTATGTCCAATTCCATTTCTATTTCCATTAGTTAAAGTGGGGGGAGGCAATTTTTCCTGTTTGGCATATGGGTATTATGATACTTGACATCTTTTCATTTTTTAGGGATGGTAGAAACACAGTTCTACTCTGGTGACTCATCGTAGAGTGAAAGTGACCCTGGATTTCGAAAGCTATGATGAAATAGTGCAACCTCTGGTGGGTAAACACAAACTCAATATGCTTTAAGCCTTGTGATGGGTTATCTGTTTTCTTAGTACCATCCTACCCAAATTCTGAAAATTCATCACCAAAATACTTACCTAGCTGTGTAATGTAGGTAAGTTATTTAATTTCCTTAAACCTCACTTGCCTCATCTGTAAAATTATAGCTATGCTTAGGGAGTCTGTCTTATAAGTTTATTGTAAGCAAAGTACATTTTAAAGGTTAAAACACTATTATAGAACGGCTGAACCCACAAAACAGCAGAGGGAAGCAGGGCTCTAGCCCAGGACAGCCTGGATGGTCTCTGGGTGAGGTCTGTCCTGCATGGAGCTGGGAACGGAGTGGAGTGGAGCCCAGCTTAAGCGGCGTGGACCATCCAGACCCAGAAGCCGGCGGAGGGGGCCCTAGCACCCTGAATCAGTGAGCTGCAGCAGTTACCAGACTTCTCAACCCACAAACACCAAAGACTGCGGAGAAGGTTAGTGGGAAAAGCTGCGGGAGTAGAAGGAGTTGGAGGTTCGGCTTCCAGCCCCGGGGGCAGCGGAGGTGGGGCAGCTACAGCTGTTGTTACTTCCGGCTCCAGGCCCACCTGGTGGGAGGAATTAAGTGGCAGATCAGAGCAGGGGTGCACAGCCTGCCGAAGATCTGAGCCCCGTTCGGGTTGGGGGCTGGGGAAGGAGCAGTGCTGGGGTGGCAGAGCTGGCACCTCCCCACCAAACGTGGAACATAGAACTCTGTAATCTACAAGCAGTCGTACCCCACTAAAAAACTCAAGGGTCAAGTTAGTTGGCTGGGAATATGGCCAGGCAGCGAAAACGCACCCAGATTCAGTCTCAGACTTTGCATTCTTTCTTTGCTGACAAAGAAGACCAAAATATACAGACAGAAGAAATTAATAAAGTCAAAGAGCCTACAACAGAAACCTCCAAGAAAAACAGGAACTGGTCCCAGGCCATGGAAGAGCTCAAAAAGGAGTTGGAAAAGCAAGTTAGAGAAGTAGAGGAAAAATTGGGAAGAGAAATGAGAAGGATGCGAGAAAACCATGAAAAACAAGTCAATGACTTGCTAAAGGAGACCCAAAAAAATACTGAAAATATGCTGAAGAAAACAACACCTTAAAAAACAGACTAACTCAAATGGCAAAAGAGCTCCAAAAAGCCAATGAGGAGAAGAATGCCTTGAAAGGCAGAATTAGCCAAATGGAAAAGGAGGTCCAAAAGACCACTGAAGAAAATACTACTTTAAAAATTAGATTGGAGCAAGTGGAAGCTAGTGACTTTATGAGAAATCAGGATATTATAAAACAGAACCAAAGGAATGAAAAAATGGAAGACAATGTGAAATATCTCCTTGGAAAAACCACTGACCTGGAAAATAGATCCAGGAGAGATAATTTAAAAATTATTGGACTACCTGAAAGCCATGATCAAAAAAAGAGCCTAGATACCATCTTTCAAGAAATTATCAAGGAGAACTGCCCTGATATTCTAGAGCCACAGGGCAAAATAGAAATTGAAAGAATCCATCGATCACCTCCTCAAATAGATCCCAAAAAGAAATCTCCTAGGAATATTGTCACCAAATTCCAGAGCTCCCAGATCAAGGAGAAAATACTGCAAGCAGCCAGAAAGAAACAATTTGAGTATTGTGGAAACCCAATCAGAATAACCCAAGATCTGGCAGCTTCTACATTAAGAGATCGAAGGGCTTGGAATGCAATATTCCGGAGGTCAATGGAGCTAGGATTAAAACCTAGAATCACCTACCCAGCAAAACTGAGTATCATGTTCCAAGGCAAAATATGGATTTTCAATAAAATAGAGGACTTTCAAGCTTTCTCAGTGAAAAGACCAGAACTGAATAGAAAATTTGACTTTCAAACACAAGCATCAAGAGAAGCATGAAAAGGTAATCAAGAAACAGAAATTGCAAGGGACTTACTAAAGTTGAACTGTTTTGTTTACATTCCTACATGGAAAGATGATGTGTATGATTCATGAGACCTCAGTATTAGAGTAGTTGAAGGGAATATGCATGTATATATGTGTTTATGTATATATATATAAGTGAATGTGTATGTACGTATGTATCTATGTATATATGTATGCATGTGTATGTAGGTATATATATATGTGTGCTTTTATATATGTATATACATATATATATGTAAAAGAGAGAACAGACACAGGGTGAGTTGAAGATGAAGGGAAGACATGTAAAAGAAATAAAATGAAATTAAGGGATGAGAGAGCAACATACTGAGAGAGGAAGATAGGGAGAGATAGAATGGGGTGGATTATCTCGAATAAAGGTGGCAAAAGGAAGCAGTTCTGTGGGAGGAGGGGAGAGGGCAGGTGAGGGGGGAATGAGTGAACCTTGCTCTCATCAGATTCGGCCTGAGGAGGGAATACCATACATACTCAGTTGGGTATCTTACCCCACAGGAAAGAAGAGGGAGGAAGAAAAAAAAAATAAAAGGGGGGGGATGATGGAGGGGAGGGCAGATGGGGGTGGAGGTAATCAAAACAAACACTTTGGAAAGGGGACAGGGTCAAGGGAGAAAAGTCAATAAAGTGGGATGGGTTGGGAAGGAGCAAAATGTAGTTAGCCTTTCACAACATGAGTATTGTGGAAGGGTTATACATAATGATACATGTGTGGCCTAGGTTGAAGTGCTCGACTTCTTAGGGAGGGTGGGTGGGAAGGGAAGAGGGGAGAGAATTTGGAACTCAAAGTTTTAAAAACAGATGTTCAAAAACAAAAAAAAGTTTTTGCATGCAACTAAAAAATAAGATACACAGGCAATGGGGCGTAGAAATTTATCTTGCCCTACAAGAAAGGAAGGGAAAAGGGGATGAGAGGGGAGGGAGGTGATAGACGGGACGGCTGACTGGGGAACAGGGCAACCAGAATATATGCCATCTTGGAGTGGGGGGGAGGGTAGAAATGGGGAGAAAATTTGTAATTCAAACTGTTGTGAAAATCAATGCTGAAAACCAAATATGTTAAATAAATAAATTATATAAAAAAAAAAGAAAACAAAAAAAAAAGGTTAAAACACTGAAAAAATTCCAATATGACCAGATGATTCTATTACTATTATTATTGCCACAGAAACACATGAAAGACTGGTATGGCATGGGGTAGATTGTAACCTGCATTTCTGAAGATAAAAGCATGACTCCTTGAAGTTTTAGAGAATCTGAAGGATTTAATTAATTAAATTTTGCCTTAATTTCATACTTCCTTGGAAAATAGCAGTACTTCCCATTTTCTATATTAACGTTTGATAAAGTATATGGAAATTGAAAAATCATGAAAAAAACTTTCAGGCTAAACATGTCTGTTTATATATAATTGTTTCTTTAAAGTGTTTTAACTTGTGTAACTTGTATTGATTGTGTTTCAAAAAGTCTGCTTGTTGTAAGAAGTAAGTTTATTGAGAAACAGCCTGTGAAGTAGGGAACTGTTAATTTTTTGTTTCTTTTGTTTTTACTTTTTTTAAATTACATGTAAATATTTTTTAGCATGTTTTAAAATTTTGAGTTTCAAAGTCTCTCCCTTTCTCCCTTCTCCCCTCATTGAGAAGGCAAGCACTTTGATATAGATTATACATATACAGACATTCAAAACACATTTCCATAATAGCAATGCTGTGAAAGAAAACACAAAAACATGAGAAAAATTAAGTAAAAAATGCTTCAGTCTGCATTCTTACTCCATCAGTTCTTTCTCAGGAGATGGATAGCATTTTTCAACATGAGATTTTTGAAATTGTCTTACATCATTGTATTGCTAAGGATAGCTAAGTTATTCACAGTTGATCATTATATAATATTGCAGTTACTACAGTGTACAATTTCTCCTGGTACTTCTCACTTCATTTTGCATCAGTTCATGTAAGTCTTTCTAGGTTTTTCTGGAAGTATTCTCCTTGTCATGTCCCAATTGTATTCCATCACAGTCACACACCACAATTTGGTCAGTCATTCCCCAACTGGTGGGCATCCCCTCAATTTCCAATCCCTTGCCACCACAAAAAAGAGCTGGCATAAATATTTTTATTTTATAGGTCATTTTCCTTGTTTGTTTTTTAACTCTTTGGGACATAAACCTATCAGGATTGTTGCTGGGTAAAATGGTATGCACAGCTTTATAGCTTCTTGGGGAATCGGTACTATTAATTTTTAAAAGCAGAAATAATGGCATATAATGGAATTTAAATTCTGGGACTTTACTCTTTTGCAGAGGATGGAGCTAAGTAAGGTGGGGCATTAAAACAGGTATCACTGCCAAGTTAACTTACCAAATCTTTTCTTTGTTTTTGCTTTATTTGGTATTTGGTTTTATGCATTTATATTTGATGGGGCAGCTAGGTGTTGCAGTGGACAGAGCTCCAGGCCTAGAATCAGAAAGATCAGAGTTCAAATACGACCTCAGACTCATACTAGCTATGTGACTGTAATGGCAAACAAAGTGGGACTTTTTGTTTTGCTTTTTTTTCTTTTGGAGTTCTAGTTACTCTCAGCACTAAAATAATCAAGTGCCTTTGATTGAGTCTTGCTTTTGTTTCAATCAATAGCCTTTGATTGAATCAAGAGTCTTTGATGACCTGCTTAAGTCCCAAGAAAGCCTAAGTCACATGAGTTTGAGTCACACGGTTGTGATGCCCTCTGACCCTGAAGAAGCTTATATATACTCAGAGGTTAGCACTGTGCTTTGGCAGCTCATTCATTGGAAGACTATTTCTGTGATTGGCCAGACAAGATTCTCGGTAACTGTTAAGGAGCCCCCTCCAGCTTTGAAAAAGCAAATGTTGGTGCTTCTCTCTCTGGTAACTATGTATGTATTGCTATGGACAGACAGAAGCCCTGTCTGCTGATTTGTGATAGTTGCTCTGTTTATACAATTTCTTATTATAATTTGTTTGTATTTGCTCTGAAGATCAGGGTGATGACTTTTTCGCCTGAAGAAATGTAAGATTGTTAAACCCTTAAAGTTGCTTTCCTTAGAAAAGCAGATCAAGGGGCAGCTAGGTGGCGCAGTCAGTAGAGCACCGGCCCTGGAGTCAGGAGGACCTGAGTTCAAATGCGGCCTCAGACACTTGACACATGTACTAGCTGTGTGACCTTGGGCAAGTCACTTAACCCCAACTGCCCTGCCAAAAAGCAAAAAAAAAAAAAAAAAAAAAAAAAAAGAAAAGCAGATCAAGAACCTGTGCTAGCATCCCTCCTGTGTGCTGGTCTTATTGGCCTTACACCCCAATAGCAACTGCAAGCAGCATTGTTGTTACAGTGACCCTGAGCAAGTCACTTAACATTGTTTGCCTCAGTTCCTCATCTGCAAAATAAGCTAGAGAAGGAAACAGCAAACCACTCCAGTATCTTTGACAAATAAAAAATCCCAGATGGGGTCTTAAAGAGTTGGATACAAATGAAACAACAACAGAATTTATATCTGATAAGGTATTTCATGATATATTTAATAGTGAATTATTGATATCAATGGTTACATTCAATACCATTGTTTCCTCCTAGAGTTCCTGTCTAAAACATTCATCATATATAAAGCAGTAAAACTGAGATGTGAAAACATAGCCCAAAGGAGGAAATTGATAGCTCTCTTTGGAACTGACAGGAATGTCAAAGTTTGAACTTTCTCACGGGCTGTATTCATCTTCATTTTCACTCATTCAATGTCAGTGAGCTCCAATTGTTGAAACAATAAAATTGTGGATACTAAAAAAGTGGAAAGCTAGGTGGTGTAGTGGACAGAATGACAGGCCTGGAGTCATGAAGACTCATCTTCCTGAATTCAAATCTGGCCTTAGACATTCGCTAGCTGTGTGACTCTATTTGCTTCAGTTTCCTCATATGAAAAATGGGCTAGCAAGGAAAATTGCAAACCATTCCAGTATCTTTGCCAAGAAAACCCCTAATTGGATCACAGAGAGTCCAACACAGCAAAAATATGACTGAACAATAACAACTAAAAAGGTAAGTCTTTGAAAAAAACAAATCTGTGCATGCGATCACACAAGGAAATGAATATATTTTATTTGTAAAATAAGGGTTAAAGATAAAAAAAGTATTTAACCTAAGCTCGGGATTCAAATAGTCACTTTGCTTCCCAGGACTATATTTTGCAATTTCATTAGAAGAGGGGGAAGAATAGGAAATGTCTATTTTGTATGATCTGAGAGTATTTAAATGGACAACAGGTGATATAGTGGCGCTGATAAGCCTACAGCTCTTCCTGTGGATAAAGGTGACCTTATCCATTTTACAGGATGACATATATGATTTATGGTTAATTCTATCCAGAACTATATATGCTATGTTGTTGTTTGTCCTTTGTTCCTTTAGAAGAGGACCCTGATATCAGGAAGGTGATGCCATGACTTGCAAATGAATTGGATTTAAGTGACTGAGGGCTATGCAAAGTCATCAGCCTCACTTTCTCCTCTGGAGTGATGTGGGTCAAGTGGCAAATTATAGATTAGGACAACTGCCATGTAGGGGTGGGGTAAAAGGGGTAGTTTTCTGTGCTCTTCCTGGAACTTCTACCTCATTTGCAATTATTGCAGACACAAATAAAATGAGGATTAGACTTATTCTGTCTGTAAGCTCTCTGACAGAATTCTGATATTTCATAATTTAACAGAAATACTGGATAGTTTTAGGGGCAGCTAGGTGGCACAGGGAGTAGAGCTCAGCCCTGGAGTCAGGAGGACCTGAGTTCAAATCCAGCCTCAGACACTTGACACATGCACTAGCTGTGTGACCTTGGGCAAGTCACTTAATTCCAATTGCCCTGCCAAAAAAGCCAAACAAACAAAAAAAAATAATGGATAGTTTCAGAAAAAAAATTAAACAGTTGTGGGAGCAGCATGTAGTGTACAACAAAGTTATTTGTTGCATGGGCCTTGCCAAAATCACAGTGGCATCCATTTTTAGGTTCCACTCACTTTTGCTGAGTAAAATATCTGTGTATAGGGTGTGCATTTCATGTAGAAAATATATGGCTCCCAATTTCAGAAGCAGAGCACATTGTATCTAATATTGTTTGAACTTAGTTTTATTTCAGTGTTAGAATGATTCTATCTGTAAATTCACAACAGTCTATTTCTAACAGGAATCTATTATACTGTCCCAGTCAAAGTCCCTTGATATCTTATCAGAGACAAGATGGACCATTTGTCTGCTCCAATTTGGTACCTTTTGGGAATTTATGGCACATCCTCCACTGAAGACCTACTATGATGCTTTAATGATTTTTAAAGTGACCTTGGATTCTGAATGTATAAGCTCTGGCAGACCTCAATGTTAAAAATGCTTCATATATGGTTCCAGTTGGAAAGTATATGCCCATTGTCTAAGGACAAACTTAGTTAATTTGGAGGCCCTTGCTGTATTGGGCATGCTTGAAGTAACCAAGTGTGACTATGAAATGAAGTGTTGAGACCCAATGTTCCTTTTAGTCACATAGAAAGAATCCTTTCCATTTGCTTCCACAGTAGGGGTTATGAGGCCAATTTTCCCACCCATTATCAAGAGTTCTTCCCACCCACATTTTGCAACTACAGATTTCAATGGGTTGGTGACTAAGACCAATGTATGACTCAAGAATAAAACTCGAGCTGATTTTGACTATACCTTGAACATGGGTGTGAATAGAGCATTGACCAGGAATGCTCTCGCTGATATACCCTGATGCAAGTAGCTTTTGGGGGAAGCTATATGCTGGCTTCAGAGCTGCCAGTTTATGAACATGTCTTTGACCTTGAAACTGAAGAAATGTTTATTCTTGGATAGAGTTTTGATTTTGTCAAGGTGGACATTCATTCTACTGAAAATTGAAATACTTCAACTTATCATCATCATTATTATAACTATAATTTGTATGGTACTTTAAGGTTTTATAAAGCATTTTACAGACATTATCTCATAGTTATACTCACTTATCCTTATTTTACATATGTTGAGGCAAAAATAGGTTAAATGACTTACTCAGCTAGTAAGTGTCTGAGGCTGGATTGGAACTCAAATCTTCCTGACTCCACGTCCAGCACTCTATCCACTGCAATAGGGAAAAGGTTACTAATAACCGTTTCTCACTGTGACTTCATATATTATTTTTGTCTGCAGGTTCTGATGCATCGATATTTTCAGTATGTATTACTGTCATTTATTTATTTATTATCCTCCAATAGACTATAAATTTCACAAGGATTCCCAACACACTCTTCTACATTCAGTATAAACTTAATGATGGTGAACTGAAATGAATTGTCAAACTATGGAAAACATGAACATATTTTTCTCCCAAATACTCAATAAAATATCTACCCAAGAATCCAGAGTTATTCTGCTTGTTCTTTTATATAAATTTTTCTTAATATTTTTTACACCGTGTGCTTTCCACTAAATCCCTACCATTATCCTCTTTCAAAGAGCTATCACTTATAAGAAAGAATTTTTAAAAGGAAGATAAAATTTCAACAAAACTAGCCAACATAAAATAAATCATTTACTATATTCTGTGTTCCATACTCATGGATTCTGCCCCCCAACCTCTCCCAAAAAGTTTGCAAGAGAAAATTTCTTAAAGCTTCATCATTGTAATTCGGCAGCACTCAGTTTTGCTTTTTTTGTGGTTGTTATTGTCATTTGTATTATTGCATTAATTGTGTATATTGTTGTCCTGGTTTTATTTATTTTACTTAATATGACTGTATGGAAATCTTTCAATACTTCTCTATATTCATTATATTCCTTGCTCCTCACAGCATAGTAATATTCCATTATATTATATGCTTCAAATAGTTAAACCATTCCCTAATACATGGCCATTTGCTTTTTCTACTTTGCTGTCAAAATACATGCTGCTCTCTATATGACCTGCTTTGAGCCAGAGGCCCATGGAAGCCTGAGTCACATGACCCTGAGTCACATGGAGCCTATGGTGGGAGGAGCTTGCTGACCAGGTAGAGCAGGAAGTGAGACAGCAGTCACAGCTGGGAGAGACAGAGAGGCAGAGAAGCTAGCATAAGTGAAAGAGGGAGTGATTTTGCTTAAGGGAGCTTGTTTGTGGGGAGGCTTGGGGATGGTGATGCTCTCTGCATTGGTAATGTGTATAGACTTCTTTGTTACTGTGATGGATTTGGCTTTCTGGTGTTTGAATAAATGTCTTGGTTTTGTCTCTGAACTAGAGAGTCTGTTATATCTTGTGATTCAAACCTGCAAATACGTTGGCATATTCATAGCAGCCGATGTGAGTATCTCATTGGAGATATACTCCTGCACAATTTGATTCCTTTCTAATAGCATTTCACGTTACTCCCTTTCAAACATGTCATGTTGTACCATGACTGAACTAAACTATTTGATGTCCCTAAAATGTCATCTACCATGTCCTATTTCCTTATATTCATTCAGGTCATTCTTCATGTATGGCATTTACTTTGTTCTCATCTTTGCCTAGGCAAACTCCTCCCCTCCTACTTGTGTGAACTGAAGTAGAACAAAGAAAGTGAAATCAAGAGAACAATATAATAATATAAACATATTATCTTCATCTTTCTTCCATATGGATAAAGCAGTAACTCAGATTAAGTACAATGGTTAACGTTGATGCCAAATTGTTAAGGTTTAAACATCCATCTTCTCTTTCTATCAATTATAGAAATGGAAAGTTGCATAAATAGTCAGGTGCAATCATTTTATTCCACAGTTTTCCTTATGTGTCTATGTGTTTTTGTGTGTATGTGTGTGCCTAATGGGCAAAAACTCTGATGGAATAGTATTGCAAAGTGATTTGTGTGGCAAATTAACAAAATTTATCAATGAAACAAACACATTTTAGTGTGAAAATCTTCCTCTTCCATCAATCCTCAACTCAGATGCTACCTCCTCTGTGGAGCCTTCTCTGATCCTTCCATCTGAAAATATTGTCTTCTTCCTCAAATGTCCTCATAACATTTTGCTCTTATCTCTCTTCTCCACATTCTGCTTTGTACTACAATTATCTGTTTACATGCCTGTTTTAGTCTGAAGGACCAATAGGCTGATAAGTACTTGGCTTCAAGTTACAAGGTGCTAGAAATGACATAGGGAAAGATGTTTACAAGATCACAGGTACTTTATGAAGGATATAGAGACTCAGGAAGCAATCAGAAGCCCCCAGTCATTCTGTATGAGTCCTGAATGGGAGCTCCATTCAATATAGCCACGCTCTAATTCCAGTACTCTAAGATCCGCTGTGGACCCCATTGATATCAAATGACAAAAGACTGGGTACTGATCCATCCCATTCCCCATTTTTATCCACTGCTCCTCTAATCTCACTCAAAGATGAAGTATTCATTAGTTATTGTAGATCACTTGCTTTTGTGGTGATTGGTCAACCTCCTCCAGACCCCGACACTGAGCTATGTGATCCAGCCACTCTCCTTGTATATTCCACTGTCTATCACCTCTAATAGCAGTTGGCCCTGAGTGGGTCACAGAAAATTTGATAAGAGAAACTAGTTTCCAAGAAAGATGGATGTACAATGTGGAATGTGAAAGCAAAACTCAGACATGAGTGTTTGACCATCATGTCAATTGATTCAGTGGAGTTAGTCTTTCACAATGTCATGTATCATTTATAACATGTACTTATAGCAACATATACCTCAGAGTAGATTATAAGCTCCTTGGTAATAAAAACAGTATTATTTTTCATCTTTGTAGCACAACATATTATACATAGAAGATATTTAATCAATATTTGTTGCTTTGACAAGTTGAAAAGATTTTTTTTCTTTTTTCGTGGCATTGCTAGTGGCAAGTTTCAGCTTGCTTATGCATGTCTCCATTCCCATTTGAATTATTTATAATTTGAATTTTCTGAAGTAGTTAGTGGCCCTCAGCTCAAATGTCACTGGGATGTACATCATTAGTGGGAGAATGTTAGTGTTAATAAAATGGGGTTTCATGGTGTCAAGAAGTTTGGGATCATCAAAATCACTATACAGTTTTCCAAACAGCTCGACTGAATCTAAAATTTCTACTCAATTCCAGACTCAGTTCATTATCAATCTTCAGCACTTATCCAAAATATGTATTTTGATGGAATGTTCTGACTTGCTGCCTATCTTTTTCCAATACTATAATTTGTACAATCTGCATTTTTAATTTTTTTCATATATGGTTAGGGGTTGGATGATCAAAGAATTCAACACCTACTGACATAATTTGACTAAATTTCACTGACACATTCAAAGAAATGTTGTGGACAAGGGGATTTTAAATAAAGTGACTATTGAGGAATCTCTCCATATATGTCTAACTTAATTATTCCAAAGGAAACACATTCTGACACAAGAATAGTACTTCAATTTTTTCAAAGTGTTAGAATCTGCCGAAGTTTGTACCATTTCATTGTCCTTAAGAATCTAGAGTCTCCACATTATAATGAGGTATTAGTGTGAAATTAATGAGGAAGAGTGCCTTTTTTTTTCAAATTGTGATATGTATTTAGATAAACATCCCATTGAGCTTGTCCATACAGATGGATGGGAGATAGCTAGATAAACAGATAGATAGATAGATAGATAGATAGATAGATAGATAGATAGATAGATAGATAGATGATAGATAGTTAGGTAAATAGACACTGCAGACAAGCAGTGAACTAATCTCAGAATTGAATATAAGAAAAGAGCAAGCTGGAATACCTCTGTGAAATTGTGTAGCACTTTAAATGAATGGAAACAAAAATTGCATTTTTAAAATACCTAGTATTTTTCCACCTGCTATATGATATATATCTTTGAATTCTGGAATAACGTAATCTCAGAGAAAACAAAATTGTGGGTCACTAAAAAGGCAAAGAAGAAATCCATATCATGCACAAACAGGTTGCTCCACAGTATAAGCAACGAATTGCATTCATGATGACATTAAAGGTATCAATGTAGAAATACATAACCAGAAAAGAGAATGGGCCAGTCACCCACAGATGCAAGGAGCCAGTTATAAAGGGATAATAGATTCCAATGTACTTCACTATATTCACATGATGTCAAGAGGATACAGAGAAATGTCTCCAATATGATGAACCCTGTAGAGGATTTATGGTAAGACAAGGACAAGAGTTATATGGAATTTAAAAAGCACAGACTAATTGTTATATGTACCATTAGAGAATACCCATGTTAATGAGATCAAAGATGAATTAAGGTACTTAAGTATCATTAGAGGAGGATAATTAGAGATTATAAGTAGTATTATTTCACCAAACAGCTAAAAGAAGTGAAAGGAAAATGAATAACATAAAGCTTGTCAATTGGACCTAAGTTAAATCACCCTACAACTATTTTTAGATGAACCTGTTGGAAGCAAAAAATACATGTGAAATAGAATACAATTTCACATATTTCAATAAAGATCTGTTCTTACCAGGATGACAGTGGAACTAAACTATTTGGATTCCATCATCTCTGTATCTAATGTGATATACAAAGGAATAGAAATAGTACTTCAAAAGATGAAGTAGGGAAGAGTATCCAGACTTGACCAAATTAGCATGTAAAAATTCATGCTAGAGATGACATTGTTTTATTAAAGACTCCAAGAAGTCAATTTTTAAAATATCTTAAAATAAGGGTAAGGTTGGGAGGTACCAGGAGTCCAAAAGAATGCAAAATAAAAGATATTTGCCTAAATTTAGAAGAATGGTATGGTCCTCTAAGAATCATTCAGAATGAACTGAGATTGATGATGAGTGTTGGTGATTTATTTTAAAAAAGGATAAAAATCTAGATTAGAAAAAAAGGAGGATCAAAGATGAAATAGGATTGCTGTTCAGATTTTTTGGGAATATGTAAACAGTGGAGAGAACTATGCCATTCTTGGCATTTTCTCTGTTAAAAAAACACATTCCAAATGGCAAAGAGAGAACAAAGAGTTAACAATATATAGAAGCTAAAGTTTGGTGTACTAACAACTAAAAAGACCTGGATTTAAATCTCACATATCATATTTCAAAGCTGCTTGACAATGGGAACATCATTTAAACTCTTTGAGCTTCAGTCTCTTTGTCAATATAGGTATAACAATACCTGTGACACCTAATTCACAGGATTGTTGGGAGGTGCAAAAGAAATTTTAAGAAAATAAATTCCAAGCCAAATGGGACCTTAAAGGACATCCATTCCCATGCCGTCATTCTGAAGGGGGATGAAAACACTAAAGCCCAATAGGGTAAAACGACTTGTGTAAGTTTACATAAGTAGCAGCTGGCAGGGCTGAGATTCAACTGAGGATTAAATAGCTAAACCAAGGTCCTCTGCCTCAAAATTGAGTGTATTTTCCATTATATTCTACACCCTAAAAACTTTAAAATGCCATATAAATGTAATTTAATATAATAAATGAGGATATAGTAAAAGCTAAATTTTCTGTCATGAATGACTTGGAGTCAACATCGACAGAGGAACCTTATCTCAGGGTACTAGAGAATCCATAGATGTCATTACTGAACTACTGATAGTAGTTTTTATAGATGCTCAGCAGTTAGGGAATGGCTAAATAAGTTGTGGTAAATGAATTAAATTGATTATTGTTACGCTGTAAAAATGATAAATATGAAGAATTCAAGAAAATATGAGATGACACATTTGAAATAATGAGTGAAACAAGCAAAAACAGGAAAACAATTCAATGTCCACAATGATAAATGGAAATGATGATGTGACAAATAAAACTGTAGGCTATGTAATTATAATGACCCATTGTGGCCCCAAAGAAAAATGATGACAAAATTTTAAAAATAAAGATTGTAGAAAATCAAATGTATGTGGTAAGGTGGTAGATGGGCAATGTCATCTCAGTTTTTAAAAAGAAAAGACCTAGAAACTAAGTGCTTATCATTTGAAGAATGGTTAGATAAATTACAATATATTAATTTAATGGACCATAATTATGCTATAAGAAATGATGGAAAGGACCATTTAAGAGAAATCTGAGAAAACTTGTATAAACTGATGCACTGTAAAAATAAGTAAAACCAGGATACTTTATATAATATATCATAAAAACAAGTTTGAAAGACTTAAGAACTCTGCTCAGTGAAATTACCAACTATGATTCTAAAGGATTAATGATAAAATATATTATCAAATTCTTGATAAAGAGGTGGTGAATTCATGATACAGAATGAAACATACATTTTTTGGACTTGGTTAATGCAAGAATCTATTTTTCCCATCTGCATTTTTGTTTAAAAAGACTTTGTTTTTCTTTTTTTTTTTCTTTTTAGTTGGAGGGGGTAGGAGGGAAAGAAAATAAATATTTGCTCATTTTAGAAAAATTAATTTTGAAAGGTTTTTAAAATATGTACTCTGCTATATAAAATAACCTGAAAAACATTCTATTCATATTGTCATCAAGGATGCCCTTGAAGTCTTCATAAAGTACTCTCAGAAAGATTTTAACGAGGTAAGAAAAGCATGCATATACATTATTAGTTGCTTATTTCTTCTTGATTCTTTTTTTGTCTTTCAAAGCAGTTCTACTAAGAAAGCCTAGAAGAAGTCAAGGTAATTTCCATGCCATGATAACAATATTTGAGGACAATTTTAGTGGGAATCATATAACTATTGGTACACTTAATATGGGATCACTGTCCAAGGCCAATAAATTGATAAACTTCTATAGAAATTAAAGTATAATGAGATTCTTGATAAGATAAATAGATGTCAGTTATGTGGCAGAATATATTGGAAGTCGTGACCCAAGCAATGGAATTGGTTTCTTGATGTGCCAGAGAGGAAAGGAGAGGAGAGGAGAGGAGAGGACAGGAGAGGAGAGGAGAGGAGGCAGACATTATTCTAACAGGTATCTGGTCATCTCTCCTAGTATTGCTCACAAGCAGACAATGTTAGACATGATGGCAGTTTAAGCACTTGTATTTGAAAAGATGAGGAAGCATTGAATTCCACAAAGAACTGAATGAGATCCTCAGAATTAAGTCATATAACAACCCTTCAATTAAGTAGATAAATATATCTATTATTTCCCCCTTGAGAAATTTCTTCTTGATAAACAATGTCATTTACTTCAACAAAAATCCTCGTATGACATGGACTCAAGTTCCTCCACCAACTTGTTAACCCTCTTCTGGATACTTTCCAGTTCATCAATGCCCTTCTTAAACTGAAGTATGTAGAACTTAATACTATACTACTGATATGTTCTGATAAGAGCAAGATTACAGAGAGAATATAAACTCCCTGTTCCTGAAAATTGCCTCCTATAAAGCAGCACAATATCTTATTAGCTTTTTATCTGCCAAATTGCACTGCTGAATGATTTTGACCTTGTAGTCCATTAAAACTCCCAGGTCTTTTCAAGAAAAGTTGCTATCTAACTTTGCTTCCTCTAATCCATGCCTCTGAATTTGATTTGTTAAGTTCAAGTATAAGACAATATATGTTTCATTCTTAGATTTAATGTTTTAAAATTCAGCCCAATGCCCTAGACTGAGAAGATCTTTTTGGGTCATTCTTCTGTTATCCTATGTGAGAAAATCTGTTCCAGATTTGTATTAATCAACAACAACCCCCCACCCCCACCCCGACGAAAGTGCTTTCTTTAAGATGAGACAAAGAAGATGCTGGACATACTAAGCGCTAAATGACATTTTTAAAAAGCACCTGATTTAACAGACATGGAAAAACCATTAAAACTATAGCAGTCAGTTCAGAATAAGCCTTCCTTGTACTTTAAAATTTGATTGGTTACAGCAAACTTCAAAGTAAATATCAATTAGCAAAGAAAAAAAAAAGATAAAAGCAAGGAATCACTGCATGGAATTGGACCTTTGAATAAGCTGTAAATGCTGAAAATGATAAAAGTAATAATATTGACTTCATTAACCTTTTCTAGAGAAATTTAATGAACCAGTGTAAAATAGTAATCACAATAAGGAAGGCAGAAAGGAACTATACATTGTCTCACCCAGGAAAATACAGAGAGAGAGAGAGAGAGAGAGAGAGAGAGAGAGAGAGAGAGAGAGAGAGAGAGAGAGAGAGAGAGAGAGAGAGAGAGAGAGAGAGATGTTTGACATGTAACCAAGTACAAAACTGGTGCAGAATACAAACATGTGCAAAACACTATGGAAGGAATGTCTGTATTATACTAAAAGTTCTTCACTGCCTCAACTGCAATAGAACAACAAGTTTACAGAACTCAAATTGTATCCATGGTCTTTTGCCAATTTGATAGTGATGAGAAATGATTAGGGGAGGACATATTTTCCTTCCCATTTTGTCCCCTTTGGAAGTTACGATGGTACTTTATGATGCTCTTCAGTCAGGATCCCCAGATTGTATATTCCTGAAAGAGATGACCTAAACAGAGGTTTGCCTAAGCAAAAGCAAAAAGTGACTTTCATCTCTCTAAGGAACAATATTTATTCTTTATCAATCCTTATTCTTTTCCCACTGGAAAAGGGAAGGGGGAGAAGCCATTCTTCTAACTCTCTGTCCGCTTCCACTCTGAAATTCACAGCAGAAGGACAGCTTCTCCTGAGGTTAATAATTCCTTTCTGGTTCAGAATCATATACTACTCTTATTATTTTCAATTTGATTTGAGGAAAAATACTCATACTTCCAAATGAATATGTAGGCCGAATTCGATGTTTTAATGAGAACATGCTGTTTCTGACTGTTCATGGCAACTGGCGTAGCTCTCTCAAAAACTAAGTGAGAAGTCCTTGAGGCAGTTCAATCTAAGCAATGTATCCTACTGGAAAGCAAAAGACATATTGCTCTTAATAGAGTTATGAGGAGCTTTGCTACAGTATAGAATTGCATAAGGAAGACTGAAATATTCACAAATAGCCTCTATTAGACCAGCACATACCCTTGAGTGCCCACCCTGGAACTACAGTAGCAAACTAATCACACATACTACATGGTGGATTACCTGACAAATCTATTTTACTCAAGCACAAAGATCTCTTATTTAAGTAAGAAGCAGTATTGGCCTCCATAGGTTACAGGCCATGGGGTCTTGTCTGTCACTAAGACAGATGACAAACCCATTCAGGAGGATAAAATAATGCAGGGTTTTATATTTTAATATATAACTGTGTTATTCTTTCTCAGAGAAAAATAAGCTTATGTTAGGTTTTTATTTTTGTGATTGAAGGCCAAGATGAAAATAAACTCCAAACTAAGGCAGCAGATATGGCAATTTATATATAAAGCTAAAAAGAAAGAAGAAAACAAAAAGAATCCTGGAAAATTCCTCTTTTCCCCTCATCCAGTTCTCTCTGTTATGTGCTGAAAGATTTAGCAAATGAGATGTTCATATACTCTGAGTGCTAATTTCAATTCTTTTTGTGGGTATGCATTTGCATGTATTTCAGCAGACCCTGCACTAGACAGGACTCTGGAGTACCTGATTAAGTGTCCTGCCACTTTCTGCCATATCCTCTTTCCTGGCAATTTTTCCCCTTTCTTTCTTACCCTTTACCCTAATAATATCCCCTGATTCCTTCGTTGCAGCATCTCATCCAGATAAGCCCACCCCAAACAATGTTCCATGCTGAAATTTCCCACCATCGCAAAACCCTGACTTCCCAATCATTCCCCACTCTGAACTCAGCTAGCTATTAATTCAATATCAATGCCCTAAATATTACTTAGAGCTGAAATATTTCACTATTCCAGGATAGCATGACTTAGAAATCCTGAGTCAGATTAACATGAAACTGACAGAATAAAAATAATTGGCATTTCTATAGGCATTTAAGATTTGCAAAGCACTTGATATATGTTATATCTCATTTGATCCACACAACAACCCTAATTTGTAGGTACTATTATCCCCATTTTACAGAAGAAGAATCTGAGGCACAGAGAAGCTGAGTGTCTTGCCCAGAATCACACAGCTAGTAAATGTATGAGGCAGGGTTATAAATCAGGTCTTCTAACTCCAAGCCCAGCATTCTAACTGCTCTACCATTTACTTGATATCCTGCACTGGAATACAAAAGGTGTATCGGTTTTAATAACTATTATTGGTTCTGTGCTAGGTATTACATAAGATACAGATAGTCAAGATACAGTTTTATCAGATGGAGTTCAAGTAGAAGGCATGTGCCAGGAGAGGGTTATAATATAAGCAAAAGGGTTAAAACAAAAGACAGTGACAGAGATTCCAGTTCC
Source organism: Trichosurus vulpecula (assembly GCF_011100635.1). Classification (NCBI taxonomy): domain Eukaryota; kingdom Metazoa; phylum Chordata; class Mammalia; order Diprotodontia; family Phalangeridae; genus Trichosurus; species Trichosurus vulpecula. Next base: position 392,970,875 of record NC_050574.1, read on the forward strand.
TTCCAACACCACTTCAAACACAGGAAGAAATTGCCTCATGTGAAACAAAAGATCAACAAATAGAAAGGATAGTAGAAAAGAATGTACAGCAATGTTCATTCTCGAAAAATACAAAACACACAAAGGAAAACAGTATCAAATTAGTGGCAACTAGGTGGCACAGTAGATAGAGTGCTAGCCTGGAGAAGACCTGAGCTCAAATCCAGTCTCAGACATTTCGTAGCTATGTGACCTTAGACAAATCACCTAACCTCTGTCTGCCTTGGGTTCCTCAACTGTAAAATGTGAATAATATGTTTTTCCCAGGGCTTTTGTAAGGATCAAATGATTTTTAAAGCGCTTAGCACAGTGTCTGACACGTAGTAGGAACTTAATAAATGTGTATTTCCTTCCTTTCTCACTGTCTCCTTTTCTTCTTTCCTCCTTTCATTGCTTTCCTTTATTTCCTTCTTTTCTTCCTTCATTCTTTCCTCCTTTCTATTTTCCTTCTTTTCTTTCTTCTCCTTTCTTCTTCTGTAAGCCAATGCCGAAGGGGAAGGTGGGTGGGTTCTTTCTCCTGATTTCATGAAAGTTTTCCCATTAGCCAGAGGGAAAGTTCACAATCACCTAGCCCTCACCAGTCACCTGAATTGCCACCTGCTATATGGGGAACTGTGCTGAGATGAAAAGAAGCAGGAAGCTACTTTAAGCCAGACTTCTCAGTTGCCCTCCAGGTCAAGTACTGAGAGCTCTGCTTGGCTGTTAACAGCTGCCTCTCCCACTCTGAGCCCTCCACTGAGTGACCATTTTGACAATAACTTCGCCAATTTTAAGGCCAGGAAAAGTTGGGAAAAAACAGTGTGGATCTTCTTTAGGCAGCCAGGCAGCGTTGTAAATCAAGTGCCAGACATACAGGCTGGAAGGCCTGAGTTTAAATCCTGACTCTCAGACACTCAGTAGCTAAGTGACCCCGGCTGGTGCAAATCTCTTAACCTCTTGGCTTCAAGCTTTCTCACCTGTAAAAAAGGAGTAATGATAGCAACTACTGCCACAGATCTGTTGTAAGTATCAAATGAGGTAACACATGTAAAGAAGCTCCTTAAACACTTTAAATGCTGTATAAAGGTTAATTATTATTTTGTTAGAATATACATGGGTAAAATAGTTTTGAATAACTTCCGTTATTGTGAATTTTCCTTTTTCTTTTTTGATGCTAATAATTGGGATTTTCCTTTCTCCTTTTTTAAACAATAAAATGAGCTAATCGTCTATTGTTTTTTAATCAGCTCCTAGTTTAGATGATTAATCCAATGGGATTTTTGCTTTTATGAACTGTTTTTTTTTTAATTTCTATTTTAGTATTTAATTAGGATTTTGATGCATGCTACTCATCTCCTAAGAGAGAGGGGAGGGACTCAAGATGTGGAATAAGATATATATTTGCCTGATGATGTATTCTTGTTACAGGGGTTTTGTTTTTCTTTCTTCTTTCCTTATTGGCAGAGAGGTAGGGAGAGGAAAGAAAAAATAAATGTTCGTTTTAATTAAAAAAGAAAAAACCAGCAAGTTGGAGGGGAACAGGGAGTGGGAGGGAGGAAAATCAGAGAGTCACGAGAAATCCATAGCAGAAAGACTAAAGAATGAGCAAACATAAAAAAACCTGATATAATTTTTTAAAATACCATGCATAAACTAGTATCTCTGATAAAGGCCTCATTTCTAAAATCAACAGGGAACTGAGCCAAATATATAGGAACACAAGCCATTCCCCAATTGAGAAATGGTCAAAGCATATGAACAGGCAGTTTTCAGAGGAAGAAATTAAAGCTATCTATAGGCATATGAAAAAATGCTCTGGATCACTACTGATTAGAGAAATGCAAATCAAAACAACTCTTAGATACCACATCTCTCCTGTCAGATTGGCTAAAATTACAAAACAGGAAAATGATAAATGCTGGAAAGGATGTGGGGAAATTGGAACATTGTTACATTGCTGGTGGAGTTGTGAGCTGATCCAGCCATTTTGGAGAGCAATTTGGAACTATGCCCAAAGGGCTATAAAAATGTTCATACCCTTTGACCCAGCATTACCACTTCTAGGGTTGTATCCCAAAGAAATCACACAAGCGGGAAAAGGACCCATATGTACAAGGATATTTATAGCGGCTCTTTTTGTGGTAGCCAAGAATTGGAAATCAAAGGGATGCCCATCAATTGGGGAATGGCTGAACAAGCTGTGGTATATGAAGGTAATGGAATACTATTGTGCAATAAGAAATGGGGATGATATGGACTTCATAACAACCTGGAAAAACCTACATGACATAATGCTGAGTGAGCGGAGCAGAGCCAGGAGAACATTGCACACAACCACAGATAAATGGACTCCGTGAGGACCAACCCTGACATACTTCGCTCTTCTCAGCAACGTAAGGTGCAAGGACAACTCCAGGGGACTCATGATGGAGAATGCTATCTTCATCCAGAGAAAGAACTGTGAAGTTTGAATACAGATTGAGGCGCACTGCATGCTCGCCTATTTTGCTTCTCTTTTGTTTTGGTTTTTGGTTTTTGTTTTTTTTTTTTTCTTGGTTCTGTTTCTTCTTTCTCATGATTCATTCTATTGGTCATACTTCTTCTCCACAACTTGACTAGTGTATAAATTAATTCAATGCGAAGTTATACATGGTAGTTATTTGAGATTCCAGGCCATCTTGGTGAGGGAGGGGGGAGGGAGGGGAGAAAATCTGGAACTCAAAATTATGTAGAACCGTGTGTGGTAAACTAAAAATAAATAAATTAATTAATTAAAATTAAAAAAATAAAATAAAATAAAATACCATGCATAAACCCACAGAAGAAGAGAATGACTATAATAATTATACGTAGGACACAAGAAAAGAGGTTGGATTGGTCCTATGGACTCTAAGAGTCAATGAAAGGCTTATTGAATTAAATGAAGGAAAAATAGGCAAATTAGAACTCATGAAGAAACTTGTGAAGAAAAATAAACAACATAGAACAGAGGCTGAAAACTTGTCAAAGTAGCAAACAATCTGAAAAACAATATGGAGGAAACAGAGCTCAAAAATGCAATGATTAAACATGAGATATTAGAACAATGTCAAACGACCAAAAAATAATTTGGAATAAAAACCTCATGAGGTATCTATTATTTGAAAAAAATGATCTGGGAAGTAGAAGGGGCTATAACTTAAGGTTCATCAGACTCCCAAAAATATTACAAAACAAAGAGCCTAAAAACAATATTATAAGACATTATAGAAGAAAACTGACTAGAACTATTGTTACCATAGACCAAATTGAAAACAGAAAAAATCTATCCTGTGTGTTTATAGTAACTAAGAATAGTCCCAGAAAAAAGTTGAGAAGATGAATTTCCCTCTTTTCTTTGAAGAGGAAAGGGCATATAGATATATCATATCTATGTGCTGTCAGACTTCCTCGTGGGTACTTTTGTTGAACTTTTTTTTTCCATTTTCTACAAGCTGGTTAGGAAAGAAGGGAAGAATATATTGAGAAATAAAGGTGATATTACATGTATGTATATATATATATATATATAAATGTTATGTATAAATATATACATATATGCACATGTATCCATCTATATATAGGTTTTATACACAGATGTGTGTTTATGGTTTTATACAAAAATAGGAATAATTCATGTCATTGTCCAAAAGAAAGGTCAAACTGGACACAAAAAGAAATGTAATCATCCAACTCTAGTGCTTCCAGGTCAAAGAAAAGTACTGTAAGCAGTCAGGAAGAAAAACATAATATCTTAAGGAATCTCAGATGGGGTTACATAGGATTTTGCAGCATATCTAAAAAAAAAGAAAGGAGGGGATACAATTTACCAAAAGGAAAAATGAAGAGGAGGGGGAAATTATGCTTAAGAGTATTTAATTACAAAAAGCTCAGCTTAAACCTACAGTGAAGGAAGTAGACGCTTTTCCATTTAATTAATTCAATTAATGACGTTCAAGCATTCTTTTTGAGAGAACTGAGCTTAGTAGAATGTTTAAAATAGCACAACAAAGGATACTGAGGTGGGGAAGCATGAGGCATGTTAACAAAACAGTGACTAACTTAGTTTGGCTACTATATACAGAATGTACATGAGAATAATTGGAGGTAGACTGAAAAGGTAGAATCATAGAATTTCAGAATTGGAAGGGAACTGAGAGGCCATATAATTCAACTTGTGCCTGAACAGGAATGACCTTTCAAGTCTCTCAGACATCTGGTCCTCCAAGATTTTTATTTAAAAAACCTCTACTGAAGGGGAGCTCAGTATCTCCCTAACTAGGTCACTTCAACATTAGATAGTTCTAATTAGAAGGTTCTAACATGTTGTGTCAGTCCTGGGACTCACACATCACAAATGGGGTGTTTTGAGGTTTAATTCTTAAAGTTTCAGGCCAATTTTTTCACCATAATTTCTATTTGACTTCTGTTTTCACCCTAGTCTCCTTATTTACTTTTAGAAAGAGATCTTTTCATAGTCTCTCTGTTGCTAATTTGTCCTGGGTTGTTGTGTTTGTTTACCTTTCTTGTATATCTTTAGTCTGAGGTATTTGAAAAGCAAATAATTTTTAGGTCTGATTTTCTTTCCAGTAATGCTTTGGAAGTCCCTTTATTCATTAATGGTTCAAGTTTGCAGGTTAGGTCACCTTGGCTTGCATTTTGAGTTCCCTTGGTATTTGGACCACATTATTCCATTCATTCCTGTTGTTTCTTGAGGGTGAAGAATAATATTGTGTTATTTGAATTTCCTTTCTTTTATATTTGAAGGTCTTTCTGTTGGCTGTTTGCAGAATTGTTCATTTTAATAGTTATGTGTCAGAGCGTGCAGCATAGATTATTTTTGTAGGTAATCTGTGAATTCTTTCAATAACTTTATCTGTGTTCAGAAGTTCTGGGCAGTTTTCTTGTGTTATAGCTTGCATTATGGTGTTCAGGTTTTTTTGATTTGCTGTGCTCTTCTGGGATCCTCATAATCTTTAAGTTGTCTCTAACATCCTGTCTTTAAGACCATGTTTTTCTTATATAGAGGTCATATTTCCTTTGAACATTATTGATTTTCCTCTTATCCAGATTGTCCTTCACTTCTGTATATTTGCATTTGCAATTATTCTCCTTTTTGCTTTTGTGTGGTGAGATACCACCACGGTTCAAGTTTTCCTCTTCTTCGAATTATTTCTGCTGTGTAGGCCATAAATTCTACTTTCACAATTGTTTTTTGTCTCTTTTAAATCATTCAGGAACATCCCGCTATGGTTTCATGCTCTCTACAGGCTCTTATCAGGTCTTGATTATTTTCCTTCATCCTGCATTCTTTACTTCATAAACTACTATTGCATTTCCTACATGTCATATGTGCCTGGAGGCCATATTCCATTCTGTTATTGTTTTTCTTCTGGGTTGGTTTATCTTCTTAGGCTCAAAGTTTTTAATTAAGCTTTCTTTCTACTGAGAACTTTGGTAATGTCAGTCATTTTTTTCCTTATATTGCTCATTTTCTGACTCCCTCTCCTTTAGTTGTGGTTTCTCTAGGGGCTAGACCTACCTCCTCCCATGCTATGCAAGTCACATTTCCTCAGCTTCAGGGTCTGCCCCAACTGAATTCTGGTGTGGACAGAATTTGCTCCAATTAGATGCTGTGCTATTTTCCCTCAGGCTTAATGGAATGTCATACAACTACATACTTACGTCCTTCCCCCCTCCCCTTCCCTCTGTTTCTCAGCTCTCTGGCTGAGTTCTATTACAGCATACAGTACTGTCTCACTGCAAGTCCAAATACAGCAAATTTCTGCATTTTGGGTTTCCTTTATACAGGGAGGAAATGGGGTGGAGGTGAGTTCAAAAAGTCTGTGGGTCGGCTTGTATAGCTTTGCTCATGCATGAGAGGCTTTCTCTGCTGTTAGCTCATACGGATTTTGTCACTTTGAGGACAGCTGTAATTGATTTATCTCTTGTACATAATTTCTATTTTGGAAAGGGTTAAGAGATCATAAAGACTAGAAAAAATGGCTAATCATCTGTTTCACCAATCAAGTGACCCGGAAGTCTAATTTAACATTTTATTAATATAAATAAATGGTATGCATGCCGCAGGAAGATTAGTAGATAGTTGATTTCACAGAGAGGAAAACCAAAGGGAATCTCATCACTACAATTTATTAGCATCATTACCATGGACAAATTTCTCTTAGTCCCTCAGTATGTCAGGTTACCCTAAAATTATAAATCAGAAAATAGTTCCATCTGCATTGGTAGAGAGAGCTTCCTAATTTGGAATTCCCTATATCAATTAAATCATAGGTCTGGTTTTTTTTTTTAAATGTAGATGGATTACACAGCAAAATCTACTGACAACACTGATTTTTGTATCTCAGGCAAGGACGTAGCAAACACTACTTTTGCATAGGGTATACATGATACTGTTGTGTAGAAAATAACAGCATGACAAGACCTGGGTTCAAGGTAAATTTAAGTGTGGATTTATTGGCCAAGTGTGCAACTACCTGGAGTACGCACCCAAAGTACACTCAAATCAGGCAGTCCCAAACTGAGGGACTACAATGCTTATAAAGGCAAAAACCACAATTACACAATTAAGGAGGGTCGCTAACAGAAGCAATGACGTACAGAAGCAGAGATCAGCCATAGCTCAGGGCTAATTTTAAGAATATGGCGCAAGGATTCAGGTGTGCGACCACCCTGTGACAAGTGGGTCCCTCTTAGATTGTGATCAGTTTCCTACAACTGGGTGGAGGGTACCAGGTGGAATTTCCCAGAAAGTAACCCCTACTTGATCAGCTGTGGTCTGAGTGGAGGGACTTAGCTTGGTCAGCAGAATAGTTGCACCATAACCCAGGGTGTGGTGCTATTTGGTAACAGGGGGGTTTCTCCTTAAGATAAACTTTTACCCTACCCTGCAACTGATCCTTGTGCATAATGCTGATGTAGAGAGAATATACAGGATGCTGAATCAGGAGAAAGGGGGGTCAGGGGACTAGCCTTGGGCAATCTACCCAGAACTATGCCTTAAGCTGTTTCAAGCCATTACAGAGTGTAGGGCAGAGACAGACAAGAATATAAAGGGGATTAATGGTGGGCTCCAGTTTGGCTGTAACAATACTATCTCAGGATCAAAAAGACACTGATGGATCTACCCAGACATATCATAATACCATGATATCACATCAACATATTGTGAGGTACACTTTCTCATCTACACTCCTAGTCCTCCAAACACTTTTTATGTGAATGGATTAAGCTTGCTTTAGCCAGTATGTGTTTGAAGCATGTTAGCAAAATTACAAAGGCTATTAATTAGCTCTCAGACCATTAATTAGAATGAAAGATTTAAAACCAATTTGCACTTCCCTATCAGAGGAAATAAAAGAAAAAAGACCTCTCTTCAATTAACAAGGTTCAACTCTGGCTACAGTTTTAGAAGAAAAAAATAGTATCACCTTGTCTGTAAATGCTAGGAAGTACACAATGATACTGTGAAAATTAGAACAGAAAAAAAATGCCATGTTCAATGCAATTTATGGCACATTTCATATTTCAAAGGCTTTGGAGCAGGTCAATTCATATTTCATATCCCTGAAAAGTCACAACAAAGTTTCCTCTCATCAGTTGAGTCTAATACATACAGATCTCAAGTGCTGAGCCTGTAAATAGTCAACTAACCTCCTCCGCTGCACTCAGTTTTATTGTTTTTGTGTGTGTGTACATGTGTATTAAGTGAATTCCTCATGGAAACTACACATATTCTCAACAGCTTTTGCTTTTCTAAAAACTCCTTATTAGAAGTACAGTGTATGTCACACAGACAATTCTTATTATTGTTTCCAATCTAACTTTTTATTTTTGGTTAGGAACTAGAATACAGAGATGTCAAATCTTAATTTTAACATATTGTACTTATTCAACATGGAATGCACTAATTTCATTTCTCTTTTCATTCAAATTATGGGCAAGTCTTTGTGGTAGTAAAATCCTGGAAACAAAGTAAATGCCCTTTAACTGGGTAATGGTTGTAAAAAATTGTACTATATAAATCTCAGTCGCTCAGCATTTATTAAGGACTGGCAATTCAATGAAAGACAGAAAACACAGTGTCTACCCTCAGAGACTTCACATTCCAATGGGAGAGACAATATAAAAATATTATATACCTCATCAAGGCGCATATACATACATATATATATATACATATATGTATAGCATGTATATGTGTATATATGTATATATGTGTACATATGTATATATGTATATACATATATACACACACAAAATGCTATATACCCCATAGAGGTATATACTTCATATACAGGGCAAATGGAACATTATCACATCATAAGAAATTGCAAATATGAGGAACTTAAGAAAACTGAGGGGATGTATGAAGTGATGAAGAGGAGAAAATAAAAGAGAAGAATATGCAGACTCTAATAAATAAATTAACTATTATTTATTAACCACCTACTATGAACCCAGAACTGGGGTATACTCCAGGGACACAAAGATAGAAATGAAATAGTCCTTGCCCTTAGGATTCTTATGTTCAAGAAGGAGGGAAAAATATATTTACACACACGTACATATGTATTCAGTATATATAACGACTATAATAATCTGAAGGAAAAAACACTAAAATGTTGCTCAACTAAGATCTATTGCAATCATCAATCTTCTTTCTAGGGAAAAGAGGAGATCGTATATTTCCCCAGCTTCCTTCAAGTCTCAGCTCAAATCCACCAGCTGCTAGTGCTTTCCCCTCTGAGATTTTTATTGTTGTCGTTTAGTGATTTTTCAGTTGCATCTGTTTCTTCATGATCCCATTTGGAGTTTTCTTGACAAAGATATTGGAGTGGTTTGGCATCTCCTTTTCCAGTCCATTTTATAGATAAGGAACTGAGGCAAACAGGGTTAATGGACTTGCCCAAGGTCACATAGCTAGTCAGTATCTGAGGTTAGATTTGAACTCACAAAGATAAGTCTTCCTGACTTCAGGCAAGGTACTATATCTACTGCACAACCTCGCTGCCCTATTAGGAGTTTGGCTTTGTGTTGTGTTGTTCAGTCATGTCTGACTCTTTATGATGCCATTTGGGTTTTGGGTTTTTTTTTGGCAAAGCTATGAGAGTTGTTTTCTATTTATAGTTGAGGAAACTGAGGCAAATGAAGTTAAGTAACATGCCCAGGGTCACACAGCTAGTAAATGCCTGAAACCAGATTTGAACTCAGGTCTTCCTCACCCTAGACCTAGTACTCTCTCCACTACCCCATTTTTCTGCCCTCTTCCCTTTGAGATTACCTCCCATGTAATCGCTGTATACTTAGAATGTTTATAGATATTTATTGCTCACTTTCCCATTACAATGTGAATTGCTTGAGGTCAGCGACTCTTTTTACTTTTCTTTGTTTTCCTAAGCATTTAGAACATTAAGCAGAGAGTAAGTACCTAACAAATATTTTTTAATTGATTGATAGCACCATCCTGTCAGAGTAGTGGGGGAGGGCAATAGTGGGAGGGAGCTGGGGATAAGGAATCTATGGAAGTAGAATATAACATTCATTTGATGTGCTCTATTTCTAAGCTGGATTTTACATAATTTTCATTTTTGTTATTTCAAGGGATGATTGAATGGAAGAAGGAATGTTGGGTAATGATTCTGGAAAAAAAGACAATAGTTATTAATTGGGAGAAAAACAAGAAATATTAAATTGTAAGAAAGTGAAGGAATACAGATTGTAATCATCAAGATAAATTTGCAGTTATTGTCTGCCAATTAGGAGAAATAATTGTTTAATTCTTTGAATTGGACTTGGTGACTACTGTATTGAATAAATCAGCAATTTGGATTTCTTTTTATATATAAAACAGTATTTTTCTTTAATTCAATAAATATTTACTAAACTTGTACAATGTTTAAGGCATGTATAACTGTCTGTAGTATGAAATTTGCACTAGTTGACCACATTATTTGAATGCTAACCAATATTTTTGCAATACTTCAAAGTTGGAGTTTTAGTTGCTTATTTCAGACTGCCTGTCTCATTAAAAAAAAAAAAACATTAAAAATACAAAGCTGGACCACCCTGCATGCACACATACACACAAATACACACCCCAAATTCCAAATTCTAGGGATAGAAAGCATTATGAGAGAGTCTTCTATTTCTTAAAGTTGCTTTATCTCCCTAGCATCTGAGTAAAATGTAGAGATTGGAATTCAATTCAATTTGATTCACTTCTATTAAGTGCATTCGAAGTGTCAGACATGATGCTAGGACCTGGACATACAAAGACAAAATTAAATAATCCCGGCTCTTAGTTTACATTCTATTGAAAACAACATATACCTATACAAGTACAAAATATATATAAATGAGAGTTTCTCATTAATGGAAGAGAGAAACAAACAAAATGGGGGTGGGAGGGGAAACTAATCCAACTGCTGTTGTTCTGCCAAGGGAAATTCTTTCTTCTCAGTGAAAATGTTTTGAATACCTGAATAACCATTGGATTGATAGCTCCAAAATATATAAAATATTTTGAGGCTAATAGCCCCTGAATCCCTCATACTATCTTCTCTATGGTTCTTCTTCATTCTACCTACACAATATTATAGCATCTGTTTAGGATACTGCTAGCTTAAGTAAGACCAAGTCTGGGCAATCCAAAATAATTGGGTAATTGCCATGATCATCTTAGTTATTTCAATAGTCTTCCTGATTGTCTTTCTTCAGGAATCCCTGCTCTCCTGGAACATAGATAATTAAAGCAAAACCTTTGGACACAAAAGCTCACAAAAAGAAATTCCAGAGGGTTACAACAAGGAAGATGGAAACCCAAGACTAACATGAGTACAGGAACTCCTCTAGTTGCCTGACCTTGTCTTTCTCTGTTGTGTAAATAACCTACCCCAATATTGCCATACAGTGCCTTTGTCCTTTAAAGGACATAGATGATTGCTTTCTAGATTATTCACATTAGGAAACCTTTTATCTCTCATATAGTTTTGTCTTCCATCACTGGTGCTGGGAACAAATTGGAAAGAGCTCCACCTAGTGGCTGGAGGAGCTATTGCCAAATATATACATTGACTTTCTGTCTCTTTTCTCCCCTACATGATCATACTTATCATGAGGCTGTCACCACCTCTGCTTCCAGCAATTGAGCTTAAAGAGTAAAATATTTGTCTTGGCATAGGATCATAGATTTAGAGCTGAAAGAGACAGATGAAAAAACTGAGGAGCCGAGAAATTAAGTGACTTGCCCCAGTTTACGCAAAAAATGAGTGGAATACTTTGAACCAAGTTTCCCTAACATCAAAGCAAGATTTCCTGGTTCTTATTTAGTCTTCTTGGGCTTAATTTATGGTCTTCCTGGGTCTTTGGCATTTGCCTTTTCTTTGCATTATTTTATCTACCTCTACTTCTGACCAATATTTATTAATCACATGCCATGTTGGGGATGTCATGTTCAGAAATTGGGAAGAAACAAACTTTAAATGGCTCATGATCCGTGCCCTCATGGAACTTGATTCCTGATCCTCCTGTCTTACTACATCTGACATTCCCACCCAACTCATTTCCCCTTCCCACCCATCTGCATTTCTTGTCCTGATCTATCCTCTTTTCCTAAGCTTGCTCAGTCATATCAATGTCCAATTCCTGGTTTGAAATCTACTAATTATTTGTCAATATAGTCTCTTTTTTCTTAATTGGGGGGAAAATAATGAAGAGATATATGGAAAATAGAGGATTATTTTTTTTTTCTATTTTGATTCCTAGTCTATCAACTCATTAGTCATTCAACAATGTATATTGAACATCCATTTTATCTAGGTATCTCACCTGAAAACCCTGTAAGCTAGATGTGGAGAAGGAAAGGAGATCCTACAAAGGCAGTGTCCACCAATGGCTTTAGAAAACACACATTCTACTAGTCCTTTCTATCTTTTCCTTTAGAATATACTCTCCTGGAGGGCAAGGTGTGTTCTACATAAGGAACCTATATCCATCTACAAATGTGGCACAATAGTTTGCTTATTCATTGCAACACGAACTTCCCAAATACATAACTATAAATGTTTGCCAGCTACAAAACAAAATAATCCAGTCAATTAAAATGAGAAAGTCTATGTACTGATACTACCCAAGACACTAGAACCAGAGGTCATAGGGCTCCAAGACCCCAAATTGTAGAATACATTTTTATTATCAGTGTGACCTCCTTCAATCCTCTGCTAATTCTGTCAAGTGTTGTGATCATCTACCAACAATTTTTCATTCAATAGAGCAGAGGGTTGATTGATGCCAGGCTCCACTGCTCTTAGGTTTCCAGCAGATGTGCCTGGCTACTCCATATGGGTATCTCTCTTTTTCCTCTCCTTTAATTTCCCAAAGCACTTAGAGCTTTTAAACATTTTCAGACTGTTAAGTCGCACCTCTTTTCTTTGAAAATACTCCCAGTAGTTATAGAAAGAGAAGTAATTACAAAATAAAACTTTAAAACAGGCCCCTGTTCACTTTGTTTTATTTTTTTCCCTGAGTTCTTAATTTTTCTTTGTTCCAATCTGTTCTTTTTCAAGAGGCACTTGTGTTCTATTTTGGGATGTTTCCAATTTGTGGAAATAAATTCAAGTTGAAGGTGTCGGCACAGCTCTACAGGCTATACAGAAGCCACAGAGGGGTGCAAGTGAAATCCCTGCCCTACACCCAGTGCCAGATGACAGCTGCTTTCCCTGGGAGAATGGACCCAAACCTCCAAGCACATATTCAAATAACCAAAACCCTCCCTTTACCGTACATTCTAGAGGGGAGTTGGCATCTCTGATGCAAAATTCTTGTCATTTCTACTGCATGCTCAACGATGCATTCTGAGCCCTGGCCTTGCGCAAATGACTGTAGGGGCATAGTTAAAGTTCAAAGGCAAATATTCAGGATTCACAAACAAGCCCTGAAGCCTAACAAGGAGGAGGTGAAAACTAATCTCTGCCCTTAGTTCAGTGAGTAACTTGAAGATTTTACTTCCAAATTTCTTGTTACTCTCACTCTCCCTTTTTGACCTCTGGGTTGTTTCTCCCTCTTCCAGAGCAATAGAATCTCCTCCAAGTTGTGATGAATGCTTAGTGAACTTCAAGCGATTAGCAATAACTATATTGTACAATAAGTGCCTTTTCTATACATATAAATATAGATATATAGGCATAAGACAGATAGATAGATATGGATTGATAGATACCAGATATATATGTATACATTTATATTCATATATACAAGATCAGTGTGCACACATATATATCTTATGTGTGTGTATATATATATATATATATCTGATGTTTCTATATATATATATATATATAAAATATATGTACATAATTACATGTTTATGTATGCATTTTTGTTTGCAAATATATAGTGCATATGTTATATATATATCTTATATATATAAGTACATATAGTAATTTGCATGTTTATGTATGTGCACAGTTTTTTTGTGTGTGTATATATATATATGTCATGCTATGTCCAATGTTGTTTGCATGTTGTCTTCTCCATTATAAAATTAATTCTTTGAGTTCAAGGATTTTGTTTTTGGCTTCTTGTATCCCCAGTACTTAGCACAGAGCCTGGCAAGTAGTAGGTATTCATTAAATGCTTGTTGACTGATGGATAAGTGATATTCTTATAATAATAGTGTGGCTGAATTTGTAGAAAAATAGAATGTGTTTAGAATCAAAATTATCAGTGACCCAAGAATAATGGAGAAGTTAAACTGCAGAATATTACCAATGATATGTGCACATAAAGTGGCTTAATAAAAATATCATATAAGAAATGGTAATATATAACACATATATGTGTGCATATGCATATACATATAAGTCTGCCTCATTGTTCAACTACAATGCCTGTCCAAAATATTTGCACTACTCCATAACTCAGTAGGGGGTAGGGATGTGCATGTAATTGTTTAACAACCCACTTTCTGGGCAGGGAAATAAACATATGACAAACTTTCAACTTTAATATGAATTAACATTTTCTCCATCACTTTTTTATATCTAGACAATCACTAAAACAAATCAAGCCCTAATTTGTAGCATTTGCCAATTTCCAACATGTAAATACTCACATTGAATATATCACAGTGTGGTCTCAGGAGTTTTGATGAGCATGCTCTAGCTCACCTCACAGCAATGGTCATCCATGATTTTTCCAATGTGGATTATTAGGCCATTTTCATTTGAATTTTCATGCATCTGATTGAAATCGTGTAAAACTTCATTCCCCACTTCTGGGAACCAAGATGGCAGAGTAAGAAGTAAGTCACTCTCACCCTCCCTTTTTGACCTCTGAAAGCCCAGAAAATATCATCCCAGGAAAAACCTTGGAACAGCTGAGCCAGCAGAAAGACGGGGTACAGCAGTCTTGTAGCTCAGGAAGTTTGGGGAATTGACAGGAAAGGCCCCTCTCACTCTGGGAAGGGGGAACAGTACAGGATGAGATGAGTCCCAGCAAGCCCATCTAAGCAAACCAAGGGAGATTCTGAGCCCCAGGGAGGTAGAGTAGGCAAGTGCCAATGCCAGGACCCCCTAAGTGCCTCAGTACAGGCAGGGGAACCAGTTAGACATCAGCTCAGAAAACCACCATGTGTGCAGGCATTCTCCAGCAGCCAAATCTCCCTGTGCTTTAGCACAACTCCAGGAAGCACAACTCCAAGAGGCACAGCTCCAGGCTGGCAGACATCCTCCAGCAGCCAAACATTTGAGTACTTTAAAGAAGCCTGAGTGAGCAGATATGCTCCAGGGGCCAGATTCCCCACTCCCACCCCAAGAGCTCTAGTGTTTCTGACACCAGCGCAGCACCAGATAAGCTGCCAGATGCCTATGGCCTCCAGTTGCCAGCACCTGAGGCCTCAGCACACAAAGCCAGTGACCAGGTCCTGAGCTCTCAGCACAAGAAGCTTGGGTCAGTGCCCCCTGCACTCCAGCAGGAGAGTTCAACTTTAAAAGCCAGGAAATAGGCAAACACCATGAGCAAAAAGCAGAAACAGACAATGACCATGGATTCTTACTATGGAGATAGGAATGATCAAGGCACAAGTCAGAAGACATTGTCAATATACTCACACCTGAAGCCTCAAAAGGGAATATGAACTAGTCTCAAGCCTAAAAAGCCTTCTTAGAAGAGCCCAAGAAAGATTCTAAAAGTCAAATAAGAGAGGTAGCAGAAAAATTGGCAAAAGAAATGAGAGGTATGCAAGAGAGAGCCAACAGCTTGGAAAAAGAAGGACAAAGATAGATTTTGGAGAAGATGTGGGAAAATTGAAACACTAGTCTATTGTTGGTGGAGTCGTGAACTGATCCAACAATTCTGGAGAGAAATTTGGAACTGTGTTCAAAGGACTTTAAAGCTGTGCATACTCTTTGACCTAGCAATACCACTTCTAGGTCTGTATCACAAAGAGATCATAAAAAAAGGGAAAAGAACCTACACATACAAAAATATTTATAGTAGTTGTTTTTGTGTGGGCAAAGAATTGGAATTCGATAGGACACCCATTAATTGGGGAATGGCTCAACAAGTTGTGGTATATGAATATAATGGAATACTATTGTTCTATTAGACATGATGAGCAGGTGGACTTCAGAAAAACCTGGAAAGAAGCAAAATGAGCAGAACTGGAAAAACATTGTAGACTGTAATGGCCACATTATGCAATGACTGACTTTGATAGACTTTGCTCTTCTCAGCAATGCAAGGACCTAAGACAACTCAAAAAGGCTCATAATAGAAAATGCTATCCACATTCAGAGAAAGAACTTTGGAGTCTGAATGCAAATGGAAGCATACTATTTGTTCTCCTTTTCTTTTGTTGTTTTGTTTTGTTTCTTCTTTCTCATGATTCCTCCCACTAGTTCTAATTCTTATTTACATCCTGAGTAATGTGAAAATATGTTTAATCTGAATTTATAAGTAGAGCTTATATCACATTACATGTTGTCTTGGGTAGGGGGAGGAGAAAGAGGGGGAGAAATTTTAAAAATCAAAATCTTACGGAAGTGAATGTTGAAAACTAAAAATAGATTACTTATTAAAAAAAGAAATCATGTAAAACTCCCAAACTCAATTCAATCATTATTCACAAACAGGAGCATCCTGAAAACATCATTACATAGATAATTACTTTCTTTTTTCCTTTTCCTTTTTACCCTGTCCTCAAAGATAATAATAAGCATTGCTTGATAATTTCTTTTAAAATTATTTGTGAAGATAGTATCATAGAATAGTTTTCCCTATCAGTCACTTCTGAGAACACATTTATAAGCTACAGTATGCAAATTTTCCCCTGAAATGCATTTTTCAAAGCAAACACTCAATCAACCATAGCATTTTTAGGACACCAACAAATAATTGTTCTGGATTCACTTATTCTCAGTACTTAAAGCGTAACTGGTTACATATCAGTGTTTTCAGCTCTAATCACTCTTCCCAGAAAACAACACTATCCTTTATAAATGAAAGAAAGAGTTATGAACATGTATGTCTCATTATTTGAACATAATCAATTTTCAATTTACCATGGGTAAGGGATTAAGGCATAAGGTTGGTCATGGTAATGGCTGATTGAATTCCATAATAGACAATTTAAGAAATTCATTATTGTCAATATTTGGAACCTCTTGTCCTGCTTATACGTAGACACCCTCCCCATAACAAATCTTTGCCAAAAGTATTGCAAAGTAGTTAAATTGATTGATGTATCCAGTTGATATCTACTTCCCTCCAAGAACTTGTTTTATGACATTGAATTGTATGAAGGCACTTCAGAAAAGGGAAAGAAGAAGCTGGAGAAGGGACCAAAGGCCCATGTAATCCTCAAATAGTCCTGGAATAAACAAGACTTGCCAAATTACTGTCAAGGGCTACAGCCCTTAGCCTGTTTTTGTATGACCTAAGAATGGGTTTTACAATTTTTAATTTAATAAGACTATTTTAAAAATGTAAAGCCCATTCTTAGTTCACCAGTTATGCTAAAAACAATCCATGGCTAAACTTGGTTATTGTTTGCCAGTCCCTCTCATAGACTGTCCAATTGCTCATGTAAGGATTTAAGCTTTTACCACAGATTACTGGGCACTCCATGGAGTGCTGTCTCACTAACCACTGAACATAGTCCCAAAATACTCAAACACAAATATTGAACACTAAGTGTCAGATCAATACGTGTTGACCCTTTGCTACATGGCCTGCTCAGTCCCCAGATCCCACTGCTACACAGCCCAGTTTGCTTGTAGTGACTAGGTAGGAACTTTTCCCTCAGTTATCCCAGAGAATATGCCACATGCTCCTTTGTGCTAGACACAAATCATTGCTTATTTCCCCCACTTACAGAATGTTATTGTTGATAGGGGCTTTCGAGAAAATCTAGTCTAACACTCCTCTTTTCCTAGATGTAGAAACTGAGAAGAAAACTTAAACTCACACAGTATCCCAAATCACTCAACCAGCTTGCAACACCTGGGACTTGAACCCAGAACTTCTGACTTCCAAGCTGACTCTCTTTCCACTACTTTCAATGTGCCTTACATGCTTCAGAAGGAGATAAAGATGTATGTGTAGTGTTATGTGTAACAAGTGACTATTGTTCGGTCTTCTAATTGAATTATAGCTATTTTCTTCTTCGTCCCTAAGATCAATATACAATAATTATAGATGGTATAGTGCTTAACACAGTGCCTGGCACACAGTGCCTGCACATAAATAAATGTCTCTTGATTGATATATATCCTTTAAGGTTTGCAAAGCACATGCATTTTCCCATTTGATTTGGTCTTCACAACAACCCTGCAAGGTATGTGCTGTTAGATTTTATAGATGAGGACTCTGAGATTGCAAGGTTATGACTCACCCAGAGTCACACAGCGAAGTGTCTGGGGTAGGGCTTAAACTTAGGTCTTCTTGATGTATCCTCTACCACTAAGCTAGCACACAGCAACAAGTTGTGAACAAGTAGCAAGTATTCCTCCTCTGCCTTTCCTCAGGAGGTTTGTTGTTCAGTCATTTTGGCATGTCTAATTCTCCATGACTCCATTTAGGATGTTCTTGACAAAGATACTGGAGTAGTTTGCCATTTCCTTCTCTAGATGATTTTGTAGATAAGGAAAGTGAAGCAAATAGGGTGAAGTGACTTGTCCAAGGTCACACAGCTAGTAAGCATCTGAGTCCAGATTTGAACTCAAGAAGATGAGTCTTGACTCCAGGCCCAGCGACCTATTCACTGTGTCACCTAGCTTCCCTGAAAGGAATGGAATGTAAGCTCCTTGAGGTCAGGAATGGTTTTGATTTTGCCATCGTATTATTATTCCTGGCACCCAGTAAGCACTTAAAAGATTTTGTGGCTGTCACTGTTGTTTAGTCGTTTCAGTCAAGTCTGATTCTCTGTGACCCCATTTGGGATTTTCTTGGTAAAGATATTGGAGTGGTTTGCCATTTGCTTCTCCAGCTCATTTTACAAATGAGGAAATTGAAGCACACCTGATGAGGGCACAGTCTCAGGGAACCCCCTTGTATCTGGAATACAGTCTCTGGGAGCCTCCTTGAATTCTCCTTGAATCTTCCAACTAGATCTGGCCTTCCTGGAAGACTATATTATCACATTATCATTAGGCCCAAATCTCTACCTAAACCTTGCCCTCTATTGTTACTACAGATATGCATGCCTTCAGTTACTTCCTAACCCTGATATTATCAATATCCATGCCTTCAGCTACTTCCCACCTTTAATCCCATTCTCTTGGTTCCTGGACTCTGACCTCATCTGGTCCTCCTTAGACTCCTCCTCATGTCCCTCCCTAAACCCCTCCTCTATTCACCCCAGACCACCCCTCAATCCCTCCCACAGTCTTTGTGTATGTAATCACCATCTTGCCTCCATGAAGGTGCTCAGATTCAACCTAGTTCAGTAGATTGAATCTGGCATGCCTGTGAAAACAGGAGTCACAAAGGGTGGGATTTCTTAAGACAACCCATTATGGTGAATCCCTAATAAACTTTGTCTTTTCCCTTGGCTGAGAAGGCATGAGTCGAATTCTTTCAGCAGGACCCGGCGTGTTGGTATTTTGGGGTCTTGAGCACCCCTAGAAACATATGGTTCCCCTACTATATTCCTTTAAACCTCTTCACACCCAGTTAAGTGACTTGCCTAGTGTCACACAGAGAGTAAGTGTCAAAAACTAGATTTGAATTCAGGAAGATGACTCTTTCTGACTCCAGGCCCAAAACTCTATCTACTGAGTCACCTATGAGTTTACTTTCTGATTATTAGCATTTCTAATTTCCCCTTCTCCACCACCACCACCTAAGTGAGTTATTAGTTCAAGCTATCCAGTAGGATGGGGGAGAGATGAATGACATCTTGTAAACTGAGCAAGAGAATGTTCATGAGAAAAGCCTCCACATGTCAGATTATAAAACCACGCTTCCTTCTCATTTGTCCTTGAAATTTGGACTGGGTTTCTTTGGGGCTGGGGTGGGGGAGTGTTGGGAAGAAGGGATAGAGGCATTTGACTCCAAGGTAGAGCCAAGGATGGTGGTCTAGAAAATGGGTTAGCTGCAACTGACTTTGAGGACTGATATGGGAAAGACCTCTTGGCAGCCAACTGCAGCCAGAGTAAGGGAATGATGTTATAGTCAATCTGGAAACTCCCATCAATAGCAGTACCTGCTCTCCCTTGTATCTGAAAAGATCAGGAGATGGCATCCCTGAAAGAACTACATCACAATGAGAGCCAAAGCAGCCAGTCAGAAACCAGTGTGCAGAGAGCCAAATCTAGATAGGACCAAGAGCTGAGGCAGGAGATTGTTCAAGATGCCCCATACTCCTCATACTTCTCCTGCTCAGGGGTCATAATCCCAGGAGAGAGGCTCCAAACATGCAACCCCTTGCACTCCTCTTTAGACT